>NC_050574.1:269382483-270004983 GCF_011100635.1 Trichosurus vulpecula
ATGAGTTCAAGAGACATAGAAAATCAAAACTTTCCCAAACTTTACCCCCCTCCCACTAGCATCAACATTGTCTCTGTCCACACAGAGGGCTCAGAGGCCTAGCTCCTCACCTGGACTGGTCCCCTGAGGGAACCAGCTGCAGACAGGTGGGCAACCCCACCACTCATAGTCTTAGTGGGACAGCAGGCTTAGACTTTAGGAAACCAGAGGATAGGTCTGGCTGGGGGCAGGGTAGGGAGAGGAGATCTGAGAAAAAGACTGATGAGAGAGCTGAGGCCTTGGCTCCCAGTGGAAGGCTCGATCAACAGAAATAGAATAAAAGGCAAAAAATTAAACAAACCCAGACACTGTAATGTGTGCATTTTTGATTAATTCTCCAAAGGGTCATGACCTTGAGGAACACATCCAGCCAGTAGGAGAAAATTTTAAAACCCAATTAATTACAAGGAATGAGCTACAACTTCAGAAAAGAGAGGTAACACAGTGATGCTGAGCTGGAAGACCCCAGTAGTCCTCTCCTTCTTTGTGAGACTAGAGAAGTTAACTCCACCCTTCTTCCCACCAAACATACCACAAGATTCCCAGGATAAGGCTCATGTCTCTCTTGGCACTCTATGGTGTCTGCTGCCAGAGAGACGGCTTCTGTCCCAGGTGAAGCTAATCTAACTGTTTCTAGGTGTGGAAAGAGGTGTTTGTACCACCCACATACTACCCACAGGTAGCATGAAGCTTTCTCTCTTTGCTTCTACTATGAAACAGTCTCCTTTGCTAAGGCTGAGGCAGGTGTCTTGGAAAGAGGAAGAAGTCCCATACCACTCATTCTTAAAACACCAGGGGGCACAGGTGTCCCCAGCCCTCAAAGAGAGAGCTAGCACAGGATCCCACTCCCCCTTCTAAACAATCTAAGCCACTCAAACACATGCTTAGGAGATCCACTGGAGGGAGACAGAGAGGTGGCACCAGCGTGGCAACCAGACAGCAGGCACTGGGAGGAAGATGGCAGCGTAGAGAACAGATGCCAAGATCTCTACAGCTAGAGGTCCGGATGGGAGAAATCTTAGCCTACATGACTTTAGCTACTGTCACTCAGAGGCAACCAGATAACTCTGCACTTGCCTTCCCTCTCTACCCAAACCTCAGGCACCTTGGACAACTCTCTTCCCTTCTCCCCCCAACTCCTCCCCTTCTGACTTAAGCTCTCAGGGATCCAGGGGAGACATAAGCATTTCAAGTGTTTTGAAACCCCAACCCCAGCAAGAAATTCTCTTCCTCCCAGATCCCCACCTCCCGTCTCACCTCCCCCACCAACACACACACATACACACACACACCCCTCCCTCTCTGTCTCCCCAGGCCTGAACCAATTCCAGCTTCACAGCACTGTTTGTGCCTCACTGGAGTGAATCTCAATCAGCACCCCCCCTTTACACACACACACACACACACACACACACACACACACACACACACACCCCTCCCTCCCTGTCTCCCCAGGCCTGAACCAATTCCAGCTTCACAGCACTGTTTGTGCCTCACTGGAGTGAATCTCAATCAGCACCCCCCCCCCTTACTTACACACACACACACACACACACACACACACGCACCCCACTGCAGGTTTCTGGAGTTTCTCCCTCACTTCTCATTCTAGATTTTGGGTTCTGGTAAACTGGGGATAGGATGAAGGGGAGGCACAATTGATCTAAGGGAGGTCAATGCTAGTAGGATGCTGGACTCCCCAAGGGATGCACAAGGTAGTGGGGGGGGATGAAAGATTGGTGGATGGAGTCCAGAAGGGGGGAGGGGGAGAAGGGAAAGGGAGAGGGAGGAAGAGAAGCATGTAGTACAGAAAGGGAGACTTAATGGGGGTACTGGGTTATTGGGCTGAGATGGAGGAAATGAGAAAGGGGGACAGATCCAGACCAGAGAAGCAGAGGCAGATGAGGTATGGGAGAAGAGACCGTGTTGGGAGACAGAAAGAAAGAAGGCAGGAATTGGGAAAGGGGGCCCATAATCTGGTGGAAGGGGCTAAGAGCAAGAGGAGTTTTTGGGGGGTGAGGCAGGATAGATGGGGATATAGAGGGTTGGGGAACAGGACTGGATGAAGAGGGCTCTGCAAACTGGAAATAAGGATGCAGGGGACGGGGGTGGAGAAGGGAGTCGGGAGGGCAGGGACTAAGGGTGCAGAGGGATGGGGGGTCACAGAAGATAAAGACGCAGGGGATGGGGGTTCTGGGGCAAGAGCGAAGAAGGGATGCAGGGGACGGGATGCCAGGGAGAGCAGGGGATGGAGATGCAGGGACACGGGGCAGAAAGGAGGGGAGGACAGGATGCGGGCGGACAGAAGTGGGGGGGGCGAGGCAGGAGGGCGCGGGTCGGGGTACCCCACGCAGGTGGCACTCGGGGAGCCTCGCAGACGCGGGCGGGGACAGTCCGGGGCTGAGGCGCGGGGGCGGCTGCCCTACCTGAGAGGGTCCGAACTCCGGGGGGGCTGGGCTGGGGGCCGCGCCGCGGGTCAGCCGGCTGCTGGGCGGTTGTTTTCCTCCTCCCTCCCCCCCCCTTCTTCCGCAGCAGCCGCCGCCGCGGCTCCAGCCCGATCCGCCGGCAGCTGAAGGCAGTCTGTGTCCGGCCCCAGCGAGCGAGAGAGCGAGCGAGCGAGAGAGCTGGGGAGCCAGAGAGGGAGGGAGGAGAGAGAGGGCCCGGGGAGGCGCGGGGCGACACCCGGTGGGGAGCTGGGGGAACTGCAGCGGGGTGTCCGGGCTCAAGACCCGGCAGCGGGCGGCGGGCGGCGGGCACCGGGCGTACCATTGGGGCCCCAGGGAACAAAAGAGCTCTATGTGTGGTGTATGTATGCGTGTGTGTGTGTGTGTGTAAAGGGTATGTGTAAGAGGTGTGTATCTAGTTTGTGGGTGTGTAAGGGGTGTGTGGTGTGGTGTAAATGGAGTGTGTAAGGGAAGTGTTAGTGTGGTGTAAAGGGTGTGTGTGTGTAAAGGATTTGTGTGTAAAAGGCATATGTGTAAAGGGCATCTCTGTGTAAAGGGTGTGTGTGTAAGGGATATGGGCAAAGAGTATGTGGTGTAGGTGTAGAGAGGGCTGTGTGTATGTAGGATAGGGCATGTGTAAGGGGTGTGTATAAAAAAGGGGTATGTGTGTAAGGGGTAGTATGGTGTGAAGGGTGTGTATGTATGTAAAGGGTGTGTGTGTAAAAGGCATATATGTAAAGGACGTGTGTAAGGGGTGTATATGTAAAGTCAATGTGTGTGGTGTAAAGGGCATGTGTGTAAAAGGGATGGGGAAAGGTTCGTAAGTAAAGGAGGATTGTGTAAAGGGTGTGTGTGTGTGTGTGTGTGTGTGTGTGTGTGTGTGTGTAAGGGACATAATACCAAAGAAGGAAAAACGGTAAGAGTCTGGGTGCGGGAGAAGGCTCCCCACCTGTGGCTGCGCAGGGCGCAGGAGAGGGCAAAGCTGGGCAAACAGTGAGTGAGGTGCAAAAGCAGGTGGGCCGGGAGGATGCTGAGGAAGGAGGAGGGCCCCGGGAAGGTCAGGTGTGCACGGAGCAGGGCGGGAGCTGGACGACGCAGGGGTGCAGCCGGCGCTCACGCAACCAGAGGGGTGATTGAGCTGCTGAACTCAGCGCCAAGGCACCAAAGCCGCGGCTTACTTAGTAACCTCCGTAGAGCAGAGGGGGAACAATGTCCTCTGCCCCACCGGGTAAAGAAAGACAGGTCAAAATAAACCCCGGGCCACTCACTGGACCAAGAGGATTTAGAAGAATGGGGCATTCTTCTATGGGCAAAGGGCTCCCCCTGGTGGACAGAGAGTGCACAGCGGGAAGGAAAAGGCCCTGATGGGACAGAGGACAGGAAAAAGATTGAATTTTAGAAAAAAAGTGAGGAAAAAGGTTCCAGAGAGATGGTAACGAGTTGGAAAGAACTAAGAAAGAAAACATTTATAGATAGGTGTGGTTGTTGTTGTTTATCCTTCGTTCTTGAAAACGTCCATGACATCAGGGAAGTGATCCCATGATGTGCGAATGAATTAGATTCAAGTGAGGGAGGGCAGGGCTGTGCAAAGCCTTACTTTCTCCTCCGGAGCCATCTGAGTCCAGCAGCTTGATAGAGATCAGGACGACTGGAGATGGCCTGGATGCCATGGGAGACCTTGGCCTTTTCAAGCTAAGGGCTTTAACAGGTCACAGTTTGATGAGGCAACACCCATTCAGTGATTAAGGCTCATTAAATAATGAAGCAGAAAATGGCCTCTTTACCTAGTCAAAAAAATTATTATTAGGACCAGTGGAGCAATGGAGAATACATCTGACTACAGATCAGAAGATTCAGAAGATTCCAGGTTTGACTACTGGCTAGTGGGACCATGGAAGTGTAGATAGGTCAGGAGGGAGCAAAGGAAAAGCAGGAGAGGAGAAAGGGATCAGGAAGAGGGTTTGTGCCCCTGCTCCCCCCAGCCCATCTCCCCTGAAGTGAACCAAACTGCTCCTCCCCTTCCTACCCAGCTTGATGGATGAAATTCTAGGAACTTCCTGCATTCTGATATACAATGTTGCATGAGTCTACATCCTGAACTTGGGCTTGATACTTTGGGGAGAGGTCTGGATCCCATAGTCACTGAGGAAAGAGGAGCCAAGGAGGTGAACGGTGGAGGCAGATAGTAGAAGCAGTTAGGTGGCATTGTAGATAGAGAACCCAACCTGGAAGAAGGAAAACCTAAGTTGAAATCAGGCTTCTGTGAGTCACTTAATGCTCTCTGTCTGAGTTTTCTCATCTGTACAGTGGGGAGGGTAATAGCACCTGCCTCCCGGAGTCATCAAAATGAGATAAAGTGCCTTGTAAACCTTAAAGTGCTACATCAATGCTGGCTACTGTTGTACTACAGCTATTATCACACCATTTCATAGATTCAAAAACAGAGGGTAAAACAGGTAAAAGGATTTGCCTTCTGTCACATAGTTCATAAGTAGTTGGGCTGGATTTTTAAGTAGAAGCCTTCTGATTCTCAGTCTTTTGCTCTTCCCACTACAATAAGCTATCAGTCTAAACCTAGAACCTTAGATTGTGAGTCAGGAACCCTGGCTTTTAGGAACAAAGAGTTAGAACAGGAAGGGGCCATAGAGGTAAATTAGTGCAATCCCTTCATTTTTAAGACTAGGAAACTGAGACCCAGGGGTAAGTGACTTGCCCAAGGTTATACAGGTAGTAGATGACAAAGTCAGCATTCCAACCAACCCAGCTTTCCTGACTCCAATACGGGAGCTTTTCTCACTGTATCCCCCAACCACTCAACTATTTCTCTGTGGTAACCTTAGATAAATAACTCAGATTTCTCTGGGGCAGAGCTCACTCATTTTGTCAATCCCTTCAACACTTTATACAATCCCTTGTGCATAGGAGGTGTTTGGTGCTCATCAAATATAATTGAATTCATTTCCCCATAAAGGAAAATGGACAGAAGGCAGTGGACTGAAAATGGTAAGCTCCTTGAGGTCAGGGGCTCTTGTGTGTTATATGTGTATGTGTGTGTGTATATATATATGTATATATATATATACATATGTGTGTATGCATGTATGTGTGTATGTATGTATGAGCTCTACCACAGAGCCTTTCACATAGATGCTTAAAAATTGATTGTTGCACTGAATTAATGTCAGAAAACCTGGGTTCTGGTCCTAGCTCTGTCAGTGACTCACCATGGGGCTATGGAAGTCACCTCATATCTTGGAGTCCCAGTTTCTTCACCAATAAAATGAGAAGGTCAGACTGGATGACTTCTAAGATCCCTGTCCCTCTCCTCAAAGAGATCTCGAAGACCAGTAAGACCACACCTGGGAAGAAACTATTCTTTGACTAAAGACTGCTTTACTGCTAGGGGTGAGGAGAGAAGAAGGATGCTTTTGTAGTGAGGAGCACTGCTTTCAGGTTCTAGAGAGAAAATCTGTCCTGTGTTCAACCCCACCTTAGGTGGGGATTGACTTTTTACCCAGAACATCTGGAAGCAGAATGGCATATTTATCGGGTAATCTCAAAGAAGGTGATGTGGCTGGAAGCTTGGCTCATGTCAAGTTCCAAAGGACTCATGATGGAAGGTGCTATCTACATTCAGAGGAAGAGCTGATGGAGTCTGAATACAGATTAAAGCATACTATTTCCACTTTCTTTTTTGTGTTTTTTTTTCCTTTTGGTCTACTTCTTCTTTTACAACATGACTAATATGGAAATATGCTTTACATGATTGCACATATATAATCTATATCAAAATGCTTGCCATTTTAGGGAGGTGAAAAGGAGAAAATTTGGAACTCAATTTTTAAAAAAAGCAAATGTAAAAAATTCTATTTAAATGTAATTGGAAAAAATAAAATACTATTTTTTTTAAAAAAACTGTGCCATGGTGTTGGACATGGTAGAGTCTCCATCTTCCACGTAGCCTGGCTGTATTCTTTCACTGCACTTGGGACCTAGATATATTTACAATCAAACAAGGACACTGTCCATTGGATACAGACTAGTCAGGGGATGGCCCATGAAGCTAGTTCCTGAGCTCCCTTCCTAGATTGCAGGCATGGCTGGGTTGCAATCTGCATTGTTGGAGGAAATCCCCACATTGAGGAGATCACTGATCCAGTGACCTATTAAAGTTCCTAGCACTTCTCTCATTGTGCCTGCCTCCTTTGTTCCCAGGGAACAGGATACCATACCTTAAAATGAAAAGTAAATAAATACCTTTCATTCCTTTCTTTATCCCCTGTGCCCCACCCCATCCTTTTTCCAAGCTCTAGTCTGGATGGAAGATGTGTGTGTGTGTGTGTGTGTGTGTGTGTGTGTGAGAGAGAGAGAGAGAGAGAGAGAGAGAGAGAGAGAGAGAGAGATACGATATTACTACCATGGAAATGGGAGAACTGAGGCACAACGTAATCCCTATATTATTTTCCTTCTGCATTATTATAAAAGATAATTGGGGGAAAGGGAAGAAAAAGGAGCCATTTGTAAAAGGAAGCAAGTATTTATTAATTACCTACTATGTATCAGGCACTGTAACAAGCACTTTACAAATATCTCATTTGATCTTCACAACAGCCTTAAGAAGTAGATGCTATGATTATCCCCATTTTACAATTAAGGAAAGTAAGGCAGGCAGAGGTTACGTGACTTGCCCAGGATCACACAACTAGTAAAAATATATGAGGCTTGATTTGAATTCTAGTCTTTCTGAATCTAGGCCCAGTGCTGTATCCGCTGCACCACCTAGCTGCTGGTAGCCAGTAAATCAAGTTTCTTTTTCCTTCTGTCGGGACTCAGCAAATACAAAGGGTTGCTCCCTTTTTGTTCCCTTCTGCCTGGCAAATTCAGGGAGTCAGAACTATCAGAAGCACAGAAGGTTTAGAAGACACCGATAACCTGGTGGTTTTTGTATCTTATACCACTATGTATAGTTAGACCCTAGAGAACCCTGTGGAAATCTCTAAAAATAAAAATAATCCCCTCAATGTCTTGCTCTTAGGACCCACTTAGGAGATAAATGATTCGTTCCTAAGGGATTAACCTCCTGGAGCCAATATAGAGGCAGAATTAAAGTTGTAAAAATAATTTCTTTTTTTATTTGAGCTTTCTACCCCAACGTCCCAAATGAAACCAAAACTTTAGCTGATGTCATCATGGCATAAGTAGCAGTTTCTGGCCAAAAGTTGGGGTATCCTGGACCACCTTCTCAGTGTTAGTAAAGAACAAATATAGTTCCTTCCCTCTGCTGACCACTTCAGATTTATCCTGTATGAATTGTTTGTACATAGTTGTTTGCATGTTGGCTCCCCCATTAAACTCAGTGTTCCTTAAGAACAATGGTTTTCATTTACCCTTTTTTGTATCCTCGGCACATAGCACAGTGCCTGGCACGTAGTAGGTGCTTAGTAAATGTTTGTTGACTGACTGATGAATTTGTGCATAGACACAGGGGTCCCAGGTCATAGACTTCCATACTGCTAAATCCAACTTGAGTAGAAAGACCAAGTCTAACTTAAATGAATCCCAGCCCTCTCTCGCTCCCATTTGAAAAATACAGTTTTATTATTCTGCTCCTCCTTCCTCCAACATTTTCTTATCTCCTCTATAATATTCTGTGCATAGAGTGACAGTGGAATTAAATTGAAAATACAGATCCTCGTTGATCAGGACAGAGCTTATTTCTTCATGCTTCAACTTCCGTTACTTTGTCTGATGGATCCTCAATCCCATCCATGAGCCCCAACTTTTCCCCATATCCAGAAGAAAGATGGGAGGGGAAACACGCAGTGAATTCTTAGTGAATCTTACAGTTTAACATCTTCTGGGGGCATCCTGCCTGTACTTGCCCTCAGGCCTTGCTTCCTAGTCCTCCAGTAACAGATGGGAAAATTGCCATTAAGCCTCAGTCTGAGGGTCCAATTGCCCTAAGATTCTTCTTCTGGTGCCACTTTCACACCTCTCCCCACCTGTAAGAAGTACGACTATTTCTCATGCCCTATTGCCACCCTTCAACTGAATTTGCCCCAGGAGCAATTACAAGTGGATTCTCCAACAGGTCCTGACCTGGAAAAGTAGACAAGCGATTCAGTCTAGTGAAGTCACTTGGCCACTCCCTGAGGTCAATTTCTAAATTTATTATTATTGTTTTTATTTCCTTCATAATAGCACTAAATTAGACATCTCTTTTCCACTTTTTTTGGTTAATCCTAAACTTAGAAAACACCAAATAAAATGGACACTTCCATACTCATACAACAGGAAAAAAGGGTTGTATATGAAAATGTAGAACTATTACATATATTTAGCTTCATTTTCTTTTAAAGTATGTAAGTTCAATTTGTAGCTTTCAAAGCGGATCCTGCTTACCTGTCTATCTTTCTGGCCTTCCTCCTATTCTTGTCTTTGCACTTAAAGAAGATATATACCTCGATGACCATCTTTCTTTGTCTTTTTCTTTCCTTCCTTCCTTAATTTTTCCTTTCTTTCTTCCTTCCTTCCTTCCTTCCTTTCTTTCTTCTCTATTCTCCTTCACCCTCCTGACCACTCCCATTGAAAAAACAAAAACAACCCCAAAGTCTTTGTTACAAAAATGCATATTCACAACTTCTATTTCTCTAGGTTTTTTTTTGTACTGTTCAAATTATGTTCAGCATCCATTATCTCATTTGAACCTTGCAACTAAGTCTGGATCATTACAGATAATGATGCAGATCTCTGCCTTTCGGATAGAGAAAACAGGCTGAGTGATGTGCCTGTGGTTACTCAGTAATTAAATGACAAAACTGGAACTTGGAACTCAAATCTCCTCATTTCAAATTCGCTGCATTTTCAACTAAGCCACAACTATCTATACCTGCATAAATTTTTTTGATTAAAAAATGGCTAGAGGAATCACCCTCTTTTTAATTAAGCAAGAGAAACAGAAGTTGAAACAGAGAGGTCCCCCCACCTTTCCAACTTCACTACTACAGTTTTAGTAACAATGAAGAGAATCTAACAAAACAGAAGGCCATGGTCATCATTGGGGTGGTGATGAAGCCACTCACTTTCAAAGTGGCTTTTTCTACATGGAAGCAAGCCATAACACCAGTGACCCTATCCGATTCATCTTCCTCACAAATACCAAATTGACATCCTTGAAGCCCAGATCCGATCATCTTTCTTCCTTGCTCATGAAGGTTCAGTGGCTCCCTATTGCAACTATTGTAAAATATACACTTTTGTTTGGTATTTAGAGCTTCACAATCTGGCTCCAGCTACTTCTCCAGACTGATTTCACATTACTCCAACTCAGTCAAACTGAAAACATATTCTTCCCCATACACAGCATTCTCTCTCCCTCTGTATCTTTACATGTGTTGTGACGCATGCCGGGGCAGCTAGGTACTTCAATAGAGTGCTGGGTGCTCGTGTTCCTGAGTTCAAATCTAGCCTTAGACACTTACTAACTCAGTGACCCTGGGCAAGTCACTTGCCCCTGTTTGCCTCAGTTCCTCATCTGCAAAATGAGCTGGAGAAGGAAATGGCAAAACACTCCAGTATCTTTGTCAAAAAATCCCAAATATGAGTCACGAAGAGTCAGATGGGACTGAAAACAACAAAACAACAAAAATGTCAGGATTACACGACCTCTTAAAATCTCTAGCTTCCATCAAGCGGAAATAGGGCGTAGACATTTATAGAGAACCTAAAGATTCTTTACAATAGGATCCTCATAACAACCCCAGGAGGTAGGTGGTATTAGTACCCCCATTTTACATATGAGTAAACTGTGGCAGACAGAAGTTAAGTGACTTGCCCAGGGCCAAACAGCTAATCAATGTCTGGGGCTGGATTTGAATTCAGATCTTCCTGACTCCAGACCCAGCTATCTCTGGGCCAGCTCAAGTGCCACCTCCTACAAGAAACTTTTGCTAAATACCCCATTCTTCTCCTCCTATAGTTGCCTAAACTTATATATGGGTGAGCTTACTGTATAAACTTAACTATGCTTTCTTCCAATAGACTGAAGATTATTGGGGACAGTCATTCTTTCATTTTAATATTCCTTCTCTTGATGTCTAGCACAATAGCTGGCAGGTAGTAGGTGCTAATAAACACTAAGCAAATGAATGAACAGCTCTGTTGTTATACAATGGTTTCCATAAGAGCACCAAAAGCCATCTGGCATTTTTTTCCTACCAGCCTAGGTTTTTTTTTTTTTTTTAAGGGATTTACAACTTGTCCAGAATACTGTCTTAGCTGAAAGCAGGCATAAAACCCTCTCATGAAATTATAAAAGGGTTCGCAGATATTTTATATCTGTAGATCTCTATGTGTCTGTTTTAAGCAGACAGTTTGCAAAAAGGGATACCCAAGTTATACATGTGTGTATATTTAATAGCAACAACAAGCATTGACATGAAGCATTTAATTTGCACTCTCTGAATAAAGCGTTCTCAACAAGAATACATATTTACTGACTCACAGCAGTCTTCTTAGTAGTCTTGGTCAATCTCAGCAACGCACTAATAGTAAAATGACCAAGTTCAGCATGCTTGTCTATCTACCCCGGATTTTTCCTTCCTTGCCCTAGCTTGAAGAGTATGTGGTCACTTTCAACACTTGCATGTCATGCTAAGCTATGCCTGGGCAGTGAAAGTCTGCTAGAAGTCTACTAGACTTGGAGCTGGGAGAGGCCCGGGTTCCGATCTTGTTCTCTACCATGTATGACTGTGGGCTGGCCAGTTTATACCTCTTGGCCTTGGTTTCCTCATCTGTAAAATGAAAGGGTAAAGCCAAATGATCTCCAAGGGTCCTTCCAAGTCTAAAATGTCATGATCTTCTAAGGATGCTGAAAATGTAATTTAACCTCTCTGCACTTCAGTTTCTTTGTGTGTAAAATGGGGGTGAAAATACTTGCAGTTGCAACCTCACAAGGTGGCTGTGAAGAAAACTTTGTAAATCTTAGAAGTGCTTCATAAATGTCATTATTAGATTAATAGAAGTGTATTCGTGCTGGGAGGGACTCCACTCTAGCTGGCTCAATCAGCCAAAAATTAGGCTCATGTGATTTAGAGTTGTACTGGTAATTAGGGTGGGAATTTTTTTTTTACTGTTTTCTCTTTTAGAATGCTAAATAATCAAGTGCCTTTGATTAAGTCTTGCTAGGTGCTAAGCCCCAGGCCCACAGCCTTTTGCTGATTAGGTATGAAGACTAAGAAGGGCATATAAACTCAGAGGGTAGCATTTTGTTTGGGGCTCTCGCTCAGAGAGTGTCGTATGATTTGACCAGGCAAGAGTGTGGGTAGCCATTGTTATAAGAGCCCCCCAGCTTTGGAAAACCCAGATGTTGGTGCTTCTCTAGTAACTATGTATATTGTGATTTGGTTAGACAGAAATGTTGATCTGTTTATATTGTTTCTTTGTAATTTCTGTTTGTATTTGCTCTAAAGTTCAGGATGCCAGCTTTTCCCCCTGAACTAAGTGAATGGTATATGTACATTTGATTAAAGTGAGATTATTAACTCCTTAAAGTTGCTTTCCTTAGAAAAGCAGATCAAAGAACATGTGGTAGCAGCCCTCCTGCGCGCTGGTGTTGTTGGTCTTATGCCCCCACAGTGGCTGGTAGCAGCATTGTTGATACAAGAGTAGGACAAGTTCTTAGAGATTAACTAACTACAATCCCTTCCACTTACACACAGGGAAATTGAGGAAGGTTGTAGTAATTGCCCAAGATCACTTAGGTATCAAGTGTCGGAGACAGGATTACAATCCATTTCTCTTCCTCCAGAACCAGTATTCTTTCTAGGAGTATCCCACTAGCCTCTTCTCTGCTTTCCCCACATAGGAGCCATTTATTGTATTGTGGTTGTTCAGTCATTTTCAGTTGTGTCTGACTCTCTGTGAGCCCATATGAGGTTTTCATGGCAAAGATATTGGGATGGTTTGCCATTTCTTTTTCCAGCTCATTTTACAGATGAGGAAACTGAGATAAACAGGGTGAAGTGACTTGCCCTGGGTCACACAGCTAGTAAGTGTCTGAAGTTGGATTTCGGGTGTTTTGAGGGGGGCAGGGCAATTGGGGTTAAGTGCCTTGCCCAAGGTCACACAGCTAGTAAGTGTGTCAAGTATCTGAGGCTGGATTTGAACTCAGGTCCTCCTGACTCCAGGGCCAGTGCTCTACTCACTGCACCACCTAGCTGCCCCAGAGGTTGGATTTGAATTCAGGAAGATGAGTCAGGAAGATATTGTGCATGAAGCGTAGAGTGAGGAAGGGGAACGATGGAAAAGAATCCCAGGCTGGGGCCAGGCTCTGAAGGGCTTAAGTGCCAATGAAAGGACTTTGTAGTTTAGCCTAGAGTCAATAGGGAGTCAGTTTCCTGAGCCAGGGAGTAACATGGTCAGACACAGACTTTGGAAATATCAATATGTACAGGAAGAACTGGAGTGGGGAAGAGCCTGGGGATACAGGGATCAATGAGGAGGCTCATTATTTACAGTGATGGAAGTACGTGTTTTTGTATCAGGTTGTACTAAGTCCTATTCCCACAGTGTGGAGATGCCTGACACCATTATCATTATTATACATTTTGACAAATGTACTGGGCCATTATAGAGGGAGAAACCAAGGTATGATGTGGTTAAGTGACCAAAGGTTATATGGTAAATGGCATTAACTATAATTCAAATTCATTCCTTTTAAAATCTTAAGTCCTTTTTTTTTTCATTTCACCCAAGGCAAGACTGTTGCTCTAGGCAGTCGCAGGAGTGGGGTAGTGGATAGAGCACCAGTCCTGGAGTCAGGAAGACCTGAGCTCAAATCCAGCCCCAAATATTTACTAGCTGTCTGACCCTGGGCAAGTCACTTAACCCTTGTTTTCCTCAGTTCCTCATCTATAAAATGGGGAAGGAGAAGGAGATGGCAAACCACTCCAGTATCTTGCTCAAAGTCCACGGGGTCACATAGAGACAGACATGACTAAACAACTGAACGACAACAAGACTGTTGGTCTGGGCGCCGAGGCAAAGAAAGACAGAAGCCCTATCTGAAGAGAAGAGGGAATGTTTCAAGCAAAGCAGCTGAGTAACACAAGAAATGAAAATTGAGGTTGCCCCCACCCCTCCCTTCCCCCACACCAGCTTGCTGTCAGCAAGAGCCAGTGATCCCCCCGCTTACAGAAAAGGCAGTGCCTGCTGGAGTCTGGCTGTGTTCGTTGTGGTGGGGATTTCAAGTCACACACCCCTTAAGCTAAGTACAGGGGTTTACCAAGTCATAAAGAAATCACATGGTCACTGTCCTACAGGAAAGGTACAAGCAGACATACGCTCATCTTTGGATGACCTCATTATGATCTTCTGGGTACGGGTCTTTGCCCCTATGTAAGGAGGTTGCGGCAGGCATTACTGCTCCCAGAAGGCCTGCTCCATCCAAGCAGTAATTATGTGTGTATGTATACATACACAAAACACACATTTTGTACATATATGTATCTCTGCACATGTATCTGTGCATATATTGATAATAACAAGCCTAACTATGACAAGGGAATATTCTAAAATCAAGAGCAAAGTTAAATAAAGGGAGCTGGAATCCTTCAAGAATCTAGTGGTCACATGATGAAAAATGCTCTCCAGAGAGAGAGGAGAGAGAGAGAGAGAGAATTGATGAACTCTGAGTACAGACTGAAGCATACTTTTTTTACTTTATTTTTATTGTTTGTGTGTGTGTGTTCTTTTGCGACATAGCTAATATGGAAATGTTATGCATGACTTCACAAGTATAATTGATAACATATAGCTTATCTTTTCAAAGGGCAGGAGGCAGAGAATTTGAAACTCAAAATTTTAAAAATAGATGTAAAAAATTTTTAATGTAATTGGAAAACATTTAATTAAATAAAAAATTTAAAAATGATCTAGAGGTCATGTATGTTTATATGGAGAGATATACATAGATGTTGGTAGAATTCATTTGTAGTTAAAGACTATACTCAATGGTATTTATTTTCTGGTCATTCTAGCTCTATTTGCATGTTCCCTCCTCTCCACTCCCCACTGGACTTGGAGTGAGCCTGAAAGATCCGAGTTCAAATTCAGGTTATTTCCAGCTGTGTGATGCTGGGCAAGTCATTTGTCTCAGTTTCCTCAACTGTAAAATGGGTATCATAGCAGCATCTACTTAGCAGAGTTGTCATGAGGTTCAAATGAGATAATTGTAAAGTACTTAGCACAATGCCTGGCATATGTAAGACACGATATAAATGTTAGCTATTAACTATTAAAGTAAAGGTCATCACCAGTTCTCTGGAAAGTCCCAGGATGTACAGGGAAAGAAAGTCAAAACCACCTCAAGATAAAGAAATAAATCCGGGTTCTGATAACTTAACTGCCTTGGAAGGTTTCTTTTAGCTGTAAGTTTATGCTCTGTATGACCTGGAACAAGCCACTTTCCCTCTATTGGCTTCAGTATCCTCATCTACAAAACAAGGGGGTCAGAACAGAGGGCTGGTGAGGTCCCCATCTTGGCCTATGTCCTGTAATTCTAAGATACTGACAAACGCGTACGGCTGGGTAGCCAGTCCTAAAACTATATTCAAAAAGTATTGCAGTCTGTAAATCTACTAGACTAGAAACATATTATAGGACCCCAACACAACATTGACATTTAATAAATGTTAGATGATAAAAATAGAAGATAACCTTCAGAGCAACCACTTCTAAAGAGTCTTGCTAAGCACAAAGTAACACACACACACACACACACACATACACACATCTGGTTGTGTGTAAGTAGATGATTTTCTCTCTTCTAGAACAGGAGAGATAGGAGGTAGTAACCCACATGGCATACTGTTCAGTATGCTCACCCATCTAACATCCTGGAAAGTTAGCATGTACTTACTGGCCTGGGTCAGTACTGGCCTTTCGCTCCCCTCTCCCCTATCCCTAGGCTAATTATACCTTAGATCTGAAGAAAGAAACTACATTACACCTGTCTAGATATAATTTATAAGGAAAGCAAAGCAACAGAGCAGAGGGTTTAATCTTATAATCAGTGTTGAGGTCAAAAGAAATGGACAGATGGGAGCATCATATTATGTATAAATAGTATGAAGCTGAATGGAAGGATTAAGAACCAGAGGAAATGAAGCAAGAATGTATAACTTGGTTCTTATGTTAATTCAAAACTGTGTTCTTTAAGGTATGGGAGGGAAGAAGCAATGAAAACTCCAGCAGGGAAAATGCTCATTAATATCCTAGTATAACAATAACCTCAGATAATGGGAAATATTATGAAGCCTCCAGAGAGCAGAAAGAAATGTGGATTTACTCTTCCATTCTTGGAGCTCAGTTTAATGCAGTGTATTCAGCATAGCTGAATAAATATCAAAAAAAAATGGTTAAAACATTGATCAGGGAAAACATTTTACACAGCCAGCATCTGAAAACAAACACAAACCAGTGAAAGAACCAGGAGGAAAGATTTAGGGTGTTTTATTCTGCTGGACAGTAACTGGAGATTTGTGGGTCCTGCAATCCAGCTGGTAGAGGAAGGGGGAAAGTGCTCTTGGTGCAAAGCTACTGAGGGAGGCAACTATTGGCTTTATTACTGTGTTTTATGAAGCAATAGAAGAGATTACTGAGATATCTTCACTCAACAACAGGATTGAGTTGGACATATGATGTAACAAATGGCTTGTAAAAGGTTGCCAAGTCTTCTAGATGATTGAACCCAAATAAATTGTCTCTTTCTCACTTCTTAATACTATGCAGCATCACAACCCCTACACGCTATTGAAGCAAGAAGCAGAAAGCATAGTTCTTAGAAGTCATGCTCATAAGTCTGTAGATAGATGGGATCAAGGACCTTCTAGTCCAACCCTTTCATTTTACAATTGAGGAAACTGAGGCCCAGAGAGGTTAAATGACTTACCTGAAGTCACACAGAGAGTAAGCATCAGAGGTGAGACTTGAACCTAAGTCCAAAAACTAGTGCTTTTATGTTGAGCTCAAGTATAGGAAACCTCAGACAAATTTGGCTAATTATTTCACATACCTTTCCAATGTAATTTCTGTCTTTTGAAACTGAGCCTTATAGCATTTATTTGTCAACAGCATAGGAGTATTAGGAAAGTGGAGGTCTTTCACCTCCTATTGTTAAGTATTGGACAAAGATCTTGCCATACTTATTTCCCCCACCTGAATTTCACTTCTTGCTCTGGAGTATAACTGAATCACTGCTCCTGGAAAGGGAATTCCAATATACTTTCCTATTGTTTAATCTACTATCTTTGTGACTTCCCAGACTGTAACTCCCTAGATGGGCCACCACTCCCCAAAATAAGTTGTCTTCCTCATTAGAATGTAAGATCCCAGTGCACAGGGATTGTTTTCCTTTTGTATTTGTACTCTCAGTACTTACTCAGTGCTGGACACATAGTAAGCGCTTAATAAATGTTTTCCATTCATTCAAGATCTTGCTTAACTAAGGGCTTACTGCATATACCCTGCTGGAGGCTCTTGAGATCCAAAAGCAGCAGCATGACACACAGAGGTACACTTTGTGTTTCCACAAAAAGAAGGAAAATCCCTGGCAAGCTGACTTAACTGGTAATGAAAACCTTTAAGTGATCTACCTCTTTATCCCTGTCCATTTAGATTTTAAAAGCTTATCATTTCTACCATCTACTTCAGCAATTTTATTTCCTTGTAATTATGGACATTCAAATCATGGACTTCATAGAGCAAAGATCACAATGCTGAATTTGAAGAATAAAAATTAGAAGATATGGTATACAATTAAAACTCTCATATGACCTATTAAATTGAAAATGGATAAAAGAAGAGACATCGAAACAGATTACCATTGCCTACAAAAGTTTAAATCATTCAGCACAACAAAAAGACCAAAAGAGCCTAGAAACCACTCTAGCTAGTAAGCAACTGATCTCCTAGGACAGCATGGGACAATGGGAAAAGTGCTGGATTTGGAGTCAAAGGACCTTAAATTAAATCGTGGTTCAGTTAATTACTATGCAAGTGACCTTGGGGAAATTGCTTAACCTCTCTGGGCTTCAGTTTCCTCAGCTGTAAATAAGGGTATAATCCAATGATCTTTTTCAAAATGATTGGCATAGAAGCAAAAGGCAACACTGGCTTAGAATATATACTCATTTGTTTAAAGATTATTATGGATGATGGTGGTGGAAGATTATGAGCAGTAGTAACACATCATGAAACAGCTAGAAATTATAAGGTGAAAATAAATTTATAGAAAACTTAGCAAGAAACAATCAAATCTGATCATTCTGGGAATATTCAAAGACAAAATTGGAAGCAGGACAGCAAATAGGCAAAAATGTTATTGTTCTTCCATCATTTCAGTCATATCTGATTCTTCGTGACCTCATTTGGGGTTTCCTCGGCAAAGATACTGAAGTGGTTTGCCATTTCCTTTTCCAGCTATTTTTACAGATAAGGCAAAAAAGGAAGATTACCAAATAAAAACAAAACAAAACAAAAAAAAACAACCAAAAACCAACAACTATCATCTCCATCAATCAGTGGAAGCACCACATTTGGTTATTTTGACATCACTGGCAATAAGACCAGACCAAATATTTAAAGAAGAGCTTCAACCAGAGGCAGAATAATTTTGAGCATGTAGAGGAATTGGTCCTCAAGATATCTGGAAAAAGAGTAGGTTACCAATTGTATCATGGATGTTATACTTTTAAAACTGAGAAAACATTAATAACTACCAGCCTATTTATTTTTAAAATTCCTCATATACCTTCTTTTCCATCTTTACCTAATCTTTATGAAAATAATCTACAAAAAAGTATTGAAGGCATCCCTTGATGAAAGTATGAAAAAGGAACAGACTTTCACAAACAATATCCTACAGATGACCACATTTTCAGTCGTAACATTGACCAAAAGATGCAGAGAATACAAAATCTCATTGGGCTTATTATTTAACAACAATAAAGAAGTATTTGACACTAGAGGGCAAAATGTGTCCTTAAAGGTTTTCTCCTACAAGTCCCCCAAGATCTCACATTATGATCATAAAAATGCCTTCATAGATTCAGCAGACATCTTTGCTCCAAGACCATCTGCTTACAAAAACTGAGCAAGCTATAACACAAATAGGCCAAAAGGGGTTGCCATTGTTGCAGGGCAATCCCAGTACGTAGTCCAAATGGAAGAGTGACCCCCCTACAGACAAAGCCCTCTAAGTACTCATGTTTATGGATAATGTAATAATTGCATTCTGAGATCTATGATCACAGGATCATAGATTTTGAGTTGGAGAAGTCCTCAGAGGCCATCTAGTCTAACTCCTTCATTTTATAGATGAGGAAACCAAGGCCCACTCAAAAGTGTTTGGCCTAAGTATACACCTAGGAAAATCTAAGCTGATGTATTGCAGAAGACCTATTGTCTCTTGACTATGATACATATTTGAGTGGGCAGAGCATTTAGCCCAAATCCCCAGAGTTTGTTTAGCAGTACATATGTCCTGGACAGAAACTGCAGATGGACAATGAATTGGGCCCAATATGAAATAGAAAAACAGGATGGATTGCTTTTGAGATATTACATAGTCCTTTTAATGACCCAAGCTTTTTCCTAAAATGAAGAATCATTTTTTTTTTAAACACTGATATTTTTTTAGTTATGCCAAAGGCTGGGAGTCATGGAAAACCATAGTCTCTGAAGAATTAAAGATGCCCAAAGAACAATGTTAAGATGCCTGGTGGCTATGAATAAGCTATAGCATGGTATCGATGCAAATGGGAGAAAATGTAGAACTGCACAGAAGTTTTCTAAAACAGTGGTGTCAACATCAAATAGAAACAGATCTCACTAAACCATACATAAAGATTCACATGGGCAATGTGCTTGATATCTCTCATCTAAAACATAGGGAAAAAAAAAAAAACAAGTTTAGCTAGAAAAGGTGGGCAAGTCCTAGAGTGTGAGGTAGAAATAATTGATGGACAGCCTGAGTGTTCCATTAGTATCCATCTACTATTGAGGTACCCAAAGGAAGACTCTGAGCTTTTTGAGTGAACTTCCTTTAGAGGATTTATGGGAAGACATGAACAAGAGTTGCACAATTCAATTCACTTCAACAAACACACAGAAAGTAGCATGGATTGTAATTTGAATTGTTGGAGGGATTACCCACATCAGTCACAGATCCACTCAAACATCAACATATGTGTGCATGTATGAATGCAGTATATTTATATGCATGTATCTACATATACACATATGTATATGTTGGTTGGTTGGTTGTATGTCCACAAAGCTCAAAAACCAAAATGATCACTATGCTGGGGTCAAGGAATAGTGTGTCTGACTACAGCTGCTCAGATCAGTACGAGCTTAGAAGTCTGTACCACGGTTTTGGCACAACAGTACACATAAACATTTGGAGTGGAAGTGTCTCTAAATTTATATACACGTAATATATGTGTGTTGTATGTGTATACAAATTTGCTAAGTGGCATGGCAGGACAGCATCAGAGAGAAGGGTGAGTCTTAAGATGGCCTTGAAGTATGGTTGGGATTGAGATAAAGAGAAATGAGATAAAGTCTTCCAACTTGAAGAAAGGCATGGAAGTGGGAATTGACATGACATAAATCCAGTATAGTTACAAGGCTGGCCTTATTGCAATGAAGGGATTGTATTGGGTAGAAGTAGGAAATAATGTTTGAGGAGTATATAAGCTTTTGCAAGCAAGGCAGAGAAAACTTAAACTTCATGCAGCAGGCATTGGAAAGCCATTGTAGGTGATAAAGTGGAAGAGTGGTATGATAAAACTACACTTTTAAAAGACTATGTTGGCAAACCTATGTAGGGTGGATTGGACAAGAGGAGCATCTGAAGAAAGGGAGACCACAGAATCTCAGATCTGAAAGCAATTCACTTCAGTGGTCATTCAATCTGATCAGCACCTAAAGAAGAATCCCCTTGATAATCTTGTCAAGTAGCTATCCTTCCTATACCTGAAGGCCTGAGGAACTGCCACCCCCTGAGGCATGAAACAGCACAGATATTTTCCTTTTTTTCTAAGCAATCTCTTCTTCTCCACATGGACCAGCACTTTCCACAGTGGACATGAGACCTGGGCCTCCACACCTGGGACTTCCAGATTCCATGTCCCCAGTCCTTAGGGAAGATGAGTAGGCTGGATGGGATGGTCTGATGTCTAAAGCAGTTAGGTGGCATAGTAGATACAACATTGGCTTTGGAGTCTGGCAGACATGAGTTTGAATTCTACTGAAGGCACTTAATAGCTGTGACTCTTGGAAAAATCACTTAACCTCAACAGCAGTTTCCTTACCCTAAAATGGGGATAATAATAGTCCCTACTTCACAGGGTTATGAGGATCAAATGAGACAACATATATAAGATGCTTTGCAAATCTTAAAGTGTTATATTAATGCTAGCTACTATGACAGTGGATACAGTGGGCTAAGTGACAAACACTCCATTTCTAGCCGGTTCTGTTAGTTTTTTCTTACCTTAGTTTTCAGTCTGCCTCTCAGCTCCCATGCCTATTGTTCTTGATTCAGCATTCTGGGACCAAGCGGAATGAGCCTAACCTGCCTCTCTATGGCTGTTGGTCAAAGCTTAAAGAGAGCTATCGTGTCTTCTCTAAGTCTCCTTGACTCTGGGTTTTGAACATTCCCTCTTCCTTCCAGCCATCCCATACAACTTCCAGTACCCTCAACAACCTAGCAGCTCTCCTCCAGATGGGCTCCCAACTCCTTAAGGTCCTTCCTAAAATGTAGTGCCTTGAATTGAATACAATATCCCATGCCTTACCTGATTGACCTGCATGGTAGAATGACTGCTTCCCTTGTTCCAGCTATAATGCCTCTCTTACTATGTTGGCTTTTCTAACTGCCTCATCACACTATGATACTCTGTTGGCCAGTCTGATCCAGATTTGGCATGATTGTCTGGATTAGGGCAGTTACAAAAACAATGGAGAGGAAAATGCAAATCTGAGAAAAGGATTACTGGCAGATTATTTTGGGTTAACTAATAATTAATGTTGCTAGGCATCACAAAGTGTTTTATAGTTTTCACTTTCACACGTTATCTCATTTGATTCTCATCTAAACCCTCTAAGGTGTGGTGCTGTAATTCTTATTTTAAAGAACAAGAGACTGAGGCTCAGAAAAGTCAGATTTTTTTTTTTTGAAAGAGCACTTCACAAATATTTACTATGACCTGGCACTGTGCTGAGGGTGAATGATAAAAATATTAAAAATAATTTTTAAAAAAAGATAGTCCCTGCCCTCAAGGTGCTTATATTCCAGTAAAGGAAGACAATACGTATTAAGGAGTGGTTAGTAGGAAGAGTAATTTGTTCTGTGAAGGTAGAAAATAGGGAGTGGCAGATCATGAGATGGTCTGGCTAGATGGCTAGATAGTAGATGAGATTTGAAGCTGAAGGTTGGTCTGGTATCTAGGGTGAACTAAAAGGACCAGTCTGCACAGAAAACAAGCACTTGGGTTGGGCCCTTAGGCATCTTCTTACTTCTAGCCCAGAGCTGTTTCCACTGTTTATCATACTGCCAGTCCAATCTTATTGCTCTGTACTCTTCTTCTAAACCACTATCCTCCTCCCCTCTCCATAGTCTGTTGCTCTACATCCTCTAAAATTCTCCAATCTCTGTTGTTGAGTTGGCCCAACCTAGGAAAAAAAAAAAAGCCTGCTTGAAATCCTAGAAAAAAAAAGCCTGTTTGAAATCCATCTAGCTATGTCCAGCTTCAACTGTAGCTCGGATGACCACTCCATGAAGACAGCTCAAGAGAAACTTGAGAAGGAATGCTGTTCCTAACTCATGTCTGAAGTGGGTCCATGCCTCTTTCCAGCACTCTTTGATTAGAATATAAACCTCACTGTATCCCCCACTGTATACAGCAGCAATAGTGTGCTCTCCAATCCACTGTCACAGATGAGGCTCTGGTCAGAATAAATGGATGAAGGATGCACAGATGGATGAAAAAGCATTTCTTAAGTTAAATATTACTGGTTTCAAAGAAAGAAAACCAACAGAGGCAGCTGACACCGTGGGTCCCCCGCCTTGAGTATGTGGCAAGTCACAAGGAAAGGTATTTTCTCTTCCTCTCGGGCTTTTAATGTTTGTTGTTTTATTGTGTTAAGAGTGGCTTGCACGAAACCTTCCCAGTTCTTTGGGATATTTTTGCTAACTGGACCAGCTTCTTTCATGATGCATTTGCTCACTAAATGATATGACCAGTTGGCTAGATCACATTGCAGGGACTAAAAATGATTTTTTTTTATTCCTCTATCCTTCATAAATGTTAAATAACTGACCCACATTTACAGAGAAGATCATGTAATGGAGTTCATAGAGGTCATGGAGAGAGCAGCCAGTCTTCTCCCAGCCAAAGCTGTTCTCTTTTGAACCAATGAGCTACCTTGGGAAAAGGAGTGAGGACCTGAAATAATAGCTAAAAATGTTGATTTGTTGACCTCTGTACCCTGAGTAGGACTGGACTAAAGGGTTCTTTCAAATAAAAGCTCCTTCAAGAAAGAAAAAGAATTAACCCATGAACAGACCTGAGTGATACTATCCTACTCCTATTCAAAGCACCTTCCTACTAAGGATGTCCAAAGTTTATGATGTTGGAAATTGGGGTTGGGGGGACCCTTTGTAGCAAGTTTTCCTGACAAGTCTCTTTCTAAGCCACATAGGGAACTGAGTCAAATTTATAAGAATAAGAGACATTCCCCAACTGATAAATGGTCAAAGGATATGAGCAGGAAGTTTTTGGAGGAAGAAATCCAAGCTATAGCCTTATGAAAAAAAATCTTCCAAATTATTAAGAGAATTGAAAATTAAAACAACTGAGGCAATACCTTTATAACCTACCAGACTGGCAAAGTTGACATAAAAAGGAAAATGACAAAAGGTAGAAGGGTTGTGGGAAAACAAGTACTTCAATGCATTCTGGGTGGAGCTGTGAACTGGTCCTGACACTCTAGAAAGCAAATTCGAACTATGCTCCCCAAACTATAAAGCTATGCATACCCTTTGGCCTAGCAATACCACTACTATGTTTATATCCCAAAGAGACCAAAGAAAAAAAGACTCATACGTAGAAAAATATTTATAGCATTTTTTGTGCTGACAAAATGACTGAAATTCATACAACAGATACATTTAGGAAAGCAAAATATGAAACCACCTCATCAGCAAATCACACAAAGAACTCAATTTGTACATTATGACAGTGATAGCTATAGCAGCCTTTTATGTACAACAAAGGAAGAGGAGGAAGTGAATATGGGATGTATGTGAAGCATGACTCAAAGTGTTTTAAATACTGCCAAGTTCTAACTTTAAGAGATTAACCTGCTGCCACAGCATGTTACATAAAAGGGGATGTATTCAGTAGGTGGGGATGTTGAAGGGAGAAAAGGAGAATTTGAGGAGTGGAACAAAATTAAATGTTAAATCAATCACTAAGGGCTAGATTAGAAATGAGAAAGGCTAAAGCTGAACAAAACATTTTGTTCCTTAATTGATATAAATTCTCTTGCTGATAAGATTCTCGTCTCTTTACTCCATGTAGGACTGAAGAGGACAAATCCCCCTTGCACAATATATATATGGACATAAATATATTTGACTGCATGCATTAAATTTCTATTATATACATGTACAACTTCATCACCTGCATGTAATCACATTCACACAATTCCACATTAAAATGGAAAATCATGAAAAAGTAGCTATCTGAAAACTTCTTGTCAGTGGCAATTTTCCAATCCTCATAAACTCTATTTGGGCAGCAAGTAAGATTGTTTCTTCCTTATTAATGAGATCTAGAACATGCATATGAATCCCACAGAAAGACAAAGCAGAAAGGGGTTGCAATCTGAATCACTGGAGGGGAGTGTCCATAATCAGCAAGAACTCAGAACCATTAAGGTATAAAGGAGATCTATCAACAAGAAAGAAAAGGGTGAGGAGGAGAGGGGTCTTTCATAAATATGTAATATTCTGTACATATTTGCTTTGTTATTCCACTGCAACTGATTTCTCAGGCTGTCCTTAGGAACTCTGATTCCCATATTTGGCTGGAGCACAGTTACAAGAGAGCTTTGGTGGCTTTGGGGGAAGGCTAATACTTCTTTACAGCTCAAATAAGTCTTATTTTAACTTTCAGGCAGCCTCAGAAGTGGTATTATGGGCACTAAATATGAAATGGGGCTTTTAGCAAGATGAAAACTACCATATTTACCCATGATTACGGAAGAGCTGCTAGCACATTCACTATAATTCCACTCAAAAGCAGCAATACTCAGCTTCAGGCCAATATTTAAGTTACTTTAAAATTGAAGTTTTAGTAAATGAATGGAAAGGTTTTTTTTTCTTTTTTCTAAATTCTGGTGGGTGATTTTCTTGAAATACATAAAATAAGAGGTCGGAACTAGATAGAAATAGATCTAGGACAAGGCTGAAGAACCTCTCAAAAAATGCAGACTATTCTAGTGCCAGAAAGGCGATTTAATATTCCAAACTTTCTCTTTTCCCCTTTTTCCTCCCCACCCTCTCCACTTATGTCCCCAACCTTCTGCCACTGGTACAAGAAACACATTCATACCTTCCTCCCCTACTACATGTTAATGTTTGGGTAATGCTGTCCAGAAAATGGAACAGCCTGACTCAGGAGGCATTGTGAGATCCGCAGTCACTACAGATTTTCAGGCATAGGCTTCTTGTCATCGGCTCTGCCATACCACACGAGGCTTGGCATGTACTCAGTCAGGGGTTGTGACGTGGATGTTCTAGCAAAGAATGAGTATTAAGTAGTCAGACAAAATAGGAGAAGAGAAACATCACAAAAATATAGAGGGAGCTCAGAAGAGGGTGGTTAAGAGTGTCAAATGTTGCAGAGAGATGAGGGATGAAGAATAAGAAAAGGCCAGTAGATTTGTCATTAAGAGATCATAGGTAATTTTGGAGAGAAGTCTCAATTGAGTGATGTGGTTGGAAGCCAGATTACAGAGGATTTAGAAGAGAGGAGAGGAAGTGAAGTGTAGACATTTTTTACAGGGAGTTTGAGAAAAGGTGGAGGGATGGTAGGGTTAGTGAGGGGTTTTAAGAACGGGGGATATTTGAGTGTGCTTGGGTTGAGAAAAGAAGGATTACAGAATACTTTATGTACCTTAAATAACCTTGAAAATAAGGTCATTGATGAAGTGTGTGCCCGGGTAAATGACCCATCACTACTACCAGCTGAGAACAAGGCAGATGGCAAAAAATCATGGAATCCAAGTTAAATAGGCCAGAGTTCATCTAGCTATAAAATTTCAAGTGGGAAGGGCCCCTAAAGACAATCTAGTCCAACACTCTCATTTTATAGATGAAGGGACAGAGGCCCAAAGATGTGAAAAGATTTGATGTGAAAGGATACACTGCAAATTAGTGGAAGAGATCTCTGGGGTCCTGGTTCCTAGTCCAAATCTTTAGCATTTTGTTTTCAAGTAGCAAGTAAGGCTCACACGTAACAAACAGAGGTGCATGAATGAGAAACCTGAATTTTTTTCCCTTGTCCTGACCTATGGCTTCATTGATAGAGGAAAAACAAAGCTGGTCCCTGAGTAAGGTTTAAGTCCCATCTCTGCTGGCTCTGTGGTCCTGCACAAGTCATTTAACTTCAGGGTACTGGACTTGGACTCTCAAATGTAGAGCTGGTGCTATTCTTGTTGTTGCTCAGTCATGGCCAACTCTTTGTGACCCATTTGAGGTTTTCTTGGCAAAGATAGTTGAGTGATTTGCCATTTCCTTCTCCAGCTCATTTTACAGAGGTGGAAACTGAGGCAAGCAGGGTTAAGTGACTTTTCCAAGGTCACATAGCTATTAAGTGTCTGAGGCCAGATCTGAACTCAGGAAGATGAATCTTCCTGATTCCAAGCCCAGTGGTCTGTCCACTGTGTCACCTAGCTGCCCAGAGAAGGTGCTAAGGAGGATTAGTATTGGGAGAGGGATTTCCTCACTTGAGTTCTCTATGTCAATGAAATTAAGTTCTATTTTCACAGTCACTACAAAAAAAAAATCCTATTTACTTTCATGTCATTGATTTATCATTCTCTTCCCTTTGAGTGCCAAACCTCCAGAAAATGTTACCTACTCTCCCTGCCTCCACTTCCTCTCATTTTACATATTTCTCAACCCTTTGCCAATCTGGCTCCTGAGCTTGTCACTAAACTAATTCCCTCCCAAATCACCTTCTACATGAAATCTTCTGTGTTCCTCCTAGCTACTAGTGATTCCCCTCACTCCTAATTACCATGTATTTTTTTTTATGTACTCACAGAGTACATGTTCTCTCTGAATGAACATAAGCCCCTCAAAGGCAGGGACATTCATTTTTGTCTCTGTATTCCTACTTGGCACATAGCAGTGCTTAATAGATGCATGTTTATTTGTAGCCGGCATCCATTTTATTATCCAGGCAACATGAACAACTAAAAACCAAATGGCATGGCAGAAAAAGAGATAACCTTTTACTTTTCTAAATTAATTATCTAGTATGGGAAAAAAAATCTTGTATAATACCAATACCTGGTCTCAGAGAGGATGAGGGCAAGATTCAGGGTGGTATACTGTCAAAAACAATGGCCCTGGATCAGTTCTCTGGGCCTTAGTTCCCTCATCTAGACAATGAGGATAGTATTACTTTTAGTATCTACCTTATAGGTCTGCCCGTATATGACTCAAATGAGAACATTAAAAAGTGCTTTATAAATGCGGAAAAAGAATTTTCTTTTATTCTCTTCAGAAGGTTTTCTTTAGAAACAAAAGGAAAAGTCCTAGAATTTTATTACTTATACAAAAGGTAGCAGGGTTGAAAGGACTGAGGAGTTAAAGGGCTAAAGTGCTTCTAGATACTCTTAAGTAACTTGTGCCACAAAGCTCTAAGCATATCCTCTTCACGTTAAACTTTTAATGTGGACCAGTAGTCATGTTTATCTCTGGATGACTGAAAATCAGAATAACACTGCAAAAATCAAGACACAGGACTGTGCTCATTTACACAAACCATGCAATCTGTCATTTCCACGAAGAGGAAAAGAACCAAATCACAGAGCTGTGTGAGGCTCCCTCCACTGGGGTAAACTGGCATTCATAGGAGAAGAGAGATGTTGGCACTTTTGGAAGCCTCAGCACCTGGTAACAGAAGTTACCCTAACAATATCAAAACTTTTCAGTTTAAGGCAATATTAAGTAAAAATGTCTCTGCATGAGCTATAAAGAACTCTCTCCAGATGCTTGGAGCCTATGAGCCCCAGATTTAACAAAATTTATAAAAGTTTTTGCATTACTGAGCTGCATTTGGGCATCTTCCTTAGGAAAAAGGCCTTGATAAGCAAGATTTCTGAAAGTCATTTCTACCAAGATTAACTAATGCTTGCCTTGCTCACCACTTTCCCCTACAGAACAGGCAGCTAGAGATAATCTAACATCACACAAACAAACCAAAAATGGTTCCTTTAAACTTATTTAATGATATTTGAATGCTCATTTTCTATTTTCCCAGATCCCAGAAAACAAAGTTCTTTTTAGATGACCAATATTTTGTTCCAGAAACATACAACCTTATCATCTAGTTCATAAAAGAGCTATTTTACAAACATACATTAGAACAATAAAGTCTTTCAGACATTTCAAAACATGATCAGTAAAAATACAGGATTATTAATAAAGTTTTCTTTAAAGAATACTTCCAGATTTTTTAAAGTAATCTCTGTTAAAAGAGTACATGATTGTATGGTGTACAAGGAAAATAAGATGTTCTAGTATGAAGAGATTCAAAGATTTATTAAAAATAATAACCAACCGTTTGCACATTACAGTGACCATTTTTGCGGTACACCTCCTTGTCAGTTTGCACCTGGAAATAAAGAATATTTCTTTCCTTTTATTTTTTTTGAGGGGGAGGGGTGCAGAAAGCATACTCCTTCAGCAAATTCATTAACAAAAACACCAACACCAGTGGAGGGAGACAGGTTATTGAAGAAAGGAATTGACAAACTCTTTGGACAAAGGAAAAAAAACACTCGGGCGAGGGGTGCATTTTGGAAAGTATTGGGGATGGGAATTAAAAAACATTTTACAAAAATCTAACATTGCTGAAGGTGGAAGCACAAGCAAAAACTTAAACGAAATTTTCCACTAATTTGTCTTCTTAAATTTTGCCTAGTTTTCGACAGTGGGTTGAGTCCAATAGTCCAAATTAACACTGCATTTCAGCATATAGAGATAGGTCGCAGTACGAAATCTGTATACATCAGTCCCCTTTCAGTCCCCATACAACCTGTTGAATCTACCACCACCAAAGAGCAAAGGAAGTAAGCAATGGGAAACAGCAGGGTAATGGTCCACTGCTTTCACACAGAAATTTTTAAAGTGATAGCTGTTGTTTTCTGTACTGGCTTATAAACAAAGTGTTTTAAAAACACACACACAGAGAACAAAAAACACGATTAATTCTATCAGAGAAACAAAGCAACATGACTGAAAAAAAGATCCCATGTAGAATTCTACAATGAATGGGTTCCTTAGCTCTTAAAAGCCAAGATTCAGATGGAAAATCTGGAAGTTAATTTCAACTCAAATTGGTCCTGAATATAAGCTGATTTTAGAGTACACAAAGCATACAGCTTCTAGGCCAGGAAACTCCATTTTAAATCATGGTGCTTTGGGATTGTCAATATAACTTGACTAACTCTCTCTGTTCTCTGAAAGGGAATGAGATGTTCTACATGTACTTCACCACTTAACAGTCAAGGAGGCCATTAAAACAAAAGAATAGAACACATTTTACTAAGCCCCTTCAGCATCCCCCAAAATAGCTCATTGGTTTTCCATAGATCACTTTTCCTGTGCCCTTCTGAGAAAGTAGGATCCCATCTTCTCTTTCTCTCTCCCTAGGAAACCGGCTTTCTAGTGACCAGCTTTGCTTAAGGAGTGATTCCCTAACCCTTTCAACTAGAAGGGCAGACAGGATGGTAAAATAACAGAAGGATGTGGATAGAATTATTGAAAGGGAAACTTTCTCCCTTTAAACTGGCAGCTCTAAGATGGAAGGGGCACTTGAAGCTTTGGGATCTCTTCTGGATTATGCTTTGGAGATACGAAATAACTTATTTTGTAGCACCTGAACTACATTTGATGTGCTTTTTTTTCCCCAGCTAGACTTTGTATCTCCATTGTGCAGAGTAATAAGTGTACAAAGGACAGGATAACTAACTTGCTCAAGACCGTTTAGTGAATTAATGATAGAATTTAAAACATTGCACTTTTCCTACCTCCTGAAGGAGTTATGTACTGTTAAGTGGTTACTCCGTACGCGTTTGGAGCAAACTTATAGTTGTGATACTGCATTCTTATCCCAAACTAAACTGTCATGGTGGATACTTCTCAAACACCCACTTAACAGCATCTCCTTTGATGCAGATGGGCCAGTACCGGTACACGACTGGATACATGTGTACAGATAACCCTTCGGGTTGGCAGTGACCACAGCATTCTTGCCAGCAGCACATAATGTAGCCATTTCATTTCTGTAGGCTCCTCCTGTAGGTTAGGGAAAGCTCCAGGCTGGTGTTGAGTGTACTAGGGTTCTGCTTTTAAAGCTCTTTACCCCATTCTAGTTTAAATTACATTTTGTTTATAATGTGAGATACAGTTCCAGTCTACAGGCATATTCCCAAGTGAGTGATTGTGGCCATGTCCAAAAAGCATAGCTTAGGTGACAAAACACAGGCAGGGAACTTGATGCAGTCAGATGAGCTGGTTAAGTTGTAGCTTCATGATACTTGAAAAACGGCTGGGAACTCCTGCCATTTATGATGAGATAAATCTGATTTCTTTGTGACAGCTAAGAAGGGAGTAAAAATCACACACTGACCATTCACAGAAAGTGGAACACTACTGAAAGATGTGATGAAATGAATGCTTTGTATAGGAACAGGATCTTGCAGATTTGGCACATGTTTTTAATTGGCAAAAAAACAAAACAAAAAACAAAAAACAAAAACAAAACCTCCAAAGCTTGTTTACCTGATGCACAAAGAATATTGTCCAAAGACTGTGACTGAAGAAGTTTTCAAGTGACAGTTGTGAAACCCCTATACTCTGTAAGGGTACTGCCAATGCTGCTACTAACCCTAGTGCAGGCAGTATCCAGAACCAGCCTGGAGGGTTCAGTGTATGTTCTGGTATTGATCTGCAGGTTTCAATTTGCAAGGTCAGTCTTGCTCCCAGGATGGAAAGGACTACAGCAGTAAAGCCAAAGGAAGTGCTTATAGAGCTGGTGTGGGCAGTCCTGTCTTCTCCACTGCATTTCTTTCCATTCCAGCCTTGACCCTCTTTGCAATACAAATAGAGAGCATTTTGGCACAATCAGTGCAAAATTAGAGTCAAACCTCCAGGTACTAAAAACTTACTGGCCCTATAATCAGCAGTACCCGTGGCTAATGAAGCCATGGTTCAGCTCAGTAGTGATTCAGTTTGACACATCCCCTTTCCAAACTCTCTACCCTTTTCTCCATCGCATTCCCCCCACCCGCCCCACTATTTCCCTCTCTCTGAAGCATTTCCACTTTTATTTTTCTGCTCAAATTGCAGGGATAATTCATACAACAGCCAAAGCCATATGTATAATTGTAAAAATTAAACAATATCTAGACTATTTTACAGTCAAGAAAATAAAACTTGGCTTCTCTTTTCCCTCTCAGATCCCATGAAGAGAAGAAGAGTGAGTTGGGAGGGGGAATAGGAGGGGGGCAGGGAAGGGAATAAATCAATTTTCAAGTGCCTGGCTATTTAGTGCATTAATAATTTTTTGTGACATGGGAGGTGACCTTAGCTATAGAAGATGGATGCTTGCCCCACAGGTAGGAAGCTCATCTTCTATCTGACCCCTCTTAAATATAGTCATTCTGTACATGAAAACCATAGGGAAGTAGCCCTTCAAGAAGCAGTCTAGGGGCTAGCAGGGAGTGATAAAATTCAGTCCAGTGAAACCAAAACACCCTAGTTCCCTCTAGCTTTCCTCAAACCACCCCAACCCCCAGGCCTAAACTGTGATTTTAGGAGCAGCTGATCCTTGGGTGTACTAAATAAGAAGGGCTAAAACTCTTGCTATGCAATTAAAACAAAACCATAAAAGCAAAATTAAAATTAAAATGTGCTTTCAAAATGTGGAATGAAGTCAAATAAATACATCTGATTCTTTTTCTTTTTTTTAAATGTCTAAATACATTTTTTATATCCTACACCCAAAGCTCTGTACATTTGGTTTTTGTTCTGAAATCAAAATGAATTTCCGATAGTGAGGGGAAGAAGATGAGAAAATGGACACTCCCTCACTGACAGACAAGTGCAGCTGCCATACTGGGAAAAAATGATTCCCACTTTGAGCATACTGGGACATGGACACGCAGATGGTCCACAGGAAGATACTCTGTCACACACTCTCTCCCAGTCCATCTTGGAGCCAGGATGTGGTGATGCAAGGCCGAGGTTCAGAATCCAACCTTCAGCCACCAGTAAGAGTTGTGGCTTTAACTTTTATCTGGGAAAAAGCAAGACATAAGAACAGAGTGAGTCGGGGGAAATGGTTCCCAGGACCTTAATAACATGCATTTTTATATTTCTAGACACACACACACACACACACACACACACACTACATACTCATACATGTATGTATGGCTCTGAGGGACTCTATGAGAAAGTGCAGGCGTACTTTGATGTCACTGTGCAAGGAAGTCAATAGGACATAACTAAATCCTACCACAGCGTCATGAAGCTTGCTATAACAACCAGCTGGTAGTGCTATAGCAGGCCTGTACTACCTGCGGTCCGGGATTTCAGGTGGCCCCTGTGAAAAATGTGGAGGATGTTTTCTCCTACATTTTTTGTAGGTTCCCCAAAATCCTTTGGCATGCCACAAGTGGCCCCTGGGCTACAGGTTGTACGGGCCTGTGCTATAGGAACAATGTTACTTATGGACAAAAACAATGTCTTGGTAATATGTTTTTGCTGAACCAATTAACCTTAAGAGATATGCTAAATAACATACTATAACATCTACATTGGGTAAAGATCCATGCAAAGGCATAGGGAAACCCTTTTTTACACTCCTTGTTCACATAAAGAAAACAGAAATGCCATAAAAACCAAGGGAGACCCATTTTCTCTATCATTAGGAAATCAGAGAAGCATTAATAAATCTTTCACTACTGTACTCACGATTTCCTAATTTAGTATTTTCCTAATCCCTGGCTCTGGAAAATGGTGAGGAGAGATGTGATGACACTAGAGCTGCTAACTGAAGAAACCATATGATCCCATATGAGCATGCTGATTTTCACATACCTGAGTGCTCCTCTGTGAGGGCTGATCCAGCCAGCCTTTGGCAAAGAGTCATGTAACTTTCCTCCACCTTCTGTAAAACACAACCCATATGATTTTCATCTGATTTTGGGGCGGAGGGGAAGGAAGACTAAGGGGAAATAAAGATTTTATGCAATAACACTGCCAAATTGCTTTAGTATTTGCTTATATTTCACTTATGTGCTTTCAAATGAGAACATTCTTGTTTAGAAATTTCACCTATGCAAAAGAACAACTTTCATTTCTCTTACAACCCTATGCTATGAATAATTTAGAAGTGATACATAAGGAAGAGGGATTAATTAGGTAGCAAGTACAAGGGATGGCAGGTGAACAGCCAGAGTGTTCCTGGTATCCCCACAAAGTCAGGAGAACGTCCTATAGCACACTGGGCTGACCCCTTGTGCCAACATTTTGATAGGACATGGATATAAGTTAAATAGGAAAGGCGGGCATGAATGAGTAATCATGAGCATTATTGTTAGAGGGTATTCCTGAATCAATGAAATTACAGATCCATTCGAATACACAAAAAAAGAAAAATAAACATATGAGATCCCCACAAAGGTTTTTGTTAAGCTGTTTTATGTTAAGCTGTTTTATGCGGTATAACATGAGGCTCATCAGAATTAGTCTCCTTATAAATGAATTTCAAACATTTCATCAACTATAGGGCAACACTATGTAACACTGCATAAAAATCAAGAAAATATATCCAAATGAAATCAAAATGTGGAAGTGAGAGAAGACTGCCAAAATTCTAGCAACACTCCTACCTTCCCCTTTTCCTCCCATAGCTATTTATTCTAGAAAAAGGACAACATACCTATGATATATCTAGACTCTTCAGCATCTCTCTCTCTCTACCAAAAACTAAGGTGGCAGATATTAAAATGTGATCCAGTCCCTCAAAAAACAAGGGTTTTCAAACCATTATAAATCCTGTAATACACCAAACCTCCAAAAATATAAATTAAAGTCGGCACAATCTCTTACTTTGTAGAAACCGTACAAAAAAGGACAATGAGAAAATGTATGGGATAAGAAGGTCAATTTAGCAAAATGGCAGTCTATTTACTTATCCCATACTCTGCCCCTTTACTACTAGGAATGAGTCTCCCAACTTTTGATGAAACTGGCCTCTAAAACCCAAGAGGACCTAGTGAACTTCTGTTCACTTTCCAAAATTCTCCTTCAATGCAGGAACTGTCAAAGGAGAAGGTTTTAGGCTCAGTCTAAAAGCCACTAAAGCTTTTCTTCATCCATCATAAACTCAGAAAATCACTACCACCACCACCACAATGTGTTACAAAACAAGTAAGAGGCAATAGCAAGTTATGGCTTTTCCTGGCCTAGATTTATAATAATACAGATACCACCTATCTTAGCATATTACTCAAATATCAGCCAAGAAAATCACATACGTTCAGACCCTTTAACTTGGAAACATAACAAGAAAATACAGATATAGAAAAATGTTTCCCATCCTTGTGATTTAACAACCTGAGAAGCCCAGCCGCCTGTCCTCTCCATGGACAAGGAGAGTGCACATATTCGGATTCTACCAGAATTACTGACATCAGTGTTTCATTCGTTCTTTGCTTCCATTCTGCAGCATTTGCCACTTAGAAGCAAGCATTAGGGATGCTGAAACAGGCTTTAAAAAAGCAGCAGTGGATACCTTTAAGTGTTCAAGGTCAGCCTCTATCTTCCGAATGTACTGCATGATTTGGCTGTGTGAGTCTGCAGAGGAAGAGGGACTCTGGGCACTGAAGCCAGACTCCTCCCCAGGTCCCCAGCGCTGTTGAACTAGGAAATCAGAGGTGAATGGAGAACCTCCTCCATCAGACCGGGGATCACACAGAGGCTGCTGCTGGTGAGCCCACCCCATAGAAGGGAGGCCTGAAGCAACTTCCTCCTCTGTAGAGCTCTCCTGCACTGTTTCAAAGCCATCGAGGATCAGAACATTTCCTGTTGATGGAGTAGAAGAACAAGTTACCACCACTACCAACAGCTGACAAGTCAGAGAGCTGATATGGGGCAAGAAGTCTATAAACACCCAAATACCCATATTTAACCATGCTGTGGCTGGTGCTATTTAACAATTTCAGGTACAATTAGAATTTTAAAATACTACAGATTCCACACAAGTTAAGAAAATAATTCAATACTTTTTTATCCAGCCCTCTTCGTACGTGTATACTAGGATACAATCATCTTATTTTAGGTGAAGAAACAACATACTGTCAATCAGAACTGATTCATAATGAACTTGCCTGAGATCCGTAATTGAAGAGCTTCCTCTTCCTTCCTTTCTGTCCCATCACTTTCTGAAGGATTATCATCACTATGGGCTTCACGGGCATCAAAAAAGTGCTCTCCGCTGTCATCAGGACCCCCTTCTAGCTCTGCGCTAGACGGCTCTGGGGTCATGATCATGTGGTCCATGACTAAAACATTACTTGCCCTGCTATCTTGAGATGCCAGTTCCATATAATCCTGTGGAACTGGGGATTCAACTGAAGTCCTTGGGCTGTAACATGCAGCAATTTCACCAGTTCCTGTTTGGAGAGGCATCTGTCCTTCACCAGGCTGGCTGGTCTTACTATTTTCAGAATGGTCTAGGACATTTTGGATTGCACCTGGACTCTCTACCTGTACCCCCTGAGAGGCTGTCCTAAACCTGAGGAAATGTTGCCAGTCTTCATGAGTCCCCTTCTCAATCAAACCTAGCTGCTGTACCAGCAACTGCTTCAACAGACCCACTAGAAGAAGAAAGAAAAAAGGACAATCACCAGTTTCTACCAGGAATTCAGTTGAGTGGCTAAGCCATTTCCAAATGTAAATCAATCAATAATCATTTATTAACATCTAAGAAACAAATGGGTTTCTAATAACACAAGTGGCAAATGCTAAGGTCATTTTGTATATGCTTTGGTATTTAAAACACTGAAATAAATTGCCAAGCGCACCTATGGTGCACTTAAGTTTGGCCTTAGATCCAGCAGGTACCATCTAGTTGCATTATGGTACCTTTGAGAACCTGCTATGCGACCTGGGCAAGTTACCTAAACACGAGTGACTTAATTTCCTCTACTTTCTAGGAATGCTGAGAAAATTAATTTTTTTTTAAAAGCACGAATTTTTCTGAACTACTCAGAAACAGATACTATGTAAATATAAGGAGGCATTTTTTGGTAATTCTCTCAGAGTTCCTAAAGCACAGGTCTTACCAAGCTGCTGCTCTGTTCAATAAGCTCCAGTGGCTCCCTATTTCTTCTAAGATCAAAGGAAAGCTCTCCTGTTATTTAAAGTCCTTTGTAACCTATTAATCCCCTTCATGAACTCTGGTGTAACCAAAATGACCTTCTTGCTGTTCCCCACACACGACATTCCACCTTCCACTTCCGTTCCTTTCTACAGACTGATCCCCCCTGCCTGGAACGCAGAGCTCTCCTTCCTTACCTCGGCTAGTTTCCTTCAAAGTTCAGTTCAGGTACCTCTTTCTCTCAGTCTTTTCCCAACGCCCCTGCTGACAGTGCCTCTCACCTACCCCCATTAAATCATATTTATTTTGTACAGACTTCTCTGTATCCATGTTTTCTTCCCTATAGAATGTAAGCTTCTTGAGGATGAGAACATTTCATTTATGTCTTAGTATCCCCAGTGCCTGGACAAATCTCTAGCCTATAGAAAACAAATTAATAAATGGTTGTTGGCTGAACAGTAGAGGCTCTTAACAAAGTAGAACATTCAAAATGCTGAGGCCTCAACAACAGGGTTGTAACAACTCAAGCAAATAATTTTAGTTAGAACCAAATTTTTCCTATTAACTGTAGTAAGCATAATGCAAAGATCTTAGTTGATGATCTATTTTCTTTCATCACAGCTGACTCCATCGATTGTAAGAAAGTTGGCAATACAATACAGAGTCAGACTTAGTGCTTTTTTAAAATTTTGACTTACAATTTAACACCTTCCTAGGTCACCTGGATACCTCAGGAGTGGACCAGTGTATGTGCATCTAAGTCATTCTCACAACCATCAGCTAGCTCGCCCAAAAGACGACCCACTACCCCACTTCTGGACTTCCCTCTTTCTGCTGAAGGCATCCAATCAACTGATATATTGATCAAGGGAGAGTGAGGAGGCAGTGACAACACTGAAGCTGAGAATCTAGATGTTGTTGCCTTCAACAGAAACTTTTCAGCTTTAGACATGCTAAGTTTGAGATGCCTATAGTATAGCCAGTTTGAAATATCCAAGACGCAGATAGAGATGAACAGCTGTCGCTCAGGAAAAAGATGAGGGCTGGATAGATGCGGGAGTTATCTGCATCAAGATGATAATTATTTGCTTGGAAGCTGATGAATGAGAGGACGCAGCCTTGGGATACAACCACAGTTAGGAGTTATGATAGCAGAGATGGATCAGAAAAGGGGACTGAGGAGATAAGTAGGAGAAAAATCAAGAGAGGGAGAAACGTCACAAAAATCCAGAGAGGAGAGTATCCAGAAGTGTGATCAAATGTCAAATGTTCCAGAGAGGTCAAGAAGGATAAGAATTGAGAAAAAGTTATCACCTCTGGCAATTAAGAGATCACTGGCAATTTTAGAGACAGAAGTTTTGGATTAAGGTTGAGGTTGAAAGCCACACTGCAAAAGGCTGAAAAGCATGGGAGAAGGGAAAAAGTGGAGGCAACAGCTGTAAATGGCTTTTCTAGGAGTATGGCTATGAAAAGGAGGCAAGATATAGAATGAAAGGAGATGAAGAGATGCTAGGTTCTAGAGGAGATTTTTTTCAAAATGGGGGAGACTTGTAGGAATCAGGAAAGGAATCAGTTGAGGGACAAATTGAAGAGGAGGAAGAAGAGGAAGGGAAGGAAGTAGGAAGGGAAGGAAGGGGGGGAGAGAGAGAGAGAGAGACAGAGATGGACAGACAATAGGATTTGATGGAAAAACCAAAGGGGTTGAGGTCAAGGTCACTTGTAGAGGGGTTAGCTTTAGCTGGGAAAAAAGGGCCACCTAATTATCAGAGACTAAAAGAGGAGAGAGTGGGGCGTGGTATCAGAGGGTTGTATAATATAGCAGAAAGAAAAGGTAGCATCTCATGACAAATGGTCTCTATTAGCCAAGTCTGAGGCAAGGTTGTCAGCTGAGAGGATTGACAAAGGGGGTTGTGGGAGACTTGAGCAGAGAACAAAAGTTTTGAACAGCCTTTGTGGATAGAAGGATAGAGAATCAATTAAGGAGGAGGAAAATGATTATCTTGCTTAGGTAAGGGACCAACTGAAATTAGATAGCATAAATCTGTGGTGGACATAATCTGCTTAGGTGCCTGGTTTCCTCCAACTCCAAGTATGTTAGCAGTAGCAGACAATGCAAATGATGGGAGTAATCTTGCGTTTGGGTTTGGCAAGGCAAGAATATTTTTACATATAAAAATATATTTAAAAGACTCCAAGCAAAATTGTCTTAATACCAGGAGTGAAAATATTTGATTCTGACATTGAAATGAACTTTTGAAAAACACTGATCATCACTTCATGCTAATCTGCAATGCGCAAAGAATACTTTAAATAAAAGACCCAAAGAAAATTTCTCATTAAATACATCCAAACTCAAAATGCACAGATTATTATTCTGCTCTTAAAAAAATAACCTAAGGAATTTCCCTCAGGTGTTGAGAAATGAAAATGCTCCACCAACAGTGCATTCGTGTCCCAATTTTTCCACAATCCCCCCTCAGTATTTGTCAGTTTCCTTTTCTGACATGTTAGCCAATCTGACAGGTGTGAGGTGGTACCTCAGAGTTGTTTTAATTTGCATTTCTCTAATCAGTAGTGATTTAGAGCATTTTCTCATATAACTATTGATACCTTTGATTTCTTCTCCTGAAAACTGCCTGTTCATATCCTTTGACCATTTACCAATTAGGGAATGGTTCATATTTTTTATAAATTTGGCCTAGTTCTTTATATATTTGACAAATATGGTCAAAGGATAGGTTTTGATAAATTCTGGTAAAACTTCATTGTCAATAACAAAGGACATTTTCCTTAGTTTATTTGAAATAAAAAAATTAGTGTAAATTCTGAGCTGCAAAGTGTATCTTGCTGTCACTTTTACAAAATGAGGATGTTACCAGGAGTGTGCAAAAACTATCCAGAAATTAGATAAGAAGAGGGAGAGGCACAAAAGGGATTTAACAGATTAACAGATTCTCAGTTTTGAGTTAATGTTTTGTGCCCTTCCCACGTACTAATTCTCACCATCTCCAAGATACACTCTCAGTACCCTGCTCATCCACTCTAGAAACTCTGCTTCAGAGAGATTCTAGTTGCCCCAACAACTTCAACTGTTACTCCTACACAGATGATTCCCAAGTTTAAATCTGCATACCTATTTTCTTTCACATACAACAGTCCCACATCTCCAAATTCTCGGTAGACATTTTCATATTTTCACTTGGATATGTTGCCACAACCTGAAGCTCAACATATCTAAAATATAACTCAAGCTGCCTTCTTCCTTTTCTTGATGCTATTAACATTACTATAATTCTTTCTATCATTCAAAGGTAAAACACTGATGTCAACTTTGACTCCTCCCTTCCTCCCTTCTACTTTACCTCCACTTAGTCATCAAGTTCTATGGATTCTTCCTTTGTAATACTGCTAAAAATCTTCATTTCCATCACTACTACCATCCAAATTCAAGCCCTTCTAACCTTTTATCTCAAGGCCAATGGTTAGCTTACTGCAATATCTTACCTAGTAGTATCTCCACTTCTGGTCTTTAGTTGCTCAAATCCATCTTGCACATTGCCAATAGTTTAAACTTCCTAAAATGCCACTGTCATAATATCATTTCCCTGCCCAAAAACCTTCTGTTGTTCCTCTGTTGCACAATCTGGCCTCAACCTTATTTTTGCAATTTTATCTATCACACTCATCTGCATGAATTCTCTACTTCAGTCAGACTACTCTAGTTCGTGATCTCCCAATCAAGACTCATGTTTTTCTGCCTCCATGCCTATCCATTTTTCAAGCCATTGCACAAATTCTGACTATTTCAATGACACCCTCCCCTGTCACCTTAGCCCATGGCAATCTCAAAACTTTTTACTTGTTAATGTCACCACCATTTATTACATATTTGACATATACCGTCTCTTACTGTCAAGTTTTGCTTTTAAGTCATATGTGTGTGTGTATATACATATGTATATACATATATACAACTGAAATAAGACTACAGGATTTAGCATTAGAAGGAACTTTAGAGATCATCCAGGCCAACACCTTGACTTTGCAGATGAAGAAAGTGAGGCCCAGAGAAGCTAAGCGGCCTAAGGTCATCCAGGGAGGAAGAGCAGAGCCAGGATCTAACCGAATTCAGTACTTTCAATTGCACTACGCCACCCTGTCATTTCGACTAGACTGTTAACATCTCTGAGAGCAGAGATTCTCTCTTATCCCTATAGTACAATGCCTCGCACAAAGTATGGGACTGATTGACTGAATCACTTACAGTTCCTCAGTGCATCCAATGCCCACCGCTCTTCAGAGACGGGGAAATGTGGCTCTGGGATAGTACTCTGATAGTCCATTCCAGGCGCTTTAGATGTCTCTTCTGCTTGTTCCTTTTCAAACTGTCTTTCAGCCAGTAGATCACTGATCTTTGATTTCCCAGAGGTAACTGATGAAGGGGACTGAGGTTTTGATATTAAAGGAGTCTCTGCTCCCATGTGTTTTTCTGCTCAATGGAGAATAAAAGGAGTGATGTTTATAAACAGTAGGGCCCCAAATACCAAAGTAATGCCTTCACATGCTCCCTAAATGAAAAAGAAATGCTACATAATTTATGTTCAAGCATCTTAAACAGAAACTTAGCAAAAAGCAAAGATAGCCATCCCTAGCAAAGCTCATAATTCTCAACCTGAAATATTCAAATGGAATTTCAACTGCATGGGCTATCCTAACAATCCTGCCATGTTAGATCAGTAGCCCAAATCTATGAACTACAGAGTTCTTCAAAGATTCCTTATAAATTTAATAAGATATACTGATCATACTTTTCCTTGAGCTAATAGGAGTAAGTTCACCTGGACTTTGAAGACTAGAGGTAGAAACACCATGTGATTCCTCCTTCAACTTGGAAGCCTCTTCTTCATCACGCTCCCCTCTGTAGAAAGATAAAAACCATCTTTCATGACCATCAGGTCCCTAACATCACTGTACCAATATATACAAAATACAAAATCATGGCAATCAAATATCAAAGGAAAAACTCACTCGCAAGGGGGTGACCCTGGTAATGAGATGGGCTTTGTTGACTGTTCCTTTACTGTTAGGGCCATCCTGCCAATCAAGTCCTGCCAGCTGCAGGAAGTTCCAAGAAGTTGTTGAGGTAGGTGTGGGGGGTGGCCCAGGGGAGGAGGGAGGGAAAAAAGAGAAAAGAGAAGATGAGAAAAACCACATCCAAGTCAACTTGAAAAAAGAAAGTAACTCTCAGATTTGCAAAGAGGAAATTTCTTATGTCAGCAAAGTGCAGGTGCCAAAGTTGTATCTCAACAAGAAAACTAACAATAACGTAGCAATATATGTAAAGGATCCACTAGAAACTTGAGACAATTTTTTTTTAAATGAAAATTTATGAAGAGATTAAATTTAACTTAACAAACATTTATTAAAGTAACTAAGTAAGCTTGTGGTGGGTGCTGGGAATATAAGGACAATAAAATAAAACAATCCCTGCCCCAAAAAAGAATAAACTTCCTCAAACACTGGAGGGGGGAAGATATTCAGTCTCCTGTCAGTGTTTTTGTAGTCCAACTAATTCTAGCCATTAAACTTATCAGAGGTTTCTGAAATACTATGCTTTGAGTCTAACAGAAAATGTTAGGTAGAAAAATATAGTTGAGACTGTCACTTACACTGCCTTTTCAGAAACTGTCTGTGCCACCAATTCATAAATTTGGGCTCCATTGTCTGACATAGAGATGACGAATAATGCTTTGTTATCTGGAAAAGAGAGGATAAAAAATTATTCCATCACAGATCAAACAGAAATATCTTGGACCCCAAGGGGATGTTATTACTGTACTGATATTACTGACTCAAACATTATTACTGCATTGCATTCATTTTACATTGTAGACATGACCTTCCAATTTCAACTATTCTAAAATCTTAAGTGTTCATTTATTTTACCTAAGACAAAATGTACATAATATCACGTTAAGAAAGCTCAGAGAATCTAGGTTATCTCAAGTCTCTTACGATATATATGTATGTGTGTGTGTGTGTGTATACACACACACACACATATATGTAGATGTATGTATGTATGCTATGTATATAATGCATATATATTATTGCTACACTTTACAAATAGGAAACAAAGCTCGTGAAGTTTCTCCAGGTTTACCCAAAGGCAGAATGTGATGTCCCTTTTCCTAACTAGATAATGTACTATTTCTAAAGTGCCTTTATAACAAATCATAAATTGTAGTTTTTTACCCAGAGGAAGTACTTGCCTGTTGCAACTTGTCGAACCAACACAGTATTCAGTTTGATTACAGGGCTGAATGTGTGTTTGCTATCTGCTGTAGATGCTAGAATTTTACTATGACACCTCAACACCAGTCTATCATCCTGCTTTTGTAACAATACAAGAATGTCCTCCAGCAGCAATGTGTATAGATCTACAAAAGAGAAGGTACCACATATTCATAACCAACTTCATGGGGGCAAAAAGCAGTATGATGATGTATGAGACTCAAAAATCAGTTTCCTTCCTTATATTAGCCAAAATTCACACAGCACTTTAAGAACTGTAAGGTTTCTCAATCAATAAATATTTAATAAGCACCTACGTTAAGTACTAGGGACACAAAAGGAGGCAGAAGACAGTCACTGCCTTCAAGGAGCTCACAATCTAATGGGGGAGCTCACATTCTAATTTATTATTTCATTTAAGCCTCAAAACAATCAGTAGTACAGGATTTACTATCCCCACTTGAAAGATGGAAAAAGATTAAATGACTTGCCCATAGTTAATCATTAAGTGTTAGTGGCAGGATTCAAATTCAAATCTTCCTGATTCTGTTTCCAGAACTTTAAGTACTATGTCAAACTTACCTTGCTTACAAACACTTTTTAAAGTAGTAGTACTCAGGTAAAGCTAGAATCAGATCATGGCAAAGCCCATTGCTATATCCCTGAAGGATACTCCTAGTAAAGGATATTCATAGTAAATGTTATATAAATGTTAGCTATTAGTTATGTGCTTAGCACACAGTGCCTGGCACATAATAAGCATTATATAACACATTTCCAAACTAATCAAAACAAATAAGTAAAAAAAAAACCCTTTAAAAAACAGATCTTCACATTTACAAGTTGTTCAAGGTAGCACTGCAATTTGACATTACTTGAAAGCATAAAAAACAAATCTCTTCTCCTCAAAGGAATTTCACCTTCCTCTTAATTCTACTTCTATATTCCCTTTCCCCCAGCAGGAAAAAAGTAAAAAACAAATGAAAAAAGACATCTAACCTACCAATAGTCTTATCTCTATTCACCTTCCATACCAATGGTCCTTCATGAATCATCTTCCTCTTTGTTAAATCCAAATTCTGTCAAAATGAAAAAAGCAAATACAAGTGACTTCCTGGAATTCAGAGTGAGGTAATATTTTGCCAAAACTTGTACTTTCATCATTACTATCATCAGTGCAATAAATATATTCATTATTTAAATTCAAACTATTCATATAGAGCAGACATTATTCTTCCTAATTTATCTGAACAAGGGATAAAATACAGAGATGGAGTAATTAACACAAAATGATACCAAGAAATGGAGCTACTGCAGAAAAGCAACTGTAAGACCTGTTTTCTTGATCTTATTATTACCATGAGCTAACTACTTTTTCAACTTGACTCTCATCATCAGCCAGTCACCAGATCCTGAATATGCATGCTTGGGCCCATGAGGACCATTGCTCATATTCAGTCTAAAAAGCCTAGATGACCAAGAGGCTTCAGATATTACCAATTATTAGCATAAAAATCCTCTTTTTGTCCTTCATTTAGCCATGAAAGGAAAGAGTATGAGGACAACAAAAAGAAGGTAAACACATTAAAACATGCTTAGTTGTGAAAAGTTATACCACACAATGAAATCTGTTTTAAATAGTTATTCAAGAGATCTACTTAAACTGGCTACATAGTAAGGGCAGCATTTTAAATGAAATTATATCTTTAGGGATACTCAAAAGTAGTCATGAAGAAATAATACTACTAAAAGTAGTAGTTAGTATAGGTTTTGCCATTATTTACTATCACAATTATGCAAGTTGAGCTTTTCTGTGCTGTAGAAGAACCTTAAGGAAGGACTATTGTTCAACAAAATAATCTGGGAAGTCCATTCAGTAAACAGCACTGCTGCACAAACTACAGAACAAATTTTTTTTCAAAAAAAAAATCTCAATTATAATTGGGATTCTCGAGCTTCTTGGAAGCTTCTTCCACCTTGACGTGCAAAAAAGTACCATACAAACGCTCCTCTAAATTAGCTATCATGACAATATGGTACAGAGGCTTAAAGGAACATCATTCAAATGTGGACAATAGGTCATGTCTTCTTTACATGGTGGTAAATTCCAACAAACCTTGGTTACCTATCACTCTCCTGTTAAACTGAACTCTATGACAATAGACCTCTCTCACCCTGAGCTCTTCAACATTTGGATACTCTGACAGCTTCAAGTTAGATGTATCAAGGCGGCGCTGATAATCTTCTAAGCGCTGGAAATGAGACAACATGAAGCCAGGTTATTACTTTGGTAAAGTAGTGCTCCAATAGTATTGTGACCTGTTGCTATACCAGGGCACAATGACCTTGATCTACCAGTTACAGAAACAATGTCTTTCCCTCTAATTTTCCAATAAGTAAAACAGCTGGTATTTCAGGGCTATCCCTCCCCTTGCTGCCTTTATAGGTAGTTGTTTTTGCTCTTTACCTGTTTGTTCTCTGCCTCCTTGACAGCTTGATTCACATAATTTAGGATTTGACGACAGTGATCTGCTGCTTTCTTCACCTTTTCTCTTTCCTTTGGACGTTCTGAAATTGGGCAAGATGAAAAAAGCAAAATGGTAAAATTTGATGAAAAGATGAAAAATGAAATTTGTTTTCAATTGATTTAAGCAATGCTCCCATTCTTTTTTTCTGTCTAGTTGAAAAAGAATTTATTTTTAAGTTCAAAAAGGTCAGGAGAGTCTCAGTCAATGTCAAGTCACTAAACAGGTTTGAAAACATTTTGCTTGGTAGTAAAGCTATAAAAACAGTACAACAAAAGACTTTTGCTAACAACACTATTTTAAGCAATAAAGAGTCAGGATGCAGAGTTCCGTATATAAGGAACCATATTTATTTTAAGATACAATTGTTTGAAGAGTGCTATCAATCCAAGTAACTCCATAAAAAGTACTTCAATGAATGTGAAATCAGGTGTCAAAAGAGAAAAAAGTGGTCAACAAAATCCCTATCATTAAAAAGAAATCCAACGAAAGGTATGTGAATGTTATACCCTTGCTGAGAATTTAAGGGATGCTAAAATCAGTTATCAAAGTTATAATTCCCCAGGCAACTATAATCCAGTCACACTGTACAAATATAGTAAAGCATAAAATTTAATGGCATTTTTAGTAAGACAAAATCCTACTTATACAGTAAGGAGTAAGCTATTATTTTTAGGAAGAACTATAATTTTCAATTTCCTGATTTGTATATTCAAATTTTGAGATATAACATTAGATGAGCAAAAGCTGAGTTGCACTAAATTATTTAAAAAGCTACAAGCACATGACCCTAAAGGAGGACTGAAGAAGACTGACTTTGTTTCAATTTTCACTAAAGGAAAGTCAGTACTACAGTATTACAGTAAGTACTTCATGCATCTCCATAAGGTCTGAACAGAATGAAAGAGGCATACATAGGCAACTGAACCTAGAAGGACCCTTAAAAAGAACATTTAGTCCAATGTTTTGCAATTACTAAGGCTTGGCAAATTTCCACCAATTCATTAAACATTTACTAACAAAAGACTGCTACTTCTTAAAAATAGACTTAAAAAGCTTTAAAAAACGAACTTCTTTTCAACAATTTTCTCTGTCTTCCCTCTCCTACTCCTAGCTTTCTCTACTCTAGGCTCCCAACCTTGGCCCTTGAAGTATTTGAAATTGCCAAGAAGGGTCCTCAGTAGATAATTCAAACATGTGACCCCCCTCCCCCCGCCCTCCGTCCCCAGTCCCCAATCTAATTGATAAACAAAGACACAATTTCCCCGGATCCTGGCATAGCACGCACTACAAAGTACCAGCACATGACACCTTTACAGAGGCTACAAAGTCAGTTAAGTCATATCTTGACTGACAATCCCGCAATATCATTTGGTCAGCCAGTCAGTCACTGTGCAAAGGGCTGGGGAAACAAAAAGAGGCAAAAGACAATCCATGCCCTCAAAGAGCTGACGACCTAATGGTGGGGAAAAGCAAGCAAGTACAAACTATATACATGATAAACAGGAAATCACAAGAAAATAATAAGGGAAAAATAAGAGAGGGAAGAATTAAGAGGAGTTGGGGGAGAGGGGTCCCCAGAGCCAAGACAACTGTGTGAACACAACGTCTTACCGGAACTCTGTCACAAGTTCTGTCACCTCTAAAAAACTGAATCTGAGCAGATTTGAGAGACTTAGAAGCCACTAGTAGGCTGAATGGGGCAAATTTCCAAGCCAGGAGAGTCCGCAAGGTCGGCAGGATGGACCTGTAGGCTGGGAGAGCACCCAGGGGGCAGAGCTGCACCACAAAACCAAAGCAGAAGCAGCTACAGAAACCAGCCAGCCACCCAGGCTGGGAGAAAGCTGGGCGCCCAAAAGTGGCAGAGATCCCCAGGCCTTCTAACACAGAACTGGAGTCTATTGAAGCGACAGGAGGCAGCAGCGCATTGCCTGCAGCCGTAAGACATCGACTCCTGAGACTTGCAGCCCAAAGGTTTGAAACCTGCCTTCTTAAACTTCCGGGAGTCATAATGACCAGGTAAATGGCTCTCATCCCTCCCTCCCTGACCCAGAGAATACCTTGGGAAAAACCCTGGAATAAAGGAGCCAGAAGTGGGGCTTCAGTAGCCAAACAGTGGGAATTCCTGAATCCCAGAAGGGTACAGCCAGCAAGGGTCAACACCAGGAACCCAGACGTGCCTTTGCACAGCCAGGGGAAGTGGCAGACACCAGCACAGACAACAGCTGAGACCACCGGTGCAGGAGAGCAGCCCCAGAGGATGAGGAGATTTCTGGCAGCCAGACGACCCCTCCCCCATACCTCAGGAAACCCAAGGCCATAACACAGAAAGCCAGTGACTAGGCTCACAATTCTCAGAACAAGAAACCTGGGACGCCGCTCCCTGAGCCCCAAAAGCAGAAATCCACTGTAAAGCCAGGAAAAAGCTAACCAACATGAAGAACACAAAAAAACCTACGGAGACAGGGAAGATCAAAACACCAAGTTGGAAGAGTAGGGCATTGACACTATACCCATATCTGATACCTTAAGAGGGAGGTAAACTAGTCTCAAGCCCAAAAAGCATTCCTGGAAGAGCTAAAGGAGGATTTTAAAAACCAAATTAGGGAGGTAAAAGAAAACATGGGAAAAAAAAACCACTGATGAAATCAAATCTTTAAAAAGTAAAATTGCCCAAATGACTAAGGAGACTCAGAATCTAAATAGAGAAAATGACACCCTGAAAGGTAAAATCAACCAACTGGAAAAGGTGACTCAAAAGCAAAATGAAGACAGAAATTCATTAAAAATTAGAATTGAGCAAGTGGAAGCTAATGACTCTATGAGGCATCAAGAATTACCCAAATGAAATGAAAAGAATGAAAAAAATAGAAGAAAACATGAACTATCTGATTAGAAAAAACAACTGACCTGGAAAACAGATCCAGGAGAGATAATTTAAGAATTATTGGTCTACTGGAAAGCCATGATGAAAAATAGAGCCTGGACAATATCTTCCAAGAAATTATCAAAGACAACTGCCCAGAGGTCCTAGAACCAGATGGGAAAGTAGGCATTGAAAGAATCCACCAATCACCCCCTGAAAGAGATCCCAAATTGAAAGCTCCAAGAAATATTACAGTCAAATTTCAGAATTATCAAGTCAAGGAGAAAATACTGCAAGCAGCTAAAAAGAAACAACTCAAATATCGTGGAACTATAGTCAGGATCACACAGGATCTTTCAGCTTCTACATTAAATAACAGGAGAAACTGGAATATGATGTTCCGAAGGGCAAAGGAGCTTGGACTACAACCAAGGACCAACTACCCAGTAAAACTGAGCATAGTATTTCAGGGGAGGAGATGGACATTCAACAAAATAAGGGAATTCCAGAATTTCCTGATGAAAAGGCCAGAACTCAATGGAAAATTTGATCTTCAAATACAAAACTTAAGAGAGACATAAAAAGGTAAAACAGGTGGAAATAACACCGTACAAACCTTGTTAACCAATAAGGGCAAATTGTTTACATTCTTATATAGGATTTTATATATACATATATATATATAGATATATATAGATATATATGTATGTATATATAATATATATGTATATGTAATATATACACATATATACATACACACACGCATGTATGTGTAAATCTTGAGAATACTACAGTTATTATGACAATTGAAAGGGATACACATAGACTGTGGGTATCAGTATAAAGTAACTGATATAATGATAAACATAATTAAGAGATGTAAAGGGAGGGTTCTGGGAGAAGAGGTACGGAGTTAGTAGAAGAGGGTGTATCACATCACATGAAGACGCACAAAAACATATTATAGTAGAGGGAAAGAAGGGAGGGAGAAGAGTAGTATATGAGCTTTACTCTCATTGGATTTGGTTCAAGAAGAGAATAACATACTCTGATAAGTATAGAAATCAAACTTGTCCTATAGGCAGTAGGAGGGGAAATAAAAGAGAGGGTGGTTAGAAAGGAGGGAAGAAGTAGTGAGGAGAAAAGGGTAAGATAAGGGAGTGAAATCAAGAGGGAGGGTAAATTGAGGAAGGCGGTGGTCAAAAGCAAAACTCTTTTGAGGAGTAGAAGGGAGGAAGGAGAAATAAAAGCATAAAAAGGGGGAGGGAAAGAGGATGGAGAAAAAGACACAGCTTGTAATCATAACTGTGAATGTGAATGGGATGAACTCTCCCTTAAAATGGAGGTGGATAGCAGAATGGATCAAAAACCATAATCCTACAATATGTTGTTTACAAGAAACACATTTGAAACAGGTGGATACACACATGGTAAAGGTAAAGGGCTGGAGTAGAATATACTGTGCTTCAGCTAAAGTAAAAAAATCAGGAGTAGCAATCCTAACCTCAGACAAAGCAAAAGCAAAAATAGATCTAATTAAAACAGATAAAGAAAGACACTGCATCCTGCTAAAAGGCAGTACAGACAATGAAACAATATCATTATTTAACATACATGCACCAAGTGGTATAGCATGCAAATTCTTAGAGGAGAAGTTAAGGTAGTTGTAGGAAGAAATAGACAGCAAAACCATACTAATGGGAGACCTCAATCTCCCCCTCTCTGAACTTGATATAACTAACCTCAAAATAAACAAGAAAAAAAGTTAAGGAGGTGAATAGAATTTTAGAGAAGACAGATATGACAGACCTCTAGAGAAAACTGAATGAAGCTAAAAAAGAATATACTTTTTTCTCAGCGGTACATGGCATATACTCAAAAACTGACCATGTACTAGGGCATAAAAACCTCACAATCCCGTGCAGAAAGGCAGAAATCATCAACGCATCCTTCTCCAACCATGACGCAATAAAAATTACTTGTAATAAAGGACCATGGAAAGATAAACTTAAAATTAATTGGAAACTAAATAATCTAATTCTAAAGAATGGGTGGGCCAAAGAACAAATTATTTCATTCAAGAGAATGACAATAATGAGACAATATACCAAAACTTATGGGATGCAGCAAAAGTAGTTCTTAGTTTTATATCTCTAAATGCTTACATGAATAAAATAGATAAAAAAGAGATCAATGAAATGGACATGCAACTGAAAAAATTAGAAAAAGAGCAAATTGAAAACCCCCAATTAGACACCAAATTAGAAATACTGAAAATCAAAGGAGAGATTAATAAAACTGAAATCAAGAAAACTATTGAACTAATAAAACTAAGAGCTGGTTTTATGAAAAAAATGAATAAAATTGATAAACCCATGGTCAATTTGATTAAAAAAGAAGAAAGAAGAAAAACAAATTACCAATATCAAAAATGAAAAGGGTGAATTCACCTCCAAAGAAGAGGAAATTAAAACAATAATTAGGAATTATTTTGCCCAATTGTATGCCCACAAATTTGATAACCTCAGGGAAATGGATGAATAATTACAAAAATAAAAATTGCCTGGGTTAGCAGAAGAGGAAATAAATTACCTAAATAACCCCAGCTCAGAAAAAGAAATTGAGCAAACCATCAATGAACTCCCCCCCAAAAAACCTCCAGGAACAGATGGTTGTACATGTGAATTCTATCAAACATTTAAAGAACAATTAATTCCCATACTTTATAGACTATTTGGGAAAATAGGTGAAGAAGGAGTCCTACCAAATTCTTTTTATGACACAAATATGGTACTAATACCTAAACCAGGAATAGTCAAAACAGATAAAATTATAGACCAATTTCCCTAACGAATATTGATGCAAAAATTTTAAATAAAATGTTAGCAAAAAGATTGCAGCAACTTATCAGGAGAATAATACACTATGACCAGGTAGGATTTATTCCAGGAATGCAAGGCTGGTTCAATGTTAGGAAAACTATCAGCATAATTGATCATATCAATAACAAAACTAGTAGAAACCACATTATTATCTCAAAAGATGCAGAAAAAGCTTCTGATAAAATACAACACCCATTCCTATTAAAAACACCAGAAAGCATAGGAATAAACGGAGTCTTCCTTAAAATTATAAATAGCATCTATGTAAAACCATGAGCAAGCATTATATGTAATGGGGATAAGCTAGATGCATTCTCAGTAAGATCAGGGGTGAAACAAAGATGTCCATTGTCACTCCTATTATTCAATTTGGTACTAGAAATGTCAGGTTTAGCATTAAGAGAAGAAAAAGAAATTGAAGGAATTAGAATAGGCAAAGAAGAAACTAAATTATCACTTTTTGCAGATATGATGATTTACTTAGAGAATCCGAGAGATTCAAGTAAAAAGCTACTTGAAATAATTAACAACTTTAGCAAAGTTGCAGGATATAAAACAAACCCATATAAACCCTCGGCATTCCTATGTATTAGTAACAAAGCCCAACAGCAAGAGACAGAAAGAGAAATTCCATTTAAAGTTACTGTAGACACCATAAAATATTTGGGAGTCTACCTGACAAGATAAACCCAATTATGAAACACTTCTCACACAAATAAAGTCAGATCTAAATAAATGGAATAACATCACTTGCTCATGGTTAGGCAGGGCTAATATAATAAAAATGACAATTTTACCTAAATTAATTTACTTCTTCAGTGCCATACCAATCGAACTATCAAAAAATTATTTTACAGAGCTGGATAACATAACAACAAAATTCATCTGGAAGAATAAAAGGTCCAGAATATCAAGGGAATTAATGAAAAGAAAAGCTAGGGAAGGGGGCCTAGCCATACCAGATATCAAACTGTAATATAAAGCAGCAGTAATCAAAACTATCTGCTACTGGCTAAGAAACACAATGGTAGATCAGTGGAATAGGTTAGGTACACAAGATGCAAAAGTCAATGACTACAGAAATCTACTCTTTGATACACCCAAAGAATCCATCTTCTGGGCTAAGAATTCACTATTCCACAAAAACTGCTGGGAAAATTGGAAAATGGTATGGCAGAAACTGGAAATAGACCAATATCTTATACCATATACCAAAATAAAGTCAAAATGGGTTCATGATTTAGAAATAAAGGCTGATACTATAAGCAATTTGGGAGAGCAGGGAATAGTCTACCTATCAGATCTATGGGAAAGGGAAGAATTCATAACCCAACAAGAGATAGAGAGCATTACAAAATGCATAATTTTGATAAGTTAAACTGAAAAGGTTTTGTATAAACAAAATCAATGCAACAAAGATTAGGAGGGAAGCAGAAAATTGAGAGAATATCTTTATAACCAATGTCTCTGATAAAGACCTCTTATCTAAAATATACAGGGAACTGAGCCAAATTTATAGGAATAAAAGCCATTCCCCAATTGAGAAATGGTCGAAGGATATGAACAGGAAGTTTTCAGAGGAAGAAATTAAAGACATCTACAGGCATATGAAAAAATGCTGTACATCACTATTGGTTAGAGAAATGCAAATCAAAACAACTCTTAGGTACCACATCTCTCCAGTCAGATTGGCTAACATAACAAAACAGGAAAATGATAAATGCTGGAGAGGATGTGGGAAAATTAGTACATTGTTACATTGCTGGTGAACTGATCCAGCCATTCTGGAGAGCAATTTGGAACTATGCCCAAAAGGCTATAAAAATGTGCATGGCCTTTGACCCAGCAATACTGCTCCTAGGGCTATATCCCAAAGAGATCACACAAGTGGGAAAGGGACCCGTATGTACAAAAATATTTACAGTCGCTCTTTTTGCAGTAGCAAAGAACTGGAAATCAAGGGGATGCCCATAAATTGGGGAATGGCTAAACAAGTTGTGGTATATGAATGTAATGGAATACTACTGTGCTATAAGAAATAAAGAAGATATGGACTTCATAATAATCTGAAAAGAACTACATGATATGATGCTGACTGATAGGAGCAGAACCAGGTAGAACAGTGTACCACTGTACACAACAACCACAGACATATTGATTCTGTGATGACTAACTTTGATAGACGTGGCTCTCCTTAGCAATACAAGGCTCAAAGACAGCTCCAAAGGACTCATGATGGAAAAAGGAAGCTACATCCAGAGAAAGAACTGTGGAGTCTGAATGCAGACCTAGGCAAACTATTTGCTCTCTTTTTTTTGTCTCTTCTTTTTTGGTTTGTTTCTTCTGTCTCATGATTCATTCCACTGGTCATAATTTTTCTTTGCAACTTGACTACTGTGTAAATAAGTTTAATGCGAAGGTTTATGTAGAAGGGAAGGGAAGGGAAGGGAGGAAAATTTGAAACTCAGTAACATGTAGAACTAAGTGGTATAAACGAAAAATAAAAAATCTAATAAAAAAATGTACATCTCAAAAAAATAAGAGGAGTTGTGAAAGGTTTCCTGAATAGAGGTGTCAAACTCAGAGCACCCCCAAATACCTGCAAAACTTCTGAATACTCTAGAACCAAAATAAATGTAACTGGAAAATGTTTAACAAAATAAACAAAAAATGCAATACATCACAGAAAATGTTAATTTGACGTTTCCCAAGTCAATATGCAACCCACAAGGACTGTTTCTATTTGATTTTGATACCACTGCTATAAAAGATGTGATTTTAGCTGGTATTTGAAGGATGCCAGGGAAGCCAGGAGGTAGAGCTGAGGAAGAGCATTCTGGACATGGAGGACAGCCAGAATAAATATCCAGAGCCAACAAATTGAGTGTCTTGTGTGAGGAACAGCCAGGAGGCCAATGTCACTGGATCAAAGAGTATATGTTGGAGGGAAAGGTGTAGAAAGACTGAAAAGATAGGAAGGGGATAGGTTATGAAAGGCTTTGAATACCAACAATGCCTTTTGTATTTGATTCTTGAGGTGACTGATAGGGAATCACCGGAGCTGACTGAGATAGGGGTGGGGTGAGGGGTGGAGGGTGACATTGTGGGATCTGTACTTTAAATGGCCTGGGAGAGAACTGAGGGGTCAAAGAATTAGAGATCATGGTATGGATGAAAAGTAGGGTTTGGTAAGAGAAAGCAGAGAGAAAAGAAGAAAAAGTAGCGAGTGGAGATGGCCTGGGAGAGAACTGGGGGAGGTGGGGGGTGGGCGGGGGTCAAAAATTAGAGCACTTGGTATGAGGTTTGGTAAGAGAAAACAGAAGGAAAGCAAGTCTGCAGATATGGGAATGCTATGTGAGACTAATAGGAGGTAGTATTTTGTGACTTTCTCCATTTAAGTGGGAATACTGTACCTGTGTACTTAGCAATGTTATCCAACAGAAGGGGATATTTAGTGAGTCTCTGCATTTGAGTAGGAATAATATCCTTTAGCTGCAGTCGACGGCACAGTGGATTACTCTCAGCATCCTAAAATTAAATAGTATAAAATTAAACTGCAATTGTCATTTACATTAAAGCTATAATTACTTGAACATGTACAATCTACCTATTAATGATGTGTGTGTATGTGTATGTGTGTATCCACTTTTCCAGTAATTAAGGCAAAAAATGCCAAGATTTATCATCAACATTTCACAAACCTATTATGTCTTTAATCAAATACAGGAAGAATAGCATCACTAAATTGCTAAACCAGTGGTTTCCTTCCCACATTCCATGCACCTGTTATCATTTGTAATAAATTGAAGTCACTGTCTTCTACGGACACTATCAATTTCATATTAAAAATTTAAAAATTATATGCCATTTTTCAAAATCAAACTATATTTTATGATGTTTGACATTCCCTGTGACAAATTAGTGAGGTAAAGTGGTATTTTTTTCATTGAAATGGGCACAGTGCACAATGCACCTACGCCATTCTCTTTCCCAAATCATATGCCTATAATTGTGGTTTTTTGAGTCAGACTTTTGTTCTACTACTTTCACCCTAGTGTCCTAATAGATGCAAACTATCTCCTGATCATACATTAATAGCGCTGCTGAACATCTATGACAGGTGTCTTGATCCTGATATTAAATATTCTTTTTATCAAAGTATTATCGACCACTTCACAATGTTAACATTCTACCCTCCAGAAATGATTTAATGAAGATAACCCAGGGCTGGAAATAATCTTGATGTAAGGCCAATGCAGACACAATTCTAGTAAGTGATTTAATCTTAATTACACTCCCAGCTTATCCTAGCTTTGTTTAGAGCCAAGACTGGCACTAGCTCTTACTGCTGACTCAGCAACTCAATTCACCTGCACAAAAGTCTGGAATCGAGAGTCCTTTTTCTGACGAGACTTGATCATTTCCAGGGCAAAAGGCTGGTTACTACAGAAGGTAGCAGCTGCATGTTTCAACTTCTCCTCTCCTGCTCCACTGAACTGTGCCAAGAACGTAAGGAAAACAATAGAGAAAGGGATAATAAACAACACATGGCGAGATGATGAACAACCAAAGTACCTTCTCAGTGGGAGTGTTTTCAAGCGATAATAGATGAAGATTAACTACTCATTTACATGGAGGAAGGAGAGAAACTTTCGCCCATTAAAAATAATATCCTTTCCATTCCACTAAAATATTCATATCTTTTCTCATCATCTAAGATCTTGATATTAGAAGATCAATTTGTCAATCAAGACATATTTATAAAAATTCATAGATTATTATAGCTGAAAGGTAAAATTTAACTCTGTCATCTTAAAGGTAAGGAGACTGAAGTCCAGAGTGGTTTAAGTGACTGGTCCAAAATCTTGCTTGACAGTCCCCTCTCTGTCAATGACACTGTAACTAAAATGCACAGAAAAGTTAGCTCTTCACTAGCATGGGACACCAAGTGCACTGCTGTTCTGGGGAAGAAGATGAAGCATGAATGTAATGTGACAAAGTTTTAATTTTTCTAGGTATTAACACCTTTGTTAACTAATTTTCTTTGTAAACTGACTATTCCAAGTGTCCTTTGCTGGGTATTCATCCACATCAGGTCCCCTAAGTATGGATCTCCCCCAAAGTTCTGTACTGGACTTCTCTCTTCCCTCTAGACTCTCTCTTGGTAATGCCATCAGCTTGCATGGACTATTACCTCAATGAAGATGACTCCCAAATGAACAAATTCTGCTGCCATCTCTCCCCCGATCTCACCATCTTTCCCCAAATCCTTCCCTCTTCCAAATGGTTTCCTTTTAGACTCCACTCAAGCGCTACCTTCTGCCTGAAGCCTTTTTGATCCTCATCTTCTTCTTGCCTCCCACTGCTGCCTTTCTCTCTAAAGTTACCTTGTTTTAGCTTTACATGTGGTTTGCATATACGTATATGTGTATGTATATGTATATGTACGTGTGTGTGTGTTTTGTCTCCCTTGTTAGAATACAAGCTGTTTGAGGGAAGGGGACCATTATCCTTTTGTCTCACTGAGGTAGCTGGTGGTGCTGTGGATAGAGAACTGGGCCTGAAGTCAGGAGAACTTGAGTACAAATTTGGCCTCAGACATTTACTAGCTGTGTAACCTTGAGCACGTCATTTAAACTCTATTTGCCTCAGTCTTTTCACCGTAAAATGGGGATAATAATAGCAACTACCTCACAGGGTAGATGTGAGGATCAAAAGGAACAATATTTGCAAAACACTTAGCACAGTGCCTGGCACATAGCAGACACAGCATAAAAGCCTATTTTGCCAACCTCCATCCCTCCCCACCCTCACTTCACCCCTGGCACCTAGTACAGAGCTTGGAACACAGTGGATGCTTAATAAATGCTTGTAATTTGACTGATGTTGCTACTTCCTTCTGTACATTTTAAATACAGTGAAATTATCTTCATTTTTCAACTGTTAGGATAGTGCCAATATATCAACATAAATAATCTAGATATGTATATAGGTTTTGAGGGAATGTAGGAATTGGAATCATGCAGCTGCTATACAATTTTAGCCAATGTATTCCATTTTACACTATTAGAAGACAAATATCTCATCTTTTTAAATAAATGAAAAATAGCCCTCAGTTTGAGCACTTAATTTGACACAACCAACAGAATTCAGGTTTACAAAGTGTGGTGGTCCACTATTTTAGGAAAGGTTATATTTGCTTAACTTCCATTCTGATTACAAATAAATTGGTTCTAGAAATACTGAAAATAAAAATCTTTACCCAGATCAATAAATCTTCTCCGATCTCATCAATTACAGAAGTCTCATTCCTCTTTCGAACAGCCTTCATTTGTTCATTCAACCCAACTGAAAAAAAGGCAAGAGGAAAAAAAGCAATTCTCAACTTAATCATAAGTTTAAACATCAACAAATGTTTATTGAAGATCTGATATATACTCAACTACATTCTGGAAGAGACAACAACTAAATAAGAAAAGATATTTGCCTTCATAGAGCACACAATACAGTGTGCATTAGGAGAAGGCAAAAGAAATGTTAATGAAATACACACACACACAATTATAATATATATGGCAAGTGTGTAAGAGAGGTACAAATCTAATACTACATGAAGTCTGAAGGGGGAAAGGTCATTACTGAGTTGGAGAGGAGGGAGACTGGGGAAGTCTTCATGAGATAGTCCTCTTAGCTGGGCCTTAAAGGATGGTTAGGATTTCATAGATTGGGGGTAGGTGGGGAGAGAAACAGCATTATTTCATATAAAGGCAACAGCATGAATAAAGGAAAAGAAATATAGGTCAGCATGACATGGGCAAACAAAATGGTGAGTAGTTCGGTTTGGCTACAATGCAGTACATATAAAGGGGAATGGTGAAAGGTAATGACAGAAAAGCAGAGTGTTGCCAGGTTTGGAGGGCCAGACTAAGAAGTTTTAACTTTATTCTATTAAAGTTAAAATTTAACTCTGTGAAAAGGTAATCGAGAACTTATGAAGCACTTTGAGCCGAAGACTGACATAATCAGGTTTGCAAATAAGTAAGATTAGTATGGGAGCGACAGAATGAAAAGAGATAATACACCCAGGAGGACAACAGTGGAAAACAGTAAGCACCTGTACCAGGATGGTAACAGAACAGAGCGAAGAGAGTGAACTGAAAGAACCTGACACCTGACTAGCTGGGTGAGAAGGGTGAAAAGCCAATGGCATGCCAAAACCAAGCTTTGGAACATAGGTGGATGGTGGTGCCACTGACAAAGACAACAGAAACAAACGTTGGGGAAATAGACTAAGTTTAGCTTTATATACATATGTTGGTTTGCGGAATAAGCAGGATAGATAAGTAGAAGTATACTGTTTACAGGTTGAAATAAAAGACTCAAGAGAAAGATCAGAGAAAGATATAAAACTGGGAATGATTTGCATAGAGGTCATTAGTTGAAGCCATTAGAATAAGATGGATCATTAAAGGATACAGTGTAGGAGAACAGATAAGAAGGCTGAAGGCAGAATTTTGGAAAAATATTAACATCCGATTTCACCTTGGATTTTCAGAATAGTTTCTCCTCTTTTAAAAAATAATCTGCACATTAAGCTAACAAACCTAGTCATCAACAAGCACTTAAAAGAATGTAGTGTTAGGTATAAATTCCACAGTAAAATACTCTTCCTAGAAATTGCCATGTTAATGAGAATTTAACCAAAAGGACACACTATTCAAATCAAAAGGTTTCTCTTTATAGATCTGCTCTTGTTTCTTTTCAGACATCATCTTCCTATGTTTCACAACCTGTACCCTGTGGCTCCAGTGATGAAGCTCAGTGTTAGTCTCTCTTACTGTGAAGCTGAAGAATCTCTTCCAGGTTGGAGAAGATTCTTCTCAGTTCTGATGACGACAGAATCCCCTCTCGGGACACTCGCTGGTAGAACACCTGATCTAGAACCTTCAGTGTACGGACATGAGCTCGCTCAGTGTAGAACAACTCTGCACAGAAAAGAAGGGGTGATTTCAGTCACGAAAATGTCCTATGACACCAAGCAAGGTCTCTAACTAGCAGAAGCTAGAGCTCAGGAAGGATGGAGTTACAGAATACATAATTCAGTTTAGAGAGAATGCATTCTTATAACCTCTGTACTCAACAGCTTAACTCTATGAAAGTGTTTCAGCTGTTTATTCACACTGGCTCAGGTAATATCTATTTGATGTCACAGACCAAACGTCAGAAGACCCGAGTTGACTGTTCCCTCTGTCTCACATGATCTAGGTGACCGTAGGGAAGTCATTTAACCTCTTTGAGCCTCTGACTCCTCATCTGCAAGCAGGGATGATGCAAGAAGTACTTTAATCAGAATCTACCATTTATTAGTCATGTGACATTAGGTAAGGGCCTCCACCTTTCTGGGACCCAATTTCCTGACGTTATACCTAATGTAGAGAAAACATTTGGTAAACTTTAAAATAATCAACAATAATTATACTATAATCTATAATATAAAGATGAAAATGACAATAACTCCCCTGCCAACCCTGAAAGAGTTGCTGAAAGGATCAAATGGAATCACGCATATGAAAGAAATACCTTATATAATAATCAAGTAAGGTAAGGGCAGCTAGGTGGTGCAGAATGGATACAACACCAAGACCAAATTCAGAAGACTCATCTTCCTCAGTTCAAATCTGGCTTCAGACACTTACTAGCTGTGTGACCCTGACAAGTCATTTAACTCTATTTGTCTCAGTTTCCTCATCTGTAAAATGAGTTGGAGACGGAAATGGCAAACTATTTCCAAGAAAACCCCGAATGGGGTCACCAAGAGTTGGACACAACTGAAAAACTACTGAACAACAACAAAAAACATGAGGTACTTGAGAACTGACAATTAGGGAGAGAACTGGACCTGTGATTTCACTGTCCTGGACAACTCTTAGGTGAGGAAACTAACTCTACCAAGTGAAATTGGTACCTTTTCTGCAACTTGTAGACTTAGAGAACTGCCCAGAGCACAAGGGGTTAACTGATTTGTTCAGAGTCCTACATACATGATCTGAGCCTAGGGAGGCAAGAGTTCAGGTTTCCCTGGCTTTGAGGCCAGATCTCTCTTCCCTTAACCACAAGGCCTCTCCTGCTGACAAAGAGGAAGCATTTGTCATTTGTACAGTACCCTTCTGAACTTTTAAACTAATAATAGTCACTGCTACTTACCATGATTACCTTTTTAACAATACTACTGCTTTATCAAAACTTTAGCACCACAAATTTATAGGTTTTGCAATCAAATGTAAGTACCATGATTACTATGGTTAAAAAACTATACTATAGTTAGAAGACCTATGATTTTATCATGTTAGGTGCTCGTTGGTGGGCATCTCTCCATGCTTAAGTAGATGGTCTTCATTAACTGCTTTGACATAAAAGAAAAAGTCATCACCTGGGGGTCAACCCCACAGTAAGACGTCTTCTCTAGACTCAGCTATGCTAGTTTGGACAACAGAACTCATCCACCATCAGGCCTATATTCAGGAGCTTTCCAGATTAGTGGGGTATGCTGGAATATATTTTCTGGCATTAACTCCTTGAAGCATCCCAAGTCACTTCAACTTCACAATAATAAAACTGGAGTAAGACTTTAGTGCCAGTAGATGTGAGTTATGCCTTTAAACTGGGTCCTACTCAGAAGTGACAATATTTTCTGCTCATACTTTTCTGTCTGCACATTCTATAATGTAATAAATGGTCAGTCAGGTGGTATAGTGGATAGCACACCAGCCTGAAGTCAGGAAGACCTGCGTTAAAATCTAACCTTAGACACTAGCTGTGTGACCCTGGGCAAGTCACTTGAGCTCTGTTTGACTCAGTTTCCTCATCTGTGAAGTGATGATAATAATAGCACCTATCTCCTAGGCTGTCGTAGGGATAAAATGAGGTAATATTTGTAAAGCTCTTAGTGCAGTGCCTGGCACACAGTAGACACTACATAAATATTATTTATTGCTATTATTCTATTACTGTTGCTGTTATTGTTATAACAGGAGCCTTTACCTGTTAACCAGAAAGTGTAGGTTATTCTAGTTCTGCTCTAAAGGTAATGGATGCTCTGTTATACACTTGCCACAAATACATGGTCTAGTGGGAAAAGTACTATATAATGACACAGGAGACCTCCAGCACCCACTCCTAATAGCAATGTGTCCCTAATTAAGACTCTCCCAATGTCTCAGCTGCTTCATCTATAAAAGTGGGGATAATGATACTTTACACGCCTAAAATCAAAGGACTAGACCAGATGATCACTTGAGGTTACTTACAGCTATATGATCCACAATTCTCTGTATTCTGAAGGCTGCCTTATGATTTTAGATTAATTATAATCAAAGATTTAGAGATGGGCATTACTTTAAGGGTTTATCTTGTCTAACCTTATTTTATGAGGTGAGAGGAGACTGATAGAGTGCAAGGCTGAAGAGTATGCCTTATTCCTAGAGAACATGATAGAAGGTCAAGGAGAAAAGTGATTACACTTACCATTGATCACTTCCTGCCGTTTGATCTCACAAGGTTTTAGCCCTAGTAGAACCTCTCTGCTAACAAGCTGCTGCCAATTTGGTGGATCTGTTTCTAAGTCATTGTCATGTTCATCTTCACTCTGACTTTCCCCAAAAGCTATACTATCAAGCCTGGAAGAGAGAAAACCAAACTTATTTAAGATCTAATAAGTAAACAGTGGTACAAAATGGGTTTTAAAAAACAGTAGCAATTAGTGATATTAAAATATATCTATATTTTTTTTAAAGAAAATTCCAGAACACTTTATTTAGTGATGAAGAGGATGGGTAGAAAATAACATTTCTCTAATCAGAGAGGAATTGCAGAACACTGTGATTTCAAAGGTACAGAATTTATATAATACAATCTATACAGGACCTATGGACAAAGAACTCCCATTTTTTAAAATCAAATGGTTTTGGATAAAGCACAATGGAGTCAGTGACCCATTAATAAAGTAGAACTATCTTAACACATTTCTTTGCTGAAAGCTATTTAAAATGTGTACTCACTTTCGAAAAGATTTTGGTGTTCCATGTTCAGGTAACCTAAATAATAGGACAAAAAAATGAAAAAATAGTGGATTGATACCAAGTGAAGTGAGTAAAATATGGAGAACCAATTTATACGACGACTACAATGTAAAAGAAAATAACCTTTATACTTCCGATAACAGCTCTAACCAATACAATGACCAATGGATACAATGACTTCAGATGAAGCATACTACCCCAACTTTTTAGCAGAGAAGTAAGCGATGGACTAAAGGTGTAAAATGAGCTATATATTTTCAGACATGGTGAATGTATGACATTGGTTTGCTTGAATATGCTTAAGTGTTACCAGAAAAGGCTTCTCCTGGGGGAAGAAATGTTTCTAGGCAATGTTAATGATGCACAAAAAAAAAAAAAGAAAGAAAGAAAGAAAAAGCATCAATGCAAAATTAAAGAAATAAAGAGAAAAAAGCATAACGGAAGTTCAGGAGGAGACAGACAAGCAGGGCACTTCTGTTACTATCATGTTAAATTTGATGTAGACTTTAAAAAAAAACCTGTGTAATGGAAACCCACAATTTCATATGTAATCCTCATTTTCCCTTCTCTGAATACTGAAATGCTCAATATGTAGTGATGTTGGCCCAATTCATGACAAAAAAAATGAGGACAGCAAAAGAAATGTACTTCATACATTCAGTTAAAGTATAGGCTAATCATCAATGAAATAAGCAATTTTTCTAACTATTATAAGTTTAACATTATCTTTTCTTGGAGTTTCAGTATTATTCCAGTTTGGAAGACAATTTCCAAATGGCTGCTTGTAAGGAAGAGTAGATATTCAAGTTGTATTTGTACATTTACAGATATTAAAAAAAAAAATCACACTGTTCCTAAGCAATTAAACAATGCCTTAAATCCTCACTGACTGGGTGTCCAGCATTACCTTTCTACTTCACCTTCCTCCTCCTGCAATTGGTCCAGTGGTGGAGCTGGGAAATCAAAGACTGTATTGGGGGTTCGTGGTGTACCATCTGTAGAATCTCCAGAAGCTGGTGCTTCTCCAATCTGTTTTGACCCTGAAAAGAGAGATCAAGCATTTAAATGGCATTTGTACTAACCAAATGCAATTACATTTTCCTTTAAAAGGAATCCAATCTTCAAAAACATATGAAGGGTTGGGACCAAGAAATATCTAAGATATTAAATTCTACCCTGAGTAATTTGGGAAACAATTTCTAAGGTTTGTGAATAGTCCCGATTTGAACAATTCAAAAGTTACCACTTTCTGATAAATAACAAAAGATTCAAACTATGAGGTGGGATTATTCTTGATTACTATAACCTGACAGAAAAGATTTCTTAACAACCAAGATTCTTAAACGTTTTGCCCTATAGCATCAACTTACCTATTTCATTCTCTTTCCCTCCCTCTTGGGAGGCACTAGTCCCTGAAGTCAAAGAAGATGTGGGATTAGCAGGCACATACATAACATCTGCTACATCACTGGAGATCCCACTCTGGCGCAACTTGGCAGAGTCCTGAGGTTCAGGACTCACTGACGAGGGTGTAGGTAAGTGCTTGGGATGGCGCTGTTTTTGTAGTTCCATGGCTCTGCCAACTGAAAGATAGAAACTAATTAGAAATCAGGGAGGTCACTGAGTGAAATTCTGATTTTTACTAGTTCAAGGAAGTATTTTCTCAATAAAAGTGAAAATGAGTGAAAATATCACATGTTATCTGAATCCCCAAGAAGGGAGGGAAATCTATATGCAAACATATCTCAAGTATATATATGTGTGTGTGTGTGTGTGTATATATATATATATATATATATATATATATATATATATATATATATATATATATAAAACCTATATATATTATTTGCACTGGTCTCAAAACCTATAAATGTTATTTGGACTGGTCTCACTCCTTTATAATAATTCATCCTAATGAAATAAACATCCACCAAATGGCAAACAATAATGAATGGAGCATTTTCAAAACCAACATACTTGCACTGTTGTCATGACGGCTCGGCCTCCTTGGGGGTCCTAAAATGCTTGGGAATCCTCTTCTCTTCACTTTTTCTTCACCTTCCCTATCTTTCTTTATACTCTGCTATAGTCAACAAACAATCAAAGAATTAAAAGACATACAATACTTTTTATTATCAGTTTTCTCTTGTTCCTTGAAAATAAAAAAATATTCTCAAAAGCTGGGTAAAAATTAAAATGACTATAAGGGCATGCATACATTAACTTATTATTCACTTATACTTAAGAGTAAAGCATTTAAATACACCATGGGGGTAATACAGAAAGATCCACTGATGGTTAAATTAGTTGATTACAATGGTATATGGTACTAATGAGGCCACATCATACGACTGATCTTTTGATGTAGCAGATTTGTTTTGTTTCATGTGTTGTGCCTATATACCAGAATATAAGGTTCCTTTATGGTAGGGATTATCTCTCTTTTCTATTTGAAATTTCAGTGCTTTAGCAGTGCCTAACACATAGTAAGTATTTAATAAATGCCTTTTTCAGTAACAGGCAGTCAAAAAGACTTACTATTAAGAGTTTACTGTGTGCCATACACTATGCTAAATGCTAGGAATAAAAAGAAAAGTAAAAACATGGTCCTCACCCTCAATGAGCTCACACTCTAATCGAAGAGACAACATACACATGACTAAATACATATAAGACAGTATAAATGGGAGGTCATTTATTCCACCCAGAGTTATATTCCAAATACATGCTATTGATCTCAAGAACACTAGGCAAGAAAATACGTATGGATCAACAAGAATTCACTCTATCAACACTATTAGATAGACAATTCTAAGTACATGCCCTAATGATGGAAGGTTAGCAATATCTTAGAATCATAGAAATGTAGAGTCAGAAAGCAACTGTGAGATTATTTCACTAAATTTTCTTTTACAGATGAAAAGACTGGATGTGTAGCCCACTGAGGTCAACTGCCTTTCCCTAGGTCACAGAGAAACAGGATTGGAATCCAGGCCTCCTAACTCCGAATCCAATGTCCCTTCCCACTTCTTCTATGCTGCCTCTTCTATACAAAAGACAACATTACTGGTAGAAAAGAACACGTTCCACCGGTGAAAAACAAAACAAAACATGCACCTGGTCTCGGTGAGCACCAAAGTCTTTACTAAGAGATAGTGTCTATTTAAATCCATGACATTTATTCATATTGTGATGTGAGTCAATTTCTGTCTAGAGGGCCAACAATTTAAATCAGGGCTGTCCAACCTTAGGTTTTTTTTTTGAAACAATAGACAATATATTTTGATTTGCCATTTTAGTGAGAGCTCTGCGGTAGCTCAGCTTCGTTTACTAAAGCATTTATGTAAATTTCTATGCTTGTAGGCGGGCCACATTTTGGACAGCCCTGATTTAAATCAAACCACATTTATAGCTTTCAAGAGTACAATAATAATAATAATACACAAAAAATAGTGCAAAATATTAAAAACAGGCTCTGAATCTAGAGGCTAGACAAATAGAAAACTAATCCACACATTAAGAGTCACATACAACAATATGTCAGCATCAAAGGTAAAATACCACATACAACAAAAATGCCTTAGAGGACAGTTTCAGAAGACAGAAGGCAGCTTAATAACACATTAAATTTTAGGAAAAATGAAAAAAATAGGGTAGGGGAAGGATGAGCCGAATGGAGAAACATAAACTTGAGAAATTAAGATAAGGACACAGAAGACCAAATTTGCTGCAGAGTATTCTCACAGAATAATGTACACAGCCAATTAAAAATCTTGGAGAGGGGAGAGAGAGGATGTCAATAATACAAACACACAGTGAGGAAAATTAAACCAACACAAATAAAAAGTAGGAATCTGCATGGCAGTGCAGAATCCCCCTTTACTCCACTTGTACCTTGATTTTTGGCAGAAACCCAATGCGACCTCGCTTATGCTCCAAATTCCGAGGTTCTTTTACTCTGACTCCTAAATGTTTCATGTACATGAGGATCACATATTGCATTGTTGAACTGGAAGAGACAAGGTTAACTCAACTGTTACTTTTGATAAGGAAAGGTAAACAGGACAAAGGCATCAGTGACCTTTATAGACCTACGGGCATTATGCCTAAGCCAACAAGTGAAGCATAAACTATAATCTATAGCTACAAAGAGAAAAAAATTACATTTATGAAGAGACTAGAAATCTCTTTGTAAATGTATGCCACTAGAGGGAGACTCTTATATTACTTAAGAATCACAAATTAGAATTGGGGAGTGTTTTTCTTACCACTCCACTTAAAAAGAAAGAAAATGAATATATTACCTCTTGTCTTCTTCAACAGCTTGAGCTGTCATCCTACAAACAAGAAATAGTTTGAAAACAATAAATCAAAATTTAATAAGCTATCTTTTCATCATTTAACATTGATACTTACAATTCAAGATAGCCAAAGCCATGGTACTAAATTCTTAGTGCAAAGAATTTGGTGACAGAGGGAGCCTAATCTACAGTAGGGCTAAAACCTTTTCACCTTTATTTCATCAACTATACATACTTTATTCTAGGTGTCTTATGAAATTTAAACCTCAATAGATAATAAATATTTGATTTGAGGAAAAAAACCAGTTTTACTCATTTAACAAAAAATCTCAGAATATCAGGCCAGGAAATGATTAACATTTCGCGCATGCGTGCATGTGTGTACATACATGTGTTTTTCTTTCTTATGCTAATTCTTTCAATCTAGTCTTTCTTATAATGGGATAAAAGAAAGTTCCATTTTATAATACTCTACTACTTACAAAACTTCTTCAATTTTGGCAATGATCTGCTCTGCACATGCCCGTTCTTTCTCCAGGGTTACCCGGTCACGGTCTCGATCTGCATCAAGTTTGGTCAGTTCACTTTCAGCTAAGGTTAGCCCCATACTACGTTTCTGCCTGAAGAGAATGAGATGAATGTTATACAAGGACACTAGAGAAGAAGTATCTCCCTTTGGGGATGTTTGGACTGTGTGTCCCTCTAGCTAACAGTTTTTAGCTCTGGGGAAAATGCCATATAGTTACATGCTCCAAACTAATGTCACTTTGGATGCTGGGAGAAGAAACTCTGAAGATAATCACACGACAAAACACAGATTTTATGCCCCCAAAGGGATACATTTCTCACAGACAAAACACAGAGATCTGCTACTGCCAGTAACTGGAAGAATGGCCCATGTTGTACTCCACTCGCAGAGGACGTAGATGTTCAAGATTAGTTTGAATCATGCCCCTAAAGTCAGGGTGCAGAGATTTTAAAGTCTACCTCTACCTAAAATAGTCTCTAATGATAAAATTAATTACAATATACCAACATACAGACCTAAAATCTTCCAAGTGCTTCTGAACTTCAGGATAGACTTTATCTTGCATAGTTTGGACATAATGTCGGTGCAAATCTTCAGGTATAAGTTCTGGCCTTCTTTTTTCTAAAGGAAAATAAAGGAATTATTTGCATTATCTGTGAGTTAACATATATTAGCTGACAAAAAGATCAATACTACCTCCTATATTAAGTACAACCTAAAATTATTTATTAAAAACTTTATCTTTACCTCATAGTTTTTCAGCTCTGGGTCTGAACCTCTGAAACAAACCTGGTAAGTAGCTATTGTGTCTTTCCTTCAAGTTAAATAAATCTACTTGACATGACTTTGTTAAAGAGATTACTTGGAAATCTCTCAAAAACAACCACAACAATAACTTTTCTATATAATTTAAGATTTGCAAAGCACTTTACAAATATTATCTAATTTGATCTTCCCAACAACCCTGTGAGGTAGATGCTGCTATTATCTTCATTTTACAGATGAGAGAACTGAGGCAGACAAAGATTAAATAATTTACACAGGGTCACAAAGCTAGTAAATGTCTGAGGTCAGACTTTAAATCAGGTCTTGCTGCATCACCTAGTTACTCTATATGTTTTATTCTTTGAAACTTGTGGTACCATAGATAGACTTACTTACCTAAGTCTAGAGATATTTCATCTGGAACAGAAACCTTCAAGTGCTTTTAAAAAAAAAAAGGGCGGGGGGGAGAAAAAAAAGCTAAGAAACAGCACTTTGTATTTTTCAACAAATGTGTGTGTGTGTGTGTGTGTGTATACACACAAGGCAGTGATATAATCTAGATTCTATGTACTCCTTAGTGCTTAACATGGCACACGTAACACTTGATCAACATTTACTGAATTACAAGCATACACATTGATCTATGGTTATTGTAAATATTGTATTACTTGTTTCTCAAGGCTGAAGCATAACAAAAGAATAGCTTAAGTTCTAACACTGTTGCCCACATAATGTTAAAATACCAAGAAAAAAGAGTCTAGCACCCTGGATGGGCTGTCTATGGAGAGTGTGCAGGCTGCCACGGGCAAAAGGATGAGGTGTGGGATTTCTTCTACCAGTGGAAGGTCCATCTGCATCACCAGAAGAAGTACCCACACTGATGTACCCACTTTAGTATTTATAACCTTATTGACTATATTCCCTATTTATTCAAATCTGTTCTATCTTAAACAGTTTTATATTTGACTCATCAAATAGTTTCCTTTAGGAAAAAGCTCATTTTGGGGGTTTTGAATCAGAGAGGTTTTTTAGATACTTATAACAAACATTATATGTTTGATTAGTGTGTCCTCCTAGCCATTTTGCTAAGTTCACAGAGCTCACACTTCAAAAGAAAGGCAAAAAATAATTTTATAGCAATATAAAAATGTTGCATCCTATCCAGTTCTAATCATCATAAAATTCATCATTCTCTGAGATGGCATCAACTCATACCTCACTGGTACCCTCAGTACCCTCTACCCCACTGACCTTAGGGCAGGAGAGCAGAGCAAAGAGTCTCTCCCAAAGCCACCATTTAAACAGGGCTCCCAGGCCCACTGCCTCTTCATTCCCCACCTACTTATATCCTTTTGGACTCTATCACTCCCATCCTACCCCAATTCCCACCCCCTTGTTTTTCAGTTTCATTTTGTGCATTGCCTTCCCCCACCAGATTGTAAGATCCTTGACAGCACACACTATCTTTGTTTTTCATATTTATATCCCCAGAAGTTAGCCCAGTACCTGGCACAGAATAAGCACTTAATATTTACTGAGCAATTTGATTGATTATTCCAAAGTAAATTTCTGAAGTGAAAAAATGAAGTAAATTTCATATAAGTTCACAGGTAGTACAATCAATCAATTGCTTATTTGAAGCAATATGGGAAAATTAATACAATTTACATATTATCAAGGTCCTCTCAGATATCTCATCAGCATGTAGAGATGCACCTGAGTTCTCAAAGACTAGGCCAACAGGATTCAAGTCCTGGTAGTTCCTGTGCAGCAGGAAAGGCTTTTGGTGTGGCTCCAGGTGGCAAACCATCTAAGAGTCAGATTAAGTTTAGACAGCTAATCGCCAGAAGCTCGGCGACTAGGTAAGGAATATTTTTGACAGCAGCTAATCAAGAAGACATTCTATAAAGGACAGCAATATGCTTTGATCAGCAAAAGTAGTCACAGGAAGGTAATCATGTTGAGCTTGAAGTACTGAAGTATACATCATCATATATTTTTTAAAACCTCATATGAGACTCATAATTTGGAGGTACAAAATCAGAGATGCTTTTTCTAGATAAACACAGTGAACACTGTATAGAATACATTCATAGTCATTTTTCTATGTAAGTTCATAGCACTTTTCACTTGAGGAAGTACTGGATATAAATGTATTTTTAGAGTCTCACCACCTCTGCTTAACTTTCTGCAATCATGCCTTACTGAATTAAAATAATGAATGGGTTGTTCAATCGGTGCTTTTAGCTACACTTTATTTGGTATTCTCCCTCCAAGGATGTTACAAGGATCTATAAAACACCTGATTTATATATAATAATCACTTCAGTTAAAAACCTTCTAAAAAGGTCTATAGCTCTAAGACTGAGTAAAAAATCACAGGAGTTGCAGGCTGTGGTTCTAGTAATTCAGAAAGGGTACAGAACATACTAAGAGACTTCTAATATTTCAGCAAGAAATGTAATACAAATTTCTTTTTTGGAGGGGAGACACCTTTTTATAAATTTATTTATTTTTAGTTTTCAACATTCCTTCTCTAAGTTTTAAATTTTCTTGGAACTTCTTATAAATTGAGTTTCAAAGCTTTTATTTAACTGAATTAGACAATATAATATATCACCATTTCTTAGAGTGTTTAAATGTGTGTTTATTTTAAATCCCCATTTATTTATAAGTAAGCATTATCTAAAGCAGGTAAGACCACTGGGTTATACTAAATTCATAATGTAAAGGACAATAATGTTAGCTTAAAACCCAATAGTAATATTATGTGATACGTGAGATGGCTTTCTAGGAGACAGAAGGGTAGGGTTTACTAGAGATAAGTATGATGACATAAAAAACAGAAGACATCAATAAAAACTTATTTAAAAAAAAATTTATAGCCTGCATTGATGACTTATCTTGAGTTGCTAGTATAAAATGAAAATGCACAAAATACAAACATACTTAGGAAATTTGAACACAACTCAGTGTTAACAATTTTAATGAAAATAAGATACTTAAGAAAAATGAGTAGTTTTGATAATAGCAATATATACAAGGCCTTACCAAATTTGCTAAAAGCTATTCCCCAATATTTAGCCCTAAAATAGTTTAAAATGTTAATATTTTGTTATGGAAAAAATCCACTCACTCATTATGAGTGAAATTTTTTCATAAGTATTGTAATTTTAAAAAATATTTATTATGTGACAAACTGTTGACATCTCACTTAGAATGCAATTAAAGACTGTGTGTACATATACACACATAAACATATGCATACACTCTCCAAAACATACACTTGTGTACATTTATATATGTTTTAATTCAACAAACACCTAAGACTAACTTAGAAGCATATTCCCCAAAATGAAACGAGGCACCCCCTAACTAATGCTGCTTCATTTTTGTATTCCTTTTAGGCACGCATCACATCTTAATTTATATCATATTTATCTGTATATATGTCAACTCCTTATAGATTGTAAATGTTTTGAAGACAAGGACTTTGTTTACTTGTCTTTTTATTTCACACAGCACCTAACCCAATTAGCATATGTAAGTGTTTAATACATAGTTCATGGACATTAAACTAAAGATGAAAATATTAAACTGGCAACTCACTGCGGCTCGGTCCAGGAAGAATTGGTGAAACTCAAGGAAGACGCGCCGAGTTTCCTTGGAATTGGTCTGTTTGTACAAGTCTGAATAAAGATAACAGAGCTGTAGTGGAGGAAAAAAACAACAAAGAGAAAGTGAGAGGTCATCATAAATTCAATCTATTCATTTCCTCGAAGAAAAGTCATAAGATCTGATAAGTTATTTTAAGAAATATTATTACCAAGTTGTCAAGAAAACTACTCTGAAAGGAGCTTGATGGTGATTTTATTTATCTTTAGATTTGTCCTGCTATGCCAGGTAAACAGGAAAATCTGAACTTCATGGGTGAGAATTCTTCCCCATTCCTCCATTCCCCACCCCACCTTCCAACTGTTCTATAAATATGAACACCTAAACTTTAAGCTTTGAGAGGACTAAGGTTTATTTGTAAATAAGAATAATATGTCAAACAATGATGTTTCACCAATGTTGCAGGGTCGAACTGTGAAACCACGTGGTGTAAGAAAACAGCTAGGTGAGCAGGGCGAGATCTCAGCAGTTCAATACTTTGGAAGCAGCTGCACTGTCCATTAATCTGTAAAGAGGAATAGTTACATTGAGAGATTTATTACATTGGGGTGTGAGTGGCGGTGGGGGGGGGGGGGGGCGTGTCTGCACACAGAGTGCTGTATGAGGAAAGCCCCAGCTGACCTACCTGGTCAAATCTGACTTTGTATTTTTTAACTGGTAGAAGGAAGAGAAAATTCAAGACTGTTAAGAGTAATTTTAAGAATTCATAAGCTAAGTAAACTATAGAGTCTTTCTCCCTGGATATCAGTCAACATTTCAAGGTGGACAGAATGGGTCTTTGATGGTAAAGGAACGAACTAGATTAGACAGCTTGCTTTAACAATGTAGGGAGTCAAAAAATTATAAAAACTCATTTTACTCAAAGTGAAAATATGGTACTTCTTGTACTAAGTATTAGCCATCCCACAAAGTAGACAGAGTACTGGGCAGGGAGTCAGGAAAACTCATCTTTCTGAGTTCAAATCTAGGCTCAGACACTTCCTAACTTTGTGACCTGGACAAGTCACTTAACCCTATTTGACTCAGTTTCTTCATCTGTAAAATGGGCTGAAGAAAGAAATGGAAAACCACTCCACTATCTTTGCCAAGAAAACAACAAACAGTGTCACAAAGGGTTAGACACAACTGAAAAACAACTGAACAACAAACAAAGTTATAAAAAGCCTTTTAACTCAGCAATGGATTTCTTTCTTTTGGACAATCAGTCGATAACTACTTATATCAAAGTGATGCGATGAAAAGAGCACCAGACATGGAGTCAGGAAGACCTAAGTTCAATGTCAGTCTCGGATACTTACTAGCTGTGTGACCCTAGTGAGTTACTTAACCACTGTCTCTGATTCTTCATCTGCAAAATGAAGACAGTAATGGCACCTACTTTCAAGGGTTTTGTTTCGTTTTTTGAGGATAAAATGAGATAGTATTTGTAGAGTGTTTTGTAAATTTTAAAGCATAAATGCTAGTGATGGTGATGATGGTGATGATGATGATGACGCATTAATGATAAAAAGACTTCAGAAGTGAAACCATCCCTGCCTTGGAAAGCTTACATTTCACCATGGGAGATAACATATACCTATATAATTACATTCAAAATAGATATTAAATAAATACAAGGCAATGGGAGGGGAGAGAAAGGCACTAGTAGCTAGGGAATTCATGAAAGGCCTCACACATAAAACGTGACATCTTAACTAAGTTTTGAAGAAAATTAAGGATTCTACGAGGTGGAGGTGAGGAGAGAAGGTATTCCTGGTATGAAAGACAGTCTGTGCAAAGGCATCGAGACAGGAGATGGAATATCTTGTATGAGAAACAGCAAGGATGGTCTGGTTGTACCCCAGAATGCACAAAGAGTGATGATACAGAGTAAGAGTGGACAGATAAGTTAGAGCCACATTGAAAAGGATTTTTCTAATGGCACAGTTCATATTTAAGATAACAGGAAGACAGAGTTTATTGAACAGGAGAGTGCCATAGATCTGACATGTATTTTGGAAAATCCCTTTGGCAGCTGTGTGCAGAACAGGTTGAAGAAGGGAAGAGACAAATCTGTAGGATAACAGCAATAAGAGAGGTGCTAGGGGCTTGAACTGGGGAGGTGTAGAAAGAACAGGATATATGCAAGAGATATTGTGGAGACAGAAATAGTAAGACCAGACAACCAACTAGATATGTATGTGGATTAAGGGAGAATGAAGCATTGAGATTATGATGAAGCTGAAAACATGGGCAAGTGAAAGAATGATGATGCCCTCAACGGAAATGAGGAAGTTCAGAAAGAAGGTATGTTTTAGGGAAAAGATAATGAATTCTATTCAGGGCAGGTTGAGTTTGAGATGCCAAATAAGGGTAAGTCAGAGCAGAGATTACCAAAGTGGAGGCCACTACTTGACCATAAGGTGTGTGATCAACCAGTTGGAGAGTGGGAAGATGAGCTGTATCTCACCCTCCACAGACAAATGGTGGCTTGTCTGCAGCACATCTACCCTGTTCCTCCTTTGATACTGACCCCAACTCTACCTCCTCCCACTATTAGCCAACTTTGTTAAGAACTTCTCAAATATGTTATATATAATTTAACCCATTCCCAAGAGCTTTGCAGGCAAAATTTCTTGTTTCTCACCATCAGTCCCACATCCCAGGCAATGGCCTATGAATACGTCCCTACCAGCACTTCTCATTTTTCAGTGAAAAAGACTGAGTGGTATAGGCTGAGCAGGCATGGAGGGGTTGCAACCATATTACCTTTCTCCCAAATCCTAATCTCTTGAGAACTTCCCTATGTCTGTCAAGGGTACCACTAGCCTTTGAGTTTCTCAACTGCCTCAATATCCTTGATTGCTCAATTCTATTGAAATTGCTCTCTTCAAAGTTACCAGGACTCTAATTGCCACATCTGATGGCCTTTTCTCCTCAGCCTCCTTGAGCTCTCTGTGGCATCTGACATTTGCTTACTCTCTCCTCACTGGGTGGTGCTGACATTTCTTTTTCTTGGTTCTTTTCCAGTCTGCACACTCGTTCTCAGACTCCTTCACTGTGTTATCATCTACATCACAACCCCAAGCGTTGTTAGTGCCCAAAGGCACTGACTATGGCTCTCCTCTCCTCTCCTCATTCTCTATGTTCTCTCACTCAGAGACTTCATCAGTTCCCAGGAGTTTAAATCATCTCAATGCAGATAACTCCCAGATGTATGTATGTACACAACAATACGTGTACACACACGCACACACACACACGGCATCATCCCTGATGCTTCACTTTTCCTTATCTCATACAGCTAACCAGTCACTAAATTATGTTACTTTTACATCCATGACATCTCTCATATTTGTCCCCTTCTCTCTACGCACACAGGCACCATGGCAGTTTAGTCCACCATCAATTAAACTATTGCGATAGCTTCCTAGCTAGTCTCCCTTCCTCAAATCTCACCCATCCTCCCTGCAGTTGCCGAAGTGTTTTTCCAAAGTGCAGATCTGGCAGTGTCACTCCCCTCCATACTAAAACTTCAGTAGCTCTCTATTGATTCTAGGGTCAAATATCATTTCTCTTCATCTTATCCTTCTTAGTTTTTATTTCTGTGTCAGTTTCAGAATGCATATACTACTAATACAGAATTACCTGTGTGTAATTTATAAATAAGTGCACATACAGCCAACAAGCAAATACAAATATTTAGGAAGAGCAGACTCAAAAACAATCATGCTAACGGGGTATAAGATCAAAAAAGTGTGGAGACCACTAGCTTAGAGAATGGAGGATGAACTTACATGTTTTTATTACAACTATCACTAAGTTTCTTTGCTATTCACTCTATGTATCATATAATTAACATAATACTATCACTACAATTATCCTATTATCAACTCAAATTTTGGGGGACTTAGCTGTGAGGAAACAGGTAACAAGAGGGTAGGCAAGATAAGGACAAGCTTGAGCTTACCCTTCTTTTTTTCTAAAGACTACTAAAAAGAAAAAAAAATTCTAACGGATAACTATGGAATGCATTCAATGCCTCAAAGTCATATCAGCTTTAACATCAGAGCCTTTACTACTAAGGAGAAGTTTAAGAATAAAAATAGCAATTTACCCAACAGACACTCAGCTTGAAAATTTAGCATCAAATCCTGGCAACTGCTGTTTCATGGCCCCAGGAAAGTGTTATTTTTGTTAACAAATGGGGCAATATCTTAAAAACTGATAATTCCTGCTTTAGGAAAAACATCACCTGTTCATGTTCAGTGCCAAAGTCATCATCCTCTGCTCCAATGATCTGAGGTGCTGTTCGAATTAAGGGACTCCCAATGTTTGATTGAGTGTCCTGGGAAAGAATAATATATAAAGAACCAGTTGTTAATATTTCAGTCATTAAGCATTTATTAAAAGCCTACTAAGTGCCAGGCACTATGGTAAGTGCTGGGGATAAAGAGAAAGGCAAAATATAGGCCCTGCTCTCAAAGAGTTCATAATCTAATGGTGGAGACAAAATGAAAAAACTACGAACAGACAAGATACATACAGAATTAAGTGAAGATAATCAGTAGAGAGAAGACATTAGAATTAAGGAAGAATCTGGAAGGAGAAGTAAAGTCATTCTCGGGACTAAAAGTCTTGGCTTAGGTAACCTGAGAAGGAATTTTTTTCAAACAGAAGTCCTCAAACATTTCAAAACATAGATTACTTTAACAAGGAGAAAAGCACCCAGAAGACTGACCTAACTAGAGAATCCTTCAGAAGCCTTCTTTGGAGATAGAGGCCTATGTTTTACTACACTCTTGGCTACTAAACCTTTGTTACTTTACACTATAGGACAAAGGAACACAAAGGAAGAAGAATGGGTAGGGCCAGGAATGGGGAAGAGAAAGAAGGGGGAAAATGTATTTTTATTATGCTCCTATTAATTTCAACACATTGTGCTCAGCACTGGATCTCACTATCAGATGAAATCTAGTATTTTGTATTCTTATAATCTATTCACTGTGCCTTCAGGCAACTCTCCTCACATCAGTGGGACAGAATCCATTATGGAAGTCATAGTATTTAAAACTGAAGAGGACTTAGTCCAAATCTCTCATCAGATGATTGAGAAAACAGGTCCTAAGAAGTTAAGGAGCTTTCTCAAGTGCACAGATCTTGTTAGTAACAAGAGCTAGGTCTCAGCTATCCTAATCCCAAGTGCCATCATCCTTCCACTGTGCCAAGCTGTCTCCCCTGATACAAAGTAATAAAGGTGTTGAAATCATATTCTAATTCTTTCAAATATGCTACACCGGTAAGTCTCAGTCAATCAAGTGGCTAATTGCTCTTTTTTCTTCTTTTTTATCCCATTTTATTGAGAAACCATCCAAACACCAAATTCTACCTTTGCACTTTAGATTAAGCCATGAATTCTACCATACTTAAATACCGTTTTAAAGTAATCAAAGGTGGCTTAAATAAAATAATTGTCATTATGGTTCATTGGGTACCTACATTTTCTTTTCCTTTTATAGATCTCTCATTTTAGGAGTACAGCCTGTATAGTGAGGGGTCTAATATTCAAGGCAATAATAGATCTCTTGAAAGGAGGAAAAATAAGTGAGATCCTAATCTAGAGTTGTTGTTATTTGAGCAGTTGAAAATTTCGTCAATATTTACTTAATCATATATCCACTTTAGCTGACAAAATGTCAACACATGAGCTACAAAAACTAGGTCTCCTATCATCATTTGCTTCATTAATTGAATAACTGAGGTTCTAGTATTGGTAAATGATCCATTCTATGGTAACCCATTCATTTGAGGCTAAGTCAGTATCAGCAAATTATTTAACAGAGACCACCAAAAATTTTTTTTAGCAATTACTAATCAAGTTTAGATAAATGAAGTATCTTTGTGTCCTAACATGTTTAATACCTCTTGAAATTCCTTTTAAACACCTTCCCAACTCCCTCAAGTTCCTCTCCCCTCTGATGGGAAGGCTGGAAGGTAGAGTACTAAACTCCTCCCCAAGCTTTCCTTCATAGAGGGCTGGGATCTGAACTTTCCAGGTAATTCTCCACTTTCTATTAGCAGCTCTCTTAGGTTTGGAATACACTGAACATCACATCCCTCCTCTCTCAGACATACAAAGACAGGCTGCACACACACCACCCCACCTTCCACTTTTCAGTTTCCTTTTTAGTGTTGTCTCTCTTTATTAGATTGTAAACTCCTTGAGAGAAGGGACCTTTCTTTTCGTTTGTTATTCCCAACACTTAACACAGTACCTAGTATATAGTGGGTGCTTAATAAATGTGTACTGTGTTGAATTATACTGTAAATTACAATTTCTAATATTCTTTTTTTCAAATTAAAAGTGAGAATGTGTGAATGAATCTGATTGACAAATATTGTGATTTATCATGACAATCATACCTTTTTCCTATGGAAGATAAGCATAATTCATTTCCCACCTTGGGTCTGAAATAAACTCTTAGTTGCAGATTCTAATGGAGACTTCAATGCAGTAAAGAAAACATAGTTGATGTTGCATACCAGACAGAGAAGACAAAAAGTGACAATGACGTCCTACCTGACCTATATGTAACACCATCAGTACACCTAAGCTTTGGTTGTTATTAAAAATAATGATTGGCTGTTTCAGGAAATAAGATGCTAAATCTAGTTCAAGAAGGTTTTTAAAATAATAGTACACTCTAAACAAATACGCAGCTAAAAAAAAACTGGTTCTACTTAAGATGTTTAGATCTAGCTTCTTCTAGGTATTTTCTGAACCCTACTAAAACTAAACAGTAACATCCACCAGGAAGTGCTACCACATAGACAGTTCATAAGCAATACTCCTCATAAAGCAACCCTGAGGCACTGGCTAGATGCAAAAAAAAATGAATAACAGGAGCTGTTAAGTTTACCTAAATGGGAAGGGCATTTAAAGGAAGATTTTAACTATGAACTAGAAAATATTTTCTTTTTTTTTCTGGAGAACATTTTCAAACATTGTGACACTACATGAGAGGCATGTAGTAGCAAAACTAATCCAAATTACCAAATAATTTATAATTATAGAATCTAAAAGATGGAAAGGGTTCAGATCATCTAACCTTCTTGTTTTATAGGTCAAGAGGTTGCGGCTCAGAAAGGTTGAACTATTTACTTCAATGTCACATTATTTTTGCATTTGTATTACTTTTGCAGCATTAATTACCTGCCTAATTATATCTTGCCAAACCTAACACATTTAGATGACCCTGCCTTCAGACATATTACTTGAGAAGGTATCTCACGTTCCTAGAATAAAAATATGCTATATGGATAAGCATCCAATTCATTAAAATATTTACTGAGTACCTTCTGTGTGGAAGGCACTTTTTAAGGTGTTGTAAAGCATATGAAGATTAAAAAAAATACAGCCTCAACTTCCAAAGAATTGGCAAATTCAAGGGTGAGATTATACACACACACACACGTACATATGTATATACATACATGTATATCTACACATATATACATGTGTATGTGTATATATGTGTGTATGTATGTGTGTATGTGTATGTATGAGTATATATCTAAAAAATAAAATTACAATAAGAAGCACAATGTTGGAAAGCCTGAGTGCTCTCTCCAAAGTTACTAATGATCTCTTAGTTGACAAATCCAATGACCTTTTCTCAATCTCATTTCCCTTGACTTCTCTGTAGCCTTTGACACTGCTGATCTCTCCTCTTTGATATTCTCTTCTCTCTAGGTTTTCGGGACACAACTCTCTCCTGGTTTTCCTCCTACCTATCTGACCACTCCTCTTTCTCCTTCGTTGGATCCTCCTCCAGAGCACACCCTCTAACCATAAATGTCCCTCAGGGTTCTCGCCTGGACCCTCTTCCCTTCTCCCTCTACACTACTTCACTTGGTAATCTCGACTCCCATGTAACAATTTAATTACCATTTCTACGCTGATGATTCTAAAATCCACCATTCCTGACTCAATCTCTCTCCTGACTTCCAATCTCACATCTCCACCTGCCTTTCAATGGATGTCCAGAGACATCAAAGCCCAAGGTTTCCCACTGCATCCAGGCCATCTCTAGCCATCCTGATCTATATTTTGCCACTGGACCCAGATGGCTCTGGAGGAGAAAGAGAGGCTGGTGACTTTGCACAGCCCTTCTTGACTTAAATCCAATTCATTTGCATGTCATGGCATCACCTCCCTGATGTCACGGTCCTCTTTGAGAATGAAGGACAAAGAGAAACAGCAAAGCAGCAGCAGCACCAACAATAACAACAATAACAAAGGGCAACACCATCCTCCCAGGCTCTCAACCCAGGGATCATTCTGGATTCCTCACTATCTCTCATTCCCCATATCCAAGCTGCTGCCAGGGCCTATTGATTTCACTTTGCACTGTCTCTAGAATTCACCCCTTCTCTCCTCTGATGCTGCCCCTACTTTGGTGCAGGCCCTCATCACCTCATACCTGGACTACTGCATTAGCCTGTGGGTGGGTCTGCCGGGCTCAAGTCTCTCCCTAACCCAAGGATTTTCCTAAAGTGCAGGTCTGATCCCGTCATTTCTCCTACTCAATGAACTCTAGTGCCCCACTATTGCCTCCAGGAGCAAATACAAAATCCTCTGTTTAGCATTCAAAGCCCTTTCATAACCTAGCACCCTCCCACCTTTCCAGTCTTCTTACATCTTATTCATCCGCACATAATCTTTGTACAAGGGACACTGGTCTCCGGGCTATTCCACAAACAAGATACCCTGTCTCTCTGCTCCAGTCATTCTCTCTGGCTGTCCCTCATGCCCAGAATACCATCCCTTCTCTGCTCTGCCTACTGACCTCCCTGGCTTCCTTTAAGTCCCAACTAAAATCTTACCTTTTACTGGAAGCCTTCCAGGATCCCTCTTAATTTTAATGTCTTTCCTTACTAATTATTTCCTATTTTTATCCAACATGGTGCTTGCTTTGTATTTGTTTGCATGTTGTCTCCGCCACTGTACTGTAAGCTCCTTGAGGGTAGGATCTGCCCTCCTCCTCCCCCCCCACCCCGACTTTAGCACAGTGCCTAGCACATAGTAGGTACTTAGTGAGTTCTGATTTCTTGACTGATTGTTTCACTGGTACCCATGCAAAACAGAATGAAGTGATGAAGGCCTCACCATTCCCTGCGGTAAACTTATGGAAGAATGATGACTGGTCGTAATATAGATTGCTGGAGAGAACTCCCAAATAAATGATATCACAGATCCACCAGAGTATTTAAGTTACTATCAATATAAAGCATAATCAATGAAAACCGAAAATTCAAAAGTGTAAGAAAACCAAAAAGACTGACAACCTAGAAAAATGGCTCATAACTCTAAAAAAAAGAAACAGAATAAAAGTGAAAGTTTTGCACTTAGATTTTTAAAAAATAACCACCCAAATATGAGATTAGAAGGAGGGAGGGGAAGGTGACATAGTCAGAAGGCTATTTATATGAAAAACACAAATGAGTTTGTAGTGGGTTACAAGATCAATGAGTCAACAATATGATGCGGGAGTCAAAAAAGTAATGCAATATTATGTTGGATTAAAAAAAATTAGCATCCAGAAGAGGGGTATTAATATTTTTATTGTAGTCTATCCAATCAGACCACATCTTAAGAACTATGTCTACTTCAAGGCACTCTAAGTCAATAGGAAGGAAGACAAGCTTGTGAGGAGCCTGAATTCATCCATATATGGAACTAGGGATGAAGAATTAAAGGCATGGTGTCAAGAATAAAAGAAGGACTGATTGAAAGAATTGGGGATGTTTATCCTATACAAGAGAAGACTTGGGGGGGGGGGGAGAAGGGGAGGGTAACAGAGAGAGACGGTGGATATGAATCCACAAGTATCTTAAAAGTTGTCAACAAGAAGACAGATCTGCCTCTACCTGCTGGTAGAGATATAGAACCAAAATCTAATGCATATTTGGTTTAGAAAAGAAAGAGATTCCTATCTCTTAGAGGTCTAAAAATGAAATAGAGACAGCATATTCCTATTCATCAGAGGTCCTAAAAGACTATTTATCATGGATAGTCTGGAGGGGACTCATGTTTCATGAAGGAGTTGGACTAGAATCAGGGCTTCTTAAACTTTTCCCACTCATAACCCCTTTTCTAGTTTTGGCTGCATCATTGGTGTTACGCAGCCTTAGGGCATGTACAGTGCAAAGTGCACATGCTTTGTGTGCAGAACCAAGGCTGCTGTGAAGTTGTGTGATGCAACATCGGCAAGCACTGTCAGAAACACCTGGAATTCATTACGTTTGATTTCTAATTAATTTTTGGTTATTGCAAATTCAGAAACCTTTTCCTGTTGTCAAATTTTCTGTGACCCCAAACGGGGTCAAAACCCACAGTTTAAGAATTGCTGGACTAGATGACTTCTTAATGCAATGACTTCTGACCACACTCTCTTCTTCCCTATCTGTTTAATCCCTTAGTGAAATAATTCAATATTATACCATCCCTAATTTGAGCCTTTATCCAATTACTGATTATACTTTGCTAAACCTCAATCCTGGATCAATCTCACCATCCACTGACTTTAGTTCTATTCACATGAGGCTGAATAGAGCTGAAGAAAACACAAACACACACATACTTACACAACCCAGTCCAGTTCTGAGTCCATTAAATAACTGTTGCTTAAACTCAACTGAACCCTGCCTTCAGCAAGGAAATCCCTTTATAATTCCCTGAGTCACTCAGCTACTCATCAGAGTAGCTATTCAAAACCTCTTCACCCTTCCTCAAATCTCTCAAGGTATCCCCGTCCCTCATGCCTCCATACTTCACTGAAAAAACTGAGATCGTTTGTTGAGAGTTCTCTCTTTTACACTCTTCCTCATTTCATATCACTCATGTCTTCTCCCATGTGATTTCATGTGAAGGGGTGGCCCTTCAACTAGCCAAAGCAAACCTCTCTACAACAAGTGGATCCCATCCCATCCCCTCTTCTCCTAAAGACTGCCCTATCATCCCTATCCTCTTGCTACCTCTGGCCACTTCCCTGTTGCCTACAGAACACACCTATGCTTCCCTCATCCTTTAAAAAACAAAAACCCCTTTACTTGATGGATCAGCTATTACCTCCCTCCCTTTTCGTGGCTTAACTCTTTGAAAAAGCTATCTACAATCAAAGTCTCCACTTCTCTTGATCTTCTAAAACCTCTGTAGTCTAGCATCCAATCTTATCATTCAACTGAAACTGCTCTCCAAAGTTACCAATGATCACATAACCGCCCAATCTAAGAGTCTTTTCTCAATCCTCAACCTTCTTAACCATTCTACACACTGACACTGTGAATCAGATATTCTCTCCTCTTCAGGAGTTTTACAATACTGCTTTTTTCTTGATTCTTCTGCTACTTTTCTGATCACACCTTTTCAGTCTCCTCCACTGTATTTTTATCCAAGTCACAACCAGTAACTGTGGCTCTCTCCCAAGGCCCTCTTCTCTTGTTCTTCTATACTGTCTCAGTTGCTGATCTCATCAGCTCCTCAATTAGGATCTCTAGGTAGATACAGCCCTAAGCTCCAGTCTCACATTACCAACTGCCTCTGGGACATCTTAAACAGACAATTTAAATTTGGTATGTCCAAAACTGAAATGATTATCTTTCACCAAAATCTCTCCACTCTTACAAACTACCTTACTACTCACAACTTTACCATTCTCCCAGGACCCAGGTTTGCAACCTTTGCATAATCTTTGACTCTCACACTCACTTTTTATATTCAAGCTGCTGACAAATCTACTTCAAGATTCTTCCAAATCACACCTATCCTCTGCTCAGCTGTCAAAATGATCTTCCTAAAAAACAAAACTGACTACGTTACCCTCCAATCAATAATTTCTAGTGGCTCTATTATTTCTATGATCAAATATGTTTGATCCTATTTTTGGCTTTTAAAGTACTTCAAAAACTGGCCCCTTTCTACCTTTTCAGTCTTCTCACACTTTACTCCACTCTACAATCCTCCAATTACTCCAGTCTATAATCCAACCACAAGGGCCTGGTTCTACACATACCTCACTTCCCAACTCACTGCCTTTGCATTGCCTTTTCCTCACGTCTCACACATTCTCCTTCCTCATTTCTACCCACCAGCTTCCTTCAAGACTTGGCTCAAATTCCATCTTTTACATGAAGTCTCTTCCTTCCCCTCCCTCCCCAGCACCTCCAAATGCTAGTACCTTTCCTCTGAGGTTATCTGCCACGTACATTTATGTGTGTATGTATGTATATATGCATATTTTATGCATAGATATATGTGTGCAGCATGTACATAGTTATTTTATGTTGTCCTCCTTATTAGAACATGAGCTTCTTGAAGGCAAGGAACAATTTTTTGCCTATGTATCCCCACTGCTTGGTACATAACATGCACCTCATAAATGCTTGTTGATATTAATGACAATAAGGATGATAGTGTGCTGTTTGGATAATGTTCCACGAAAGGCAAACATATTTGAACTGGGCCTTGACAGACAAGGAGATTTGCTATAAGAAGAAATGGAGGTGGAGGTGGGGGGGGGGGGGGAGGGGAGAAGGACATTATGAGCAGAAGAAACAACATATACAAAGATGCGGAAGAGCGAAGGCTCAAGGTAAATTAAAGGAATATCAAGAAGATTAGGTAGGCTCAGAGGACTGTAGATTTAGAGATTTCTCTATAGTACTGCCTACAGTTCCATTTAAGTCACCTGATCAAACACTTCTTTTATAGATGAGGAAACAGAGGAAGGAGGTAACTTGACCAAGGTAACACAGTTAGTTAGATGGCAGGGGTGAATTCAAAGCTAGATCCTCTGGTGCCAAATTCACAGCTCTTCCCGCTGTACCATGAATAGAGAAAGTTGGAAATGTATGGTAGAGGCAACCTTAGCAGGGCTCTCAAATGTTAAACTGAGGCTATTTTATAGGGAGTGGGGAACCATTAAATATTTCTGAGCAGAGAAACAACATGGCTTAACACAGCATTTATTAAGCATCTACTAAGTTAAGGGCATTAATAATAACATTAATTCCACATGTCATGGAAGATGAAAGGAGCACATTACAGATAAGGGAGGACAGCCTGTGAGGGTGTAGAAGACAATATATTTAAAAATATAGAGTACATGAAGGGGAATAATGTGAAATAAAACTGGGAAAATAGATTGTAGTTATGCAGCAGAAGGCCAGTTAGGATAATGTTAGGCTAAAATATTTTTTATTTTATAGTATAAGCAAGAGGAAATGCCTGAAAGTCTTTGAACAGGAAGTTGTGCTGTCATACACGTGCCTTAGGACAATTCTTCCAGCAAAAGATAGATGAGACTAGGGAGGAAGGGGGGAAGAAAACAAAGTAGAAAATGTACAGCAGAGAACAAAAGAAAATTTACAAAGAAGCAAAGAAAAGATGGACAGCTTTCAGCATAATGTGCAATATTTAAATATAGGCTTTCTTTAAATGGAAAGTTATTGCTATATATTCTGAATCCTCTCCTACTTTCTGCTGTGCACATGATGGGTTTTTTCTTTTCTTCTTTTATATTTAACATCTAAATCTATAATGTTTCTTTTTCTTTTCTTATTATGTATTTAAGTTTTAGTATTTGTCTAAAATGAAAAATTTTTTTAAAGACAGATTCAAGAAAGAGAGTTTGTCGGCATGAAGACGGTTTGGGAAGTTACTATAATCATTCAGGCTAAAAGTGGTAAGAGTCTGAAATGAGGTAGTAGCAATATACCATGGAAAGCAAAATTTCAAAATGATAATTTAGGAAGATAACTTGTTTATTTTTCCAAGTATTCGTCAAACCCTGATTTTCATATGTGGCTTGTGGAAATAACAAGGTAATACAGAGTGAATTTACACACACTCACTACCTCAAGGCTTACCACTTTACTACTATATTCTATAGCTCCTGTTTCCATTTTCAGCTGGGAGAAACACAAATGAACAAGGTCTGTTTCCTGCCCTCAAAGAACTTACAATCTAGAGCAGTGCATTTCTTCTTTGGGGGAGGGGGATAGAGAAAAGGGCACATAAAATTATACCTACAGAATGGAAGTGAGGTGATAATGAGCCTGAAGTGGGGTGTTCTGTGGTGGGAAGCCTGCACAGATGTTAAAGACAAATTAACAGGAATTGGCTACTGATCAGATGGGAAAGAAGTAAAAAAGATTATGAGGCTAAGTGACTAAGAAGATGAAGAGATCATTGATGGAAGTCAGGGAACGGAATGCTTCTCGTTGTGTGTGTGTGCGTGTGGTGGGGAGGATGGATGGCCGAGTGGGTAATGATTTCAGTTTCATGTATTATGAGTTTCAGGGACTGGTAAAATAGGCCACTGAAAATACATAGGAGTCAGTTAAAACACAGGACTAGAGTAGTGAAGAGAGGCCACGACCGAAGACATAACTCTGAGTGTCATCCACACAGAGATTAGAATTGAAGTTACAGAAGTAGATTTACATATGGGTAACTGAGAGGTTAATATGATCCATTATTCCTCTATTTATACTGCAATGGTATGCATTAACCCCTCCTAAAACATCAGTTGCTATTCTCACTACCTACTTTAACCTTTAGCCTCTAATATTTCAAAAGAAATTCAACTGAAAGAAGAGAAATTAGTATGCAGTTGTGGCTATCTAATTTCCTTGATTTTACTGCTAATTAGAGGAATAGTCCTCATACTGCTAGTTAACATTTTTATACACTATTCTTGGCTATAATTCTGTATTTCAAAAAACTAATCAAATTTAACTTTAAAAGTAATCAAAATATTAAAAAAATCTTCATTTGTTATTTTGCATAAATCTCAGAGTTTATTTCAACTTAAGCAGAGAAAACATTAACAGAAAGCACTAAGATAGCATGGGTTACATACTCACATTATCTGGTACCATCTCACTTTTCTCCGGGCTTTCTTCTAGATAAATCCTTTCCTTCAAGCCACCTCTGGGACTCTACCAAAAAAAAAATTAAAAATCACTGAGTTTCAGTAGACCCATAAAAAAGGAATCAGGAAAAAAAACCCTCAAGCCATAACCAAAGTAAATCTTCTTCCAGCTTCACAATTACTGAATAACTATAAAGAAAAACAGATGGCAAAATATGTGTAGAAACAAACAACATGCACAAACAACCAATATGCACATGGACATGAGGAGAACTAAAGTTGTAGAACATGAGAAATATAAAGGACGTGGCACCAGCAAGACAATCTGATAGAGCATCAGGAGATTCTATCAGCAGCAAAAGCTTTTTGCAGTGTTTTCATTTTCCAAACTAAAGTAACAATTAAATTTCAATATGGAGGAAGTATTCATCTTCCATACAATAAAGTATAAAATCAACCTCTTTACTTGGCCAAGTTTGAATGTCTCACTGAACTTTAAAGTTTACCTATTCAAGAGTCTTATCAACATCTGTCAAAAAGAAATGCTCAAACTTCATTTGCATAGTGTTTGAAATTCTTGGATGATTCTTAATAAAGCTTCCTAAAACACCTCTAAGTTTATACTTAATGACTTCTAGCCCAAAGCACTTGATCTAAATCAGAGTTTTTGGATGGGAAAAAGTTGTTTGAAAAGAAAGAAAACTACTTATTGATATTGAGTCTTTTTAAAGATGATTAATATTATAGGCCTACCAATTATTAAAAGCTATCTATTTTTTTAAAAGGTCATCTTTCAATATCTAGTTTAATCCTAATCTACTGCTTTTTTGGGGGAAAAGCATAAAAATGAAATATAGGTCAAATATCATTAGGAATGTTTTTGTCTTAGTGAAATCTCATTTTAGTGAATCCACAAAATAAATCACATTATTTTCATAGCTGAATCACTGTGAGTATGGAAATACCATAGCAGTAATGTGTAGAGAAATGATGGAACTAGATGGAAAGTTTGCAGGTTCAGTCTGAGTCCAGCATTTTGCCAAACAGATCTATAACTATAGACAAGTCACTGAATCTCTTTAAGTCCCAATTTCCTCGTGTATAAAATAACAGGAAGATGCTACAAGATCCCCAATATCCTTTCTAGCTTTAAATTTTATACAATTCAAAAACATAAGTCCTTAAGGTATGAAAAGTGTTCTACAGAGAACAGGAAAGAAGGTGATAGCATTCACACAACTTCAGTCCTTATCTTCCCCATACTCCAAGATGTGTGTGTGTGTGTGTGTGTGTGTGTGTGTGTGTTTCTTAGGGAGAGAAGGCATTTTGATTTTTTGTTTGTGGTTCAAGGGATGAAGTAGGAAGTTAGGTGGTTGGACTATTTGACAAGAGGAAGAATGTTGCTGTGGTGGTTATCTTTTCAGTCCTATCCTACTCTTCAGAACCCCATTTGCGGTTTTCTTGACAAAGATATTGGAGTGGCTTGCCATTTCCTTCTCCAGCTCATTTTGCAGATGAGGAAACTGAGGCACACAGGGTTAAATGACTTGCCCAGGGTCACACAAATAGTGTCTCAGGGCAGATTTGAACTTGGGAAGATGAGTCTTCCTGATTCCCAGCCACCTAGCTGTGCCACCTAGTTTCCTCAAGGAAGAAGATGAAGAAATAAAAAGTTAATTGTGAATCAAACAAAAAAACATGGATCTTTCTTCTTTCCCTTTGAACAAGAATTAACAAGTATGAAATGCTCCAAAAATTGCGAAGAATTAAGTAGAATGCTGTATTTGGGAGTGCAGAAGATCCAAATTCAAATTTTATCTTTAATACTTAACTACCTCTCTCACCCTAGGAAAGTCATTTAATCTTTTAGCCTCACTTTCCTCATTTGTAAAATATGAGGGTTGGACTAGATGGCTTCTAAGGTTGCTTCAAGTTGTAAATTGGTAAATATATACACATGCATGTATACATATCCAGAGATATATTATATATATATATACATATATATACAAATATATATACAAATATGTGTGTATGTGTGTGTATATATACATATATACATATACACACACACACACACACACATATATATATATATATATATATATATATATATATATATATATATATATATATATATATATATATATATATATATATATATATATATATAAACACATAGAGAGGGAGGGTGGTGTTGGACGGGGCTGAGAAAGGGGGTAGAATGCTAAATACGCTAACTTGAGAAAGACTGAAGAAAGCATTTGCTAAAATAAATTATCTCAGCTGTCAAACTTGAAATGTCCTCAAAGGATGGGATGAATGACTGGTTAGTCTATTAGTTCCATCTATTTCTTAAAGAGAATGTAGTTTTAACCAACCCAATGAGGTCACGAAACTTTAACAGAATCTTCTTATTAATATACTTATAGATGAGAATTAAGATTCAACTTACAGCTTCTTTTTAATAATCTGGTAAATAATCATGTGTAGTTGACAATAGAGAGATTAATGAAGAAATATCTATTGATAATCACAACCTAATAACTGAAGTATACCTATTAAGACTGGGACTTTTCCTCTAAGCAATAGCAATCTGCCCTATGATTCAGGACTGAGTCACTGACCACAAATGGAATACTAACATGCTTTCATAACATATCAGCAAATGACCTCCTGGTTCAATAAGAAAGCAATGACACTACTGACCCCTCTATGCAGTAACAAGATGCTTATTGGGAAATTCCATCCCACTGAAAGAAACAACATTAGTAGTTGGGTATACACAGGAAAAAGTGAGCTCCAAACCTGGAAGTCACAATACAATACTGTATTTAAGATTTTTGCTCATAACATTGCTCTGTTAGAAGATAATGGTGGTGTTGATAAGCAAGAAATAATTGTGTAAATAGCAAGACTGTAAAAAAGGACTGAGCTCAGAGTCAGGAAACCTGGAGTCATAGGATTACAGATTTAGACATGGAAGGAACCTTAGTGTTCACATAGTTTAATGCTTACATTTTATAGATGAAGAACTGATGTAGGCCCATAAAGGCAAAATGCCTTACTGAGGTTCACTTTCAGAGGTAAGTGGGAAATCCATATCCTCTGTCTCTGAAACTAAAGTTTTTTGATAATCTTGGGCAAGTCACTTAGCTTTTGTGGGCATCGTTTTCTTCACTTGTAAAACAAGGATGTTGGACTGGATGATATCAAAATCCCTTTTCAGACCTAAAATCCTAAGCATCTACTATGATCTACTACCAATCAAATAACTAAAGACAAATTTTTAAAAGCAAAACAAAAAAGCAGATGTGGGGAAGAATATGATTAAAGTTTGAAGTATTTAATACTTACGTCTGCAATGTCACTATTGGGTCGAGAACCATCTCCGCTGCTATAATCAATTCTGCCCAACCCATCACCACTGTCTGCTTCTACTTCACTGAGTAGAAGGGAGTCACCAGAAGTCTTGCTGGATATAACTACAGCTCCATCCTAAAACAGATTTTAAAATACATATGTATATATGTATGTATATATGTATGTACTTATGTGTTTAAAAAATCATTAATCAGAAGACAAAGGCACAGGGACCAGCCAAAAGTAAAGAGTCATATTACACATCAGAATATACACATCTGAAAATAATAAGCACTCAACAAATGTTTGCTGTAGTTGTTTTTGTACAGATAAATACACGTAAAACAATGGCAGATGTTAAAACAAAAAAACCTGTTAGTGACTACTGTAATTTTGAAACAACATATCTATGAAGAAGGGTAAAATATCACTTCAGTTAAAGTGATTGCAGGTTGAAGCTACAAATGCAACATAGAGACACAATGATTTATAAATCTGTGAAAATACTGCGCGATTTACTTTTCTTGTCCAATAGTTTTTGTCCCCTGGGAGTTAAATTACTACACTGTAGCTTCAATTTTAATCAACTCCCCAACTTCAAATGAGATAATATTTGTAAAGTACTCAGCACAGTGCCTGGCACATAGAGGGAGTTTTAAAAATCATTATTAGCTTCTCTTTCCTCCTTCATAGTTTCATTAGGTCACAAACTTTTAGACACCATTCTATAAACAAACAACCACAAGGGGCAGAAACCACATTTTTGTATAGCTATATAAGCACCAAGTATGTTGTCCATCACCCATAAATTACAGAAGAATAAAATGCCATTGACAGGATTGAAATACAATTCTCAAGGCTTTGGGGAACAGTAGAAAGAGTAATGGATTTGGAGCCCACAGACTTGGGTTTGAATCCTGGATCAATTACTCATTACCTGTGTGAACTCGGGCATGTCATTTAACATCTCAAGACCTCGGTTTCCCTATATATAACAAGGGAGTTGGACAGTGCTTCTGAAGGTTCTGTCTATTGAATTTCTATGACTTAGGGAATCTAGTCTATTCACACTATCACAGGAACTAAATCTTTATCAACCAGCTGTTTGACCTTGGGCAAGTATCAGCTCCTTCAAGCCTCAGTTTATCCATCTATAAAATAAGAGTGTTAAAGTAGATGATCTATCTCACCTCTCTGACAAGATATCTACAGAGAGATGCTCAGTGTGTAATGAAAGCATCTCTAAGAAGTCAAATGACAACCATCACAAATAAACCAAAGTGGGTATAGGGACAGTTTTCCCCCCCAACCAACCTCATGTACATATTATGTACGATGTTTTGCTTTAAACTGGAAGACTGGGAAGAGGCAGCGAGGTGGTTCAGTGGAGAGAATGCCAGGCCTTGAGTCAGGAAGGGCTGAGTTTAAAACTGGACTCAGAGAAAGATTTAGCTATGTGACCTTGGGCAAGTAACTTAACTCCTGTGCAACTCAGTTTCCTCACCTCTAAAATGGGGATAATAATGGCATCTATCTCTCAGAGTTGTTGTGAAGACCAAATCCCTGGCATACCATAAGTGCTATATTAATTTTAGCTATTATTATTGTTTAGATTTCAACAATATAGAACCAGTTTAAAAATATTTACCACCACAAATGCTTGGCCATTTTTCTAGTAAGACATCATCTCTATCACTCCTACCAACAATACCAACTTCTAAACCACAGAAGATATAATCATCTTGTTTTGTGGGGACATACTGAACCATATTTTAATACTCTTTGATACTATATCAAATAAGATAAAACTCATTTAACTTCTTTGAAAATTATTATTTTTAAAAAGACACACAATTGGTAAATCCCAAACACTTCAGAGTTCAATCAGAGACCTAGTTCATCAACATTTCTGTAATTTCCTGCAAGAAGATAAGTTTACAGGAATACAAGACTTTCTTTAGAGTCATTTGTCAGATCCCTTGAAATATTTCTTGAAGGGAAACCTGAGAGTTTGAAGAGCATTCAAATAGTGGTATTACCTGAGCAGAGCCTGTTGCTTTGGATAACTGCTCCTGCAACTGAGGGATGTGTTTCTTGGCCTCCTGGATCTCCTTAAGCAATCGCTGAGCAGGTGTGCGGCTGTAATCTTCTTGCAACAACTGACAAATTATAAAAAATATTTTGTTAATCACCAAAGCCTAGAACAGCACAGCAAAAGCTACTTACTGCTCTTGTGAGTGTACTAGCTAACATTATTAACAACCTACTCACTGGGATTGTGACATTTCAACTCTCATCTCTCTTAATCTTTCCTGACCTCTTCCCTAATTTAGTACCTGTAGCCGTTCCTGCTCTTTCTGCAGCATCTTCCTCAGAATCTCTACTTTCTGGTTGTGAACCACATTATTTTCTTCCTGAAAAACAAGAAACAAAAGAAGAAAAAGTCAAGCAAAAAAATGAATTTGAAAAGACAGACACCTCTGTGCCTCTGTTCAATTTATCAATAATAACAGAAATTCCTCTATTCTAGGCTGTTCTAGGGATTCCCGTTTGCACAGAACCATAGCTGTCTCACTTTTTGAAGGTGAATGATCAGAAGGGGATTTCTGACTTTCCACATCTTATACTATATCTGGTTCTTAGAAATATTAGCCATTAATAGCACTGATTGGAAAAAGGAAGCTGTCTAGGCAAATAACGTAAAAGTTTCCCTTACTAAATTTGCCTGGTGTATTTCAATCATTTGTTATCCCATTGACTTCTCATTTCCTTAACTATCAAACAAGTTAAATTATATGGTAGTTTTCTAAAATCCAAATTTTTAAAGCACACATATGCTCTCTACTTAGACCCAGAAATTTTAAGATTAAACATCAAATATCATTATATGGCTAGGCTCTGATTCTTACCCCCATCAACACTGGGCTGGTGATTCTCTCTGTATTTCCAGATGTTCCAGGTGAATGGGGGGATGTCATGATGGGAGACATATGTCCAAAGGCTGTTGGCTCCACTTCAGAATCAGCTAGTGGAATCTGGGGCGACCCAGGTGGGCGTCCCTGAACAGTGAGAGCTACATAGGAACCCGCTAAGGAGGAAAGTGAGGAAAACAGGAGTAGAAAAAGGTGGAAAAAAAGAAGAAAATAATATTGATATGGAATTTCTGATAATCACAAAAGCTCTATAATAAAATAATTGATATCTAGAAGGAATTTCTTAAGTCATCTAGTCTAAATTTCTCATTTTCTAGAGAAGAATACTAAAGAAGTTCAGCCACATTAAGTGAATGGTCCAATATCACACAATTGCATAGTGGCAAAGCAGTCACTAAATACCCAAATCTCCTGTCTCCCAGTCCAATGCTCTATCTGACCACATTTCTTCATAGATACATACAAAATGAAAATCTTTATTTCTCAGGTCTGAAAGGACTTGCTACAGCAGAAGATACTATCATCTATTAGTCATCTCTAAAAAGGAGAGCTCTGTAATCTTTTAACTCTTAGACAGTAATCCTGTGTTCTAGTCAATAAACTAAACTCTCGGACCAGCTGAAATCAAAAGAAACTAAAAATCATACACAGAAGAGTTAGGGAATTTCAAACATATTATTGTCTCTCTTCAAAGAGTAAGCTATCAAAACTTCAGATTTCAGAAAGTCTTATTCTGATGTCTTATGTTGCAGAAGTTTCCCTGGGTTCTTGAAAGGTATGTCATGTTTCAGAAGGTTCAATCAAGCTAAAGAGACTTAGCCTACAGTCCCAGAAAAGGACTATGTGTGTTGAGGACCATCCCAGCTAAGTATAAAAGGACCTTTTGCTGGGAGGATGACAAGAAGCTGATAAATTATTTGACCATAGAAACCCATAAAGCAGATATCAATACAAAATAGTTCTCAGTCTTGTGCTGTCCCTTTCTGTTTCTACAATGAAGATACTAGGGTGAGAAGAAAAGGGGACACAAGAGACCAAGGATCATCTGGTTTTTTTTTACCTTCTACTAATATTAAATTAATTGTTGGTATTTTAAGTGTGAGATCCTCATCTAATCAATCAATCACTAGGCATTTATTAGAACCTACTAAGTGCTAGGCACTGCGCTAGGTGTTAAGGATACAAAAATTACCAATGAGCTAAGAACTGAACCACATTCATATTGACATTATTATAAGAAATGACACCAAAAGACAAAAGAAGTCACAGCTATATGGGAAGATGGTTTATAGATTCTCTTCAGAGGGTGAATTAAAAAACTGATAGGGTTAATTTCATCATATACCTAGAGGCAACAAGAAATATTTCATGGGATACTTGTCATTTTTCTAAAGAGAACTAACAATGAGTTTAGCAAAAAGTCCAGCCATGAAATCATTTGCAACTTGTGCCAACATTCACTGTGGAAGAAGAGAGAATTCCAAGGAAAACCTGACCTGATCCTGCAAACCAAATTAACATATATCTTGATACCCTGGGAAGTGAATGTAAATGTGGGCAGAGTATAAAACAGAGAAAAATATGTTGGAAAATATGGTTTCTGATTAAGAAATAAAAGAGACTAAAGGTTTGTATGTTAATTAGAAACCTCAGAACTATGTATCACAAATGTCTACTTCATAAAGAGAGCTAGATACAGTAAATGCTAAAGGAGGGAGGCAGCTAAGAGGGTACAAAGAACACTGACTATGGAGTCAGAGAACTTGTGTTCAAATCACACTTTTGACATTAACTATGGGATTTTAGGCAATTCACTTAATCTCTCTGGGCTTCAAGTTCCTCAATGACAAAGAGGAGGTTGGATTAGACAGACTCTGAGATCCCTTCTAGGTTTAGATGTATGATACTTTAGAAACATTGCCAAAAAAATAAGTCAAGTATTTCTTAGTACCTATCATAGAACTTACATCTTATAACTAGCCAATCGGAGTGACTGGCTATCAGTGTAAAAGTCATTTAAGAATCAAGTGTGTATACAATCAGGTCAAGTGGTTAGAGGTTTGGTCAAATTAGTGACAAATTAGAAGAAATAAAATACACTGTGTATCTTTGCAATTATATCTTCAACTGTTAACATTGAAAAGTGGGAAATAGATAATAAATTAGAGGACCACAGATTTAGAGCTGGAAAGGACATTTCCAACTAATTGGCATAACCCTGCCATTTTACAGAGGAGAGAACTGAGAACCAGAGAGATTAAATGGCTTGCCCAAGGTCATAAAGGTAGTAAAAAGCAGAGTTAGGATTCAAATCCAGTTCCTCTGACTCCTAAGCTAATATTGCTTCTACTAACACACTGTTTTTCAATTCCTTCTTGAATTCAAGAGCTTCAGGCTCAGAGAGGTTAAGGGACTTATCCATGGTCACACTACTAAATGTTAGAGATGGTATTTGAATCCAGGTTTCTCCTAATTCCAATGCCAGAACTCTTTTCATTAACACTGCCTCTCAAATGACTGAGAGGCATACAGAATACAAGATTTGAATGTTAAAAAGCATTTGTCCTGGTAGAATAAAATTCAGCCTTAAAGTTTTCCTGCAAAAGAATGTTTCTTAAGCACACAACAGATCATACATGATTCCTTCATGCATAAGAACACATAGATAATCTTTACTAATGATCCTGCTTATCAATATCAAATAATGTTTAACATATGAACACACATGCCAATAAATACTGTTACTACTGTCATGTAGGATATAAAGTCCAAATGCAAGAGTACCTCTCTCTATAACAGCATTCTCCAGATATTGCTTTTTATAGATGCAATTTGTTGTTCAGTTGCGTCTGACTTTTTGTGACCCCATTTGAGATTTTCTTGGCAAAGATACTGAAGTGGTTTGCCATTTCATTCTCCAGGTCATTTTACAGATGAGAAAACTGAAGCAAACAGAGTTTAGTGATTTGCCCAAGATCACAAAACTAATAAGTATCTGAGAGCAAACTTGAACTCAGGTCTTCTTGACTCTGGGACCAGCATCTATTCACTGCTTCACATGGAGGCCCATTCACAGTTTGTATTAAATAGATCAAGTCAAGGACCATTATTTAGAGCCTCTACAATGAGATCCACGGACCCTTATGAGATTAGCTAAGCGTTCCATAGAGGAAAAAACAAGCAGGTGAAGAATGCACATTTTCAGTTTATGCCTTATAGTTAGATAGCCTATTTGTTTTTTTAGTATATCAGCGTATGTAATTACATACTACACAAATACATGCCTATATACAGACATGCTTAGGTATACACAGACACAAACACACACACACACTCAGTGAGCTAGGCCCAGAAATGAAAAAGAGGAAGCAAATAGGCCAAACCACATCTAGAAAGCTGAACAGCATAGTCAATGATTCCAATGACCCCAAGTTCTCTCCTGTCAAATACATCTATTTAACACCAATGTACTCTCAGTGACATTAAATGCTACTATTTGTGAAATTTCAGGAGGATCAAATTTTAAGGTGAGCCCTAAAGATCACTGGGAAGACATATGTTGGACTTAAGGAGTATAGAGTATATCACCAACAAAGATGTGCAAAAAGTGATATAAAGACATCTGCTAAGACATATATAACTGGGAAAGGAGGTGGTCAGTCATGTAGCAATACATAAATAAGAGACAGGTAACTCAAGTGTTATACGGGCGTCCATGAAATATTAAAAACACAATACAGGCTTCTGTTTACCCAGAATTATGGACTGATTCTTTATTGAGAATTTATGGAAAGACATGGAAAAGAATCATACTGAAAAAGAAGACATGAATAGGTGGTGATCAGCACGAGTGGAGAGAGTACCCACACAGATGAAACCACATATCTAAGTATCCAATTTTAAATGATTTTAATAAAGTGAGGAAATGGTATCACAAAACTGGTAAGAAACAAAACAGAGAAATACAAGTGGTATACTTAGGACCAAAATGAAAATAAAGGATGGGAAAATATTAGTTAGGCATCAGTAAAACAGAAAAAGATCTAGGGAGAAAAGATATGATCTGAATGAGTTAGCTAAATAAATCAATGACTCATTTATCTGGCATTTCTGGGGAATATAGTATTTCCACATAAACATATAATGTATCTTAGAAGTAATCAATAGTTACTAAGTTGTAATTTTTTAATTGCCATTTTATGGGAATATTTCTAAAATGTTCTAAACTTCTGTTTTCTTCTTGTGTACAATGCATTATTTAAACTTTTTTTCATGATTCAGTATCTGACATGTCACTTCCCTGCTCAAGAAGCTTCACTGGCTCCTTCTCACTTCTAAGACACAAGACAATTTGTTTGGTTTGGTTTTCAAAGGCCCTCACAATCTGGTTCCCGTCTTCCTGTCCAACCTTATTGCACATTATTCTCCTTCATGAACTTGGGAGTCCATCCAAACCAGCTGTTGTCCACTACTTCCTACACGCATTTCCCATCTCCACAGCTTTGTACAGGGGAGTTTCCCAAGCTTAGAAGGCACTTTCTCCTCATCTATGCCTTTCTATAGTTCTGTGGTTTTGTTTTGTATCCTTGTTCCATGTTAGGATCTACCTATTACTACTTACTTCTCTCAGTGTGCCAAATTCTTTTGTTTAAAATTGTGACAGGAATTATATACAAAAAGTATGGGCACCTATAGCTATTCTCCAAAGAAGAGGATTCCCAAACTTAAGCCATCTCTTTCTCCTCCTAACTTTCTAATCTGATGCTTTTGATCTGCTAAGAGCTGGAAAACAATCTGTTCTGCTACAATGATGTCAAAGCAAGCAGGATCTGAGTGAAGAGCTCTACTATAATTAAATTGTATAAGCTACTTTATGGCACGTATTTTAGTTGCTCAGAGATCACTTTTACTCAAGTTCTCATTCTCAGATGGCTTTTGGAAAGATGAAACCTTAAGTTAAGAGAGGCACTACCAAAGTTCCACTACGAAAAAAGTGGTAGTGTCTAGTTTTAGTTAATATATTTATAAAATGATGTGAAGAAGATCAGGGGAAAAGTGATAAAAGGGATGGAAAACAGGTACTGTAAGAAAAAAATGAAAGGAATTAGGCTTGTTTGGCTTTAAGAAAAGGCAGCTACAAAGGTACTCAGTAAGAAAGTCTTGTAGTGCAATGTGTCCAGATCTGGAAGCCAGGAGACCCAATACTAGCTCTGCTACTTGTCACCTTAGATCAGGGTGTCAAACTCAGCCTGAAAATTCCAACCATGGGAACCATATTAAAATGTAATTCAGAAATGTTTAACAAAATAAAATTTAAAAATACAGTACAGATAATGTTAATTTGTGGTTTTCTAAGTCAATATATGGCTAGAAGGGATCTGTTTCTATTTGAGTTTGACACGACAGGCTTAGACAAATGACTTCAACTGTCTTAGCCTCAATTTTTTAATCTATAAAATAAGGGCATCAGACTAAGAACACTTTCAGATTTAACAGTCTATGATTCTATGACCGAACAATTGCCAAGGCCATTTTATATAAGTAAGATTCATAAAATCATAGGATCTAGAACTGGGACGCACCTAACAAGTTATCTAGTCCCATGCCAGATGCTGACTAGTATTATCCATGCTTACTATTAAAAGAAAATAGGATTAAATTGAAAATAATTCTGGTTGCCTGGTGGAGTACCATGGTCTACTACCCACCAATGCCATGCTCCATTCCCCTACACTAGTCACCCAGGACGAGAGCAGGGCCACCTGGTAGGCTTGGGCCAAACCAAGATCCAGCCTTGCCTACTAACTAGCACCTTCTGCCAGCCCTGAGACGCTGCTGACCCCCTCCCCACAATTGGCCCCTCTACTCTTCTAGCCTCCAAGGCTGCCCCAGATCCCTATGCAACACCCCTTTAAGACTGTGAACTTCTCTCCCCATGTGACAGCCATCATTACTCATATGGCCTCTCCTGTTTTTTCCTTAGGAGAAAACTGTCCCTTGTCCCCTCTTCATGTTCTTTTATCCTCATCCTCTTCAACCAAACTCCATCCATGTCCCAACCTAACCTAGCCCAGCCTTTCCATTGTGCATTCTGGAATTTCTGTTCCATAGCAAACAAACTCCCCTTTACTCCAGATTTTGTTATGCTTTAACCATCAATTAGACCTCACAAAGCCCTCTCTCTTATAATAACACTGGATCCAAGGCTATTTTTTCCAGCAGAGGCTGTACCTTCTCTCATTTCTACCCCGACCCCTAACTTTGGTTCAGGTTGGGAGAGACGGGAGAAGACAGGACTTGGAATACTTTTTGCTTCTCTTTATTTCTTTTAGACTCTCCCTTTTTCACTCAGTAACCCTTCCTCTTTCAAAGTTGGCAAAATTAAAATTTTCCACCCAGTCAAAATTATGGTAGCTGTAAAATAATGGTTCCCAGATCATTCTACCTCCTTTCTTTTTTTTTTTTAAATTTAATATATTTAGTTTTCAGCATTGATTTTCACAAGAGTTTGAATTACGAATTTTCTCCCCATTTCTACCCTCCCGCCCACTCCAAAATGGCATATATTCTGATTGCCCCCTTCCCCAGTCAGCACTCCCTTTTGTCACCCCACTCCCCTCCCATCCCCCTTTCCCTTCTTCTCTTGTAGGGCAAGATAAGTTTCTATGCCCCATTGCCTGAGTATCTTAGTTCCTAGTTGCATGAAAAAACTTTTTTGTTTTTGAACGTCTGTTTTTAAAACTTTGAGTTCCAAATTCTCTCCCCTTCTCCCTCCCCACCCACCCTCCCTAAGAAGGCAAGCAATTCAACATAGGCCACATGCGTATCATTATGTAAAACCCTTCCACAATACTCATGTTGTGAAAGACTAACTATTTTGCTCCTTCCTAACTGATCCCCCTTTATTGAATTTTTTCCCTTGACCCTGTCCCTTTTCGAAAATGTTTGTTTTTGACTACCTCCTCCCCCTATCTGCCCTCCCTTCTATCATCCCCCTTTTTTATCTTCTTCCTCCTTCTTTCCTGTGGGGTAAGATACCCAATTGAGTGTGTATGGTATTCCCTCCTCAGGTCAAATCCTATGGGAGCACTCATTCCCCCTCACCTGCCCCTCTTCCCTTCCTACAGAACTGCTCTTTCTTGCCACTTTTATGCGAGATAATTTTCCCCATTCTATCTCTCCCTTTTTCCCTCTATCAATATATTCCTCTTTCATCCCTTAATTTGATTTTCTTTTTTTAGATATCATCCCTTCATATTCAACTCACCCTGTGCCCTCTGTGTGTGTATGTGTGTGTATATATATTATACACACACACACACACACACACACACACACACACACATGCATATTCCCTTCAGTTACTCTAATACTGAGGTCTCATGAGTCATACACGTCATCTTTCCATGTAGGAATATAAACAAAACAGTTCAACTTTAGTAAGTCCCTTGTAGTTTCTTTTTCTTGTTTACCTTTTCATACTGCTCTTGATTCTTGTGTTTGAAAGTCGAATTTTCTATTCAGCTCTGGTCTTTTCACTGAGAAAGCTTGAAAGTCCTCTATTTTATTGAAAATCCATATTTTGCCTTGGAGCATGATACTCAGTTTTGCTGCGTAGGTGATTCTTGGTTTTAACCCTAGCTCCACTGACCTCTGGAGCATCGTATTCCAAGCCCTTTGATCCCTTAATGTAGAAGCTGCTAGATCTTGTATTATTCTGATCGTGTTTCCACAATACTCAAATTGTTTATTTCTGGCTGCTTTCAGTATTTTCTCTTTGATCTGGGAGCTCTGGAATTTGGCAACAATATTTCTAGGAGTTTTCTTTTTTGGATCTATTTGAGGAGGAGATCTGTGGATTCTTTCAATGTCTATTTTACCCTCTGGCTCTAGAATATCAGGGCAGTTCTCCTTGATAATTTCTTGAAAGATGATATCTAGGCTCTTTTTTTTGATCATGGCTTTCAGGTAGTCCAATAATTTTCAAATTATCTCTGCTGGATCTATTCTCCAGGTCAGTGGTTTTTCCAATGAGATATTTCACATTGTCTTCCACTTTTTCATTCCTTTGGTTCTGTTTTATAGTATCTTGATTTCTCATAAAGTCACTAGCTTCCACTTGCTCCAATCTGATTTTTAAGGTGGTATTTTCTTCAGTGGTCTTTTGGACCTCCTTTTCCATTTGGCTAATTCTGTCTTTCAAGGCATTCTTCTCCTCATTGGCTTTTTGGAGCTCCTTTGCCATTTGAGTTAGTCTATTTTTTAAAGTGTTGTTTTCTTCAGTATTTTTTTCCATATTTTTTTGGGTCTCCTTTAGCAAGTCATTGACTTGTTTTTCATGGTTTTCTTGCATCATTCTCATTTCTCTTCCCAATTTTTCCTCTACTTCTCTAACTTGCTTTTCCAAATCCTTTTTGAGCTCTTCCATGGCCTGAGACCAGTTCATGTTTTTCTTGGAGGCTTTTGATGTAGGCTCTTTGACTTTGTTGACTTCTTCTGGCTGTATGTTTTGCTCTTCTTTGTCACCAAAGAAAGATTCCAAAGTCTGAGACTGAATCTGAGTCCATTTTCACTGCCTGGCCATGTTCCCAGCCAACTACTTGACCCTTGAGTTTTTAGTTGGGGTATGACTGCTTGTAGAGTAGAGAGTACTTTGTTCCAAGCTTGAAGGGATATGCTGTTGTTTTCAGAGCTATTTCTCTACAGCCAGCTCTGCCACACCAGTGCTCCTCCTCCCCCAAGAACCGCCTACCCAGACTGGACTCAATCTTAAGCAGGCTCTGCACTCCTGTTCTGATCCGCCACTTAATTCCTCCCACCAGGTGGGCCTGGCGCCAGAAGCAACTGCAGCTGTAGTTCTGTAGCTGCACCACCTCTGCTGTTCACCGGGGAGGTGGCCAAACCCCCAACTCCTTTCACTCCCCGCAGCTTTTCCCACTAACCTTCTCTGTTGTCTTAGGTGTTTGTGGGTAGAGAAGTCTGGTAACTGCCACAGCTCACCGAATCAGGGTGCTAGGGCCTGTTCCGCCCAGCTCCCGGTCTGGTTGGCCCTGCTGCCGCCCACGCTGGGCTCCGCTCCCAGCTCCGTGTGCAATAGACCTCACCCAGTGACCATCCAGGCTGTCCTGGGCTGGAGCCCTGCTTCCCTATGCTATTTTGTGGGTTCTGCAGTTCTACAATCTGTTCAGAGCCATTTTTTATAGGTTTTTGGAGGGACTTGGCGGGGAGCTCAAGCAAGTCCCTGTTTTCCAGCTGCCATCTTGGCTCCGCCCCCAGATCATTCTTCCTCCTTTCTTAAGGAATTCAGCACTTGACTCTCCACTTTCTTCTACCTTCTAACTCCTTCCCTTATACTAGGGGACTTTTAAAACTGATGTAAACGCTTCCTCAAACTCTTTGACCTCCCATTTCTTTAATTTCCTTAAATCCCATGAACTATTTCTTCACAATCACACATAGAGATTGTCACACACTAGATATTGCCATTACTTGCAAGTATTCCACCTCCCAAATTAGAAACTGACATTCAACTATCTGACCAAATCTCCTATCATTCTACCTCTTTCCATGCTAACCCCACCACATCTATTTTGTAGCCTCACTGAAGACCTCCATTCTTTCTACTCCTCAGTACTTACAAGCTGTTTACCTTGATCTTTCTTTACTCATCTCACTCTCCAAACTCAACACAATAGTTGGTCATTTCAACCCTACACTGTCCTCTCCTCTTGAATCTCCTACCTCCTCTGTCCTGTCATCACTCTTTCGTAAAACATCAGCCTGGGATTACTCCCACCACCCTTTTCTGCTCCTACTCATAAGATGCTGAATGAACCTAGAAGAAATCCTACAATTGAGCTAACTGGATACATTACAATAGCCATTCTCCAACCTCAAATGGGCTCTCATTGAAACAAGCTAGGGCTACTTGAATTCCTATCTCACTCCTCACAGAAGCTATTCTAAACTTTCTTTTCCTTCACGCAGCTATCCAATAATGGATTCCCTCCTTTAGGTGAGAACTTTGCAGCTTACTTTAGTGGAGGCCATTCGACTTGAGCTTCCTCTTTTGCCCTCTCTTTACCTCAAAGGAATCATCTCCTTTCCCCCACCTTTGACAACAAGGTAGCCCTTCTCCTTGCTAAGCCAACTCCTTTAAAGGTACACTTGATCACATTTCTCGCCTTCTCCAGCAGACTGCATCTTCAATCACACCTTGTCCTTCTTGATTCTTCAACCTCTTCCTATCAACTGGTTCATTTCCTACTGTCTTCAACCACTTCCAAATCTCCCCCTTCTTAAAAAAATCCTCACTATATCCTATCATTCCTTTAAACCAGTGCTGTCCAACCTTAGGTTTTTATTGAAACAATAGACAATATATTTTGATTTGCCATTTCAGTGAGAGCTCTGTGGTAGCTTGGCTTCCTTCACTAAAGCATTTATGTAAATTTCTATGCTTGTAGGCAGGCTGCATAAATCTCACTGCGGGCCACATTTGGACAGCCCTGCCTTAAACTGTCATCCTATATCTCTCTTCCTTTTCTCAGTCAGAATCTTTGAAAAAATTTGTGTATATTTGCTGCCTCTACTTCCTCTCCCCTCACTCATTACTCAACTCTTTACCAACTTAGCTTTTAAGCTAATTATGCAACTAAAAGAGCTTTCTCTGTCCTAATCCATGACTTGTTTATATGATATTGCTGACCACCCTCTCCTGCCTGAATACTTTTTCCTTTCTGAATTTTCAAGACATTACTCTCTTCTGCTGGTCTCCTCCTGCATTAGTCTCTTCTACTGGTTCATTATTCAAACATCATGCCCCCTAACTGTAAATGTTCCCCAAGGTTCTTCCAAGGCCCTTCTCTTCTCCCTCCATACCTGGAGTTAATTTTCGGAGGGTTGTTGACACCTCTGGTAGTGTGGTGACCATAATAGGTCCCTTTTTAAAATAATGCTTATAAATCAACAAAATACATACATAGAATTTCAAAGAAAGCCAATTATGCTGAAATAGAGTTAAAATATTAAAAGTTCCAAGTTCACAGAACCCCTAAAATCTATCCACATACTCTTTGGGGGTCCACAGCCCCAGGTTAAGAACCCCTGTTCTATACTCTCCTTGTAATCTCATCAGCTTCCACTGCTTTAACTTTTGCCTCTATATTGATGATTCCTAGATCTATATGGTTTAGACATTCATTTGAGCAAAAAAAAAAAAAAAAGATGATCTCTCGGATCCCTTCTAGTTTAGTTTATCATTCAATATAATCTTCTATTTCCTTTTATCTTCACTTTCCCCACCCCCAAGAAATTCTCTAAAGCATACTGCATTTCTTTCAGATATGTTTCCAATACTATGTCAACTAATATACCATGGAGAACTCTATATATTGGGCTCACAGCATAAAAAGCTATCAGCAAATTAGTAATTTTGCTCAGATACAGACATTTCTTAGATGTTTCAGGAAATGTCAAATTAAGAATGTCATAAACATTTACTTACATTTGATAAGCTTCACCACTTCCAAATGGTTTGAATGAGTCACTAGAGTTCCATTTACCTATAAGAAAAAAAAGGGGGGAAAGTGGGTATAACTGATTCATTACAATGGTGTAAAGACATAAATATTCATCTACGAATTTGCATGCACAATACAAAATATCCATAACATAATGGAGACATTAAGAGATTTTTACATATTTGACCCCATTTTCCTTCATCATCATTAATACTGGCAAATAATGTGCATTCAACACTATTATGAATCTGAGCATAAGCTATGGTCTCTTGCTGTGAACCACATTACATTCGATTGAAATGAGAAGACATATCACACAATGAACTTTCAAATCCTTCAGAGTGAAGAGTGCTTGCAAATATGAGACACTTTTGTTTTTTCATGTGAACAAACTCCACAGCCAGGGTGTAGAATAAGCAAATAAAAAGATAAAGTAAATAATATTTTCAGAAAAATAATACATTTTTCCCAAAAAGCCTAAACTATAAACATTCCAACAAGTTCATTTTCAAACATTCTAAATTTACATGTTACCCAAAGGCTCTAAAACTTAAGTGCTTTCTCATGTTTTGCTAAATAGAAGGTTTTTCAACAAATCCCTACAAGGTCAGATGAATTATTTGAGAACAGGAAAATGTTTAAATTTTTTTTTTTACTAGCTCCTAGCACAACGTCTTATTCATAGTAAAAAATGAACAAATGTTCATTGAACTGAACTCAACTACAACAAATCAATCTTTTTTTTAGCTATAATGTATGCATGATATGCAACTAGGTTGCTACTTAAGAAAGCATTAGTCAAGAAGTATATCAATATCATTCAGCAAAATATTAATCAAAAAAAAGTCTTCCTTACCTTGATGATTCGATCACCTGTTTGTACTCCAGCCCGCATGGCTGCTCCATCTAAAGAAGGATTTGGTTTTGTAAAACTGAATTCATTTCTTTAATTTTAATGAATATTAAAATGGTCTCAATTATTCTTGAGTCTGTGCTTTATTCAAGATGTTTTGTAAAAAACAATTCACTGGTGTCACAAATGAATGAAATGTCAGAAATCCAGCTTTTCTATCATAAGTAAAGCAGCACACTGTGTTATGATTATTGTACCATGACATTCAAACGTGCATATGTGTGTGTGCACACATGCACACGCACATGCACACACAGGCAGGCAGTATGGCCTAGTAGATAGAAAGCAGATCTCTGTGCCAGGAATACTTAAGTTTAAGTACAGTCCCTCACATATATTAGCTATGTAACACCAAACAAGTTACTTAACCTCTCATTCCTCCAAACAACCACAAGTTGCGGAACAGGTGCTAATCTGTACTCGTACAGACAGTTTTCTCATTAAAAGCTACCTATTAACAATTAAATCACAGGTCTAATCTGAGATATGAGATAGACAGACAAATAGATATATATGCATAGATGCAAACAGAAGTATATATTTATGTGTATATTTATATGTATGTATATTTGTATATATACATATATATATATTTTAAACAGTAAATAAAAATTTCTTACTCCTTGTAAAAATATTAAACAAATATGAAGATAATTTCACTCTTAGGTGAGTCCACACTTTACCTGATCTCAAAAAAAAAAAAAAAAAGTGAAGTGTGGGACATGAATCCAACTTTTCTAATCTTACCTCTTTACTTCCTAACAAGCAAAGCACTATTACCAACATGTTCACAAAGAACTGCTTGCCTTCTTTAACAGACTGTACGAAGACTGGATTGTCTCCACTGACCGTCAGCCCAAATCCATTGTCATCCTTCTGGATAATCACACAGCGCTGAACAAGACCTATACAAAATATGGGATGAGGAAAGGAAGACATAATATAAGACAAAAGAAAAATACAGAAATGGTTATTAAATATCAGTAATAAACCATATCTTGGAAGAATTACAAAGTAACAAATGCAATCTATGTAGATAGGGAAAAAAAACAGGGATCTAGGAACCAAAACAAACAGGAGGGAAACATCAGTAAGATCACACCCAGCCTACAGTCATTTCTCAATACAGTATTAGAGAAGAATTGATTGTAAGAATCAGGAAACCTGACTGAGAAAGGTATTAAGAATGACAGTCTTATAAGCAAAATACACCAATAGTTTTTATCCTACATTTTTAAAACTTTTAAGTGTTTTTTTAATGACAAAATCAAGCATTTTAGGATAGACATTGTTAAACTCTTCCTGTCCTGCAAAAAAAAAAAAAAAAAGATCCTAAGATCATAGATCTAGAGCTAGCGCTAGAGCTAAAAAGAACCTCGGAGAAGATCGAATCTAACTCCCTCATTTCCTGATAAGGAAACAAAACCCCAGGGAGAGGAAGTGATTTTTAGAGGGAAACTCAATTTTGGAATAATGTACTTGTGTGAATATGTGTACATACATGTATGCATATGCACGCACATACACATACATAAATGGGGGAAGGGGGCAGTACAGAGAGACAAGACTATGTGAAAGGCCCAGACTCCACAGTACATTCAAAAAAGTAAACAGAAAGGGGTAATAGAAGAAAAAGAAAGAGAAGAAAAGCCAAGGCTGGACCACATTTGCCCTCATTCACTCAAGCCTTATCTGAATTTTGGGAGACAGTTCGGGTCCTTTAAGCAACAAAGAAGAGCTGACAACCCTTGGCTACAGAGAGGAAACTGGAGTAAGAGCCCACACCTAGATAACACCCAGGAACTAGAGTCATCAGTCTGCCAAAGATGAATAGAGCAGTCATCATATTTGCTTATCATCATGTAGCCTCTTTTACCCTTAGCGTATCTGTATAAGAACCTCATGAAAATGGAGCACATGGCAGGGGGATTGGGGAGAGGGGCTGAAATTATCTTTTTCTAACTCCATTTGACCTAAAACCACAGCAAAGACAATAAACACTGGCTCTAAGTTTGTAGTGTACTAGAGAGGGTACTGGACTACAAATTAGGAAATGGGTTCCAGTCTGCTCTTGCCACTATTTCACTATGTGATATTGATGACATCACTGTCGTATTATTCCCCCCACCGCCCCCCAGATCTCAATGTCCTTGTCTGTAAAATGAGGGAATTAGGGCAAAATTATCCCGAAGGTCCCTTTCAGCTCTAATGATTTAGTATATACAGAGATAAAGATAGGGTAAGTGCCAGTAAGTCAAATTAGGGAACAAAAAATTCAAGATAAGTTCATGCATAATAAAGCATTAAATAGGATGAGAAAATAAGAGGAAAAATTAAAGGAAAAAAATTGGAAATGTGAGCAGTGTGAAAAGTTTCAGATTTGGAAGCCTAGGTTTGAATCCTGGCTCTGATAACTAGCTATATGGCTTTGAGCAAGTCACATTATTAATCCTGCTTAGGACTCACTTTTCTTATCTCTAACATGGGGATACTACCCAAAAGAGTTAAATGAAATGTGTTTTGTAAACCTCAATCACTGATTACGATGAATATAAATTTTTATTCAACGTTCCTAACAATAGATCTAGAGCCCTAGTATGTCTAAGCTAAGACTTCAAGACTACTTTCGATTGCTCTAAACCTCTCCTTTCCCTAATTCAACTCTATCTTCCTTTTATTATTTATTTAGTAATCCCATCCTCCAATCAGTGAGCTACATTTTACCATTCAAGAATTGCCAGGTCTAGTAGAGAAGGTATATTTTAAGCATTAAAAACATTTTTGTGCTAAGTAACAGTAATTTCTGAATCGATGGGATTCAAAGTTAATAAGGATCTCTATCAATTAACAAGTACGTATTAGGTACTCGTCATATGCCAGGAAATGGGTTAGGTACTCAGGATACAAAGTTAAATAGTCCTTGCCCTCAAGGAACTTAAATTATATTAAGCAGGACAATAAGTATATAAAGCTCATATACAAAATATGTCTGTTAGAATTATTTATACCTTTTTCTGATTAAATTATTGTTTTATCTTATACTTTACCTGAAAACACATTCTTGTAACTGAAAGAAAACACATCTCACAGACTCAGAAATCTCATGTTCTTTAACATTCAAAATGTATAAAATTTCTCTTCCTTCAAAAGCAACTTTGTATTTTCATGTTGGGCTATAAACTATCAAGCTATTATTGGTCTTTACTTCTTCAATATATGACAGATAATAACAACTTACTTTTATTAACCCTACCTCTCTCATATCCCAATCCTGGGTCCTAAGATGTGTAAATTCTCTTTGGAATCTTTCTAAAAATTCAGGATGTTAGAGCTGGAAGAAATTTATGAGATCATCTAATTTAGCTTACTTATTTCACAGATACGGAAACTGAGACACAGAAGGATTAATTTATGGCTCTTAAGCTACCCAGCTAATAACTGATAGAATCTGGATTAGAATTAAGGCCATTTGATTCCTAATCCAGTGGACCAATTGAAGTCAAATCAGTCAAATACCATTTTCATTTCATTTCAACAAGTTTTTACTGACTTATGTGCCTAACACTACACTAAAAGGCAGTGTGGTAGGGATAAAGGATTTGTCTCTCACTCAAAAAGACATGGGTTTAAGTTTTTCCTATGACATACACTGGTTATTTGACCCTGAGCAAATCCTAAACTTTTCAGTGTCCCCAGATTGCAGAGCAGATACTGATTTACATTGGTAAAGGGTGTTTCCTCACTAGGGGTTCCCAATACCAATGGAAACACAAATTTGAGCCAAAAAAAAACCAAAAATCAAACTCAGTAGGCTAAGTGTTGCATGACACAGGAAAAGCAATGTTTAGTGTGGTATTGCTGTTAAACAATTTGTCAGAGTCTGTAAACTATAGGCCAGTGAACTTGACTCTAAAAACTGTAAAAAGTCTAGAATGTGGGGCAGCTAGGTGGTGCAATGAGTAGAGCACTGGCCCTGGAGTCAGGAGGACCGGAGTTCAAACCTGGCCTCAGATACTTGACACACCTACTAGCAGCCGAGTGATCTTGGGCAAGCCATTTAACCCCAATTGCCTTGCCTTCCCCCTCCAAAAAAAAAAAAAAAAAGAACACATATAAACTCTGTGCTGATTACACTTGGGAACAGGCTGAATTGTGGGGGAAAAAATCATCAAAAAAGAAAAAAAACCGTCTAGAATGTAATTAAAGAGATGGTTGATGAACATCTAGAAAAAGAAACAGTGTTACAATGGCTTCATCAAGAACAGGCCAAGCCACACTAACACACTTCCTTTTTTGACAGAATTTTAAAATTAGTAGATAATGGTAATATTACATATAAAGATAACCTAGAATTTAGCAAAACTTTTGACAAATTATTAAATTATATCACACTCTTCTTAAAAAGAAGATAGAGAGATGTAACTAGAAAAGACAAAATAATAGGGATTCCAAACTGGTTAGATGGCCAGATACAAAGAACAGTTGTTAGTGATGTGATGTCAAATGTGATGTCAAATGACTTAGAAGTATGCTGTGGCCGCCAAAGAAGCTTATATAATCTTCGGATACATGAAGAGAGGCGAAGCTACTAGGAATAAGGAGTTGACTAGTCCCAATAGATACTACCTTTGCCACACTGCAGCAAGAGTACTGTGCTCCACTTTTTACACCTTGGGTTTTAAGATATTTAAAAGCTAGAGAATGTCCAAAGGAGGGTAACCAGGGTGGTAAAGGGCCTTGAATATGTCATACATATACAAATTGGTTGAAGGAACTGGAGATGTTAAAAGCCTAGGAAAGAGAAGGAATGGAGAAGGCAGGGAGGTGTGGGAGGGGGTGATGAAGATGGAGGCATGATTTCTGTCTTCAAGTATCGGTCTGACCCCAAAGGGCAGAACCAGGTGCAAAGGGTGGAAGATGCAAAGAAGCAAATTTAGGTACAACATCAAAAAGACCTTCTTTAATGACTGGAGTTGTCCAAGGATGAAACTGACAACCTAGCAAAGTGCTAGGTTTCCCATTCTTGTATTCAAGTAGAGGCTGGATGATCACTTAACGGGCATGTCACACCAGAGATTCTATAGCACAGTATCTGGCACATAGTAAATGCTTAATAAATGCTTGTTGACTTGACAAGTATCAGTAGGAACAGATGAATGCTTAGGTCTCTTTCAACGCTAAAATTCTGATTCTGCAATTCTGTAATCAATGCGAAGTGTTAGAAAAGCTATCACACATGAAATAATTAAGTAATATAAAAATAAATAATTAAGTAGTAAAACAAATGGTAGTCAAAAAGTAGCTATGAAAGTAAAAGGGATGAAATAAAAAGTGGCCTCCAAAGGCTAACCAAGCTTACGACCCTAAAATTCAACTGTCATCTTTTTCAATTAATAAAAACATTTCTTTGTTAGATGATTTTTGTGTTTCTCATTTCAACACTTAATATACACTTATATTTTCATCCTACATGCATATGTGAAATTTTTATAAATCTTTTCCAAAGATATAAAAATGTTGCGATAATATTGTTTGAGACTTCCAGGTCACCCACTAGGCTAATGGACTAAACACTTTCCCCAATCCTCATTAACCCTCTACACCAGGGCTGTCCAAAATGTGGCCTGCCTACAAGCATAGACATTTACATAAATGCTTTAAGTAAACTAAGCTGAGCTACTGCAGAGCTCTCACCAAAATGGCAAATCAAAATATATTAGCTACTGTTTCAATAAAAACCTAAGATTGGACAGCCCTGCTTTATACAACAAACTCCTGCCCCTGCCCACCCCCCCCCAAGAAGTAATGATTATAGTTATAAATAACTATTACAACTGAATATATTGGACAAAAGAGAGAATCCTGATATGGGAAAATCCTTATGAATTAACACCGAAGACTGCTAATCCTTAAAGAGTTCACTCATAACTTCTCTCCCACCACACTCCCATAAGACGTGCACAAAACAACCTCAGGGCTAATACCTGGGGCCCATACTTTCCAACTGGAGACTTTGCAGACAGTTCCCTTCAATTACTGATTTCCTCACCCTCACAAAAACACAGGAGACATTGATTCTAGGAATGAAGGAAGAGGAAAATAGGGAAGCAAGATGCCTCTGCCTGGGGCGGTCCCTTAGGCTAGGGACTCCCAAGCCTATAGAGGTCTGAAACACCTCCCTTCCTTCTCTCACTTCAGAGGAAGAAAAAAAGGCACAGAAAGAAAAGATGTGAACCAGGAAAGGAACTGGTGGAGAGGCCTACAAAGAAATTTAGAAAATGCAAACTCAGTTGGGAGCAATATTGTCCCTTCTCCCCAGTTTACTAAGGACCAAAGACTAGCAAAATCTAAATCCCACAAAATGTCAGGAGGCTAAATATAGCTTTTTGGTCCAAACCTTTATTCACCTCTATCCATGGGGTCTATCCACCGGGAAAGAGGAGAAAGTAACAAATGAGTGGACAATATAAGGTAAAAACACTGAAACACCAAAGCTTACCAGAAGAAGACTCAGTAAAAACCCAGAGCACCAACAGATTAATTAACAAAGAAGATGCTAATAAAATTAGAAGGATGAGCATTAAACTATCAAAGAGATTACAAAGCCCTCAAGCTTCTAGGAAAACTATAAGACAAAGGAAAGTGAATCAATGCCTGGTGAAATAATCTTGTAGAATGCCAAGAGACCACAGAACAAGAAATTCTAGAATAGTTCAAAAGGAAAATGAAATCCATTTTAAAAACTGGAAAGAAAATGTCATAAGGCAAAGATCTAAATGCAGTAATTTTTTTTTAAATTCCATAAGCAGGAGCCAAGATGGCAGCTGGAAAGCAGGGACTTGCGCGAGCACCCCACCATGTCCCTCCAAAAACCTATAAAAAATGGCTCTGAACAAACTGAACTGCAGAACCCGCAAAATAGCAGAGAGAAGCAGGGATCCAGCCCAGGACAGCCTGGATGGTCGCTGGATGAAGTCTATCACGCACGGAGTGGAGGGGAGCAGAGCTCAGCGTGGGAGGCAGCAAGACCAACCAGACCAGGAGCCAGGCAGGTCAGGCCCTAGCACCCTGAATCAGTGAGCTGTGGCAGTTACCAGACTTCTCTACCCACAAACACCTAAGACAACAGAGAAGGTTAGTGGGAAAAGCTGCAGGGGACAGAGTGTGAGGTTCAGCCACCACCCCAGAGGCAGCAGGGGAGGTGCAGCTACAGAACTACAGCTGCAGTTGCTTCTGGCGCCAGGCCCACCTGGTGGGAGGAATTAAGTGGCGGATCAGAACAGGAGTGCAGAGCCTGCTTAAGATTGAGTCTGGTCTGGGTAGGCGGTTCTTGGGGGAGGAGGAGCACTGGTGTGGCAGAGCTGGCTGTAGGGAAATAGCTCTGAAATCAACAGCACATACCCTCAAGCTTGGAACAAAGTACTCTTTGCTCTACAAGGGTCAAGTAAGTTGGCTGGGAGCATGGACAGGCAGCGAAAACACACCCAGATTCAGTCTCAGACTTTGGAATCCTTCTTTGGTGACAAAGAACACCAAAACATACAGCCTGAAGAAGTCAACAAAGTCAAAGAGCCTACAACAAAAGCCTCCAAGAAAAACATGAACTGGTCTCAGACCATGGAAGAGCTCAAAAAGGATTTGGAAAAGCAAGTTAGAGAAGTAGAGGAAAAATTGGGATAAGAAATGAGAATGATGCAAGAAAATCATGAAAAACAAGTCAATGACTTGCTAAAGGAGACCCAAAAAAATACTGAAAAAAAAACTGAAGAAAACAACACTTTAAAAAATAGACTAACTCAAATGGCAAAGGAGCTCCAAAAAGCCAATGAGGAGAAGAATGCCTTGAAAGACAGAATTAACCAAATGGAAAAGGAGGTCCAAAAGACCACTGATGAAAATACTACCTTAAAAATCAGATTGGAGCAAGTGGAAGCTAGTGACTTGATGTGAAATCAAGATATTATAAAGCAGAACGAAAGGAATGAAAAAATGGAAGACAATGTGAAATATCTCATTGGAAAAACCACTGACCTAGAAAATAGATCCAGGAGAGATAATTTAAAAATTATTGGACTACCTGAAAGCCATGATCAAAAAAAGAGCCTAAATATCATCTTTCAAGAAATTATCAAGGAGAACTGCCCTGATATTCTAGAGCCACAGGGCAAAATAGAAATTGAAAGAATCTACAGATCTCCTCCTCAAATAGATCCCGAAAAGAAAACTCCTAGGAACATCGTCACCTAATTCCAGAGCTCCCAGGTCAGGGAGAAAATACTGAAAGCAGCCAGAAAGAAACAATTTGAATATTGCGGAAAAACAATCAGGATAACACAGGATCTGGCAGCTTCCACATTAAGGGACCGAAGGGCTTGGAATATGATATTCCGGAGGTCAATGGAGCTAGGATTAAAACCAAGAATCACCTACGCAGCAAAACTGAGTATCATGCTCCAAGGCAAAATATGGACTTTCAATAAAATAGAGGACTTTCAAGCTTTCTCAGTGAAAAGACCAGAGCTGAATAGAAAATTTGACTTTCAAACACAACAATCAAGAGAAGCATGAAAAGGTAAACAAGAAAGAGAAATCATAAGGGACTTACTAAAGTTGAACTGTTTTGTTTACATTCCTACATAGAAAGATGATGTGTATGATTCATGAGACCTCAATATCATAGTAGCTGAAAGGAATATGTATATATGTGTGTGTGTACATATATATATGTATATATATATGTGTGTGTGTGTGTGTATGTATATGTATACACACACACACACACAAAGGGCACAGGGTGAGTTGAATATGAAGGGATGATATCTAAAAAAATAAAATCAATTTAAGAGAGGAATATATTGAGAGAGGGAGAAAGGGAGAGATAGAATGGGGTAAATTATCTCGCATAAAAGTGGCAAGAAAAAGTGGTTCTGTAGGAAGGGAAGAGGGGGCAGGTGAGGGGGAATGAGTAAATCTTGCTCTCATCGGATATGACCTGAGGAGGGAATACCATACACACTCAATTGGGTATCTTACCCCACAAGAAAGAAGGAGGAAGAAGATAAAAAAGGGGGGATGACAGAAGAGAGGGCAGACGGGAGGAGGAGGTAATCAAAAAACAAACATTTTTGAAAAGGGACAGGGTCAAGGGAGAAAATTCAATAAAGGGGGATAGGTTAGGAAGGAGCCAAACATAGTTAATCTTTCACAACATGAGTATTGTGGAAGGGTTTTACATAATGATACGCATGTGGCCTATGTTGAATTGCTTGCCTTCTTAGGGAGGGTAGGTGGGGAGGGAAGAGGGGAGAGAATTTGGAACTCAAAGTTTTAAAAACAGACGTTCAAAAACAACAACAACAAAAAAGTTTTTTCATGCAACTAGGAAATAAGATACACAGGCAATGGGGCATAGAAACTTATCTTGCCCTACAAGAGAAGAAGGGAAAGGAGGATGGGAGGGGAGTGGGGTGACAGAGGGGAGGGCTGACTGGGGAACGGGGCAACCACAATATATGCCATCTTGGAGTGGGGGGGGGGGGACGGGGAAAAAATTTGTAATTCAAACTTTTGTGAAAATCAATTCTGAAAACTAAATATATTAAATAAATCTTTAAAAAATAATAAATAAATAAATCAAATTGGAAAAAAAAAAATAAAAAAAACTCCATAAGCAGACCAGAAAAGTTTTCCTAAAAAAGGAAAAGAGAGATTAATTCAATCACAATAATAAATGTCAGAGTGGAATTAAAACTGGAAGAAAACAAAGCAAAAAATATTTTTTAAAAGAACTCCTCTCTGTAAAAGCCAAAGCTTCAAAGACAGGGTAGACAGAAACAACTTACAAACCATAGTGGTCTTAAAAAAATAACATGAGGAATCAAAAAATCTGAATATCATAATGCAAGAAGTAATATAAGGAAACTGTCCAGAACTTATTAACAGAGAAAAGAAAGCACTAATTGAAAGAATACATGGATTGCTTCCACAGTGGTTAAATTTAACAATTCCAATGACAAACAACAAATTCTACAAGTGACCAAGAGACTTTCAAATATAAAGGGCAGTCATGTAATACGAAATTATCTTGCAAACCACTTAAAATCATAAAGTGGAATGGAATAATACAAAGTATTCCAAAAGTCTTCAGTTTTAAGCTAATTACTCTAAGATTCTTTTGGAATACCCAGCACTAGTTCGAAAAGCAAAGGAGTTAAAATTATAACCCAAAATGACATAGTTTACAAGTCTGACTCTATTCCTCAATGAAAAAATATAGACATTCAACAAAATAGAGGTATTTCTGAAAATCATACATTCATACATTCACTCACACACACACACACACACACACACACACACACACACAGAGACACACATTCCCAACGCAGGAAAAAGGTAAATAAGTAGTTACCAAGACCAAGTAATTAAATCAATTATCACATATTTAAAAGTAATATACAGAAGAAATAGAAAAAAGTGTTTATGACCCTCAGATACTTAATGTCAAGTGATACATAATGCAGCACAGAATGACGTATGCTTGCCAAAAGTGTGTGCCACTGTTAGAGGGTGTCCAAGGCAGATGGTAGTCATGATTCCATGTCAACTTAGAAGGATGTCTTCAGTGACATACCCCAGCAATTTGTAGTAAGTCCAATAATGTTTTAGCTTTTTTTATAAAGGACTTGAATAAAAACATACATAGAATGTTTATGAAATCTGCAGAGGATACAAAGCTAAGAGGGATATAACATATTGGATAAAAGAATCAAGATAGTTAACATATTGGATAAAAGAATCAAGATTCAAAAAGATTATGATAGGTTAGAAGATTGATTAAATCTAATAAGCTGAAATTAAAAGGCTAAAATAAAGTTCCTATATTTGGGTTCAAAAATTCAACATGAGGAAGACTTACTATTGGTCTGAAAAAGTTGCAAGGGTTTTAGTGAACTCCAAAATCATGACACATCAACAGTATAATGTGGGGGGGCGGGGGAAGAAAGAGGGAGAGAGGAAGGGGGGAGGGAGAGAGAGTGGGTGAGGGAGAAAGGGAGGGAGGGAGAAGGAGGGGGGAGGGGGAGAGAGAGAGAGAGTGTGTGTGTGTGTATTACACTACATTAGGAGAGACAAAAGGATCCAGGACCAGAGAGCTGAGAATCATAATATATTTCACTGTTCAGTATACAGTTGTGGTATTCATTTGGCTATGGCCATCACATAATATGAAATTGGAGAGTATCTACACAAGGGTAATTCAAATGTTAAAGGGTTTTGAATCATGCTTTATAAAGATAATAAAAGAAGGATCCTGGATTTGGGGGATGTAAGGAAGATATGCTCTCTTCTAGATCTAACGGGGTTATCAGATAGAAAAGGGATTTGACATTTTCTGCTTGATGCCAGAGGGTAAATAAACAGAATGGGTAGAAGTCTCAAAAAGGCAAATTTAGGCTCAGAATAAAGAAAAAAAACTTCCCAATATAGAGCTGTCCAAAAATGGAATGGGCTGCCTCAGGAAACAGTAGATTTTTCTTCACTAAAGGTCTCTATGTAAACTAAATGACCACTTATCCCGTATGTTGAAGAGAAGATTCTTGTTCAGGTATGGGCTGGGCTAGATGGCCTCTTTAAGCTCCTCTGACAGGAGCCTGTGATGATGTTAGTTAAAGTGAAACAGGAATTCCTTATAGACAGTGAGGTCCTTCAGATGTTCGTGTTTGTGGACAACATAGTATCAGCTGCATCAAGACCTGGAATACTGTAGAGTTTCCTAAATGAGACCTATAAACTCAAAAGGATTCAGTTTAACAATCTATGCTGGGAAAATCAACTGGATATAGAATTACCTAATGACCAGACTATGGCATGAAGCTAAAAAGAAAGCCCATAGAACTGATCCATTAGTAGAGTCTAATTAGGACAAACCCTGCAAACATACAATGAATTAAGATGAAAAGAACAAACTGAATTTTAATTGGAAAATTGCTTAGTGCTTTAAATTTCCCACAGTTTCTCCTTGAGACAAAGGTTCACTTGAGGAAAAAAACACTGATCTCTTTTACTTTTATAAGACTTTCATTTATTTGACCTCTCATATCTCTATCCCTAAGTTCCAGGCCATCTATCACCCCTGCAATGGATATATTCTTCTCCCTTCCCTATCTTCAACCCTTGGTGAATAAATTCAATTCTACATTATCCTCTAACAAATGAGTCCTTTGCCCCCTTGCCCTATCACATATAATGCCCTAACGAACTCCAACTTTGGATGGGTTGCAATTCACTTCTACTCAGTGATTCCATCCCATCTCCTGCAGAAGAACCTCGTTACCTTCCCCACTCTTACTCTCAACACTAATCTTCAATTTCTTCCTATTTACTGTCTGCTTCCCTTCTACTTACAATCATGCCCAAATTTCCCTGCTAGCTACCAGTCTGTATCTCTCATCTCCTGCTCAGCTAACCTATTTGAAAAGGTCATCTACACTTGGTGCCTCCACTTCCTTTCATCTCATTCTGCTAACTCTACAATCCAGCTTCTGATTGTATTGTTCAACTGAAACTAATCCCTCTAAATCTAATGTGCTTTTCTCAGTTCTCATTGTTTTTCATTTCTCTGCAGCCTGACATTGCAGATCACCTTGTTCTCCTGGATACTCTTCATTTCTTAAGGTTTCTATAACATTGTTCTCTCCTGTTTCTCTTACTTATCTGACTACTTCTCTGGTTCAGTTGTTGAATCTCTATCCAGGTCACACCTGTCAACCTGTGGGTATCCCATAAGGCTCTGTCTCAGGTCTTCTCTTCTCTCTTTATACCATTACACTTTGGCCATCTCATCAGTCCCCGTGGATTCAGTTATTATCTTCTATGCAAATGGTTCTCAAATCTACTTATCCATCCCTTATCCAACCTCTTTTCTGACCTCTGCTTTCAAATCACCTGCCTATTAGACATCTAGAACTGGAAGTCCTTTAGACATCTTAAACTCAACACGTCAAAAACTGAGCTCATTTTCTTTTCCTCCAAAACCTCCCCTTTTCCTAAATTTCCTAATATTACTATTAAGGGTACCACCAATCTCCTACTTAATGGGTGACTAAGCAACTAGGCAACATGTATGTCCATCTTCAACTTCTCAACCTCACCAATACCAACTTGTTGCTAAGCCCTATCATTACTACATTTGTAACATCTCTCATATATTCCTCCTTCTCTCTTCTGATACTATCACCACCCTGGCACAGGCTCTCAACATCCGATGCCTGAACTACTGCCACAGCCTTCAGGTTGGTTTCTGCCGCAAGTTTCTCCCCACAGTAGTCCATCCTCCACCCAGCTGTAATGCAGGTCTATGTCACCTCCCACATGAGTGGCTCCATACTACTTCCAGCATCAAATACATAATCTTTGGTTTGGCCTTTAAAACCTTTCATAGCTTTGCCCCTTCCTACGTTTCCAGACTTCTTACATCTTACTCTCACTTCCACATATTTTAGGACACAGTGTCACTGGTCTCCTTGCTATTCCTCCCACAAAACATTTCATCTCCTGACTCCTTGCCTTTTAACAATGTTGTCCATGCAGAAGGAGCGGTTGGGGGGTGGGAAGGCCAAGATGGAGACTGGAAAATAGGTACTCGCTTAAGCTGTCCCCCAAATTCCTCCAAACACCTGTAAAAAATGGCTCTGAATAAACTCTTAAGGCTACAGAACCCATGAAATAACAGAGGGAAGCAGGTCTCCAGCCCAGGACGGCCTGGATGGTCGCTAGGAAGGGTCTATCACAATGTAATGGGAGCAGAGCACAGCCCAGCATGGGCCATGCCAGGACTGACCAGGCATGAAGTAAGACCAGCAGAGCAGGCCTCAGGGCCATGAATCACTGAACTGTGGCAGTTACCAGATTTCTCAACCCACAAATGCCAAAGACAGTGGAGCAGGTCAGTGGGAAAACTTCTGGATCTGGGTGAGAGAAGTGTGCAGTCCAGCCCCAGAGGGTGGCAGAGGTGGCGCATCAGCAGCAGAAAGCTCCGACTGAGCTTCCCACAGTTCCAGTGGCAGCTGCTTCCGGCCCCACGCCCACATGATGGGAGGAATCAAGTGGCAGATCAGTGCGGGAGTACAAGGAGCTTTGCTGGAGCAGAGGCAGGGTTCTCTTGCTTTGCTCTGCTTGGATCTGGATCATGGTCCTGGTTGGCAGTTCTTGGGGGAGGAGGAGCACTGGTGTGGCAGGGCTTGCAGTGACTGTGAAGAGGGAGTCCTCCTGGTAGCTACATGACAGAAAGGAGTGCTTGCACTCACAGACCAGAGCACAGGCCAGAAGAGGAGTATCATAGCACCTCTGAATATAAGTACCTCTGAAAACAGCAGTGCAAGGCCCCTGGCGCTTGGGACAAAGCAATCTCCACCCTGAAAGCAGTCATATCCTGACAAAAAGCTCAAGGGTCAAGTAGTTGGCTGGGAAGATGAGCAAGCAGCATAAAAGGACTCAGACTAGAGAATCTTTGTTTGGTGACAAAGAAGATAAAAACATACAGCTAGAAGAAATCAACAAAGTCAAAAATCCTACATCAAAAGCCTCCAAGAAAAATATGAATTGGTCCCAGGCCATGGAAGAGCTCAAAAAGGATTTGGAAAATCAAGTAAGTGAAGTAGAGGAAAAATTGGGAAGAGAAATGAGAGCGATACAAGAAAATCGTGAAAAACAAGTCAACGACTTGCTAAAGGAGACCCAAAAATATACTGAAGAAAATAACACCTTAAAAATAGACTAACTCAAATGGCAAAAGAGTTTAAAAAAGCCAATTGGGAGAAGAATGTTTTAAATGGCAGAATTAGCCAAATGGAAAAGGAGGTCCAAAGGATCACTGAAGAAAAAAAATACTACCTTAAAAATTAGAATGGAGCAAGTAGAAGCTAATGACTTTATGAGAAATCAATAAATTATAAAACAGAACCAAAAGAATGAAAAAATGGAAGATAATGTGAAATATCTCATTGGAAAACCAATAACCTGTAGAATAGATCCAGGAGAGATAATTTAAAAATTATTGGACTACCTGAAAGCCATGATCAAAAAAAGAGCCCAGACAACATCTTCCAAGAAATTATCAAGGAAAACTTCCCTGATATTCTAGAACCGGAGGGTAAAATAGAAATTGAAAGACTCCACCGACTGCCTCTTGAAAAAGATCCCCCCTGAAAAAACACCATGTTGTCCATGCTTCCCTAGACTCCTCCTTCAATGCTCAGCTAAAATCCCACCTTCTGCAAGAAGCCTTTCCCAATTACCCTTAATGTTACTGTCTTTCCTCTGAGATTGTATACCATATACATCTTATTTGAATAATGCCTGTTTGCAAATTGTTTCCACTATTAGATTCCAAACTCCTTTAACAGCATGGATTGTTTTTGCCTTTTTTTGTATCCCCAGCACTTAACACAATGCTTGGTACAAAGGAGGTGCTTAATACATTAATGTTTCTTGACTTATTAACTTGACTACACAAGTAGGGCTGAATGGAGCTAGAAAAAGTCACAAAAATCACTATAAATTGTTACATAATTTCAACTAAGCCCTAAATGCAACATGGCCATATTCCTTAATCAAGTCATTCTCCCACTCACCATTATGGCTATTTCAAACAATTTCATTTGGCCTCAAGCCTAACACAGTAGATCCATCCCCCATCCTATCAGCTAAAGACCTATCCTCCTAATTCACTGAAAACACTGAGACCATTTCCCAGAGCTCCTCTTCTTAATTTTTCCTCATCTCACATCCCCCACTATCTCCTCCTTCACTCATCTCTCCTGAGGAGGTGACCTTTCTCCTTTCAAAGGCATACCACTTTGTATATACTTGTAATTATTTATTTTAGATTTAGGCCATATGTTTCTTTTTATTATCTGTGGTCTCCCCTACTAGAATGTAAACTCCCTGTAAGCAGGAATTTTTTCATTCTTTATACTCAATTCTAGAGTGTCTAGCACAGTGCCTGGCACATGAAAGGTACTTAATAAATACTTCATGATTGGTCTCTTGTGATATAATAATGTTGTAATGTATTCACATATGACAAATTGTTTAGCCATGCCCCAATTCATGAATCTCACTTTTTAATACTAACCTTTTTGCCCCAATTGAATTTAAGCCCGTTGGGAAAAGGAGATGTTCCATTTTGACTTAGTATTCCCAACAATTGGCATAGTTCATTATATATACTAGGCACAAAATAAATGTTCTCTGAATGAAGGAAAATTATTATGCCAGTGACATTATGTGGCTAAGAATCAAGGAATAGCAGTATCTAAACAATTATAGTGACAGATCACCCAAAGGGCAATGGAAAAGGACATACAATGTATAAATAGGCTATAGAATATGACTAACAAAGAATTATGCATAAGAAGTAGTGTTAAACAATATTCTCCAAGATAGAAAAGGGAATAGGGAAAGTTATATAGCAAGAGTGAGGAATAACTGAAGGACAGCCTCTGTGCTTCATTAGTCCCTCTATAATGTAAAGGGATCTAATGAAAGAATTCCCAATACATGGCAAAGACTCCTTATGATGGATTTATAGGAAAATATTAACAAGAATGAGAAGGCATCTATGAGTTGTGATCTGTACTATTGAAGAGAATGTGCACATTGATGAGGGCAAAAATAAAAGAAGTATTTGTTATTTAATCTCCTGTTGACATTCTTTTCTGAGTGCATGTATGCTAATTTTTCCATTTAAATGTAAGCATCATGAAATCAGTGCATCACTTTGACTAACCCATGTATTTAAAAACATAGTACATTACCATAAATAAAAGGTGTTCAATAATCATTGATGATGATTCTTAAATTCTAAAATTCAGTCTTAGTATTTCTTTGTTCCTATGTATCAAAAGTCCCATGAAAGATAATTTAAATTTTTTTTTGTAATTTTTCTGATGAAAGATGAAATCAAAGACCTAACCACCACTTACCATTCAAGGGGGAAAAATGCTTGTAAAAGAGGCCATATGTCAACACCTTTTTGTTTTGGCCAAATTCTAGCCCGAACAACTATATCCCAACTACCAAAATAATTTTTTCTTCCCAATGAAGTCTGCTATACTTAATCCTTCCAGGGCTACCATATTTCATTGGGAAAATGTTAAACATTGATTTTATTTCATTATCAACAGTGGTATAAAATGATCCTGGAGCACAAATTAAAAATTTTCTTGAAAAAGTGCTACATCAAATGTTTGTCAAGGCTAGATTTATCTCAATTTCCAGTGACTCCCTATCTCTTGATAACAAGCAAAAAGAAAAAAATCCTCTTTCTTTAGAATGAAGTGAACTAGTGATCTAGGGTATACTACTGAGATCTTGACATGGAGGTGGAAGGGAAGGAAGATTCTCCCCTCTGGAGAGACTAAAAAGTTATTCAATTTCACTACATTGTACTTCTGGTAAAGAGGCAAAGTGTAGAGTGCTAGGTAGTAAAATAGAGTGGAAATGTTTAAACGGAAAGTAAAAGAATACATGCTAAACTTACCATAAAGAATGTATTTTGGTGAAAGTATGTCTTAGTCTTTCCTCAACTCTGATTTCATTACATGACCAAACTTCTCTAAGCCTCATGTCTAAAGAATTAAGCTCGAGGGAAGGGTGTGGGGAAAGACCATGTGCTACTCCATAAAAACAGCTCATTTTAAAACTCTGCTGCCAGACATACATGTTTCAGATAATCCTTTGATTAAGAAGCCTCTTGGTTAAATGTGTTACAATGCTGCCAATTTTAGGGGTCTAAAGTCTCAAATATGCTGATTATATTTTTGCTCCTGATTGAAAATAATCAGAAATAACTCTCAGAGAAAAATAAGAAAAAGGAATGGACAAGTTCAATTTAGGTTAAATCAAGGTTCCATTTTTTACTTATAGTAATGTCTTCTTACCAAACATTTTACCCAATCCTAACAGAAAATAAACATGAGTATCACTTATGTACAGGCCACTATGGATGATACAAAGATGATTAAAACTGCTCCTGTCCTCAAGGATCTTTAGATCTTAATGGGGGAAGTAAGACATACAATAATAGCTCTTATTTACGTGGTAATTTACAGCTAACAGTCAATTTCCCACCACCAATCTATGCAAGTATTATCATCACCATTTTATAGACGAAGAAACCAAAGTTAAGTGTAAGCAGCAGAACTTATCATGTTACCTGTGCACAACCAAAATACAAAGTGATCTGGAATAAGTAACAAAAGCAAAATGTTAGTTTTATTTCTGAATGGGAAGGTCAGGGAAAACTTTAAGGAGAAGGCAGAATCTCACCTGAACCTTGAAGTATAGGCAGGATTTAGAAGGAAGAGATGAGAAGAAAAGGCATTCTAGACAGATATGAAAAGGCAGGGCTATATTTGGGGTACAAGACTAGAAAGTTAGACTGGGGCCAAATTATGGAGAACCTTCAACGTCAGATTATTTGAAATTCATGTGATAGTCAATGATGAAACATTCAATGTTTTGAAGAAGAAAATTATATGATCAGGCATGTGATTCAGGAAAATCACCTAGAAGCAGTTCAGATTGAAGTTCAGACTGAAGAAGAATCAATACGCAGGCAAACCAGTTTGCAAAAGTTCAAGAGATGACAAAAGCCTAAAATAGGAGAGGGCAGTTCAAATCAAGCAATTAAACATTTATTAAGTAACTACTATGTTCCTGGCACTGTGCTAGGTACAGGAATACAAAGACAAAAGGGAAACAAATTCCTACCCTCAAGAAGTTTACATTCTATCAGGGGGATTAGATAAGGCTAACAGATACATAAAGAAGAGATGCATGAAGCAAACAAACAAAAAGTATTTATTAAGTGCCTAATGTGCCTAGAATGATGCTAGGTACAGGAATATAAAGTCAAAAAATAAGATTACCATTGCTCTCAGGGAGCTCACATCCTACTGTACAGTAAGCTCAGATAAGTAAACACAATATCTATATAAAATAAATATAAAGTTATGGGAGGGGGCACTAACAAATAGGGGATTCAGCAAAGGCCTTTTGAAGGAGACAGTACTTGGGCATAACCTAAAGAGAGTTAAGGTTCCAAGTGGCAGAAGGGAGGAGAGAGAGCATTCTAGGAATAACAGGACAGGCTACAAAGAGCCACAGAAGAGGATATAATGTGATGACTTGAGAACAGCAAATAAAGCAGTCTGGTCTGGCTAGAGTTTAGACTCTGAGTCCAAGTTTTACAGGAAAAATCCTTTTATTAGAGATATTTGTTCTGTGAAGTTTGGATTCAAAGAGCTGCACTTGACGACCTAGAGGGCCACACGTGGCCTCGAGGCTACAGGTTCCCCACACTTGGTTTAGAGTAAGAGAAGAGGAATAGTGCATCCTATAGGCTTAAAATTCCCATTTTCTCCAATTGCTGGTCTAAGGCATGTTCTCAAAGCTCTTAACCATCTTGGCTGTCTTCCTCTGGATTTCTCTCCTTTCTGAAATGGACCCATAACAGAATACTACAAACATAACCTGATCAAAGCAAAGGAAAGTGAGTATGTTATTTCCCTAGCTGGAAATAATAGACTGGAGCATGAGAGAGACAGAAATGCTAGAGATATGGCTTTGGGAATGTGGTGGAAGAAACTTTGGGGAACCTGGCATTATGTTAAATCATTGTTTTCAGGGTAATGAGGAAATACTTTAATGGTATGTAATAGATATGTTTATTTCCAATGGAATAAAATATCCCCTTTCTAGACAGAGCAGGGAGAGTATCTAGTTTGCAAAATGATTATATAGGAATGTGGGAGGATCACCAACATTTTACCACTAATAAGGCTTTCTGAACAAATCTGAGATAGCAAAACAGGTAGAATGAGCTTAGTTTAGGATGCCGAGGTAGATGAATTCCAAATTGGAAGGGGGTTTCCTGAGGTACATATGATGCCATTGTGATTTTGGGGACTAAAAGGCAATCAAATATCATGGCATTGGTTACCAATATAGAGAGGACTACGCAGACCAAGCTAAGTCTAGGGGAACTTCAATTAAGCATTAACTAACACGTTTAGGCACCATACATTGAGACAGGGTGGAAATTTTTTTTTTATATAAGCCCCTAATTAGTTTATTTGGAGATAGTTTTAATTGATACTCTCCCTTCCTACACTATATAAAAATCTTTGATTAAAGCCTAGGAAAAGAGACAGTAGGTACTAAAATCACATACTCAGTTCATAGAAGAAAGGGGAAAGGAACTAGGGACTAAATAAAACATAACTTGAAACCTAGAAAGCTCTACGGACCTAAGGCCAAGAAGGTCTTGGACCAAGAGTGATGTTTGGAAATTACAGAAGGAGGAAGCCCTAGAGACAAGAACAAAATCAAGTGGACTAGCTTTCAAGAAGGAGCTGTTCCCCAAGAAACTGGTACAGTTCAGCAACATCTGAATCCCAGTAAGATCCTTCACAGAGAGCAATTCAACAATTCTACATTTATTAAAAATCTACTCTGTCCCACAAACTGTCGGCCTGCCTCTAGAGTATTCTACACAGAGAGAATAATTAAGCCTTAGAAGTAATAAGATAAACGAGGAAGAAAGTGTAAAGAAAGGAGTAATACACAGCTGGAACTAGAGATAAGAAAACATTTGTTTTTTTTTCTTCTAAATATATTACCAAAGGCAGAGGGGAATGAGAACAAAGCGAATAAAAATTTGCCAATTACAATGAACAGTAACTGGGAAATGCATTTTTATGACCAAAAAAAAAAAATACAAGTTTCTATTAGAAATTAACTAAGTGAACGAACCCCAAACCACTGTCTTTCTCACAAATTAACTTTAAAAGTGGATAACTCAGTTAAAAAAAAAAAGAACTTCTAAATTAATAGTCAGCAAGTGTAATGAGTATCTGGTTTTCAAAATTCACTCCAAGAGAAGAAAGGTAAGCATAACCTAAAAAGAAAAATCTAAAAAAATGACATTTCAAGATGCCTTATATAAAGCTAAATTTCACCAATAGAAATTACTCATTCAAATTCTAGTCTATGTTTACTTATCTTCAAAATGTGGCTCCAGCCTACCTTCCCAGGCTTCTTATACATTACTGTTTTTTACACGTTTGGTCCAGTCAAACTGATCTCCAAACTGTTCCTCCCAGCTTCCCTGTGTTCCTTAATGCAGGCCCTGTCTCCATTCCAAAAATTCTCCTTTTCATTTCTACCTTTTCAGAATCCCTAGATTCCTTCAAAAGCTTCACTCAGGTACCACATCTCCTAATAAGACCTTTCCTGATACCCCTAAAATTATCTTGTAGTGACTTTGCCTAATTTTGTAATTATTATATTTGTCACTTTGCCCGTGTCTTCAATGCCTAGCATAGAACTAGTAGTAAAAGAGCAGGGGGGCACTTGTTGAATGAATGACTTTCTAAGAGATCCTTTTTAACTGTCTTCAAGTGGCCAGGAAATAGCCTTCTCATTTAAGTAAAAAATTTTGGTAGCTTTGAAACATTTGTGTTATCCCATGTAAACTAACTCTGTAGCATCTAGACCTAGGACATGGTCCTGGAACTCTGCCTCTCCCTCCAGTCCCTCTGTTAAGTGCTTTTGACAATCTGGGCTCACTCATAATGCTTTATTTCAAGAACACAAACACGAAAAAAAAGCCACACCTTAGTTCCCCATGACCACTTAAGATGTTTGTACTACTACACAGCCAATGGCATGTCTGAACCAGTGTAAAAATCCTCATCACTGGTAAAAAAAAAATTAGCAAAATATTTCTTGTCATAGATCTTAAATTGTTAAGCCTTGTCCAAAGCAAATAGCAAGTATCTCTTCACACGGTGCGGACCTGAAGAAATGAAAAGCCGAGACACTAGAAGGAAATGATTGAGATTATAAAGAAATTCTGTAAAGAAACTGAATTCTGAGTTTCCAAGCAAAGAATAAACTAAAAGAAATAATTTGTAAAGGCAAAATATTGGGAGTGAAAAGCCAGTTTAAGTTAATAAGTCATCTCGTGCCTATAAAGTATCGGGACAGGCATGATACACATTTTCTGTTGAACAATGTGTAAAAAGCCGATTCTTGAAAGGGAACAGGCATAGGCCCTTTCATACAAGTAAAAGCAGAGAAAAGGCCCTGGCATTAATATTTTACTAATATGGATTCCTTCATAATTTTAACTAAATTCTGAGGTCTTACAAGTATGAAGCAGTTCAATACTGTGTGACAGATAAAAACTGTAGAATGCCTATACATGTTCATGCATGACTGACATTATAAATATAAACAAAATTTCCTTGATTTTCCCACTGGTATATAGCAGTTTAGAAAATAGGTATAACCAGGGAAGCTGCCACATGGCAGACTTTCAATTAGAAAAGGCCAGATTTCCCTTTTTACTATCTATCAATCTCCTAATCTTAGGAAAAGTATGAAATCTTCCAGAAAGGGGATAATTTACCAGCCCAGTTTTCACACTAAATAAATTTGATCTGAATTTGTCTTTCAGATGTCTACAATTCCTGAAACACAGAACAGACACATATTAGTAGATAAGGAAGATACTTATCTCAAGCTTTCAAATTTGCATATCACATACCTTGGACTAAAGGTAACTGAGGAAATCAACCATCCACCAAGGTAGCAGACCCACCAGGACTAAACTAGCTTCTTCTAAAAATTAGTATCTTTAAAAGGCATTGTTTTGAAATTTTCAAATTGAGGGGATATTTTTAGAGAATTTTATGAAATGTAATGGCAAATTGTTTAAGCCAAGAAAATGAAAAGGCTGCTAAGGGAGCCTCTATCATTCTATAGAAACAGCTTTTTAAGATCATGAAAGGAAAAAAAGTAGCTGATGCAACATGAAATCTTAACCACTTAGACTACTATTCCAAACTAAAGCAGCTTATCACAGTGATGGGACATGGTATAAAAAGGAAACAAAAGCTGTCCAAATCATAATATGGAGAAAATAGCCTATCCCTGCACCTTGGCTGTTAGTCTCTAGTAACTACAAGCCGCCAAATCACTGCCACACGAAAGCCCCAGACTCCCTCTCCCTTGCCATGCAGGGCAGACAAAAGAAAGAGGCTGCAGGCGCACAGAAACAAAATGGCACAAATCAGGCTGAAAAGTACAAGGCTGAAGGTGCTGCATTAGCTTACCATATGTCTCCGATCTACTCTCCTCTGAACTAGACTTTGTCTTCTTGGAGGAGCTGTCTGCACAAAAGCGGGAGAAAAGGAGAAAGATATAGAAAATATGGAGACTGACGTAAGGAGAAAAAACTTTATGAAAAAAGAATGAATCATGATCAGGTTAAATCGTGCAAAACACAAACAAGATGTGAACACCACAAGTGACAGCATTTAGAACAAGCCATGAACAACACATTCTAAAGATTTATCATAGAAAAGACAATTATAAACACATTTATTCATACAATGACACATGGATAGAGAAATTCTTTAGAATAGAGCTCTAATGACTATACAGACATAGATGCTAAAGAGGATAATATCCTTAATGTAGACCACTGAACACAACTTTCCTAAATCTGTCTTTGGAGAGAATTCAACAGATAAGCAATACATAACAAATCAATGTAACAAAACTATCAGTATTTTTTTTTTGGAGTGAGGTAGAAACTTGTGGCCCCTAAACAGTAACCACTGTTACTGAAAGAAAAGCCCATGATCTCAAAGTAATATGAGAAACACAGAGAATGTTCTCTCTCAAACTGAGATCCAGCTTGGTAACATATTACATACTCCTTCCATCCAAATCTCCTTAGTTGATCACAACAAATATTTCTACTTTTCCTGTCCAAGAAGGTAGGGAACGATAGACAATGTTATTAACTTCTCGTAGATTAGCATTCCTTTGCTGGATAAGATTTGTTAGGTACAAGCTCACTTTAAACACTTTTTTTCCCCAAAAAGGGAAGAGTAGCTTGTTTAAAAAAAAAAAAAGTGTGAACCATCTTACATTGAAACATAAACTTTGTTTACTTTCCTTTAAAAACAGATTTCTATTCACACATCCTGGACAAGCAACATCCTTTCTTTGCCTCATCTTATCACATAATCCCATAGAGAGATACACAACTATACATTATACCATGGGGGCACACTCGCATGCACACACACATGTCAAAGGTCACAAAAGAATCATTCAGACAATTTTATCAACTAAATGCTTAAATGATTTATGTGTAGTGGGGGTTAAAAAGAAGGAAGGGAGGCTCTAAAGGTGTGTGTATGGGTAGATATATGTGTGTATTAAACAATGAGTTTACCTTTTGAAAGCAGATTCTGAATGCCCAGAAACAAGAGGTTCAAGCAACACTACTGACATAAAATCAAATGCATTCATACTCAAAAACCCACATGCAATAATGACTGTTTCAAGAAGGTACCCCAAATTACTAAGATTTAGTGTGAGATATTTCTGCGTATAGGAAGGACACTTTTTAACTTAACACAATGGAAGAAAAAGTACCCACTATACACTTGCTTTTGTATAAAATGAGATCAATTATTTATTTTGATTTCACCTCAAATGCTAATTAATCCATTACTATATTTTGAAAAATTAAGTAAATTTTCAATTATTATATTTTTGCATTTATGACACATTTTGGGCACATATATGTTGTTTTTTATGCTGAGCCCATGACAAGAAACACAACACCTACTTATATTGTTACTGTGGGAAAAAATGGTTTCTAAATTCTATATAAATGGACTGTGGTGAGAAGCAAGGACTATCTGTATTCTTCCAAAACAAAGGTCTTATTCTACTGCTAAAAGTCTTTATATGTCTAGTAACTTCCCGAATGCCACAGGTTATTTAAGCAGCTTTATGTCAAACTCTTCTACACTATCTACTCTTACAATGAAGATGGATGGTTGTTACCTGTGGGGTCAAAGTCATGTGATGTACTGCGTTCAACTTTCTGCTTCTTGTCTGTAGGAGACTCTCGGGTCAAAATACTTGCATGCCTAAATTTAAAATAGATAATAAATAGCTAGGTAAGTAAATAAGGAAATAAATGGTTAGATGGATAGACATATACACAAATAAAATAACTTAACGCCAATTTCCGAATCACTAGGATAGAAACTTTGCAAAAACCTAAAAGGTGAGTTTTAAAATAGGAACAAGGAAGAAGAAAGCAATTCTCTTTTGCCCTATGTCTACTTTGTCTGTAGAACAGACTTTTTTTCCTTACCCTATTCTCAAGTGGCTTAAAGCTTTAATCTCTCCAACATGCAATATAGTATGCTTCTTCAGTAATTAGATATATCTGTAAACATCTGAAATACTATTTACTCTTTATAGTTCATATTTGTATCTACAGAAAGGTTTGTTCAAAAATTTTAGTAGGTTCATAAAAGATTGACCATTATTATTTTCACTTGACAGATAGGAACCCAGATATTTAGGAGAGGCAGCTGGTGCAAATTTAAAAAAGAAAACCAAAAAGACCAGCACTGGATTTAAGAATGAAAGACCTAGGCTCAAGCTCCATCTCAGTAACAGCCATGTTACTCTAGGCAATCACTCACATCCTCTCTCACCCTCAGTTTCTTCGACTGTAAAATGAGGACAGAAATGCTTGCAATGTCTACGCAGTAGTGTTATCTGGAGAGCACTTTATAAACTGCAAAGCTCTTTCTGCATGTGAATTGTTATTAATTTCTCTATTTAATAGGCATCAATTAAGCACCTACTCTAGGCCTCTAACTGCCAAACTCTGGGGTTATAAAATCTATACATATTAATAGCCAGGGTCAGATTCTCTGTCATCACTGCAACCTTCTCCACCTATTCCAAAAAAGAGACACCCAATCAGGGAGCCATGGTGCTAACAGCTTGTCTAAAATAATAAAAGCTTGTCTAAAGCTCTGGCCAAAGAAACCTTAGCTAACCACTATTAAGTCTTGATTGAACTAAAACTATTATTTATTTTAAAGTGCAGTCACATCAAAATCCTGATCAAACCAGTTTATTATACTCTAACAATAATATATAACAGCTATTTAATCATTAGAAGAACCAATATTGGTGCTAAATTGTTCTTTACACAGTTTATTCTAGATGGGAAAAAAACTATTATATTGTCTGTGAAATGTTAAGTAATTTTTTAGATAATTATGTTAACATGAGAGAATAATTGCTGAAGTACTGAGGAAAGGGACAGGTAGTTCTTTTATCCCCAGATGCATTTCACATGAATATATTTATATCTGAATTTAAATTTTGTGTAAAGTTAAAATTCCTTAAACATTTAAAAGTCAATTAAGATTTTTGTGATATACCAGCACATGCCAGAACAAATTTCTTAAAATAAGGCCAACTGCAGTCACACACACGATAAAAAAAAAAAATTCTGAACTGGCAATATACTTCCACTACCACCTCCAAGCTAGTTAATTTCCTAAAATAGTCAGAAAGATTATAAAGTGAAGTATGTTGATAGGTTACAACCTGAAATACCTTTAACACCAGTTTAACCAGACAATGATCAATATTCTAAAATCTCCTGAAAATATGTGACTAAAGCCATGCTATTTTGTAAAAATAAGGAACCTTAGGTACTTTTTACAATTGTAAAATATTCTGGTATTTTGAAGGTTAAAAAAAAAAACTGAATCCTTTTCTGAAATTTACTTTTTCAACCCTAATATAATTAAATAAAAATGTAACCTGTGATGTTTTAAATGAAATTCAAAATGTATGCCTAACTCTTATAATGTAATGACTGAGAAACTTTTAAAAGTTTACTGTACTGAACAACTTACCTTATAGGTTTTTTGAGGGGAAACCTGAAACAAAGAAAAAAAAGTTAACAGTGAAATAGGTTCTTCTAATACTGCATCAAATAGCCTAAGCTGTGAGTTTGTTTTTATCCAAAGCTATATTTTAATTGATACAGGGGAACTCCACCTATGGAAAATGCTTCCACCAATACAGATGAGCAGCTCCTCCAAGGGAGCCTTAGAGAGTTGCCTAGAGTAATCCAAACTTGGATTCAGTCAAAGTGCCACACTTGGATTCTGTCAAAGGATGGCACCTGAGGGCCTAGAGGGCCACATGTGGCCACAAGGCTACAGGTTCCCCACCCCTTGTTCTAGGGTCTATTAAGGGTAGAGTAATAACAATAGTAACCACTAATGCCTTTTTAATTTAAAATTTTATCTATCTACATACATACATACACATATAGATACATCTTTGTGCACATACTCACACTTCATGGTTTGCCAAAGCACTTTATATATATTCTCCATTTGATCTTTAAACTATCCTATGAGATTTGGATATATAACTTCTCTACTTAATTGATTAGGATCACATTGCTATTAAGTATAAAAGCCTGTATAATAACCTAGGTCTCTTTTGATTCTCTGGCAGCATCTTGTTCAACATACCACAATGCCATGAAGACTATCACTTCCCTCAAGGTGAACACTATCGCTTCTATTAATGCAAACTAATATTCAATTAGCTTACTTTTTCTGCTATATCAGTTTGGAGCTTGGGACAGTGTTCCCTCTGCCCCAAATAAAAGCTGAACTTTAACAAAAAGTAATAAGTCAAGAAATAGGATGGTAAAATGAGCAAACAACAAAAGAACCTTACCCTGGAAAGTTACTATGGTGTCAGGGAAGATCAAGATAAAAACACAGAAAAGAACAACAAAGTCAAAACTGCTAAATCCAAAGCCTCGAAGAAAAATGCGAATTGGTCACAGACCCAAAAAAGTTTTAAAAATCAAGAGAGAGAGAGGAAAAACTGGGAGAAGAAATGACAGTGATGCAAGAAAATCATGAAAACTGAGTCAATAGCTTGCTAAAGCAGGCACAAAAAATACCAAAAAGATTACTTAATACTTAACAAAAAAGAAATAGCCAAACGGTAAACGAGTAACAAAAATCCACTAAAGAATTCCTTTAAAAGCAGAATTGGCCAAATGGAAAAAGAGGTAGAAAAATTCATTGAAGAAAATAATTCCTCCTTAAAAAGAAAAACTGACCAAATGAAAAAAGGTACAAAAGCTCAATGAAGTAAATCATTCCTTAAAAATCAGAACTGGGTAAGTAGAAGCTATAACTTTATGAGACATCAAGAAACAATAAAACAAGCCAAATGAATGAAAAAATAGATGAAAATATGAAATATTTCATTGTAAAAACAATGAACCTGGAAAATAAATACAGAAGAGATAATTTAAGAATTACTGGACTATCTGAAAGATATGATCAAAAAAAAAAAGCTAGACATCATCTTTCAAGACATTATCAAGGAAAACTGCTCTGACATCCAGGAACCAAAGGGTAAAATAGAAATGAAAAGAATCCACCAATCAAAAGGTCTCAAAATGAAAATTCCCAGGAATATTATAGTCAAATTCCAGAGCTCCCAGGTCAAGGAGAAAATACTTCAAGTGGACAGAAAGAAATAATACAAATAATGCAGAGCCACAGTCAGGATAGCATAAGATTTGGTAGCTTCTATATTAAAGGATGGGGGGTGAGAGGAGGCCCTGGAATGTGATATTTTGGAGGGCAAAGGAGAAAGGATTACAACCAAGAATCACCTACCCAGCAAAACTGAGTAAAATCCTTCAGGGGAAAAATAGATGTTCGATGAAATAGAGGACTTTCAAGCATTCCTGATGAAAAGACCAGAGCTGAATAGAAAATCTGACTTTGAAATATAAGTCTCAAGAGAAGTACTAAAAGGTAAACAGGAAAGACAAATCATAAGGGACTTGATAAGGCTAAAGTGTATACATTCCTACATTGGAAGATGATACTTTTAATTCTTAAGGATTTTATCATTATTAGGACAGTTAGAAGAAGGAGTATACATAGACGGGGGCACAGGTGTGAGTTAAGTATTATTAGGACAGTTAGGAGTATACATAGACAAGGGGCACAGGTGTGAGTTAAGTATGATGGGATGATTTAAAAAAATTATAAAGGGTAAGAAAGAAGGATACACTGGGAGAAAGTGGAAGAGAGCAGTAAATTAGGGTGAATTATCTCATAAAGGAGACACAAAAGGGAGAGTTTTTACAGCAGCATGGAAGAAGGGTGGTTGGCAGGTAGTGCTTGAACCTTATTCCCATCTGAATAGGCTCAAAGAGGAAATAACACAGACTCAGATGAGTATAGAAATCTCTTACTCTACAAGGAAGTAGGAGGGGCAGGGCTTAGGGAGAGGGTGATAGAAGGGAAATCAGAATAGGAGAGGCAATGGTCAGAAGCAAAACAGATTTTTGAGGTAAAAGAAAGAAGGATAAACAGGGGGTGGGGGTGGGGGTAGAAATAGGATAGAAGAAATATACAGTAAGCCTAACTGTGAATATGAATGGATTGAACTCAACCATAAAAGAGAAACAGACAGCAGTCTGGATTAAAAACCAGAATCTGACAATATGTTGTTTACAAGAAACACACCTGAAGCTTAGAGACATACACAGAGTAAAGGTAAGAGGCTGGGGTAGAATCTATTATGCTTTACCTGATGTAAAAAAAGCAGGGGTAGTAATCATTATCTCAGACAAAGCAAAAGCAAATATAGATCTAGTTAAAAGAGATAAGCAGGGAAACTATATTTTCCGAAAAGATAACAAAACATTGAATTAACATCAATGCTAAACATATATGCGCCAAATCGTATAGCATCCAAATGTTCAAAGGAAAAGTTAAATGAATTACAGGACAAAATACACAATAAAACTATATTAGTAGAGGATTTCAAGTTTCCCCTCTCAGAACTAGATAATTCTAACCAAAAAAAAATAAACAAGAATATAAGGAGATGAATAAAACTTTAGAAATTGGAATGTATCTTTTTTGTTCAGTAGTACATGTCACCTACACAAAAACTGATCATTTATTAGAACACAAAAACCTCACAACCAAAAGCAGAAAAGCAAAAATATTAAATACATCCTTTTCAGAGAATAATGCCAAAAAAAACCAATAAAGGGCTCTGGAAGCATAAATTTAAATTTAATTGGAGACTAAATAATGTAAACCTAAAGAATGAGTAACAAATAATGTCAGATCTAAACAAATGGGAAAACATTAATTGCTCATGGGTAGGCCAAGCTAAAATAATAAAAATGACAATTCTACCTAAATTAATTTACTTATTCAGTGTCATACCAATCAAACTACCAAACAATATTTTATAGAGCTAGAAAAATAATAAGAAATTCATCTGGAAGAATAAAAGTCAAGAGTGTCAAGGGAATCTGTGGAAAAAAAAAATGCAAAGGAAGGTGGCCTAGCCAAACCAGATCTAAAACTATATTATAAAGCGGCAGTCATCAAAATTACTCAGTATGGGCTAAGAAACAAAGTGATGGATCAGTGGAATAGATTAGGAACACAAGACACAGTAGAAAATGATTATAGAAATCTACTGTTTGATAAACCTAGACTCCAGGTTCTGGGATAAGAACTCACTATTTGACAAAAATTGCTGAGAAAACTGGAAAACAGTATAGCAAAAACTAGACATGAACCAACATCTCATACTGTATATCAATATAAGGTCAAAATAGGTATATGACTTAGACATAAAGTGTGATATCATAAGCAAATGAAGAGAGCAAGGAATAGTATACCTGTCAGATCTATGGAGAAGGAAAGAATTTCTGACTACACAAGAGATAGAGAACATCATAAAATCCAAGATGGATAATTCCGATTATATTAAATTAAAAAGGTTTTACACAAACAAAACCTATGCAACCAAGATTAAAAGGAAAGCAGAAAGCTGGGAAAAAATTTTTACAGCAAGTGTCTCTGATAAAGGCTTCATTTGCCAAATAAATAGAAAACTGAGTCAAATTTATAAGAATATGTCATTCCTCAATTGATAAATGGTCAAAGGATGTGAACAGGAAGTTTTCAGATGAAGAAATTAAAGCTATCTATAGTCACATGAAAAAATTTTCTAAATCACCACTGGTTAGAGAAATGCAAACCAAAACACCTCTGAGGCACCACCTCACACCTATCAGACTAGCTAATATGACAGAAAAGGAAAATGATAAATGCTGGAGGGGATGTGGGAAAATTGAAACACTAATGCACTGCTGGTGGAGTTGCAAATTGACCCCACCATTCTGGAGAGCAATTTGGAACTATACCCAAAGGGTAATCAAATTGTGCATGTCCTTTGACACTGCAATACCATTACTAGATCTGTATCCCAAGGAGAAGGGCCTACATGTACAAAAAATATTTATAGCAGCTCTTTTTGTGGTGGCAAAGAATTAGAAATTGAGGGGATGCCCATCAACTGCAGAATGGTTGATCAAGTTGTGGTATATGAAGGTAATGGAATACTACTGTGCTATAAAAAATGATGAACAAGTGGATTTCAGAAAAACCTGGAAAGACTTAAAATGATGCAAAGTGAAGTGAGCAGAACCAGGAGAACACTGCACACAGCAATAGCAAGATTATGCCATGATCAGCTATAATTGACTTAGCTCTTCTCAGCAATACAATGATCTAAGACAATTCCAAAAGACTAATGATGGAAAATGCTATCCACATCTAGAGAAACAACTGTTGGAGTCTGAATGCCAATCGAAGCATAAAATTTTCACTTTCTTTATGATTGCACACGCATAACCTTTATCAGATTGCTTGCCATCATGGGGAAGAAGAAAAGGCGGAAGGGAGGAAGAGAAAAATCTAACACTGAAAATCTTATAAAAGTGAATGTTGAAAACTATCTTTCCATACAGTTGGACAAAATAAAATACTTTTAAGCTCAGAATGAGTAAAAAAAAAAATCACAGAAACAATAACTTCCTTAAAGAGAATGACAATGAGAAAACATAGCAACAGCTATGGGATGCTGCCAAAACAGTACTCAGGGGAAAATTTATATCTCTAAACACTTTAATCAATAAAATAGAGAAAGAACAAATCAATGAATTGGGCATGCAACTAAAAAAAACTGAAAGAAAAAGAATAAGTTAAAAATCCCCAATTAAACACCAAATTGGAAATCCTGAAAATCAAGGGAGACTGACAAATTTGAAAGAAAACCATTGAAATAATAAATAAAACTAGAAGGTTTTATGAAAAAAAATAAAACTGATAAACCATTCATTTGATTTAAAAAAAAATCAAAAAACAAGCATCAAAAATCTAAAGAATGAATTCACCACCAATGAAGAGGAGGTAGTTTGCCCAATTATATGCCAGCAAGCCTGATAATCTAAGTAAAATGGATTGAATATTTACAAAAATATAAATTGCCCAGAATAGAAGAGGAAATAGAATACTTAACCCCATCTTAGAAAAAGAAATTGAACAAGTCATAAATGATCTCCCTAAGAAAAAATCCCCAAGACCAGACAGATTCACATATGAATTCTACCAAACATTTAAAGAATAATTAATTCCAATACCATATACATTATTTGGAAAAACAGGCAAAGAAGGGCTCCTATCAAATTCCTTTAACAACATAAATATGGTGATGATACCTAAACCAGGAAGAGCAAAGAGAGAGAAAGAAAACTACAGAACAATTTCCCTAATGAATATTGATGCAAAAAAAATTTTAATAAAATACTAGGAAGGAGATTACAGCAATATATCAAAAAGACCATATGCTATGACCAGGCTGACATTGTAGCAGGAATGCAGGGTTGGTTCAATATGGGAGAAACAATCAGTATAACTGACTCACCAACAACAAAAATCTTAAGATAATCTCAGTAGATGCAGAAAAAGCTTTTGACAAAATACAACACTCATTCCTATTAAAAACATGGAAAGCTTGGGAATAAATGGAGCATTCCTTAAAATGATAAGCAGCATATGTCTAAAACCATCAACAAGCATTATCTGTGATGGGATAAGGTAGAAGCTTTCCCAATAAGATCAAGGGTGAAGCAAGGATGCCCATTATCACCATTATTGCTCAATATCGTACTACAAATGCTAGCTATAGTAGTAAGAAAAGAAAAAGAAATTAAAGGAATTGGAATAGGCAATAAGGAAACAAAACTATCACTTTCGCAGGTGGTATGATATGTATGCTTAAAGAATTCTAGAAAACAAACTAAACAACTAGTTGAAATTATCAACTTCAGCTAAGTTGGCAGTTATAAAATAAACCCACACAAATAATAGCATTTCTATATATAAGCAACAAAGTACAGCAGGAAGAAATAGAAAGAAAAATTCCATTTAATATAACTTCAGACAATATAAAAGACTTGGGAATCAACCTTCCAAGACAAACCCAGGAACTATATGAACATGATTATAAAATATTTTTCACACAAATAAAATCAGATCTATACAAACTGGAGAAATATTAATTGCTCATGGGTAGCCTGAATCAAGATAATAAAAATTAAAATGCTACCTAAATTAACTTACTTATTTAGTACCATATCAATCAAGCTACCAAAAAATTATTTTACAGAGCTAGGAAAAAAAGTCACAAAATGTATCTGGAAGAAAGAAAGAGAATTGATTCAAGGGAATCAATGAAAAAAATGTGAAGAAAGATGGCCTAGCAGTACCAGATCTCAAACTGTATTACAAAGCTGTAATCATCAAAACAATTTAGTATTCTAAGAAATCAGTCTGTGGCAGGAAGAAGTAAATATCAAAACGACAACCAAATCTCTACAGACCAGTTTTCAAACAACTAAGTGTTTCAAGGAGCCCATTCATGATTAGTGCAGATGTTTCTAGCTAAGGTCATTCTTAGGCAAATATTACCTTTAACCCATCACTTCTAACCAAAACTTCTCTGGAGAATACCTGGAGAATAAAATCTATCCCTAAAACAACACAGCTTGCCAAAGGTGCTACAGTGTTTAGGGAGATATTGGGGAAAGTTTCCAGGAAGTCCTTAAAGCCACTTACTAGCAAAGAGCCAATTATTCAAGTTACTTTTTCTCTTAAAAGGGTAACAAGAGCAATGGGTGAAGACAACAAATCCTAAAATCATAGCTAGACCCAATTAGTCATTACGTGCTTGTGCATATCATGCACATGCATAATACATGTAAAGCCTTATTACAGATCAAATCATGTTTCTAATAATAGGAGATAAGGACTGGACCTGTGATTTCATTGTTATAAAGAACTACTGTAGGTCGGCACCTTCTCTGTATTTTACAGTTGCCTAGAGCACAAGGAGGTTAAGTTACATGTCTAGCATAAGTGGGTATGTGTCAGAGGCAGAACTCGAACCCAAATATTCCTGGTTTCAAAGCCAGTTCTCTATCTACTACGTTGCACTGCCTCTCATTTCAAGTAATATCAGGTCTAAATAAGGAGTTCATTTCCATCATTCAATCAACTAATATATGTCTGTCTATTTGGTCTGCACCTGTGATTTCACCAGTAATGGGAACTTTTATCACGGAACTTATTCTTCGATTACAGACTGGCAGTTGCTGGTGCAGAGAAAGAAAGAACTGCCTGGGTATTAAGAGGTTAAGTGATTTGCATGCAAGCACACTACAAGATAGAACTTGAAGTCAGGGCTTCCTACCTATCTATAAATATGACAGCTGAAATTTAAATAATTAAAAAGTGCTTCATATGCATATGCTTACTTGATCCTCACAACTCTTTGAAAGCATACAGAGCAAATTTTATTATCATTTCTATTTTACAAATGGGTAAACTGAGGCTTTAAAGAAGTTAACAGTTGCCCACTGTCACAGATCTAGATTAAAAATGTCAGCATTTGGCTGGGGGGGGGGTGGTGGGGAGAGACAGGGGCAAAGCCAAGATGGTGGCTGGAAAGCAGGGACTTGCTTAAGCTCTCCCCCAAATCCCTCCAAACACCTGTAAAAAAACACCTCTGAACAAATTCTAGACCTGCGGAACCCACGAAATAGCAGAAGGAAACAGGTCTCCAGCCCAGGAGAGCCTGGATCGTCACTGGGAAGGGTCTATCACACGGTGCTGGAAGTGGAGCACAGCCCAGAGTGGGCCACGCCAGGGAAGACCAGACTGGGAGTCAGCTGGCTGGAACAGGCCTTACGGCCAAGAATCATTGAGCTGCGGCAGCTACTAGACTTCTCAACCCATAAACGCCAAAGAGCAGGTTAGTGGGAAACTGCAGATCGAGGTGAGAGCAGTCCAGCCCCATCCCTGGGCGTGGGGGAGGTGGTGCAGCAGTGGCAGTAGGAGCAGCAGGAAGCCCCTGAGGCTGCTTCCAGAGCTCCAGCATCAGCTGCATCCCCAGTCCCTGGCTCACACCCTGGGAGGAATCTAGCAGCAGATCAGAGTGGGAGTGCAAGAAGCTCTTTGTGGGCACTGAGGCAGGTTCTCTTGCTGTGCCCTGCTTGGATCTGGATTGCTGTCCTGGTTGGTGGTTCTTGGGGGAGGACGAGCACTGCTGGGACAGAGCCTGTGGTGCTGGTGGAGTAGAAGTAGCTCTGAAAACAGCAGTGCTTGGACCCTAAAGCTTGGGACAAAGTACTCTCTACAAGCAGTCATACCCTGACAAAAAGCTCAAGGGTCAAGTAGTTGGCTGGGAACATAAACAGGCAGCAAAAACAATCTCAGACTCAAACTCTAGATTCCTTTCTTGGTGACAAAGAAGAACAAAACATACAGCCAGAATAAGACAACAAAGTCAAAGAGCCCACATCAAAAGCCACCAAGAAAAATATGAATTGGTCTCAGGCCATGAAAGAGCTCAAAAAGGACTTGGAAAAGCAAGTAAGAGAAGTAGAGGAAAAACTGGCAAGAGAAATGAGAGTGATAAAAGAAAACCATGAAAGGCAAGTCAACAACCTGCAAAAGGAGACCCCCCAAAAAATGAAGAAAATAACAGCTTAAAGAATAGACTAACCCAAATGGCAAAAGAGCTCCTAAAAGCCAATGAGGAGAAGAATGCCTTGAAAGGCAGAATTATCCAAATGGAAAAGGAGGTCCAAAAGACCACTGAAGAAAATACCACCTTAAAAATTAGAATGGAGCAAGTAGAAGCTAATGACTTTATGAGAAATCAAGATATTATAAAACAGAACAAAAGGAATGAAGAAATGGAAGACAATGTCAAATATCTCATTGGAAAAACCACTGACCTGCAGAATAGATCCAGGAGAGATAATTTAAAAATTATTGGACTACCTGAAAGCCATGATCAAAAAAAGGGCCTAGATATCATTTCAAGAAACGATCAACGAAAACTGCCCTGATATTCTACAACCAGAAGGTAAAACAGACATTTAAAGAATTCACTGATCCACCTCTTGAAAAAGATCCCAAAAACTCAACTCCTAGTAATATTGTCACCAAATTCCAGGGTTTCCAGGTCAAGGAGAAAATACTACAAGCACACAGAAAGAAACAATTTGAATATTGTGGAAACACAATCAGAATAACACAAGATCTAGCAGCTTCTACATTAAGGGATAGAAGGGCTTGGAATATGATATTCCGGAGGTCAAAGGAGCTAGGATTAAAACCAAGAATCACCTACCCAGCAAAACTGAGCATAATGCTCCAAGGCAAAGTATGGATTTTCAATAAAATAGAGGATTTTCAAGCTTTCTCAATGAAAAGACCAGAGCTGAATAGAAAAACTGACTTTCAAATACAAGAATCAAGAGAAGCATGAAAAGGTAAACAAGAAAGAGAAATCTTAAGGGACTTATTAAGTTAAATTGTTTTGTTTACATTCCTACATGGAAAGATGATGTGTATATACAGACAGAGGGCACAGGGTGAGTTGAATATGAAGGGATGATATCTAAAAAAAACAAATCAAATTAAGGGATGAGAGAGGAATATATTGGGAGAGGGAGACAGGGAGAGATAGAATGGGGTAAATTATCTCACATAAAAGTGTGAAGAAAAAGCAGTTCTATTGGAAGGGAAGAGGGGGCAGGTGAGAGGGAATGAGTGAATCTTGCTCTCATCAAATTTGACTTGAGGAGGGAATAACATACACATTCAATTTGGTATCATATTCCACAGGAAAGTAAGGGGAAGGAAATAAAACAGGGGGATGACAGAAGGGAGGGCAGATAGGGAGAGGAGGTAATCAAAAGCAAACACTTTTGAAAAGGGACAGGGTCAAGGGAGAAAACTGAAGAAAGGGAAACAGGACAGGATGGAAGGAAATATAGTTAGCCTTTCACAACATGAGTATTGTGGAAGTGTTTTACATAATGATATATGTGTGACCTATGTTGAATTGCTTGCCTTCCTAGGGAGGGTGGGTGGGAGGGGAAGAAGGGAGAGAATCTGGAACTCAAAGTTTTAAAAGCAGATGCTCAAAAAAAAAAAAGTTGGTTTTGCATGCAGCTGGGAAACAAGATATATAAGGAGTGGGGCACAGAAATCTATCCTGCCCTACAAGAAAGTAGGGGGAAAGGGAATGGGGGCGGGGAGTGGGGTGAAAGAAGGGAGGGCTGAATGGGAAATGAGGCCATCAGAATATATGCCATCTTGGAATGGGGGGGAGAGTAGAAATGGGGAGAAAGTTTGCAACTCAAAATCTTGTGGAAATCAATGTTGAAAACGAAAATATTAAATAAAAATGATAGGGGCAGCTAGGTGGAGCAGTGAGTAGAGCAACGGCCCTGGAGTCAGGAGGACCTGGGTTCAAATCCGGCTACAGACACTTGACACACGTACTAGCTGTGTGACCTTTGGAAAGTCACTCAACCCCAATTGCCCTGCCAAAACAAAACCAGAAAAAAAAAAGTTTTTTAAAAATAAAAATGATAAAATTCAAAAAAAAAAGTCAGCATTTGGAAATTGAGGTGATGCCCACCAACTGCAGAATGGCTGAACAAGTATATAAATGTAATGGAATACTATTGTGCTATAAGAGATGATGAGCAAGGTGTATTTCAGAAAAACCTGGAAAGACTTACATGAACCAATGCTAAGTGAAGTGATCAGAAACCAATGCCAAGTGAAGCAAGCAGAACCAGGAGAACACTGTACACAGTAACAGAAACACTGTGAGATGATCAGCTATAACTGACTTAGTTCTTCTCAGCAATACAATGATCCAAGGCAATTCCAAAAGACTCATGATAAAAAATGCTATACATTTTCAGAGAAAGAACTGATGGAGTCTGAATGTAGATTGAAACATACTATTTTACATTTGGGGTTTTGTGTGTGTTTTTTTCTCTTTTGTTTCTTCTTTCACATCATGTCTAATGTAGAAATATGTTTTACAGGATTGCACGCACATGTATAACTTATATCAGATTACTTTCCATCTTGGGGAGAAGGAAAGGGAGGGAAGGAGGGAGAAAAAAGTGGAACTCAAAATCTTTCAAAAATGAATGTTGAAAATTGTCTTTACGTGTAACTGGAAAAAATAGTATCAAATTATTTTCTTTTAAATGGCAAGATTTGTACCTAGGTCATGACCCCAATTCCAGTGCTCTTTCCACTACATCACATCTGACAGTTGACATCTAGCACTTCTTTGATGATGCAACAAATTCTTTTGAAATAGAAAACTTGTATACAGATCTGTTAAGGCCCACTACCACTGGAAGGTCAAACTATTAACCATACTTTTATTCATCTATTCATATACATAGAGTTCTTGGGATATGTTAGGCACAATTTTATAAAGCTGTCCTTTTCTTACGACTTTTGGGCATATTATTGTATATAACTGGCACAATGTTAAGTGAGCTTGATAAAATTTAAGGGTTTTTCCCCCTAAATACCATGTCAGTGACTTACAGGTAAAAAAATATATATAGTAAGTATGATTCCTGGATGCTGAGAAGTGACCTCTAATGGGCAGAGTAAAGGAAGGTAAAGGGGTAGTAGCAGCAGGAAATCAAATCATTTTGATAAGATAATAGTCTATTCCAATTTTTGATGACCTGTCACAGACTATACATAAGGAAATTTGGATCAGGATTCACAGTTAACAGAGGGTGGCTTTTTCTTGATCAGCTCTATATGCAAATATGTGCTGGATTCCCCAAAACAAATGGTTTATGCATAAATATTCACTGATATAAAAAATGTTATTTGCAAATACATCATACATTGAACATTTGCTTTACATAACCAAATCATCAATCTAATATAAACATATCAAAGGAATTAACATTAACCTTTTCTCTGATAAAGGTCTCATATCCAAGACATATAAGAAATTGATTCAAATTTTTAATGATAGCCAATTCCAAATACGTAGTCTAAAAATACAGGCAGTTTTCAAAGAAGGAAATCCAAGCTAATCAACAACCATGTGAAAAAGGGCTCTAAATCACTAATTATTAGATAAATGTAAACTAAAACAATTCTGAGGTCTCACCTCACATGTATCAGGTTGGCAAAAATGATAATAAACAAATGACAACTGTTGAAAGGCCTAAAGAAAACAGGTACGTTAATGCACTATGAATTGGTCTAACCAGTCTATAAGCAATTTGGAACTATGTCCCCAAAGTCACTAAACTGTTCATTCCTTTGACTCATGAATACCATTACTAGGCTTAACCCCAGTGAGATCAAAGAAATAGGAAAAAGACCCATACGAACAAAAATATTTAAGGCAGCTTTTTTTTTTTATTGTATCACAGAACTGAAAGCTAAGGGGGCACCTATCTACTGGGGACTAGTCAAACAAACTGTGATGTATTAATGTACTGAAATATTATTGGTATTATAATGGACTGGAGTATTAATAGCATATTACTGTACCGTAAAAAATTATGGAAAGAATGAGTTTCAAGGAAATATGAAAAGACTTGTATGAACTGATACAGAGTTAAAAGAACAGAACCAGAACAACAGTGCAAAAACAAGTAACTTTGGAAAGCTTAAGAAGTCTAATTAATGCAATAACCAACCATCATTCAAGAAGGTCAATGATAAAGCCTATCTACCTCCTGATAACGGAATAGTGACTCAAGTTAAAGAGTAAAATGTTCATTTTCCAACACAATCGATAGGGGAATGTGTTTTACTTGACTACATATAAAGGATTTGTTCTTATTATTTTTATATACTTATTTTATTATATACTTAATAAGAAAATCTGGCTTTACATAGTAAGTATTTGAAGTTTCGTGTACAATTTCCCCCCTTTTCCCCTACTGTGTATATAAAAAGGGTTCTTCTTAGGTAATATTTCTAAATGCAGAATTTCAAAAATGGGATAAATAAAACTAACCAAGTTTTCAAAATTAACTTTTTTTTTTTAAAGCAGAGCATTTGCCCTTCTCTGGTCTTTTTGCAACCTCTCTTTAGTCTGGTAATTCTTCAGGGGGTTACTAATATCATTTCAACAATATATGGGATAAATTTCCTAGTAAGAAGAGTTTAGAGTAATTAAGTGATCCTACTTTTAGGCTTAAATACTACCTTCAAATCTACCTTAACTAACTGCTTCTGTTCTACAATTTCCAGCCTGAAGATCCTTCTTCTAAATAAGCAGTCAGCCTTTTTTGTGTCATGGACCCCTTTGACAGGCTGGTGAATTCTATGGGCTTCTTCTCACAATAATGTTTTTAAATGCATAGAAGACCTAATATTGGAAAGGAAAGCAACTATATTGAAATTTATTTATCAAAATATTTCTTAAAACAAGTTTATGGACCCCAGATTAAGAACCCCTGCTCTGAAAAAAGGAGATAAATGGAACTAAAAGATCACAGGTCAGATTAGAAAACTGATAGTTGGAAAGAATCTTTGAGGTAACAGTCCAACACCTTTATTTTACAGAAGATAAAACTCAGGCTATGTGAGAAGTTGTCATTTGTCCAAAGTCACACAGTTGGTAATGGCTGGAGCCTGTATTCTCATTCAGGTCTCTGATTCCCACATTTCTTGAAGGAAAGGACGCACCAGATATTTTATAAATGCACCAAGTGTTTTATAAATATTAAATGGATGAATCAACAGAATGATATGAAGTGAACTAATCTAAAATCCCAGCTTCTGCAAGAAATCTTTCCTGGTTCCCCTTAATGCTAGTGAATTCTCTCTGAGCTTGTCTCCAATTTATTCTGTACATAAGCTATCCCAGAAGTCTTAGTCCAGTTTTAAGCTATTAAAGAACTAAATTGCACTAGGACTTTAAGTTGTTCAGCTGTTCTTTAGTCTTGCCCAACTCTTCATGACCCCATCTGGGATGACCTTGAAAAAGATACTGGAGCAGTTTGCCATTTCCTTGTCCAGCTCATTTTATAGATGAGGAAACTGAGGCAAACAGGGTTGAGTGACCTGAGGCCAGATTTGAACCCACAAATACGATTCTTCCTGACTCCAGGCCCAGCCCTCTATCCACTGTGCCACGTTAGCTGCCCTAAAACTGTTGGAACACTCTTTTTATCTGTTTTGTACATTGTTACGTTTGCAAGTTTTCTTCTCTTTGTATCCACAAGGTGGATGTGCTGGTGCTAGTATCTGGCACATAGGAGGAAGTTAATTAAATAGTTGCTGACTTCACTTTTGTCACCTCTTATTTTTCCACCCCTTAGGACACTTCAACAGCAAAGGAAATTCACTCATTCATTCACTCATTCAACAAGCGCCAACTGGATCTTTTTGTTTTTTAAAGCCTGGGTCTCCCTGGGTTCAGAATGCTCACAGACCCAATCCCACAACTGATGGTAACAGGGGCTTTAATCTGCTCCATTTCCAAACTGGACCAACCTGTTGGATATCTATTTCCTGCTGTGCTGTCTCATGTAGAAAGCACTCAATAGAATATGTTCTTCATGGTAGACATTTTCTTTTTTTTGCCTTTTGTGGAGCCAAAGCTTAAGCACAACCGACAGCATGAGCAGTAATTTATATAATACTCAATTTTATCTACCACACCATTTAAAATGTATGCTATGGATAGCCATTCTGAAGGAACAAAAAACCCAAAATTATTTGTAGGAATAGCTAATACTTTACTAACCTACAGTCTTAAGAAAAACCATTGATGGAATTCTTCAGAATGGACTATGAACTCTTAAGAACACTGACCCTCAGAATCCAGCAGAGAGGCACACCTAATGACAACTAACTCGGTATTTCCCTCCATGCTATTTTTCACTTGTTTATCCCCCTCTCTTTCTTACCATGCCCCTTCCCTCCTCCCAAGTGTTTTTACTTCTAATCACCATCTTCCCCAATATACCCTCCCTTTTATCAGTCCCCTCTTCCTCTTCTATTATCCCCATCCCTTTTTTACTTCCTTATACGGTTAAGATAGATTTATAGGGTTAAGATAGATTTCTATATCCAACTGAGTGTGTCTGTTATTTCCTCTTTGAACCAATTTTGATGAGACTAAGTTTTAAGCTTTGCCCACCAGAACTCCCCCCATCTTCCCCTCCATTATAATAGTTCTTTCATGCCTCTCTTATGTGGGATAATTTATCCCCCATTCAATCTCCTCCCTCCTTCCAGTGCAATTTTCTTTCTCATCCCTTTGTTTTTGGGGGCATCATCCCATCAAAGTAACTTTATATCTACACCCTCTGTCTACATATACTCATTCCAATTGCTGTTATAGTAATAAAGTTGTTAAGAGTCACAAATATCATCTTGCCATATAGAAACAAACAATTTAATCTTAATGAAATTTTTTTAATGTTTTCTCTTTCTTGTTTCTATTTTACCCTTTTATGTTTCCTTGGAGTCTTCTATTTGGAGGTCAGATTTTTATTTCAGTTCTGGTCTTTTAATCAGAAATGTTTGAAAGTCCTCTATTTTGTTAAATATCAATTTTTCCCCCTGAAAGATTATATTCACTTTTGTTGGGTAGGTGATTCTTGGTTATAATCCCAACTTGCCTTTTACCAAGACCTCTGGTTTTTTAATGTGGAGGCTGACAAATCCTATGTAATGCTGACTGTAGCTCTCCAATATTTGAATTGTTTCTTTTTGGCTGCTTGTGATACTTTCTCCTTGATCTATGAGCTCAGGAATTTGGCTAAGATGCTCCCAGAAGTTTTCATTTTGGGTTCTCTTTCAGGTGGCGATCAATAGATTTTTTCAATTTCTATTGTGCCCTCTGATTCTAATAAATCAGAGGAGTCTTCTTCGATAATTTCTTGAAAGATGTTGTCCACAGTTTTTTGGTTTTTTTTTTTGGTTTTTGGTTTTTTTATCCTGGCTTGCAGGTAGTCCAATAATTCTTATATCATCTCTTCTGGATCTATTTTCTAGGTCAGCTGTTTTTCCAACGAGAAATTTCACATTTTCTTCTTTTTTCTTTTTTGATTTTGTTTTATCATATCTTGATGTCTCATAGAGTCATTAGTTTACACTTGTACAATTCTAATTTTTAAGGAATTATTTTCTTCAGTGAGCTTTTGTACTTCCTTTTCTATTTGGCCATTTCTATTTTTAGGGAGTTATTTTCCTGGTTAAATTTTTGTATATTTTTTCCCATGCTATTGGCTCTTTTTCTTTCATGATTCTCTTGTATTACTCTCATTTCTTTTCCCAATTTTTCTTCTATTTCTCTAATTTGCTTTTTAAAATCCTTTTTAAGCTCTTCCAGGAATTCTTTTGGTGCCTGAGACCATATTATATTTTTCTTTGAGACTTCACATGTAGCCATTTTGACACTATTGTCCTCTTCTAATTTTATGCTTTAATCCTCCCTATCACCATAATAACTTTCTATAGTCAAGCTCTTTTTTTTGTTTTTTGCTCATTTTCTTCTGCCCTTTTTTTCAAGGTCCTCCTGGCCTTGATGTTTTTATGTGAGAGTTGGGCTCTGATCCTACACTGTCCCTAACTTTCTGTGCTGGGGCTTTGGGGTCTTACAGCTGGATTTCACTGGGCTTCAGATCTTAGCTGCTTGTTTTCACTGGTTTGTACTGGGGTGCCCACCCTCCCTGTTGGCCTCCCCTTGATATGGGGTTTGGCTGCTGGCCTGCTCCAGGGATGGGGGAACTTTGCTGCTAGGTTGCTATGGTAACAGAGTCTCTCTGGTGGCTGGCCCTATAGGAGGGATCTTGTTGGGGCTGTGCTGCTAGATTGCTATGGAAACAGGGCCTCTCTGCTGGCAGGTCCTAGAGGAGTAATTTTGTTGCTGCAGGGTCTCAGGGCCTAGGGGTGAGGTCTTGCTGTTGGCCAGCCCCAGGGCAGGGCTTCACTACTGGTCAGCAATGGGGTCAAGGCCTCCTGGGTGGTTTGGCCTGGGGGTGGTATTGATAGGGTGGGGACTTGCTATGCTGCACAGCCTGATCGCTTGACTGATCTTCAGGAGAGTGGGGCCTCACTGGGAGACTGCCCCAGGCTTGGAGCATTGGTGCAGGACCCCTTTGTGAGGCTGTAGGCTACTGATCTTAGACCTTGCTCCCCCTTCCACTACAGTAACACAAACCTTTCCTCCTATGCTGGTAAGCTGCTTCCCTGCTCCTAGGTCAATTCTGAGGCAGTTTTCTGGCTGCTGGGGGTGGGGGTGGGGGTCTTTCCTCACTCTGCCATCTTGGCACCAGAAGTTCAATTCCTAAGATTTGTAAAAGCTCACAGTATCTTAGTTGACCATAATACTACATGACAGAAAATCTTTTTAATAAACCAGATTTTCTATCTCCTATTATGTGCCAAAAATGATCAGGGCATTTTGTGGACCAGATGTATATGTCAAATTTTAGTTTTTATTCCTACATAATGACTGGTCTAGTGCTATACAATTTTTCATAAAATAAACAATCACAATGGAAGGCAATTTGTCTGCAATATATAAGAGCTGTTAAGTACTTGGATTTATCAGCAGATATTCCCTATATCTAAAGTCAATCAATATAGAACTGAAGGTGGGTAAGCCTCTGGACAGTTATGGTATAAAGGACCAATAAGCAAATGAGAAGAAGATATAGTTAAAAAAAAGAATAAATGTCTCCAGCTTTATCCTTCATTCAAAATCTATTTTTAGGGAGTCATCACTGTGAAGAAGGGGCTCTGAATTCTAGAAACTATGGTATGCATTTTTAGAAATGAAAATAACAGCACTGATAAAATATCAATATTTAGATACAATGAAGTAACCAATACATTTTGATGAACAAACTATGGTATAGATCAAATGTATTCAGGAAGACAGAGCTGACCTAGCGGTAAAAACATCCTTGTTATTTCAGTAGGCGTACAAGGCAGGAGCCACAGCTGACAGAATGACTCATGGGAGAATTTTTCATGGTGTTACTAGTTTTAAATTTCTGGCAGTTGGGTGATGGGATCTTATCTCCATTCTAACAATGCAAAAAAACTAACATACAAGGAAATCAGAAATCCTATTGAAATCTTCCCTTTGTTGCAGAATAAAAAGTTGACTCACCAAAAAGATATGATTTCTCATTTAAATAAACAAAAGTTTATTCAATTGCTACTTTCATTAAGGCACTAAAATAGATATCGGTTATAATGTTTTACAGAATCAAATTATAAGTTACAAACTGTATCTATTTTGTTGTTATTTCTACGGTACTCTTTTCAAAAGTAACAAATTCAATCCAATTCAAACATTTATTAGTCACCTATGCTTAGCACAGTTGGGTAGAAAGAATGCTAAATTTGGAGTTAGAAAACCTGGGTCTGAATCCTGCTTCTAAAACCTAACACTTGTGTAACCTTGACCAAGTCAGTAAACCTCTATGGCCCTCAATCTCCTCATTTGAAAAATGAGGGGACTGGACTAGATGACCTTTAACATCTGTTCCAATTCTAAATCTATGACTTTATGGGGGAAAAGTGAGTGGAGGAATGGGAAAAAAAAAAAACAATCCTTGATCTAAAGGAGCATGTTTCTGCACCCTCTGATACAAGAGATATGAAATGTAGACAAAAACTTTGCCATTAGGATTTGGGAACAGGAAAAACTTCATACACAGAGGTGGTAGTACCTAAGCTAGGCTCAAGGGAAGAGGAAGATTTCAGTCTCTATACATCCAATGACTCCTTCCTTATTGCTTACAAACATGTGTTGAGTAGCTCTATCCTTTAAAAACCATAACTTGACCCTACTAAGCCATCAAGCTATAATCTTATACCTTTCTCTTCTCATATACAGCCAAACTCCCAGGGAAGAAAATAAAGCCCTATATATTCAATTCCTTATCATCCTTATCTCCAATATACTTTTTGATATCTTGAAAACTGGCTTCCCATCCCACTACTCTAGTGGAAACTGGGGATCCCAAGATTGTTAAATCCAATGGCCTTTTCTCGATACTCATTCTTCTTGACTTCCTCATAGCTTGACACTACAGCTTTTGGGCTTCTTTCCCTTTCATCTCCATCCTTGATTCTCCAAGGATTTTCCTGATACTATTCTGTCCTGGTTCTTCCCCTATCTTCCCCTGCTGGATAGCTCCATCTGTACGTGGCATCTCATCAATTCAACATGTCCCAAACAAAACTAATTAGAGGATGATATGGGACCTTGAAAGTTATATGGTTCAACCCATACATTTTACAGATAAGGCCCAGGGAGGTTAAGTGACTCACCCAAAGTCACACACGTAGAGTGAGAGGTGGGGTATAAACTGATGTCTTCTGACTTGAGTCAGTGCTTATTCCGCTGTACTATTCACTCTATCTTTGTAGTACTCTTATGTTTCTTGTATATTTACATTCATTTTGCCTCCTCCTTTAGAATCTTAAGAACCCTGAGGGAAGGGAATATCTTTGCTTTTTCTTTGAATCCCCAGTGATTGGCACATTATAAGTACTTAATAAATACTTGTTCATTGATTGATTATCTCTCTCTCCCCCTAACTTCACTATTTCTTTTGATGACATTACTTCTCTTTTAAAAAAAAATCTTCCTGATTCATAAAAAATGCTACCATTTAGACTCAAACTTGTAACAAAAAGGAATGGTTAAGCAAAATGAACTGAAACGCTGGTGATATCTAACAACACATGTCTCATTCCATACCTGCAGTCCACCATCTACTTCTCTACCAGGAGGAGGGAGATATTTTTCACCATCAGTCCTTTGGAGTTAAGACTGGTCACTGAATTAATTTACATTCTGATGTCTTTTCAGGGTTGTTTTCCATTATTTTATTGCGGTCATTATGTATGTTGTTCTTTGGGTTCTTCATATTTTGCTCTCTGTTTAATACAGGTCTTCCCGAATTTCACTCAATTCTTCATATTCATCATTACTTAGGGGAAAATTCATATATCACAATCTGTTGACCTATTCCTCAATTAATGGGCACCTACTTTATTTCCAGGGGTTTTTTTGTTACCATAAAGAATACTATATAAACAATTGTTATATGGGGGACTTTTCTTTCTATTCTTGATCTTTAAGGGATGTATGCCCAAAAGTGGGAGTACTAGGTCAAAAGGTTATAAACATTTTAGTGACTTTTCTTACCTAATTAAAAAACTTGTCCAGACAACTGGGATCAATTAATAGCTTTATCAACAGCATATATTAAGAGTTTTCTTCTTATAACTCATCCAAAATGGCCTATTTGCATTTTTTCTTCTTCATTCATCTCAAGGGGGCTCCATCATACTTCTAGTCACAGTGGTTCAACAATCTTCAAGTCATGCTTGATTCTTCCTCCCGTCTCCCTGCCAGCTTTATCCCATCAGTTAAGAAGCCTTATTGATTCTACTTCTAAAACATCTCTCAAATCTGTTTACTTATCTTGTTTCACATGACCATTCTTGCTTCCTTATTGATCATCTTATTTCTAGTTTATTTCCTACCCAATTCTCCCTCCACATTATTGGCAAATTGATATTCCTAAAGTACCTGTCTGGCCACATTAATCCCCTTTCTAAAAAAGTTTCAGTGGCTCCCTAGTTTCCTCTATGGTAAAAATATAAACACAGGGCATTTGAAGCCATTCACAATCTAGTTTCCTTTCACATTTACTTCACATTATTCCTGTTTGTGCACTTTATGTTACAGCTCAACTAGTTTACTCAGTATTCCCTGTACAAAATATTCTATCTTTTGCCTCCAAATCTTTGGGTCAGGCTTATCCCCATGTCTGGAAAGTGTTCCTTCCTTGTTTCTGTTTCTTAGAATCACTAGCTCCCTTCAAGGTTCAGTTCAGGTGCCACTTCGTCCATGAGGACTTTCTTAATCCTGCTAGTCATTAGCATTCCCTAAACCCTACTACATTTTGTCAAATATATTTACTTATCTATTTACATGTTGTATCTAACCCACCCCTCACTAAGAATGTAAGTGTTCTGAGTGCAGGGACTGTTTTTATCTTTTAGTAGGCACTTAATAAAGACATTTAACTGGGAGAACAATTCAACAAATATTTTTTCAAACACAGTACTATGCATTAGAGATAACAGGAAATTCAGATTAAATTTAGATCATCACAAAGCTTATAAAATTGTAAAAGCAGCTAGCACACAAACTAAGATAACTAAAAAACACAGGAGTTACACAATGGAAAGAGCAAAATCCTAAAACCCCTCTCTCCATGCAGGTTAGACTAGATTTTTCCTTAAAAGGTATTGAGACATTACATCATACTTGGTGGCTCAGACTGTTGGTGTTACTTCCTCATAGCCTGAGTGAAAAGCAGCCAAAAGGAGCTAGAAGGGCTCTCAGATGCATGGATGGGAGCTTCACTCAACTGAACAAATTCAACAGGTTCTCAATGCCAATCCTTTCTGAGTATCTTCCTGATATGTCAGAGTAAATCTTTTTGAATGACCTAAAAGTATCTCATTGTGTTCTAATATCAAAATTTAAAAACCAGGAGACTGGCCCAAGAACTGACCTAGGCCGGAACACACAGCCCAGTGCCATGGGAATTCTGAGGGGGGAGGGGAAGATATCCAGTAAGAATTCCTAGAAGAGGTAGAATTTTAGTCGGACAGAACTGATAGAATTTGGTAACTGACTAAATATGGGAGGTAAAAAAAAAAAAAAGCAAGAATTGAAGATAAAAAATATTAAAATTTTGGACACAGTAAAAAGCTAAGTGAATGGTGCCACTACAGATTTGTACTACTAAAGTCCGGGTAAATGTCATTCCAAGCATGAGGAAGAGGGGTGTGTGTGTGTCTGTGTGTGTGTAGACACAGATATAGATATAAAGGTAGGAATAAGAAGAGGAGAAATCCTTATTAGGCAGGTAACCAACAAAAATCTAGTTTGGTTGGAAAGCAGAATGCATAAAGGAAAGTTTCATGGAGATGCAGCTGAAAAGGTGGATTAGCTAGACTGTGATGGGGCTGTGGAATCTGTATGAGCAGTAGGTGCCTTGACTGCTACTTTTTCTGTTTATAAATTACTGGTTTCAAAAATTAGTGGAGAGACACTAATTTTTTTTGAGCACTGGATATGATCAGGCATCTATATTAAGATAACTACTCTGACAGTCATATGAGGAAGGAACAGAGGGATCAATTTTTAAGTCCAAGGGAGAAATAATAAGGGCCTAGTGTCAGCAATAAAAATAAAAATAATAGGAAAATATCATAAGAGTACAATCTCCAGGACCCAACTATTAGATACTGGTTATTTCTGAATTGGGGGGAAATGCTTTACTCTTCTAGCCATTTAAAACAGCTCACATTTTCTCATCATTTTTAAAGATGTTATCTCTTTGGTATATTCAATCTGTAACCTAGAATATTTCCAATGTTGTCAAGAACACTTAACAACATTTGAAAAAGGATAGGTTACCCTCTAGGGTGCTAAATAAACTGGTCATGGATATACTTAATACAACCCTATCTATGAGTGACAAGACAGCAGAACTTTTTCTCTCCATTAATGAAAGTTAATAAGCAAAACTCTTTATATAATTCTCTAGACCTGTTGTCTATGATTTTGCAAAACAAAAATAAGTAGGGTTTTTTTTTCCCATTTCATGGGAATTCAATACTTTGTTTCATCTATCTCTATTTTAGGATTACTGGTATGAAGCATAGTATTCCCAAACTGTCCTAGGTACTCTTTCCTTCGAAAAACTGAAAATCCATGCTCTGATGCAGCAATACAGCTAGGTATTGTATCCTAAGGAGATTAAAGAAAAGTGAAAAGGACTTTACGTTGTCCAGTTGTTTCAGTCATGTCTGACTCTTCATAACCCCATTTGAGGTTTTCTTGGCAAAGTGGTTTTTGTGTGTGGTTTTTGACATTTCCTTCTCCAGCTCATTTTACAGATGAGGAAACTGAGGCAAACAGGATTAAATGTGTATAAAAATATTTATATCAGCTCTTTTTTGTGGTGGCAAAGGATTGTAAATTAAGGGAATGGCCATCAGCTGGGGGATGGTTGAACAAACTGTGATATATAATTATGATGGAATGTCATTGTGCTTTAAGAAATTAAGAAGATGGTTTCAGAAAAACCTAGAAACCATATGAGCTGATATAAAGTGAAGGTAACAGAACCAGGAGAACACTGTATACAATATGAAAAATACTGTAAGATAATCAACTGTGAAAGATTTAGCTACTATGATCAAGACAGTAATCCAAGACAATTCCAAAGGACTCATGATGAAAAAATGCTATCTACCTCAGATAGAGAACTACCAGATGGACTCGGAGTATAAATGAAAGCTTTTTTTTTCACTTTCTATTTTCTTTTTTCCTCCTAACATAGCTAATGTGAAAATGTTTTGTGTGACTTCATACGCACAATCGGTATCGTATTTTTTGCTTTCTCAATGGCTATATTTTCTGCTTTCTCAATGGCTAGGGAACAAGATGGAGAGAGGGAGAAAATTTGGAAATGAAAACAAAAAAAAATTAACCTCAAAAAATCCATGATTCCTAAATGTTGAAATTTGATAAGCTGGTATAGGATTTGAACCATATAAATTTGTAAAGAAAAAACAAAACATCATAGGAAGAGGCCCAAAACACACACTAACATTTAGATTCTATGTGTAAAATTTCAGCTGACTTTATATTTTGTATTTTTTGAAGGTACCATTCAAACAAGCTCCAGCATACAATACTTCTTTCCTGATTTGAACACAATATTTTTGTAGCAAAATGTGAAATTTCACTATGGTGTCAAATCCCCCTGGATATCTGTATCATAGAAGGCAGCAGTTAAAGAACTTCAAATAAGACTACATATGAAAGAAAAGTTCCATCAGAAATTCAACTGTTACGCAATTCACAAATATTCCTGCAAACTCAGCCAAAAAGAAAAAAGTGGGGAGGCTAGCACCCTGGTGTATTTGCTAAAAACAGACATTCCCCTCAAAGGGAAAGTGATTCACGATGAAAACAAACTACTTTGTCTTTACCTGTTTCCTTAAATTTTCTTTAAAGGACTTAAGACTTCTTTAGGTACATGGGTCTCCATTTCTGAGAAATCTCAGAAGAAAAACAAAACACCCTAGCCTCCAAAGCTATATAAGACTTTCACAGTGTTTCCTTTACCTGTGGGAGAGTGCTGTGTTTGGTAAGCATTCATTTCGTGAATACAAAAGAGTATATAACTGCAGTCTGACCTTTAACACAAAGCTAAACAGACAAGAATTTGCCCAGAAAACACAGGGCTGTGGAACCAGGAAGAAGTCAGTTCCCACATAATTTGTTAATGTGGATATTAATTTCTCTGGGCAAAACTACACAGGCATAGGATACATTATACATTTCATTAAGAGTTTTATCTTAAGAACAATGATTTAACAAATCCCATTTTGTTCATTTGAAAAAAAATGTTTTAATTATGGAAGCATTAAATTTTAGGTAAGCCTGTGAGTTATATATGCTTAAGTTTATATGAGCCATATTCTTTAGCCAACAAATATAATTTCATGCTTAACAGCTTTATTAATAAATATAAACTTGAAAGACAAAGATGTAAAATCTTATTTATATAGAGAACAACATTAGAATGAGCATCTCATATAAACAAAGCCTTAGTAACAGTGTTTTGTGTTTCCATTATAGAGAATTCACACATGTAACAAATGTTTTTACAATGACCCCTGCTAGTACTATTTTTTTTTTAGCTAAAGGGAAAACTGAAATCCTTGGCACAACTTTTTGGTTCTGTCATGAAAAGCAATTACCTTTCAACTCTCTCTCACCACTCCCAGCCAATAATCTCAAACACCTCAACCACTTCTACAGCTACACAGGCAAAATTAAATACTCTTAACTCCCAAATCATCAACAAAAATAAAGCACAAACAGAAAAAAATCAGGGAAAACGGTAAGAGAATTGTGTGCACAAAACGTCACTCTCTCCTTTACATAGTTCTTAGTATTTTGACTAAGACCACTGAGCCTGAGAACGGGTGTCCTAGCACATTATCTATTAGAATATGAGAGTAATTAATGGTGAGTGGAGAATGTAACATGTTTTCTTATGCTTCTGATCTTTCCTTCAGTACTTCACCCATGAAAATCTGTTTATGGGCTTCAAAATCTATTTGTACAAAAATTTCTAATGTCGGCACTGAGCAACTTGAAAACATCAGCCACAAAAAGTATAAATAGTCATCTATCAAAAACTAGTTCCAGATTCTGTGTCAATACCTATACATCCTTTCTCAAATACCAGTAGTTCATTTTTCAGATATTTCCAAGTGAAAAAGATGCTGCATCCTTTCTTAGAAGAGTAATGGTAGCTAGTGGTACATATACAATAATCCAATATACAAATATTGTCAAACCTATATAATTTTAAATGGACAAAATAAGAGAAATCTGAAGTGTAGAAAATGATCTGTCATCTTTATCCCCGGGTGGGAGAAAATATAGACACAAAAGACCATTTCCACAATTTTCCCTCATTCATTCAAAATTCATTCCATAAATATTTATTGAGCACCTACACATCACAGAACACTATGTTAGGGATACTGACCTAAATTAATTAAAACACTACCATTATGTTAAGGATATCACAATGTAGTTTTTCGCTGCTTGTATTTTGTTTCAAAGAGGACCAATTACATCATAGGCAACATCTTGACCTGAGAGTGAAATGGATTTAAGTGAGGCAGTGTGGCGCAAACTCAACAGCCTCACTGTCTCTTCCTGAGTCATCGAAGACCAGTGGCAAGACAAAAGTCAGGACAACTGGCAATGGCCCAGGAGACAGTAAATGATGCTGGCTTCTTTGATGGCTGACCAAGCTCTAAGTGAAACACAATGCCTGCTTCAGCTGCCTTCATGGCCATTGGAACAAACTGTTCTCATCCACCCATTCTACCAGGGGAAGTTTTCACACGCTTGGTTGGGGTAGACAACCTCCAACTCACTGATGGTTTTGAGGCCTGTCGGTTATGCCCTCAACTCAGTTTAGCCATCTGCCAAGATGGCTTAACCAAGGTGTGGCCACTGCACATGCTACAGCTTCTTGGAGCCACAAGTGAGAGTTAGGTGAAAGGTGGACACCCAAGGTAGATGAGCAGCCCTGAAAAGGGCACGGCAAGCCCTCACACCAGAGGGGCTAGTCCTCCCTGAACATACCTACAATGTAGTAGAGGATTATGAAACATATATTTATTTAATACAAGTGTATAAAAAAAACTGCAAAGACCTGAAAAGTGAAACACCATGAAGACTTAAGGAAGATTTCAAAAAGGGCCATTTGATCTGAGTTTTTAAAAGTTTAAACATGATTTCACTAGGAAGAGAGGATGGGGAGCATATTTCAGGCACATAAATGTCTTGAGGAAAAGTGCAAATGGGAAATTTTGGAATATGTACTGGAGGCAGTAAGGAGTTGCTTTTAGATGTAGTACAGAATATATAAAGAGGTATATTAAGGATTAGGTAGAGTGACATCAAAATTACAGAAGGCCTTGAACACCAGCTGAAAGAACATGTACTTTAGTCAACACTAGAAAGTTCTTGAAAAGTTTCATCTGAAGGACTAATTGGAAGGTAAAGTGTGGGGATGCAATGGTCTAGGTTAGTGGTAATGAAGGCCTATACTAAGAATGACAATGACAACAATCAACAGCTCACTATATATAGGCCTTATATAGCTCATTTGATCCTCACAAACCTTTACCTCTGATGTAGGTAAAGCAAGCATTCCCATTTCAGATGTCCAGGAAAACTGAAATTCAGAAAATTTCTTTCCCAAGTCACATAGCTAGTTAAATAGAAAGAGGTCTTGAGGTATAAAGTAGGAGAAGAGGGGAAGAGGGGTAACATAGGGAACTTGAGATAAGAAAAGTTCCAGGGGGCGGAGCCAAGATGGCAGCTGGAAAACAGGGACTAACATGAGTTCCCCGCCGAGTCCCTCCAAAAACCTATAAAAAATGGCTCTGAACCAATTCTAGAACTGCAGAACCCACAAAATAGCAGAGGGAAGCAGGGCTCCAGCCCAGGACAGCCTGGATGGTCTCTGGGTGAGGTCTATCCCGCACGGAGCTGGGGGCAGACCAACCAGACCAGGAGCTAGGCAGAGCATGCCCTAGCGCCCTCAGTCAGCGAGCTGTGCCAATTACCAGACTTCTCAACCCAGAAACAACAAAGACAACAGAGAAGGTTAGTGGGAAAAGCTGCTGGGGACAGAGTGAAAAAAGGAGTTGCAGTTCGGCCACTGCCACCACCCCACCCCCCCCACCCCCCCACCTCCCCCACCCCCCCCCACCCCGCAGCTGAGGTGGGGCAGCTACAGAACTACAGCTGCAGTTACTAACGGCCCCAGGCCCACTTGGTGGGAGGAATTAAGTGGCAGATCAGAGCAGGAGTGAAGAGCCTGCTGAAGATCTAAGTCCAGTCAAGGTTGGGGGTTCTTGGGGAAGAAGGAGTGCTGGTATGGCAGAGATGGCGCATCCCCCCAAGCTTGGAACATAGTTCTCTTAACTCTACAAGCAGTCATACCCTGCTGAAAAACTCAAGGGTCAAGTAAGTTGGCTGGGAATATGGCCAGGCAGCGAAAACACACCCAGATTCAGTCTCAGACTTTGGAATCTTTCTTTGGTGACAAAGAACACCAAAACATACAGCCTGAAGAAGTCAACAAAGTCAAAGAGCCTACAACAAAAGCCTCCAAGACAAAACATGAACTGGTCTCAGACCATGGAAGAGCTCAAAAAGGATTTGGAAAGGCAAGTTAGAGAAGTAGAGGAAAAATTGGGAAGAGAAATGAGAAGGATGCGAGAAAACCATGAAAAACAAGTCAATGACTTGCTAAAGGACACCCAAAAAAATACTGAAAAATATACTGAAGAAAACAACACCTTAAAAAAATAGACTAACTCAAATGGCAAAAGAGCTCCAAAAAGCCAGTGAGGAGAAGAATGCCTTGACAGGCAGAATTAGACAAATGGAAAAGGAGGTCCAAAAGACCACTGAAGAAAATACTACCTTAATAATTAGACTGGAGAAAGTGGAAGCTAGTGACTTGATGAGAAATCAAGATATTATAAAACAGAACCAAAGGAATGAAAAAATGGAAGACAATGTCAAATAGCTCATTGGAAAAACCACTGAGCTGGAAAATAGATCCAAGAGAGATAATGTAAAAATTATTGGACTACCTGAAAGCCATGATCAAAAAAAGAGCCTAGATATCATCTTTCAAGAAATTATCAAGGAGAACTGCCCTGATATTCTAGAGCCACAGGGCAAAATAGAAATTGAAAGAATGCACCGATCACCTCCTCAAATAGATCCCAAAAAGAAATCTCCCAGGAATATTGTTGCCAAATTCCAGAGCTCCCAGATCAAAGAGAAAATACTGCAAGCAGCCAGAAAGAAACAATTTGAGTATTGTGGAATCACAATGAGAATAACCCAAGATCTAGCAGCTTCTACATTAAGAGACTGAAGGGCTTGGAATACGATATTCTGGAGGTCAATGGAGCTAGGATTAAAACCTAGAATCACCTACCCGGCAAAACTGAGTACCATGCTCCAAGGCAAAATATGGATTTTCAATAAAATAGAGGACTTTCAAGCTTTCTCAGTGAAAAGACCAGAGCTGAATAGAAAATTTGACTTTCAAACATAAGAATCAAGAGAAGCATGAAAAGGTAATCAAGAAAAAGAACAAGAAAAAGAAATTGCAAGGGACTTACTAAAGTTGAACTGTTTTGTTTACATTCCTATATGGAAAGATGATGTGTATGATTCATGAGACCTCAGTATTAGGGTAGCTGAAGGGAATATGCATATATATATATATGTATATGTATATGTATATGTATATGTATATGTATATGTATATGTATATGTATATGTGAGTGTGTATGTATGTATATATGGGTGTGTGTGTGTGTATATATATATATATAGAGAGAGAGAGAGAGCAAGCACAGGGTGAATTGAAGATGAAGGGAAGATATCTAAAAGAAATAAAATCAAATTAAGGGATGAGAGAGGAATATATTGAGAGAGGGAGATAGGGAGAGATAGAATGGGGTAAATTATCTCGCATAAAAGTGGCAAGAAAAAGCAGTTCTGTAGGAAGAGAAGAGAAGGCAAGTGAGGGGGAATGAGTGAATCTTGCTCTCATCAGATTTGACCTGAGGAGGGAATACCATACATACTCAATTGGCTATCTTACCCCACAGGAAAAAAGGAGGAAGAAGATTAAAAAAAAGGGGGGGGATGATAGAAGGCAGGGCACATGGGGGTGGAGGTAATCAAAAACAAACACTTTCGAAAGGGGACACGGTCAAGGGAGAAAATTCAATAAAGGAGGATAGGTTAGGAAGGAGCAAAATATAGTTAGTCTTTCACAACATGAGTACTGTGGAAGGGTTATACATAATGATACGCATGTGGCCTATATTGAATTGCTTGACTTCTTAGGGAGGGTGGGTGGGAAGGGAAGAGGGGAGAGAATTTGGAACTCAAAGTTTTAAAAACAGATGTTCAAAAACAAACAAACAAAAAGTTTCTACATGCAACTAGAAAATAAGATACACAGGCAATGAATTATTGAAGTCATATAATCTTACAGACTGATCTACTCCCAAATTCTTAATATCTCATCAAATAGGCTCCTGGCCTAGCGCTTCAGAGAAATCTTTTTTTCCCCCATTGCCTCTTTATCACACTCCCATTATTAAGGATTTGGAACTTTTCTTTTTTTTTTCCCTCTTTTTTCAGGTAGAAATTTATCTTGCCCTACAAGAAAGGAAGGGAAAAGGGGATGGGAGGAGAGTGGGGTGACAGAAGGGAGGGCTGACTGGGGAACAGGGCAACCAGAATATATGCCATCTTGGAGTTGGGGGGGAGAGTAGAAATGGGGAGAAAATTTGTAATTCAAACTCTTATGAAAATCAATGCTGAAAACTAAATATACTAAATAAAAAATATACTAAATAAAAAAAAAGAGGAAAAAGCCTTCCTTTTCTGTCACTACCTGAGAAGTCTCTGTGAATTATTGGGGTACTCAGGTGGTCTCGTCACCCCACACACTTTTTTTCCCCATACCTAATCAGTAACTAAATCCTGTCAATTCTAATTCCGCCATATCCAGGTTCTAGTTCCTTATCTATTCCCACTGCATTAGGCCAGACAGGTGTTAATGAAGGCTTTTATTTGATGGTAGCATCAACCTCTTTCAGGTTTCCTTGACTCTCTTCTCTCCAATCTGTGGTTAGTATCAAAGCCAAAATAAGCTTTCTTATTAGTTAAATAATTCTCTGCTCAAAAATCTCAAGTAGCTTCCTACCATCTCTAAGTAAAGCTCAAACTCCTTCACCTGGTGCTCCAAGACCTTTACGATCATAGCACCATAGATTTAGACCTGGAAATAATCTTAGAAACTGTAAAATCCAACCCTTTCACATTACTGTGTTGAATAAATTGAGACTCAGAGCAGTTAAGCAATTTATCTAGAGTCACACATTTAGTATCTGAGGAAGAATTTAAACCCAGGGCTTCTTGACTCTAACTTCAGTGCTCTAACCCACCACACAAGGAAATTGAGGAAGATATAAAATAGTCAAGAGTATAACTACAGGTCACCAGGTGGACTAGATAAACTGGATGAAGAATTCTTGGCTGCAAATCAATAAGCCTACTTCACATCTCAACAGCACACAACAGAGACCATGCCCTGAAGGAACTTCTACCCTGGGTCCCCATGTCCCATCCTGGAATCATAAATCATTCTTAACTCTGCCATTGTTCCTAGATGGGGTGTGTCAATCTACTGTCCACTGGCCCTATTTACTATGGCTTAACTTTCTGGACCAAGGTGCCCCCTCCCTCCGGCCCCTACTCCCCTTTGTATAAAATCTCAACAAAACTGAGTATAATCCTTCAGAGGAAAAGGCATCCTGATGAAAACAGCAGAGCTGAACAGAAAATCTGACTTTCAAATAGAAGACTCAAGAGAAGCATAAAAAGGAACAGGAAAAGGAAATCATAAGGGACTTAATAAGGTTAAACTTTTTACATTCCTATGTTGGGGAAGATGATACTTGTAACTCATAAAAACGTTCTTATTATCAGGGCAGTTAGGAGGAATATATATAGACAGAGGGCACACGTGAGTTGAATATGATGGGATGATATCTAAAAAAAATAAAATTAAGAAGTGAAAAAAAAGAAATGCACTGGGAGAAAGGGTGAGGTAAAATCAGGTAAATTATCTCACATAAAAGAGGCTAGGAAAAAGCTTTTACAGTGGATAGGAAGACAGGGGAAGTTGTTGGGAACACTTGAACTTTACCCTCATAATAACTGGCTCAGAAGGAATAACATATATACTCAACTAGGTATAGGAATTGATCTTACCCTACACAAAAGTAACTGGGGGGAGAAGTGGTCATAGAAGGGAGTGAAGATAGTGGGAGGTGGTAGTCAGAAGCAAAACACTTAGGAGGGACAGTATGTAAAGAGAGAGAATAGACTAAACAGAGGGGGAAATAGGATGGAGGGAAATAAGTTAGAAATCATAATTTTGAAAAAATTTTGAAGTTTCTCTGATAAACACCTCATTTCTCAAATACATAGAGAAGTGATTCATATTCATAAAAATAAGAACCATTCCCCAAATGATAAATGGTCAAGGCATATGAACAAACAATTTTCAGATGAAGTAATCAAAGTTATCTATAGCCATATGAAAAAACGCACTAAATCACTATTAATTGAAAAATGCAAATTAAAACAATACTGAGCATGAGGTACTATCTCACACTTACTGAATTGACTAATAGGGCAGAAAAGGAAAATTATAAATGTTGGGCGGTGATGTGGGAAAATTGAGACAGTAATGCACTGTTGGAGTTGTGCAGTGATTCAACTATTATGTAGAGCAAGTTGGAACTATGCCCAAAGGGATATAAAATCATTGATCCAACAACAGCACTACTAGGTCTCTGTCCCAAAAGACATAAAAAAACAAAAAGGAAAAGAACCTTTATGTACAAAAATATTTACAGCAGTTCTTTTTCTGGTGGCAAAGAACTGGAAACTGAGGGGATGCTCATCAATTGGGGAATGCCTGAACAAGGTGTGATATATGATTTTGATGGAATACTATTGTTCCAGAAGAAATGATGAGCAGGATGCTCTCAGAAAAACCTGGAAAGACTTACATGAACAGATGCAAAGTGAAATGAGTAGAACCAGGACAACACTGTACACAGTAAAAGCAATATTGTAAGATGATCAACTGTGAATGACTTAGCTATTCTCAGCAATACAATGATCCAAGATAACTCTGAAGGACTTAGGATGAAAAATGCTATCCATCCCCAGAGAAAGAACTGATGGAGTCTGAATACAGATTGAAGAATTTTTTTTTACTTTATTTTTCTTGGTTTTTTTTTGGGGGGGGGGTGGGTCTATGTCTTCTTTTACAACATGACTAATGTGGAAATATGTTTTGCATGACTATATACATACAGCCCTTATCAAATTCTTCTTAATGAAGGTGGTGGGGAGGGAGGGAGAGAATTTAGAACTCAAAATTTTTAAATGAATGTTAAAAATTGTAAGTGGGAAAAAATAAAACACTAAATTTTAAAAAGTTATTAATAAGACCCTTAAGGGCACAGACTGTCTTTGGTTTAATATTATAGGCCAATGTCTGCTTACAGGACGTGATTAATAAATGTTTTTAAAGTTCATTTATTGCAGGGCTTTAACTATCACAATGCATCTACTGAAGTTCTTGATCCGTGAAGAACAGGGCAACTGACAAATTCCTGCCTTGCCCTAAACAATAAAAATCCCTACCCTTTATTAATGTCTACTGTGTTAAGAGGCCTGTGTGATCCTGGACAAATCACTTAACTTCTCACTGTTCTAACTCTCTAAAACTCTTAAGTTGCAGAGAAAAGTGCCAACCTGCACTGCTTAGAGAAGTTTCCTCATCCAGAAGTTCCCTGTGAAATCAGTGTCTCTAGATACAAGGCACTGTACTGTAGTACTAGGGATACAAATTTTAAAAACAAAAAAATGTCTCAACCTTCAAGGAACTTATAGTCCCCTACAGTGAGTGAGTGAGTGTGTGAGTGTGAGTGTGTGTGTGTGTTTAAGGAAAAGCTCTACATAAATGGTTGCATTTGAAGGAAGGAAGGAAGAGGAAGAAGTACATTCCAGTGGTGGTAGTCAGACTGAAGATTCAGAAAATAGGAACTGGGACAGGCAAGTACATATAGAAGGAAACTTAATCCTAAAGTAAGTGAAGAAATGGTAATATAGCATTTAAATTCAAGTTACTTGGGTGTGATAAACTATATTCCAGGGTACTGAAAGAATTGGAGACTATAGATTACTCCCTTTCAAAAACCTCAAGTCACTCTCTATTGTCTCCAGGACAAAATAAAATTCCTCAGGCTTCCTAAGCTATGAATTGTTCCAAACATTCTGAAAAGAAGTTTGAAATTATGCTAAATTATTAAAATGCTTAATGCTTACTGACCTAGATTCTGCATATGCCCCAAGAAGATTTAAGATGGAAACAGAGATCCCATGTATACCAAAAGCAATCACCTTTTGAGGTGGCAAAAACCAGAAACCAAGTAGATTTCCACTGACTGGGGAATAGCTAAATAAATTGAAGAATATGGGTATAATGAAATATTACTGAATCATTAAGAAATTATGACTATAACTATGAAAAATACAGAGAAGCCTAGGAAGACTTACAAGAATAGATGAAAAATGAAGTAGGACTAGGAAAGCAATATACAATGACTAAAATGTATATGGAAAGGACCAGAAAAAAAAAGTTATAATGACCAAACCTGGCCTCTAGGAAGAGATATGAAAATGTACTTCCTACTTGTCTTTGTAGAGGTGGGAGCCTATAGTTTGGGGACACTGGATATACTGTTGGACTTGGGTGACATACTGGCGAGTTTCTTCAGAAATAATTTTTTCTTTTTTTAGTTTTAATACATATAGTTATAATACATACAGTAAAACTCTACAATATAGCTCTACCTACCTTTTCAGTCTTATTTCATATTAGCACCCTTCAATGTTCAAATCAACAAGCACTTATTAAGCACCTACTATCTGTGCCTATCATTTATGTTTAAATGTGTCTATACCATTAAAACTATTATCTTTGACAAATGTTTACTGAGCAGCAATGTGTAAGGCACTACAGAAAATTTAAGGAAGCTATTTTCTTTGTCCTTGAAATATGGAATTCTTCTTAAGAGTATTATTAAAAAACAAAACAAAACACTGAATACCCTTTGATCTAGCTATACCACTACTAGGTCTGTATCCCAAAGAAGTTTAAAAAAAAAAAAAGATAAAAGATCAATTTGTACAAGAGTATTTATAGCAGCTCTTTTTGTGGTGGCAAAGAATTAGAAACTGGGGGGATGCCCATCCACTTGGGAATGGCTGTCCAAGTTGTAGTATATGACTGTAATGGAATATGATTGTGTTATAATGACAAGCAGAATGATTTCATAAAACCCCGGAAAAACTTAGAAGAACTTATGCAAAGTAAAGTGAGCAGAACCAGGAGAACATTATACACAATAACAGCAATACTGTACAATGAACAACTGTGAATGACTTAGCTATTCTCAGCAATACAATGATTCAAGATAGTCCCAAAGGACTCATCATGAAAAAGGCTATCTGCCTCCAGAGAAAGAACTGATGAGATCTGAATGCAGACCAAAGCATACTATTTTTCACCCTTCCTTCCTTCATTCCTTCCTCTTCTTCTTCTTCTGGTTCAAGTCTTCTTCCACAAAATGACTAATATGGAAATATGTTTTACATGATTGCATATGCATAACTATATCATATTGCTTACCATATCAGAGAGGAGGGAGAAGGAGAGAATGTGGAATTCAAATTTTTTAAAAGAATATTAAAAATTGTTTTTCCATGTAACTGGGAAAAAATAAAATATTTTTAAAGAGTATTATAAAAACAAGAGAATGCAATTTTTGAGGGGGGGAGGGCAGAGAACAGGTGAGAACGGAAGAGGGGAATCTTAAATAATTGTTATCTTTATCCTCTAACACTAGTCATCAGTGATTCCATGCCACCCAAAGATAAAATATAAACTCCTTAGTTTGGCATATGAGGCCTCTCCACACTCTGGCTCCCTTTCCAATCTTTATTTTACACTACACTCCTTCACAAAGTATACCTTACAGCTAAACTAAAAAACTAGTTTTTCCCAATTCCTGACCTATACTCTCCAGCCTCCATGTAATCTCAAAGGCTGACTGCTATGCCTTTACATTCTCTCATCTCTACATGTTGAAATCCTTCTCATTCTTCAAAGCTCAGTCCAGGTGTCACCTTTTTTTCATGAAAACTCCTAATCCCCTGAAGGTAAAGTTGACTTCCTAAAATTCTCCTTGTTTCCTGTTTGAATTCTCCTTTCTCATGAATATATTATACCTTGTTTCATATGTTTGTATATATGTCATATCCCCCCTCATTAATAATTAGTAATAAATTAGTTGAGAATAGAACTGTATTTTTTCTTCATTTTGGTAGCCTCAATGGTCTGCATACAGTAGGCGCCTAAGTGTTAGCTGACTTTAACTGATCCAGTAGATTAAATCTTTTACCACCACATGGCTAAGGCATGGGAGAAAGGGAAATCATTTAGTAAATACACAACTGTAGTTCAACCATTTAGTCCCTGCCCAGGCAAGTGCTTGAGCTCTGTTCCATGACACAAGTGTTTGGATTTTTCCAAGAGCTGATGTCAGGGCTTTTCATGGAGACAGAACAGCATTTATAGGGCAGAGGGGGGAAAACAGGGCTTCCCCAGCAGCTATTCTCAATGTGGTCTTTGTACTGTTCTGCTGGGAAAGCCAGGAGGACCCTGCAGAGCTTTAGTCCCTGAAGAAATTCTGCCCTAGAAGGATGGGGGTAGGGAAAGGGGCATCTTACAGATAGCCATTAAGGTAACTAAACATCATTCTCATAAATTTTAAATTCTCCAATCATCAGGACTCCAGTTATTTTATTCTTGGAAGAGTGGAGAATCTGTTGTTCAACATTATCTGTTGGGTTTAGATAGGGAAAAAAAGAGATGAACACACATTTGCAAGGTCAAAAGACTAATGAAGCAAATAATTCTGTATTCTCTGAAGCATGCTTTCTCAAAGCAAAGTCTAAACAGGTCTCTTCATTCAATATCTAATATCCCTTCATTCAAAGATTAGAGAGAGGAAGGGCCAATACATAAAGTCCTCTCATTGGCCTAGATAGTTGGCTCCAAGACAGAAAATTGGGATATTCTATACACAAGGCTCACAGAATAAGTACCAGTAAAATTTTACTTTCGTGAGAATGACTCCCATGATTTATGTCTTGCTTATTTTTTATACTCAGAAAAAATTTTTTTGAATATGCTGCGGCATTTAAGTAATCTTGTGTGATTTTAACATTTGGATGGGAGACAGCATGAAGAAGGACTCTTAACATGTCATTGTGATTTACATAATAAAATGCTTTTATATACTCAGTAAGGGCTTCCTCAAAGTGGGGGGAGATAATGCACTCAACACTGAAGAAAATCTTGGAGTAGAATTGACATAACTAAGGATAGAAGAGTGAATTCCCCTTCCAGTAAGGCCCTGGGATTCCACAGACCCATCTTGCCCATTCAGGAGAATCAGGGACTTGTCATTTGCTCAGTAAACAAGCATGTAGTCCCTGTTTCTTCTCCATTTTTTGCAAATGGATTAAAACTCAAATCAACATTAACACAGTCTCTTTGAAAGGAATGACAATTTACTGCTCTGAGGCTCTAAGGCACTTAAGTGACACAATGAATACAGTGGTAGGCCTGGAGTCAGGAAGACCCAAATTCAGACATTTACTAGTTGTGTGACTAGCTGGGCAAGTAACTTAACTTCTGTTTGCCTCGATTTCCTCAATTATGAAACAGGAATAATAACAGCACCTAATAGCCATTGCCCCTCAAAGAACTTACTTTCCAGATGAACCATATTTGCCTGCTCCATGACTTCACACAATGTCTCCTGGACCTAGAATAGCTTTTTCTTTCAACACATTCACCTTCTGAAATCTTATCTTTCCTTCAAGGCCCAGTTCAGGGTCTATAAGGCTCTCCCTGATTTTTCTCCTTATCCCCCAGCCATAAGTGATCATTTGCCCTTCTTAAATTCACTTCAGTAAGCATACATTAAGAGCTTACTATGTGTTAGGTACTTTGAAAAACAAAAATGTAATGGTCTCTACTCTAAAGACACTTAAGCTCTTTGAGTGGGCAAGGGCTGTTAGGTATTTTTGAATTTTTAGGACCTAGCAAAATCTTTGCTTAATGAAATGAACTGAACTACTGGCAGGGCAAAACAAAAGCAGAATATAGTTCAGTTTGGCTAGAATGATGAACATATGAAGGGAGGTTGGAAAGGGGAAAAAAAGGCTGCAAGAGCAGGTTGCAGCCAGTTGAGTGTCTTGAATGCAGAGGTAAGGAGTTTGCATTTATTTGGCAAGCATTAGTGAGCCATCAAAGATTCAAGTAAGCACATTAGGAATGTTACTCCCAGCAGATGAGTAAAGAGCAGAGATCAGAGGTAGGGAGATTGATCAGAAGGCTGATTCCCAGAAATGAGAACCTTACCTAAGATGTTGGCAATGGAGAGAAGAGAGTGAATGCAAGAGATACTGTAGAGGCAGAAACAAGAGGACTTGGCAACTGATTGAATATGTGTAGAGTAATATATTTTTATATATTTATATATATATACACACATACATATATACATATTAATATTAAGCTAAAAAAATTAACTTCACAAGTATAAGATAAGGGAGGCATGGTTAGACATAAGTTTGTGGGGAAAAAGATTTGGGGATTTTAGTGGATTGCAAGCTCCAGATGAATAAGCTGTGTGCTATAGCAATCAAAATTAAACAGGTAAATAAACCTGATGTGATCTTGGGCTACATTAAGACAGTCATAACTTCCAGCACTAAGGAAGTAACAGTACCTTCATACTCTGTCCTCATCAAGAATATAGTGTTTATTTCTAGGCACTACAGAAGAACACTGATAAACTGTATGGTATTCAGAAGGGAGCAACCAGGATGATAGAGGGGCTCTAAATCTATGCCATATGAGGATTAGTTGAATGAAAAAAGAGATATTTAAACTGTAAAAGAAAAGGATCAGCTTTCTTCATATATGTGAAGGGCTGTTACATGGATGACAGCCCTAGATTTGATGTGTTTAGCCCCAGAGAGCAGAACCCAGACCAATGGGCAAAAGTTTCAAATGGGAAAATGTAAGCTCGATGACAGGAAAAAATTCCTAAAAATCAGAGCTGTCCAGCAGAGGAACAGACTACTTCTATGCAAGAAGTAGAGGTCTTCAAAAAGAGGTTATATGACTCCTTCATAAGTACTATAATGTACTTAGTAAGCATTCTTTTGTTCATGAGTCAGCCTGGATGCTCATTAAGGCCCCTTCCAACTCTCAAATTCTGTGAATCTTTGAAATCGCAAATAATGGTATTCAGTCAACCACCAGTTGTCATATGGAAAGCTATTGAAAGTTCTAGGAAAAAAAAGTGTTTCTCTTGGCAACTTAAATACAAGAAATACCATTGGGATTACTAACACAGCATTTAATGTAGTTTCTATTTCCATAATTACTAAAGCACTGGGGGAAAGTAATTTCTATGTGTTTTATTAAAAAAGCAACTGATTATTTTCTTTTTCAAAATGAGATACTATAGTCCAATCTGTGTTCCTAAATAGTACTTAATCAATATTGAAATAAATGTTCGTTTCTTCTGTCAATAATCACTTGCATTATATAGTAAATAGCCAAAGTAAAATCAAAAGTTCAGTAAGCTTTTTAAGAAAGGAAAAATGATTGTCAATTTTACTTAACCAAACCAAGTCACTGAAAATTAGGAACATTTCAATTACCACATTCTTACTCTTTTAACACATACTGAGGTTTAGAAACCAGATATTTTACCTACCTGTAGAACTGTATATAAATTTAGTCCATTATAAATTTTATCATCCCTATAGCCATAACTGACCAGTAAGAACCCTATATTAAGGTTCTCCCAAAATAATAACGTACCGATAAAGATAAAAGCACCAGAGAGGCAATGTGGAGTGGAGAAAAATTTGTTGGACTGGCTAGCATGAGACCAGATTGATAGTCCTGACTCTGTCTCTGGCTTGGCCCTAACAAGTTACTTCCTTTCCCTAGACCTGTCTTCTCATATATAAAATAAGAAAATTGAACTCTTTTGACTTCTAAGTTTGTTCAGTTAAAAAAAAATTCTAATTCCATTTAGAAAGCAAATGTAATAGAGGTAACCACTGAGCCTAGTATAAGCTAGAAGCCAAAAATAGACTTTGTCCTACAAGGTAACTGGTGACAATGAAGTCAGATAATACTAGAACAGTGTATATAATAGCTAGCACTGGACTTGGCTGTACAATTTGATACTTGTGTTACCTTGGGTAAATCATTTATCTTCTCTGAAATTCAACTTCCAAATCAGGAAAAAGGAAACAACTGTTACAGAATGTAGAATTAGTACTCTAGTCCTTCCTTATTCTGAAGAGCTTAATGTTACTGGCAAGGCCTAGGGATGAACTAGAAACTGCTCACTACACTTCATAAAAGCTCATTTTTATGTAACACTTCACAAATATTTTCCTTACCTCCTATAAGGTAAGTAGTACAAGTATTATTCTCACTTTACAAACTTCATACAAGAAGTCAACATCAGCACTAGAACACAAGCCCAGGTTCTTCTGAGTCCAAGTTTAGTTCACTGCACTATAACTCTTTAAGACTGGAAGTAGTGGTAGAGATCATCTAGTTCAACCATTTCATTTTAGAGATGAAGACACTGAGGACAGAGACATAGCTAGACCCCAGACTAGAATTCTGGGTCTCCTGTCTCCCAAATTAGTGATTTTTCCATTAATATATTCTTCTACCAGAGGCTCCCAAACTTTTTTGGCCTACCACTCCCTTAAAAAAAATTACTCAGCATCCCCCTGGAAATCTTTAACCCTTTAACTTTTTTTTTAATTTGTGTCATTTCAAAAAATCCACAATTTTTTTTTAAAAAGTGACATATCTGAAGGAAGGGAGGGAAGGAGGGAGGAAAGGTGAGAGGAAGAGAGGGGGAGAGAGGGCAAGAGAAAGAGAGAGCGAGGGAGTGAGGGAGGGAGGGAGAGGAAGGAATCTAGCCAATAAACCCCAAGTTAACTGGCGAGCTTCTGGCCACTGTTGGGAAGTCCAGCATGCATCAGCAGGAATATGTGCATGTAATGATTTGTTTACAATACTGTAATATATGGTTACATGATGCAATATTGGATTATCAAAATTTCAATGTAGAAAAAAACCCACAAATTTACAATAAATTATTAAGTTTAAGGTGTGTCGCTTTTAAAAAAAAATTTTTTATAGGCCCCAGCATTTGTGCACACCCCTGCCAGGGGTAAATTTATGGAAAGACATGATTTTCCACATCACAGATTGTTCTATCACTGGAGGAGAACATCCACATTGATAAGATTACAGATGTCTTGTTGGACTATTAGGGGTACAAGCAAAACTTTTGTCTCCTACCCGACTGGTATGAGCTTGGAGGCATGCATCGAGTCTAACACCAAAGATTCCTATAGCAGTTGGCTTTTTCTCAAATGTTTTCCTCATGTTGTCTGATTCTATGACTTTTCTCCATGTGCCTTTGTCTTTTGGAGGATGAGTGTCATCTTTTTTTTTTCTTTTTTGGAGGGGGAAAGTAGGGCAATTGGGGTTAAGTGACTTGCCCGAGGTCACACAGCTAGTGTGTCAAGTGTCTGAGGCTGGATTGGAACTCAGGTCCTCCTGACTCCAGGGCCAGTGCTCTACTCACTGCGCCACCTAGCTGCCCCAGGGTGTCGTCTTTTACTGAGGAGTTTTCTTTCTAACTCTTCTTTGGGAGAGTGTGGGTCTGAAATTTTGGTTCTAATTTAGTACCAAGCAAAGTTTGCCTGATACTAAGACTCTGGCGAGGTGTTTTTGGCAACTGCTCAGCTTTGCTGATCAGACTACTATATTCCTTTATCCTCCGGCTAATTAGGTCTCTGCTAGTCACTCCAGTACCCATCAAAGTAGACCCCTTCAAGCTAGATACATGTTTAAAAGACCCTTTGACCTCTTCTCTGTAATCACCCAGACCTTCATCGTAGTTTTGACCTCTTTGAGTTGCGCTGGCCATCTAGGATGGGCCCAACAGATCCACAATTGTGAGATAGCCACCATCGAGGTAAAGGGGCTGGAATCATTGCTCTCGTGGGTACCAAAATGACAGGAGACACAGGAATGTCTGCAATACCATGATCAATGCTTGGGCCTTGTGTACCAACTATGCAAAACACGCTCACCTGCCAACACTTGATTGTTAAGACCTGTTGGTGGACTTGACCACTATTATAACTAGTATTTTGTGTGTTTATTTGGAAAATAACATAATTACTATGACTTTAACTCTGCTACTCAACAGATGACACATGTACGAACAGTTTTTCAAAATTTTCTTACCTTCTTATGCTTCCACCCTCCCCTTATTTTTATTCAGCGCCCCCCTAGATTATTCCAGTGCCCTCAGAGGGCAGTATCTCCCACTTTGGGAACCTCTATCCAATAACACCCTTTATCTCATGAATTTACTGTTATAGTCAAATAAGATTATTTCTATAAATATGTTAAATATTACATTGTTATATGAATGGTGTATTGTAATATCTAATATATAGGTTAACCTAAATAGATAAGAATATGTTTATATTATCTTTGATCTTCACAACAACCCTGTGAAGTATACGAGTTTGTGAAAAGATCTATGAAAATATAAAGTATTATAATTATTGCAACATGAAGTCATTCAGTTCGACAATGAACATTTACTAAGTGCTTTACTATGGCAGGTACTAATAATAATAGCAATAACTAATATTAATAAAGCACTTTGAGGTTTAAAAAGAACTTTACATCTAATTTCATTTGGTGTTCATACCCCTGGACGGTAGATGCTATTATTATCTCCATTTTAAAGATGAGGAAGCTGAGGCTGACAGAGGTTCAGTGACAAAGAGTCTTCTTGACTCCAGTCTCAGCGCTCTGTGCACTGTGCCACCTAGCTAGTGAATTCAAAGTCCAAAAGAGGAAACAAACTCTCCTGTCAGAGAAATTACATTTTAGTAGAGTAATCATGTCATAGTTTCCTACCAAGTTAGCCTGTGATCCAAGAAAGGGATGTTGAAAGTAATAGTCCTAATTCATGTTAGATATTGCTCAATGTTTATTCTTTAATCCAATCAACATTTACTGAGGGTATACAACCCTATGCTGAGCATGGTGGAGAATACAAGTTAATATATGATTCCTACTTTCAAGAAACTTACAGTTTATCTGAGATAAGAGCTTCAGTGGTTGGAAAGAAATCTTAATGGTCATCTAATTACTTAGCACACTGCTTTGCACATAGTAGGAACTAAAAAGCTGAACAGGTGACTAATCTTGTTTCTTATCCCACTCAAGAACCCCTCTACAATATCTTTCATAGATGGTTAAAAGGACTTAAGAACCAGATGCATGTTATTGGCTAATGAAAAAAAAAGTATTTGAGTTGAACATAATACAACTTTTAAAATTTCACCTCAAAAAGTGTCGCTTGTCAAAAATCACATAAAACTCCACCAAAGATGTAGCCATCGAAATAAAGGTGTTCAGTGATCCACTGAATATCAACGATAAGGCATTAAATAAATCAATCAACAAGCACTTATTAAGCCCCTAATATCTACTAATCACTGAGGAAAGAGAGGCACAAAATCAACTGGGGAGACAACATGTAACATATAGAAATATTTTAAAACACATACAGAGGAGATACAATGTAAACGGGAGAGGAAGGCACTAGTAGCTAGGGGTGGGGGTAGGGAGGAGGGGAATGAGGTGGCAATACAGAGGAAACTTCATATAGAAGGTGGGCTATGAACTGAGTCTTGAAGGTATCCAGAGATGCCAAGAGTTAGAGGTGAGAAGGGAGAGCATAGGGAAGAGCCACTACAAAAGCACATAGTATCAGGTGTGAAGAACAGCAAAAAAGATACTCTGGCAAAACTAAAGAGAATGTAAAGGGACATAATATATAAGAAAGGTAGAAAGACAGAATGAGGACAGGCTGGGAAGACCTTTAAATGATAAATAAACAAGTTTATCTCTTTTTTTTGGAGGGGGGAAGGCAGGGCAATTGGGGTTAAGTGACTTGCCCAAGGTCACACAGCCAGTAAGTGTGTCAAGTGTCTGAGACCAAATTTGAACTCACTGCGCCACCTAGCTGCCCCAGAAGTTTCAAGTCGAAAAGTAACCACTGAAGATCACTGAGTTGGGTGGGGTGAAGTGGAGGATGGGGGACATTTAGGGAAATCATTTTGGCAGCTATGAGGAAGAATGTCTTGACCGGGAAGAAACTAGAAGCAGGGAGACCAATGAGGAGGCTCTGGCAACCACATGGGTGAGAGGAGCTGAGGGCTTGAACTAGGGGGATAATTATGTGAGTGCAAAGAGGTAAATGTTTGGGAAAAAATGTAATCAGAAGCAACAAGACTTCGTAAGGGATTGGCTATGTAGGGTAAGTGAGAACGAGGAATCCAAGGTGACACCAAGACTACAAACTTGTGTTTCTAAATCTAACGGCCTTTTCTCAGTCCTTATCCTTCTAGAATTCTCTGGGGCCTTTGACAATGATAACCAATTTTCTTTGATCCTCTCTCTCTCTCTAGGTTTTCATGACACTGCTGTCTCCTAGTTTCTCATCCTACCTTTCTGACTGCTCCTTCTCTCTCATTTGCTGGCTCTTCAACCACAACCAAAACACTAATGTACTACTGGTACAGTTGTGAAGAGGTCCAATCATTATGGAGGAAAATCTAGAACTATGTCCAAAGAGCTATAAAAACCATGCATACCCTTTGACCCAGCAATTCCACACTAGGTCTGTATCCCAAAGAGATCAAAGGAAAAGGGACTATAGGTACAAAAATATTCATAGCACCTTCTTTTTGTGATGGCAAAAAACTGGAAACTGAGGGGATGGAGATCAATTAGGGAATGGCTGAAGAAGCTATGGTATATGATCGTGATGGAATACTACTGTGCTATAAGAAATAATGAGCAAGATGGTTTCAAAAAAAAAACCTGAGAAGACTTATATGAATTGATGCAAAGTAAAGTGAGGAGAATCAGAAAACCATACATAGCAACAACAATACTGTAACAATAATCAACTGTTTAAGACTTATTCTGATCAGGACAATAATCCAAGACAATTCAAAAGGACTCAATGAAAAACGCTATACACCTCCAGAGAGAGAACTAATGAACTCTGAGTGCAGATTGAAACAGAATGTAAAATTTAGAACTCAAAATCTTTAAATGAAATGTTATAAATAATTTAATAAAATTTGTTCAATTATTGTTTCTATGAAATGATTCTCACATCCATTTATTTAGCTCTGACTACTTCTGATCTCCACTCTTGCATCTCCAAATGCCAACTGGGCATTTCAAACTGGATATCATATAGTTTAAATTCAGCAAGTCCAAAATTGTTATATTCCCCTCAAAAAACCTTTCCCTTTCACAGTCCAGGGCAGCCCCATCTTCCCAGTCACCTAAACTCACAACCTAGGTGAGGGTCAACTCCTCCCTGTCTGTCACTCCCCATATCCAAGCATTTGTCAAATCTTGTCATCTCCACCTTCATAACTTGTCTTGAATATGCCCCGCTTTTCTCCTCTAACATTGTAACTACCCTGATAAAGGCCCTTTTCACTTCACACCTGGACTACTGCAATAGCCAGCTAGTTGGTCTCCCTGCCTCAAGTCTCTCCTTATTCCAATTCATTTTCCACTAAGCTATAAAACTGATCATCCTAAAATTCAGGCTTGACCATACCACTACCCTATTCAATAAACTCAGTGGCTCCCTATTACCTCCAGGATCAAATATGAAATCCTCCTGTCTTTCTAGGCTTCTTCCACTTTACTATTCCCTTCAGGTACTCTATGATCCAGTGACTGGTCTTCTTGCTATTCCTCCATCTCCTGATTTTTAACCTTTAAAGGTCAGAGGCCCTTCATAACTTGCCCCTTCCTAATTTTCTAGTCTTCTTTTCTTATACATGACTCCCATCCAAATATTCTTCAATCCAGTGACACTGGCCTCTTTGTTGCTTTTTCCACAAGACAAGGCTTCTCCATTCTTTGTCATAACTCAACCTTTTCACTGCCTGCCCCCACTCCTGGAATGTTCTCCTTGCTCTCCTTCCTCATTTCCACCTTCTTGTTTCCCCGGCTTCCTTCAAATCTCAGCTAAAATCCCACCTTCTGTAAGAAGACTTTCCCTGTCCTCCTTAATCTTAGTATTTTCCTTGTGAGATTATCACTAAGTTATCCTGTATACATCTTCTTTGTACATGTATATTTTTGCATGTTCTCTCCCCTAAAAGCCTGTGAGTTCCCTGAGAGCAGAGATCCTTTTTTTGGTCTTTTTTTTTTCCTAACATGACAGTGCTTATTAGCACAGTGTTTGACACACAGGAGATGTTTATTGACTGACTAGCAGGACAGTGTAGTGCCCTAGAGTTAGCTAAGTTTAAAAGAGGAATAGATGGGGGATGGAAGAGGCTATCTATGCTCCATTTAAGATGCCCATGGGACATCCAGTTTGAAAGACATCACTTCGGATGTCTTTTCCCTCTGCCTCCTCATTCACCCCCATGTCTTGAAAAGTTGTGGTCCTTCTCCTTGCCAAGACAAAGCCTTCTACATACATCCTTGATCCTACCTTATTCCATCTATCTTCTCCAGCCGACTGCCCCTCTATCATACCCCATACCTTCTCTCATCTCCAATTAATGTCCCTATCTATCTCCTCAAATATGTCCATGTCCTCTCCATTCTTTCAAAAAAAAAAAAAAAACAAACCTTCATTTGATCCAATATTCCCTGCTACCTATTATCCTATAACTCTCATTCACTTCTTAGCTAAACTCCTGGAGAAAGCCCGCTACAATCCGGTGCCTCCATTTCCCTTCCTCCCTCATTCTTCTAAACTCTGCAATCTGGCTTCTGATCTCATCATGCAACTAAAATTGCTCTCTCCAAAGTTACCAGTAATCTCTTAATTGCCAAAACTAATGGTTTTTTAATCCTCCTCTTTTTGACCTCTCTGAAACCTTTGAAACCGTCCACCCTCCCTTCTTCTGGACACTAAGTTCTCATGACAATATCTCTCCTGGTTCTCCTGTCTGAGCATTCCTCAGTCTCCATTCTTTTAGTTTTTCATTTAACTTACACCTAGCAATTGTGGGTGTCTGCCAATGTTCTGCCCTCGGCCCTCTTCTCTTCTTCCTCCATACAATTTGACTTGGTGATCTCACAGTTCCCATGAATTCAATTATCATTTCTACACAAATAATTCTCAGATCTATTTATCTAGCCCCAATGTCTTCTCTTGATCCTCAGTGTGCATTTCCAACTGCCTTTGGGACAACTCAAACTGGATGACTCATAGACATCTTAAACCAAACATGGTCAAAACTGAAATCATTATCTTTCCCCAAAAAAGTTCCCTTCTTCCAAATTTCTCTACTACTATAGAAGGACTCTCAACTGATCCAGGTTTGTAAACTCAGTTTCTTACACAATATTCCTCTGACACACACTCCACATGTATAATCTGTTGTCAAGTCTTGTTATTTTTCATCACAATTCTTGAATATGTCCCCTTCTCTCTATTCATATAACTACCACTCTAGTGCAGGCCCTAATGACCCCATGCCTAGATTATTACAATAATATTCTGGTTGATAGTCCTACTTTAAATTTCTTTCCACCCCAATTCAACCTCCTCTCAGTTGTAAAATTAATTTTTTTTAAAGTACAGATCCAATAATGTCACCCCCTAATCAATAAACTCCAGTGATTCCTTATTTCCTCCAGGATCAAATATAAAATCTTATGTTTAGTTCTAAAATGCCTTCCTGACCTGATCCCTTCACATCTTTCCAGTCTTCTTCCACTCTGCTACCCTTCAGGTACTCAATGATGCAATGACACTGTCTTCTTGCTATTCCTCCATCTTCTGACCCTTTGCCTTTTGACTAAGCTATCCCCCATGTCTGGAACGTTCTTCCTCCCTCACCTTCACCTCCTAGCTTCAAGACTCAGTGTAAATCCCACCTTCTACTGAAGGTCTTTCCTAGTTTCCTCTAGTCCCCAAACTGCTACTAGAGCCTTCACTCTGAGATTATCTTCCATTTACTCTGCATATATCTTTTATGTGCATAGTTGTCTGCATGTTGTCTCCATTAGAAAGTTAATTCCTTAAGGGCAAGGATTATTTTTGCCTTTCCTTGTATTCCCAGTACTTAGCCATATCTGGCTCTGTGCTTAATAAATGCTGGTTGACTTGACCTGACTCAACTGTGAATTGCTCTAGCAGCTATTCTGGAAAGCAATCTGGAACTATTCCAGAACATCATAAATGGTGCATGCCCTTTGACCTTGTGACTACCTCTATCAGACTTTCAGAAAATTTTCTTCAGAAAAATCAAAGAATGAGGAAATGGACCAATATGTACAAAAATATAGCTCTTTTTGAAGTAGCAAAGAACTGAAAAATAAGAAAGTGCCCATCTATTAATAACTGGCTAAACAAATTATGGTATATAATAAATGTATATAATGTAATACTCTTTTACAGTAAGAAATAACAAACAGGACAGGGTTCAGAGAAACCTAGAAAGACTTGTATGAACTAAAGCAGAGTGAAGCAGACAGAATCAGAAAAACAATTTATACAATAACATTGTAAAGACCAACAACTTTCAAACACAAGAATTCTGATTGTTACAATGTCCAACCAGGATGAACTATACTGCTCATCTTCTGTCAAAGAGGTGAAGGATTTAAGATGCAGAATGAGAAATGGATTTTTGAACATAATCAATATAGGAATTTGTTTTGCTTGACTATGTATTATTTGTTATTAAGAATTTTTCTTTTTTTTAATTGGAGGTGAAAGTTAAGAGGGAGCAAAAAAAAATCTTTGTTCATCAAAAAAGAAAATAAAATCTGTAGAGGGGTTGGCCTTAGCTAAAGAACTATTTCATAATCGGAGGCTGATATAAAAGAATAGATGATGGAGGATGATGTCACAGGGTAGTGAGATGAAGAAAAATAGCTCATGGAGGATCCACTCAATATCCTAAACATGAGTATTACTAAAATAATAATCTCCCAAATATAAGAATCAAATGGGATAATACTTATAAAGTGCTTATCTTAGTGCCTGGCATATAGTAGACACAATAAATGCTTGTTCTCTTCCTTGTTAAAACACTGATTTTTCCACATTTATCCTGTTTTCGATGTATTATCACTGAATCTTTATTTCTCTTCTACTGAAGTGTAATCCCTTTAAAGCAAGTATCCTTTATGATTACTCCTTGACAAAAACAAAAGAAATGGTAGAGAAGAACTGATTTCCAAGAGAGATGTTATATTTTCCTGGTAGTCAAATAACTAAGGTTATTGATCCCAATTTCTCCACTAACCTTGGTCAAATCCCTAAACCTCTTTAGCATCAGTTTCCTCATCTGTAAAAAGAAAGGTTGGATAAAATTACCTGTAAAGGTCCCTTCCAGCTCTCAAGTTACATAATTCTACTCTAATTACAATACTCTAAATCACACACAATGCCTACCAAATAATTTTCAATAAATTTGTTGAAATAAATAAAAGTATTACTCCTCATGGAGTATCAGAAACTAAGAGAAGCAAACTAGTCATCAAAGTAGGTTAAAGAGTTAAAATTTCTTGTATTTCCTGTCAACAATAATAGAATTAATCAAACCAAGTGGAAGCTCCAAACTGTGCTTCAAGATATTTCTGGTTTATAGTCTTTAAAAAGAACAGTTCTCAGCACAAAGCACCACCAATGTCATAAAAGTATCAAAGTGAAATGCATTCTTGTCTACCAAAAAACCATTACCTTTCTTTAAAAAAAAAAATACTTTGAAGGAAAAAATGTCTTTAGTACTTTCAGTTTCATACCATCTCCATATTTTACAAATAATTCTTATTATACAATGTACTTCCAATGCCATCACATGTTAACATGGCAGTCTTTTCATACTGATAGCCATCAGTTACCTAACAAGATAAATAACACTGAAAACCAAAGGACAAAATCCAGGTTTAGATTGGTAGTACTAAAAATATTATTATTTAATTATCTTTCTCATTTCTACTGCAGTATTATAGATTATTTTAATCTAGCTTCAATTCAAAAAGCCAAAGCTGAAATATTATACAGAATGCATATATATTTCCCTTCCCCCACACAAATCCCTTACAACTATATTAATAGACCCTAGGGTATAAAATGGAAACAGATTTCATACAACCATTCTGACACTTTGGTTTATTAAATCTCAATTCACTGGATTGTATTTCAAAATGCCCAGCACAGAATTCACAAGGGACTATGCAAATATATTTCTAAAAACAGGTAAAGAGGAAAAAGCTGCTTGCTATGCTTTTGGATTAAGACATCTTCACAATGCTGGAGGTTGAAAACCTTTGTTCTCAAGATAAGAAATTGATACAGACTCAGAAATAACAGGTTTCTCTCCTTTGGTTCAATTAGGCTTTTAAATTTAAAAAACAAAAAACCTCAAGACTTATTTCAGAAATCACAATGAATAATGTAAGAAAGGTTGTCCATTTTAATGTTCCTTCCTATTATAGCAACATCCTACTCACAGGAACTATTTTTCTACCCTTTCACTACATTTCACATACCACACTGGAAACAAAGACTACCAGAAATTACCTGGATCACAAGACAGATCGGCAGACAAGTGAAACCTCAAAAGGCTTGTTTCCATGGAGTAGATCAGGCTGAAATCCTTTCTCCACAGCACCATTCCCCCAGCCATTCCTTGGCTTTTCCTTTCATGTTTTCATGTGACTTTCCTGGAAAGGCATCTGTCTGATGGTTTTACTGACTTACATGAGGGATGATAAGAAACTCCACCTCTTCCCCTAGCCTCCTCCACCAATCATCTACCATCATCATCTGAGGCCCAACACTGCGCTGCTAATGGACAGGCAGAGAACAGCATCTATCTATATACCACCCCCACCCCCACCCCCGTACCTACCAACCAGTAAAGAAAGCCAGGATTTAACTTGGTATTTCTTAAAGCAAAGAGGCTATATAGTTACTATATAAAGAACATAAGTATAAAAGGTCAAACTACAGCATCACAAATGTCTCACCACAAATACAAACCTGTAGCTTTCCTCAGAATTCAACAGCCATGATTTTCAACAAGTATAATCCTTCACCAAAAAGGGGGGGGAGGGTGTGTGTGTGTGTGTGTGTGTGTGTGTGAAAAAAATCCTGAGGACATCTTAAAAATTTGCTGTTCCTTACTCTTTTCCTCTTAGAATATAACCAATGAACATGATTTATAAAAAGGCATTTTCCGATTTCCCACTGTGACTGATTAAATCCATAAACAATTAAGGATAGGGTACTCAAAAATTGAGGGAGGGGAAAGTGTTTTCTGCCCCAGTGATCTGAATTGAGGTTTGTAAGCAAGCCTAGCAGGAGAGAAATTTCTTCAAGCTATTCTGTGTTTGATTATTGTAATCTTCTCAGGGCTTTAACTGTGCCCAAGGCAAATATGAGGTCTACTGCTCTACTAACAAGCATCAGTGCAGCTGCAGAATGACAGAGATGACAGGAGAGAAAGTCATTTAATCCATTTCCTAGAAGCTATACAATTTTGCTAACAACAAAAATTTGGGCCAAACGCTACTCTCACAGAATCAAAAGGGCTGTAGATAGGACCTCTAAGGCCATCTAATTCAATTCCTTTATTTCACAAATGAAGTAACTAAGGTAGAGAACGGACTTGCCCAGGTTCATACAACTAGTAAGTAGATAAAGCAAGATTTGAATCCAGGTTGTCTTGACCCAAAGTCAAATGTCCTAGCTACTACAGCACTTGATGCCCTGAATATTTCACTGCTATTCCAAACATTAAATGATCTCCCAATATGAAGACACAGGATTCAAGAGTACTTTAGGAATTGTTTTTTCACCCAGTGGCCACAGGATAAGGATTAAGCACCAGCTTCTACTTGCTCCTACACTACAATTCAATAAACATTTAAGTTTCTACCACATACAAGACACTATGTTTGGTATTAGGGACAAAAAAAAATCAACAAAATATCTAGTTTCTGGGCTTGGTAAATTTATTCCAAATGAAAAACAATAACTTTAATCAATCATTAACTTAGTACGTACTATGGGTCAAGCACTATGCTAGCTAGGCATTAGTGATACAAAGACAAAAATGAAACACCCCTTACCATTAAGGAGCTTACAATGGTCTCAGGAGAGACAACATACATACCTAAAAGTACATACAAAATATATGCAAAGTAAATTACAGTTGGGGGTGGTAGGGTGGTGGTGAGAGGATCAGGGAAGGTACTAGTTCGGAAAGATCATATATAAAGTAACATTTGAGCTGAAGGATTTAAGTATTTATTAAGCATCTACTAATCTCCTTGGTACTCAATTTACAAATAAAAAAATCTGAGGCCCACAGTACTGACCATAGGTCTTTGGCTTTGAAAAAGGTATTGCCTTCTTCAGGGCAGTTTCTATTGAAGAAAGAAGTCAAAATCTACACTATAGTGAACTGAGTCATTTTTGCAACTCTCCCCTCGTCCATCTTTCCATAGATATGTGATAAAAATGCAAATATACAACAAAACCAATAATATGTAACAAAGATAAGGATTGTGATTTTATCAGAGGGCACATCCACGAAAGCAGATTGTAACTCCCTTCACAATTTAGAAGATAAGCTAAGAGAACTGCTGTAGAGAAAAAATTCATCAACCTGTGGCCAGCCTAGGGAAGAGCCTCTATGATAACAGTATAATGTAAAAGTAATATTAAAAGGCTCAGAAGACAGCCTCCAGAACACTTGGAGGATGTATAAGTAGATATGGCCAAGAGTGGATGGGATGGGATGGGATGGGATGGGATGGGATGGGATGGGATGGGATGGGATGGGATGGGATGGGATGGGATGGGATGGAGAGGGAATGTAGAAAACTTTTGCCTTGGCAAAAAGGGCCACCTCTTCAAGACATGGGTGGAGGAGATGGTGGGAGCAAACATCCTCTGGGACAGGAAATACAAAAATTACTAACTGCATTTTGCACAAGAGGAAATTAAGTCTTACAGTAGTTAAAAAACTTAATGAATATCACATGTTAATAAGTCTTCAAGTCAGGATTCAAACTCAGGGCTACTAACTCCAAAGCTAACATAACTCTCAGTAAGATTTTGGCCTGGTATTGACAAAAAGCAGTATAATGAATCCAGTCCTGGGTCTTCCTTAAACCTCAGCGACCTTTAATCATTTCCCCCGGAGCAGTTATAATACTCTAGACTGGGTGCGTCCAACTATCTGTTCAAGCTCAGTATTACTGTACATTTATATAGCATAATTTTTTCAATCCTTTTGTTTGCAGTTTTTCATGAACTCCTACTTCTTGTGACAAGAAGTCCTACTATTAACATGTTTTGCCCTACGTAAGACCCTTCTTTTGATCCTGTACTTCTTTGTGGCATATGACTAGCAGTAGAATCTCTGGGTCAGAGGTCATGGGCAGGTAAGACACTACGGGCAGAGGATTAAAAAAAAGGGCAGAAATGGCCCTTATCTTTAAGGATTCTAACTGGGGAGACAACACGAAAATAATTAGGTATACAAGACTATATAAGGAAAGTAATCTCAGAAGGGAAGGAACTAGCAGCTGCAGTGACTTGGGAAAGGCCTCCTGCAGAAGATAAGATTTGGGAGAAGTCTTGAAAAGAAACCAGGGATCTCATGCCCCCATATAAGAGTATCTTCCAAATCTTTGTGTCAAATTCTGATATGAGTTTGGTATCCAAGATAGATAAACAATTAAAAGATAAAAAAACCAAAAGCCATTCCCTCAATAGATAAATCGTCAAAGAATATTAACAAACTTCTCATTAGGAATAAAAATGGTAACAATAGCATTAATATAGCATTCCAAGGTTTGTAGCCAGAGGTAGCTAGTTGGTGCAGTGGATAGATCACAGAGACTGGAGTCAAGAAGATCTGAATTCAAATCCAGCCTCAGATACTTACTAGCTGTGCAATCCTGAGCAAGTTACTTAACCTTGTTTGCTTCAGTTTCCTCATCTGTATGGAGAAAGAAATGGCAAATCCAGGATCTCTAACAAGAAAGCCCAAATGGAGTATGAAGAGACCGACACACAACTGAAATAACTAAACAACTAAAGTCTGCAAAAAGCTTTACAAATCTCATCTCATTTGATCCTGTCCAAGGCTGTATTTGAACTCAGTTCCTCCTGACTCCAGGTCCGGCACTAATTCACTATGCCACTTAGCTGCCTATTAACAACCATAAGAAACAATGCCCCAAATCATTAATATTAAGAGAAATGCAAATTAAAATAACTTTGAAGTTATACCTCACACCCTGAAAACAGGCAAAGATGACAAAAGATGGGAATAATCATATTGAATAGGGAATGGGTAAACAAACTGTGGTACATGAATGTAATGGAATATTACTATGCTGTAAGAAATGACAATTTTAAAATTTATGATGAATACAGAGAAGCATGGAAAATATGCATGAAGTGATGCAGAATGAAGAGAGAATCCAATAAACACAATAATTGCAACAATGTAAATGGAAAGAACCATGAAAAAATCAAAAATTATGCTACAAAATTACAAAGAGCAAGCAAGGCTCCAAAGAGATACGAAAAGATGCTCCCATCTCACCCCTTTACAGAGGTGGGAGGTCCACCTCTAACAAGTGTGGTACAGTACACATGCTTTGAAGAATTCTGTGATGTAGTTTTGCTGATTTTTTTAACCTCTTTTTTATTTTTTAAATGTATTATTTATTAAATAGGGTGGATCTCTTGGAGGGGAAGAGACAGCAACACTAGGGAAAATTTTGGTGATTAAAGAAAGACATCAATAATTTTTTTTAACTTAATCATATCTTCCACTGCAGAAGACAATCTTATAGATTCACCCCCTCTCTGGATTAAGCTCACGGTTCCATTTTCTAATCCCAAATTTGCTCTCAATCAACCAGGAATCTTCTCAAAGTTATGCAAGGTTTGTGGGAATAGAGACCAACAATCACTCTTCCCTCACAAAGGAAATATGTTTCCATTACTACAAAAATAAAAATTCAAATGAACAAGTCAACCCCAAAGTTTCCAAAAGACCCTTTCCATATGTAGTCACAATTGTATGTGTAGTAAACTAACTACATTAACAAGTAGGACATAACAGAGATCTAAATCAAGAATGAAATGGCATCTTAGTAGATAAAACAGTTCTTGAAGCCAGATTCTATTTTCAAATGTAGAAAATCTCAAATCAAGAAAAGTAGAATTTAATCACAAATTAAAATATAAGCCTGGTGCATTTTAGTATCAAAATTTAAAATAACCATCCCATTTTAAACAGTAACAATAACAAACAACAAGGACTACAAAAAAGACCAGGCATTTCAATCAAATAAAGTGGTGCAGAATTTAACTGAGAACACTGAAGGGCAAAAAAGGGGGGAAATGTTTGGGGGGAGGGTAATCAGCCTGCATGCCAATTTAAGCACCACCTTTACAACTTCAGAGTATTAACCACTACTTCTATTAAGCCTTTTTTTTTTTTAAATTAAGGGACAGTGGGGGAGGAATAGAAGGGTCAAAGAGGAGATCTAACAGGGGACATTAAAAATACTCTTCCTGCTGCTTACACAGCTGTACTAGTGTCTTGACGTCAGTCTCAAGACTCCTGGGGAGTTCAGCAACAACTCATTCCTTGGTGTTTGCTATATTGTGTAAGTTGAAAAGTAAAAGTAATCTTGATTATTTTCAATATTAGTTTCCATGATAATTATTTTCAATTTGAGAAAAACCTGTGATATGAGAAATTAAATGTTATTTTTGGAAGAGAGTAACTGTGATTTTATTGGTAAGGGTTAACTCACAGTAAGAAAATTTCCTCTATTAATCTGTGTCTGTAACTGCCGTGTAATTTACAGAGGCAGCTTAGAATAGCCTAACAGGGAGTCTAGAGTTCAAGACTAGCTTCTGAGACATGAGTAGTGTAACTCTAGTCAAATCACTTAACTTCTCAGTACTGCAGGCATTTCCCTAATTAAACAGTTAACATTTAATTATTCAGAGACTGATTAACCAATTTGTGTAAGAAGTAAGGCTTTTTTGTGCTTGGACTCTTTGAGTGGTAGTTTATTTTCATCAGGTAACTGTAAGAGAAGGGTAAAACTCCAATCTATCAATTTAACATTTTTTGGTTGTGGTTATGGGGAAAGGAGATGGTGACTCCACAGGAAAAGTTTAGTGGGCAAAGGGACAAAGCAAAACTAAATGGTGAATCTTTATGTAAAAAGTCATAGTAAGTAAGAGTTAGAAAAATTGTGTAAAGTAGGTTAAGGGCAATTAAAATCAAAGACAATAAGATTCAATTTAGACAATTTTGTTTATAATTCTTGTTTGATAACATTAATAACACTTCACAACTGAGATAATAAGATACACAATAACATGCACAACTCAGATAAATTTTAAGACACTACACAGTTAAAAGCCATGATTCTGATTTTTTTTCTGATTCATTTTACAACTTCATCAGAAGAATCATTATGTACCAGGTTGTTATGCTTACCAAAATTAATATAAAATAGTCATTTTTGAAATCAATGAAAGAGAAGCCATTAATTCAGTAAGTATTTTAACCATAGATATTTAAAGGATATTTGTGTCAGGTTCCATCAAAAGAAACACAAAAATATTAAAAAAATGTAAATTATTTTATTCAACTGAAATGTACATACACAAGATACCGTTAATAACTCTTATCAAAATAAGAACACATGAGTTTGACAATTAGAAATTCTAAATGTTTTTCTTTTAAATAGTTTCTACCTCATACACCTCACCAGTGTATCTTCCCTTATAACAAAGGAGAAAAAAAGTTAAACTCAATCAACCTATACATAAACCAAATCTGACAGTGTATGCAACACGTATAATATATATAAATAATCTTGGTCTTTTCATACAGAAACAGGAAGGGGCATTTTCTCATTTCTTCTCTAGGGCAAAGCCCAGTCATTATGAATAAAAGGTGTCTCATCTTGTTTTATTCTTCTTTTCATTTATATTTTGTTACAGACATACATAGTTTTCCTGGTTCTGCTTGCTTGAACAGTTTACTAAGTTTTTCCATATTTCTCTGAATTCTAAGTAACAATCATTACTTAAAGCTCAGTATTACAGTACATTTATATAGCATAATTTCCAGTCTTTCAAGAAGTCCTACTCCTTGTGACAAGAAGTCCTACGTAGGACCCTTCTTTTGATCTTGTACCTCTTTGTGTATATGACTAGCAGTAGGATCTCTGGGTCAGAGGCAAGACACTTTTTTTGTGATTCCTGTTTCCCCCATCAAAAAAAAAAAAAGATGAACTAATTTGTAGCTGAATCTATAACAGCAGCTTTATGCTTTATGCAGCTCTTCCAACACTGACTATTCCATGTTTGCCAATTTAGATACTCATTACCTGTAGTAGGGCCACATCAAAACAATTAACATGATGATACTATCTAAATTTAGTGATTTAGTGCCATACCAAGCTATCAAGGAACTATTTTATAGGGTTAGATCAAAAAATTAAAAAGTAAAATTTATTGAAACAAAAGTCCTATAATATCAAGGAACTAAAGGGAAAAAAGTAGTAATGATGGGAGTACTTCTAGACTTCAAACTACACTATAAAGCTGCAATGAAAAAAAGAACTATTTAATACTGGTTTTAAAAATAGAAAAATTCATTAAGGGATCAAACAATAGAAGCAAAAATAAGGCACAATTGAACTCAATAGCCCAGTGTCAGATAAACCCAAGAACATAAAATACTTGGGGAAAGACTTCCTACACAAAAACTTCTGGAAAAGCTGGAAAACAATTTGACAAAAAAAAAAAATGTTTAGATCAGCATCATACCCAATACAACACAACAATCACAGGATCATAGATTTACAACTAGAAGGGATCATACAGGCCGAGTACAATTCCCTCAATTTAAAAATGAGTAAACTCAAGCAGAGAAAATGACACAAGGTCACACAGCTACAAAGCATCTAAGGTGGAATTTGAACCTAGGTCTTCCGGAATCAGATAAAAATGCTCTCTACAATACACCTCGCTGCCTCTCAAGATTCTAAAACAATAACTGACCTAAATATAGAAGGTCAAATCATAAAAGAATTGGAGGAAAATAGAAGCAGATTCCTTTTATAGCAAGAGCTATAGGACTAAATGGGATAGAAGAGACAAAGAAGATAAATACAGGTATCTAAGTGACACAGTACATAAAAAGCTAGACCTAGAGTCAGAAAGACCTGAGCCGAAAATCTGCCTCAGACGGTTACTGGCTGTGTAACCCTAAATAAGTCTCTTAATTTGTTTGTCCTGTTTTCTCACCTGTAAAATGCAAATAATAATAGCACCTAGCTCCCAGAGTTATTGTGAGGATTGGATGAGGTATTTGTAAAGTACTTTGCAAATGTTAAAGAACTATATGTATGCTAGCTATTCTGATTATTAATTTTATTTAAAGGAAATTGCAACGCTTCTCTGGGAACAAAATCATAGGAAAGAACTATCTATCATACAAGAATTGTTAGTAAAACTGAAAAACAATCTGAAAGAAATTAGGGTCAGACAAAGATCTTACAATAACTGCAAAATGGATATCTGACCTAATTATTAACAAGAAAATAAGAAGAGATGTAGATCTTGCAGTTGAGGCTGGGATATGAATTCTTAACCAAACAAGGAATAGAAGCAATTACAAAAGACAAAATGGATAATTATGACGATGTAAAATTAAAGATCTTTTACTTTACCAAAATTAATGCAACTCTGATAAAAAGGGAAGCAGGAATAGGAAATGGGAATAGGATAGGGATAGGAAATAGGAATAGGGATAGGAAAAAATAGGAAATAAATAGGAATAGGAAAAAAATTTGTATTAAATATCTCTGATAAGGATTTAATAGCCAAGTTACATAGACAAGTAACAGAAATATGTATGACAAAAATCATTTTCCAATAGATAAGCAGTCAAAAACTATGAAGCAGTTCTCAAAATAAGAATTGCAAACTATTAACAACCATATAACACAATATTACAAATCATTATAAAAAAATTCAAATCAAAATGACTGAGGTTTCAACTCAAACCCAGCAAACTGGCAAAGATGAAAAAAAGATAGGAATGATCGAAACTGGAGGGGTAAAAATATTAATACAATGTTGGTTTTGCTCTGAATTGGCTCAAACATTTTGTAAAGTAATTCGGAATTATGTGAAGAAATTAAATAATTTGTCTATATACTTTGATCAAAAATGTCCAATGCTAGGCATATACTCCAAGGAAGGCAATGATAAAAGTAAATACCCCACACAAATCAAAATATTTATAGCAGCACTTGTTATAGTAGTAGTCTTCAATGAAAAAGGGGGAAAAAAATATAGTTGGAACTAAGGCTGGGTCTTTATTAGCTTTTAAACTAATTACAAAGTTATTTTAAATATGCAAGAGTATTTCTACAAACAGTATGGAAGAGAGGTCTTTCTGTGACACCTCTCCCCAAATTGAGTTTATTGCTAGATCACAACTAATGATTCTGAGGTTCCTTACCTCAGATTCTATGTTTTCATTAATGACTTTTGGCTCCCTTTTATGGCTTGAGATAGGTTGGTAACCGTCATTCTATAAATGATTATCTGAAGCTCATCTGCCATTTTTATGCCCATTTTATGCAGTCTCCTACAATTTATGCCTTTGTACTTAAAACTTTACTACCTGCAAAACTGTATCTTCCCCTTCTCTTTCAGATCTTCTACAAAAATGATAAGACCAGTTTCAGAATCAGCGCCTAAAGAATCCTACTTTTTATACTTACCCATCCATAAAAGTGCTGATTTATTCCCATTCTTTATTTCCTTCTCTTAAGTCAATTTCCTAGCCATTAATAAACACTGTCATTCATCATGGAGTAACTTAATTTGTTTTAATTTATTTTTCAAATATTCTTTGAGGAGAGGACAGCCTCTTCAAAGATTCTTTGAAGTCAGCATGATATAGTAAAAAAAAAAAAATAAAAATTGGATTTTAAGTCAGAAGCTCTGAGTTCAAATCCAGACTCTGCCACTTACTACCTGTGTGATTCTGGGGAAGTAATTTAATATCTCTAGGTCTCAGCTTCCTCACCTGTAAAATAAGGTTGAAACAGATTACTTCTAAGGTTCCTTCCAATTCTTGATCTATGATCCTGTTTAAGTTTATGTAAACTGCATCCACTACCTCCCTTCACCACCTATTTGGGATGTACCCAATACCATCCACTTCTTACTTGTCTCCAGAGGAGTTTTTTAAATTAAAGTAGATTTCCTTTATTGGAATTATCTTTTCTCCCAAAAGCAGGCTGTAATAATAGTTTAAATACACTGGTGACTGTCACCAAAATAAAATAACCATAAAATAGCTAGTTGAATTTTTTTTAAGGAATATAGCAAAACTGACACACAAATAAATATTTTCTTCCAAGTAGTAACCTCAAGAAACGATAAACTTATTCCCAACAATGTTGCCACTACTGAAAACTTTTTTGAAATTGCCTTCAGAGTTACCTTATGAATTACTCAGGAAAATCACATTATTACTCTAAAGTCACTGCTCAGTACAACTGTCATTTTCATGAGACTGCCCCATCATCATCCCAACTTTCTCACTTCTTATCTTCAATCTCCAGCTGCTTCCCTCCTGCCTACAAATATGCCCATGTTTCCTCCATCCTCAAAAAATTCCCACTTGAACTGAGCATTCCCACTAGTTATTGTTCCATATCTCTCCTTCCTTTTCTGGTTAAACTTTTTGAGAAGACCATCTGCAAACAGTAGCTCCACTTGCTGTCCTCTCTCTTATCTTAACTCTGTATGGTTTAGCTTTCGACTTCATTTATTCAATTAAACTCTTCTCTCCAAAGTTTCAATGATCACTTAATTGCCAAATCTAATAACCTATTTTTCAATCCTCATTCTTTTTTTTTTTTTACCTCTCTGCAACTTTTGTCACTGTCAATCACCCTCTTCTCCCTGATAACCTCTTCTCTTTAGGTTTTCACTATGCTGTTCTCCCTTGGTTCTCCTACTTATTTAACCACTGCTCATTCTCCTTTACCAAATTTTTGTCCAGGTCATGAACACTAAGAGTAGATGATTTCCAGTGCCCTGTTCTGGTCCTTCTTCTCTTCTCCCTCTATGCTATTTTACTTAGTGATCTTATCAGCTTCCATGGATTCAGTTATAATCTCTATGCTGAGGATTCTCAGATCTACTCACCCAGCTTTAACCTCTCTCCTAACATGCAGACTCACCTATTAAACAGATGTCCCCCTAGACATCTTAAGCTCAACATATCCAAAACTGAACTTATCTTTTCCCCCAAAACCTTCCCTTTCCCAAACTTATCTATTACCGTGGAGGGCACCACCACCCTTCTCATCACTAAGACTTACAATCTGGGGTTATCCTCAAGTCCTCACTCTCACCCCAAGTCCAGTCAGTCATTAATTTCTGTCATTTCTACCTTCATAGCTCTTATCTACTCCCCTATCTCTTCTCTGAGATCACCACTGGTGCATCATCCTGGTGCAGGCTATAATGACCTCATGCTGGAACTACTGCAATGGCTTTCCAGTTGGTCTCCCTGCATCAAGTCTTTCCCCACTCCAAACCATTCTACATTTATCTGTACTCCCTGCAGTAGAGTTTGAATGCCTGGAGGTTCAGCTCAAGAAAGACCTCAGTGCTTGGTGCCCTGTCTTTCCAGGTGATCTTCAGAATCTTCCTAAGACAAATTCAAATGATTCAGTTTCCTGGGTTGGCACTGGTATACTGTCCAGATTTCATAGGCAAACAACAAAGAGGTCGGCACAATGGCTCTGTAGATCTTCAGTCTGGTAGGCAGCTTAATACCCCTTCTCTCCCACATTTTCCTTTGGAGCCTATGGGCTTAGCTCTAGCAATGCATGCATCAATGTCATTATCTATGTGTAAATCCCTGGAAAGTATATTACCAATAGTGAGTGAACAGGTCCGCAGCATTCAAAATTTCTCTATTTGCTTTAACCAATGGTTCCAGGTATGGATGGTGTGGTACTGGCTAGTGGAAAAACTCTGTTTTCTTGGTGTTGTCAGGCCAAAATTAGCACAAGCAGCAGAGAATCAAACCATGCTGTTTCATCTCAGCCTCAGAGGCTGCACTGAGTGTACGAATATCAGTGATCAAAAAGTCATGCACCTTTTCTCCCTCCACTTTAGTCTTGACTTACAGGCTTTTCAAGTTAAATAGTTTACCATCAGTGTGGCAGCAGACTTCACTGCCATTTTCATTTTCCTTGAAGGCATCCAACAACATCACTGAAAACATCATGCTAAACAGCACACAGCCAGCCTTTCACTCCACTGGTGACCGGGAAAGTGCAAAAGCACTGTCCATTATCCAGAACCTGTGCAAGTAGTCTGTCATGGATCTGGTAAACAATACTGAAGAACTCCAAGCAACTAAATTTTGCCATGATCTTCCACAAGCCATCACAACTGACAGCATCAAAGGCCTTGGTCAGATCAATGGACATTGTGTATTCTCTTCTGTTCCTGGCATTTGTCCTGTAGTTGTTGGGCATCAAATACCACATCGACTTTACTTTGACCCACTCTGACGCCACAGTGGCTCTCAGGAAGGTGATCATCTTCTAGGTAAAGGATCAGCTTATTAAGAATGATTCTAGCAAGAATCTTGCTGGCAATGACCAAGACAGAGGTGCGTCTTGTGATTGTCACAGGAACCTCTTTCCTTTTCCTTCACAGAGCTGTGCAATGGAGGCATTCTTGAACTCCTAGGGAATAACCTCTTCTTGTCATATAACCCGGAAGATTTCAGTCAGCTTTTGTATGAGCGGTGGACCGCCTGTCTTGTAAATCTCAGCTGGAATAGAATCCACACCAGAAACCACACAAGAGTAGCCTAATGACACTCAAAACTTCATGTGGAAATTTAGCTAAGGAGGGATTGTCTTCAGCCTGAGGTATATGGTCAATAGCTTCAGCACTGTGTTAATGACAGTCTGTTGGAAACATTATGGAAATGTTTAGCCCATCTCCCCAGGATCGTGTCCTTGTCACTAATCATGTGACTCCATCAATGCTAAGTAGTTGAGATGCATCCTAGCTTTTTGACCCATAGCCTTCAGAGAATCATAAAAGCACTTTAGATTGTTACTATCAGTGTAAAACTGAATTTCATCTGCCTTCTCACTGAGCCAAGAACCCTGCATCTCTCTAAGCTTTGCTTGCACTTAGTTTTGATAGAGATAAATGCTGCCTTCTTAGAGACAAACTATCCTCCTGGTAAAATGCTGTGGAGTTCCCATTTTTCATTTAATAACATCCGAATTTCCCCATCATTTTCATCAAACCAATCCTGATGTTTGCGAGTGTTCTGGCCCAGATGAGTAAATGCAGTGCTGTGCATCAAAGCTCTAAAAGCTGCCTACTCCTTTTCGGCTTCACTGTTGCCAACCATGTGTTGGCTCAGTTTTCTCTCCAAGGTAGCAACGAACTGTTCCTGTCCTGAGAAGTATTCTATCTAATCTGTTCACATTAAGTCTTCTGGTAGTTATCTTTCTTTGGAGCCACCACTTTCACTGAATGTGAATGATTAGCTTGGAGAAAATAAGTGTGTGCCACATACTGCCTTTATCCCTCTCACATCCTGTCTATCTCTTCTCCTTGCAATGACACAGTCTACTAAATGCCAGTGTTTGTCTCGTGGGTACCTCCGTGAAGTTTTGTTGCTTTTAGATAAATGGAAGACAGTGTTGGTGATGAAAAGGTCATGAGACATACAAGTCTTCAGTAGTAAGTGACCACTGCTATTGCTCTTTCTGACTCCATTACTTCCAAGGACTCCCTGCCATGTCTGATGGTTTGTGCCTACTCTGGCAGTAGAGTCTCCCAACTACGAATAAGGAGTTCATAGTCCCACTCTACTCCCTTGTCCCCACTCTACTAGCCCTTGTCAGGCTAATTTGATGCACTCTATTCAGTTCTGGGAATGACTGTTTAATTGTTGATAAACTAGAGAGTGCCAGAGGAGGGCAACCAAGATGGTAAAGAGCCTTGAGTTTCATGCCACAGAAGGATGAAGGAACTGGTACTGTTTAACTTAGAGAAGAGAAGACTAAGGATTATGACAGCTGTCCTCAAACATCTGAAGGAATGTCACAAAGAGGAAATATTATCAGAATTGCTCTATTCGGTCCCAGTGGTCAGAAGAAGTAAACTCAGGCTTCATGTCAGGTAAAAGTTTCTAGAAATTTGACTTGTCCAAAAAGCAGGATGGTCTGCTTCAAGAGCTAGTGGGTTCCTCCTCTACAGATGTCATCAAGCTAGGGCTGGAGAACTACCTAATGCATATGTTATAGTAGTCATTCCTTTCAGATGATGTGTGATTCTGTGAAATGCAAAACACATTGTGGAGGAAGAGCTGAAAAGACCTGGCAACTGATTAGCAATGTGGGGTAGAGAGTGAAGAATTGTTGATAATGCAAAGTTGAAAACCTTTGAAACAAAAAGAATGGTCTGGATAGAAAAGAGGGAAATTTGGAAGAGAAGGTACTTTGGAAGAAAAGATAATGGGTTCTGCTTTGGGTTTTAGAAAAGGCTCCAGTGTACTGGGTAAATTCTCTTTGAAAGATTTACAGAAAAAAGCTGAGAGAGAAGGGAAAGGAATGGAGGAAGGGGAAGAAATGACAATGGTGATGATGACAAAGAATTGGTTGAGTGAATATCTACATTTTTGAGACCAAAGATTTAATTTTAAATAAAGCTTTTTAGAAATGTTATTTACAAGGCACTGGACTAATAAGCAAGGGTAAAATCACAACTGTTTGCCCTAGTGAACTTATATTCTACTGGGAGTATACTATATACATAGTTCAGTATGAAATGACATAATCTAAGGAAGGGAAGACTAACAAATTGGGGTTGGAGATCAGGAAAGGTTTTACAGCTGGTGTCCATTGAGGTGAATCTTATAGATGCTCCCAAGTATCCAAGCAAAGCAAACAATACTTGGTCCAGTCATGGCCATAAGTTACCAACCCTTAAGAAGTAGAACTTCAAATACTGGGAAAACCAATGAGGGTTGGACTTACAAGTCAAGACACCTACTTAGTTAGGCAAAACAGTTCTCACACACCTACTTCAGAACTAAAAAAAAAAGACAAAACTATAAATATCATCAGATCAAATAATGATCAACAAATGCAATGAGACACCGCAATAAGCAATTTCATCTTCCCCAGGAGTAAAAAAAGTGAGCCAGAAACCCATGGACAATAGGAAAGAGGGCTCACCAGAAAAGTCAACATCAGTGTAGACAAATAAGAGAGAAGCCTCCCAGTGGGGCCAGAGACAAAACAGACACCTCCAGCCTACAAGCACTGTTAAGCTACTTATTCTGAGGCAGCAAGAATAGAGGACTGGAAGGGGTAACCAGAGAGACAACAGAAAAAAAGTCACCTTATTTCCTAAAAGAAATCCCAAAGGGAAAAGTTCCAGGGATGTCACAGCCAAAACCCAGAGCTTCCACAGCAAAGAAAAAATACTCTAAAGCAGCCAGAAAGAGTCAAGGTTCCAAGCAACCATAATCAGGATCACACAAGACCAGGAAGTTTCTATTAAAAACAAGCAAGGAGGGAAGGCAGAGTCAAGATGGCAGAGAAAAGCCAGGAAGTTGCCTGAGCTCCCGATTTCCCCTCAGAAACAATGTTAAATCAAGCCTCTAAATGGATTCTGGAGTGACAGAATCTACAAAAAGACAGAGTAAAACAATTTTCCAGCTTAAGATAACTTATAAGGACTTCAGGAAAGGTCTGTTTCACTTGGGTAAAAGAGGAGCACAACCCAGCACAGATGGTCTCCAGGCAAGCCAGTGGGAGGCTCTTCACCACAGCACTGATTAGCTACCAAGGACACTTGGTCTTGGCTCAGCAGGCCAGTTGTGAGGCCACCAGTCCCAGTACAGAAGGCAAACTGCCAGCTGCAGAACCCCCAGCACAGCAGGCACAACTAGGCCGGGCCACCCCAATGCAGTGGACAAACCACCATCACATGCGGCCTGGGCACAGAAAGACAGTGACCACTCCCCTTGCCCCCATAAACAATGCTTGGGACATTACCCCCTGTGCCCCAGGAGGAGAGCTCAACTTTAAAAGTCACATGAAGCTAAATATGAGCAAAAAACAGAAAAGAACCCTGACCACAGAAAGCTACTGTGGCAACAGGGAAAATCAAAACACAAACCCACAAGAGGAGAACAATATCAAAATGCCTACATGTGAAGCCTCAAAGGGGAATATGAATTGGTCTCAAGAACAAAAAGCCTTCTTGGAAGAGCTCAAAAAGGATTTTAAAAATCAAATAAGAGAGGTAGAAGAAAAACTGGAAAAGAAATGAGAGTTATGCAAGAGAGTCAACAGCTTGGCAAAAGGGACAACTGACTGGAGAAAACAATTCTTTAAAAAATACAATTGGCCAAAAAAAATCACTAAAGAAAACAACTCCTTAAAAAGTAGAATTGGCCAAATGGAAAAGGAGGTACAAAAGATAACTGAAGAAAATAATTCCTTAAAAATTAGAAATGGGCAAATGGAAGCTAATGACTATATGAGACAACAAGAATCAGTCACAAAATCAAAAGAATGAAAACACAGAAGAAAATGTGAAACATCTCACTGGACAAACAACTGACTTGGAAAATAGATCCAGGAGAGACAATTTAAGAATTACTGGACTACCTAAAAGCCATGATCAAAAAAAGAGCCTGGATAGCATCTTTCAAGAAATTACCAAGGAAAACTGCCCTGATATCCTAGAACCAGAGGGTAAAACATTACTTGAAAGAATTAACAAATCACCTCCTGAAAGAGATCCAAAAATGAAAACTTCAAGGAATACTGTAGCCAAATTCCAGAATTATCAGGTCAACAAGAAAATACTGCAAACAGCCAGAAAGAAGTAATTCAAATATCAAGGAGTCACAGTCAGGATTACACAGGACTTAGCAGCTTCCACATTAAAGGACTGAAGGGCTTGGAATATGATATTCTGGAAGGCAAAGGCATTTGAATTACAACCAAGTATCCACTACCCAACAAAGCTGAGCATAATCTTTCAGGGGAAAAGATGGACATTCAATGAAATAGGGGATTTTCAAAACTTCCTGATGAAAAGATGAGAGATGAACAGAAAATTTAATCTTCAAAAACAAAACTTAAGAGAAGCATAGAAACAGGTAAACAGAGGGGGAAAAACCCATGTTATTCAATAAGGTTAAACTGTTTATATCCCTAGATGGGAAGATGATACTTGACAACTGTATCTCTACTAGGGCAGTTAGGAGTATATATAGACATAGGGTGTGGGTGTAAGTTGATTTTGATGTGACGATATAAAAAAAATTATGGGGTGAAAAAAGGATTGTACTAGGGAGAAGAGGAAAGGGGGAGACAGAATAGGGTAAATTACATCACATGAAGAGCCGCAAAAGACCTATTACGGTAGAGGGAATAAAGAGAGGGCGTCAGCATGTTTGAATCTAACTCTCGTCAGATGTAGATCAAAGAGGGAATAACATACACATTCAGTGGGGTACATAAATTTATTTTACCCTACATGGAAATAGGATGGGAAAGGGGAAAGAAAAGGGAGGGGGGGAATGGGTGAGAGAAGGGAGGGAGGGTTGAAGGAGGTGGTGGTCAGAAGCAAAACACTGGTCATGAGGGACAGGGTGAAAGGAGAGAAAGTATAAACAGGGGAGAAATAAGATAGAGGGAAATACACAGTTAGTAACTATAACTGTGAATGTGAATGAGATGAACTCTCCCATAAAACAGAAGTGAAGAGCAGAGTAGATTTAAAAACTACAATCCTACAATATATTATTTACAAGAAACACATTTGAAGCAAAGAGACACACACAGAGTAAAGGTTAAAGGCTGGAGCACAATATATTATGCTTCAGCTAAAGTAAAAAAAGGAGTAGCAATCCTGATCTCAGACAAAGCAAAAGCAAAATTGATTAAAATAAAATTTAGAAAATTAAAAACTAGGGAAATCCAGGGGCGGAGCCAAGATGGCAGCAGGAAACCAGAGACTAGTGTGAGCTCCCTCCCGAGTCCCTCCAAAAACCCGTAAAAAATGGCTCTGAACCAATTCTAGAACTGCAGAAACCACAAAAACAGCAGAGGTAAGCAGGGCTCCAGTCCAGGACAGCCTGGATGGTCTCTGGGTGAGGTCTATCCTACACGGAGCTGGGAGCTGGGAACGGAGCTCAGCACAGCCCAGCCTGAGCTGCACGGACCAACCGGACCAGGAGCCAGGTGGAGCAGGCCCTAGCGCCCTGAATCAGTGAGCTGCGGCAGTTACCAAACTTCTCAACCCACAAACACCAAAGACAGCAGAGAAGGTTAGTGGGAAAAGCTGCAGGAGTGGAAGGAGTTCACTGTTCAGCTACCAGCCCCGGGGGCAGCGGAGGTGGGGCAGCTACAGCTGCTGTTGCTTCAGGCCCCAGGCCCACCTGGTGGGAGGAATTAAGTGGTGGATCAGAGCAGGAGTGCACAGCCTGCTGAAGATCTAAGCCCAGTCCGGGTTGGGGGTTCTTGGGGAAGGAGGAGTGCTGGTGTGGCAGAGATGGCACATCCCCCCCCAAACGTGGAACACAGAACTCTTTAGTCTACAAGCAGTCACACCCTGCTGAAAAACTCAAGGGTCAAGTTAGTTGGTTGGGAATATGGCCAGGCAGCGAAAACACACCCAGATTCAGTCTCAGACTTTGGATTCTTTCTTTGGTGACAAAGAAGACCAAAACATACAGACAGAAGAAGTTAACAAAGTCAAAGAGCCTACAACAAAAACCTCCAAGAAAAACATGAACTGGTCCCAGACCATGGAAGAGCTCAAAAAGCATTTGGAAAAGCAAGTTAGAGAAGTAGAGGAAAAATTGGGAAGAGAAATGAGAAGGATGCGAGAAAACCATGAAAAACAAGTCAATGACTTCCTAAAGGACACCCAAAAAAATACTGAAAAATACACTGAAGAAAACAACACCTTAAAAAATAGACTAACTCAAATGGCAAAAGAGCTCCAAAAAGCCAGTGAGGAGAAGAATGCCTTGAAAGGCACAATTAGCCAAATGGAAAAGGAGGTCCAAAAGACCACTGAAGAAAATACTACCTTAAAAATTAGATTGGAGAAAGTGGAAGCTAGTGACTTTATGAGAAATCAAGATACTATAAAACAGAACCAAAGGAATGAAAAAATGGAAGACAATGTGAAATAGCTCATTGGAAAAACCACTGACCTGCAAAATAGATCCAGGAGAGATGATTTAAAAATTATTGGACTACCTGAAAGCCATGACCAAAAAAAAAGCCTAGACATCATCTTTCAAGAAATTATCAAGGAGAACTGCCCTGATATTCTAGAGCCACAGGGCAAAATAGAAATTGAAAGAATCCATCAATCACCTCCTCAAATAGATCCCAAAAAGAAATCTCCTAGGAATATTGTCACCAAATTCCAGAGCTCCCAGATCAAAGAGAAAATACTGCAAGCAGCCAGAAAGAAACAATTTGAGTATTGTGGAAACACAATCAGAATAACACAAGATCTGGCAGCTTCTACTACATTAAGAGATGGAAGGGCTTGGAATACAATATTCCGGAGGTCAATGGAGCTAGGATTAAAAGCTAGAATCACCTACCCAGCAAAACTGAGGATCATGCTCCAAGGCAAAATATGGACTTTCAATAAAATAGAGGACTTTCAAGCTTTCTCAGTGAAAAGACCAGAACTGAATAGAAAATTTGACTTTCCAACACAAGATTCAAGAGAAGCTTGAAAAGGTAATCAAGAAAAAGAACAAGAAAAAGAAATTGCAAGGGACTTACTAAAGTTGAACTGTTTTGTTTACATTCCTACATGGAAAGATGACGTGTATGATTCATGAGACCTCAGTATTAGGGTAGCTGAAGGGAATATGCATATATATATATATGTTTATATGTATGTCTGTATATATATATATGTTTATGTGTATGTATATATATGTGTGAATGTGTATGTATGTATATATATATATATATATAAAAAGAGAGAGAGAGAGAGAGAGAAAGAGAGAGAGAGGACACAGGGTGACTTGAAGATGAAGGGAAGATACCTAAAAGAAATAAAATCAAATTAAGTGATAAGAGAGGAATATATTGAGAGAGGGAGATAGGAAAAGATAGAATGGGGTGGATTATCTCGAATAAAGGTGGCAAGAGGAAGCAGTTCTGTGGGAGGAGGGAAGAGGGCAGGTGAGGGGGGAATGAGTGAACCTGGCTCTCATCAGATTTGGCCTAAGGAGGGAATACCATACATACCCAATTGGCAATCTTACCCCACAGGAAAGAAGAGGGAAGAAGATAAAAAAAGGGGGGGAGGATGATGGAGAGGAGGGCAGATGTGGGTGGAGGTAATCAAAAACAAACACTTTTGAAAGGGGACAGGGTCAAGGGAGAAAATTCAATAAAGGGGGATGGGTTGGGAAGGAGCAAAATACAGTGAGTCTTTCACAACATGAGTATTGTGGAAGGGTTATACACAATGATACACATGTGGCCTGTGTTGAATTGCTTGACTTCTTAGGGAGGGTGGGTGGAAAGGGAGGGAGGAGTGGGGAGAATTTGGAACTCAAAGTTTTAAAAACAGACGTTCAAAAAAAAAAATTTTTTTGCATGCAACTAGAAAATAAGATACACAGGCAATGGGGTGTAGAAATTTATCCTGCCCTACAAGAAAGGAAGGGAAAAGGGGATGGGAGGGGAGTGGGGTGACAGAAGGGCGGGCTGACTGGGGAACAGGGCAACCAGAAGACAGTGGGGGGGAAGGTAGAAATGGGGAGAAAATTTGTAATTCAAACTCTTGTGAAAACCAATGCTGAAAACTAAATATGTTAAATAAATAAATTTTAAAAAATAAAAATTAAATTAAAAATTTTTTTAAAAATTAAAAAATTAAAAACTAATTAAAAGAGACAAGGAAGGAAACTGTATCTTGCTGAAAAGTACCAAGACAATGATGTAATATCAGTATTCACCAACTGGTAAAGCATCCCAATTCTTGGAGGAGAAGTTCAGTGAGTTACAAGAAGAAATAGAAAGCAAAACTATAATAGTGGGGAATCTCAACCTAACCCTGATCTCAGGACTAGATAAATCTAACCACACACACACAAAAAAAAAAACCACAAGAAAGAAGTTAAGGAGATGAATCAAATTTTAGAAAAGTTAGCTGTAACAGACCTTGGAAGAAAACTGAATGGGAATAGAAAGGAATACGCTTTTTTTTCAATGATACTTGGCACCTACCAAAAGAAAACCTCATCATGTTTTAGGACATAAAAACCTCAACAATCAAAATGTAGGAAGGCAGAAATATTAAATGCATCCTTTTCAGATTATAATGCAATAAAAATTACATGTAACAAAGGGCCTTGGAAAGATTCATTGGAATTAACTGGAAACTAAATAATCTAATCCTAAAGAATGAGTGGGTCAAAGAACATATTATAGAAACAGTCAATTATTTCATCAAAAAGAACAACAATAATGTGACAATATACCAAAATTTATGGGATGGAGCCAAAACAGTACTAAGGGGAAATTTTATATCTCTAAATGCTTACATGAATAAAATAGAGAAAAAGGAGATCAATGAACTGGGTCTGCAACTAAAAAAGTTAGAAAAGAACCAATTAAAAATCCCCAATACCAAATTAGAAATTCTGAAAATCAAATGAGAGATTAATAAAATTGAAAGTAAGAAAACCATTGAGCTAATAAATAAAACTAAGAGTTAGTTTTATGAAAAAAAATAGATAAATCTTTGGTTAATTTAATTAAAAAAAAAGAAAGCCAAAATATGAGTATCAAAAATGAAAAGGGTGAATTTACCATCACAAATGAAGAGGAAATTAAAGCAATAAATAATTCAGAGCTATTTTGCCCAACTGTATGCCAATAAATCTGACAATCTAAGTGAAGCAGATGAATATTTACAAAAATATAAATTGCCCAGATTAACAGAAGAAGAATTAAAATACTGTATTGGTAAGCAAAATGGGCTCTTAGCACTTAGTTCAACCAAGTACCCTTGAAGAGTTTGGCTTTTGTTTCCTTTGAGTAATTCAGTGTATTTCATTGAGTCTTACTAGGTGCTAATTCCCAAGCCCAAATCCCTATTAGGTGCTAAGCCTATGTGGGCATGAAGCTCCCGGGGTACTAAGGGGATGTGCTAACTCAAGAGCCAATCATAGGAGCCTAAGTTCTGGTCATTCAGATGACATTTGATAACGTCTTAAATGCTATAAGAAGAGAAGACAGAGCCATTTGTGCAGGGCTCTCACTTGCGGTGGTGCTGATGCGGAGACTCCGGACAGAGGTAGCTAAGAGCCCTCCAGCTGATACTGAGACTTCGTTAAACTCTGGTAACTATGTATTGGGATTTGAATCAGACAAGGTCTGTCTGTCAATGTTTGTACTTTGTATTTTGCTCTGAAGTTCAGTGTGCTGGTTTTTTCCCCTGAACTAAATGAATGACATTTGTATACTGAATTAAAGTAAGCTTGTCAACCTCTTAACATTGCTTTCCTTAGAAAAGTAGATCAAAAGAACCTGGGCTTTTGTAGTGTGCTGGTAGCATTCTTGTTGTTGGGCTTGTGTTGGTCTTTCACCCCCACAACAGCTGCTAGTCGAATTGTTGAAACAAATGCGTAAATAATTCCATTTTAGAAAAAGAAAATGAACAAGCCATTAATGAACTCCCTAAGAAAAAATCACCAAGGCCAGATGGATTTACAAGTGAACTCTACCAAGACATTTAAAGAACAATTAATTCCAATACTAAATGATTTGGGAAAACAGGTGAAAAAGGAGTCCTACTGAATCCTTTTTACAACACAAATATGGTGATGATACCTAAACTAGGAAGAGCAAAAACAGAGAAAGAGAACTAAAGAACAATTTCCCTAATGAATATTGATACAAAATTTTTAAATAAGGTACTAGCAAAAAGATTACAACAATTTATCACCAGTATAATACACTAGGACCAGGTGGGATTTATACCAGGACTGCCTGGCTGGTTCAATATTAGGAAAACTAGCAATATAATTAATCATATCAATAACAAAACTAGCAGACATCATACACCTATCTCCACAGATGCAGAAAAAATGCTTTTGACAAAATACAGCACCCATTCCTATTAAAAACGTTAGAGAGCACAGGAATAAAAGGAGTTTTCCTTAAATGACAAATAGTATCTATCTAAAACCATCACCAAGCATTATATGTAATGGTGATAAGCTAGAAGCTTTCCCAATAAGATGAGGGGTGAAACAAGGATGCCCATTGTCACCACTAGTATTCAATATTGTACTAGAAATGTTAGCTTTATCAATAAGTGAAGAAAATAAATTGAAGGAATTAGAAAAGGCAAGGAGGAAACAAAACTATCACTCTTTGCAGATGATATAATGATAGAGAATCAACTTAAAAACTGTGAAATAATTAAGAACTTTAGCAAAGTTGCAGGATATAAAATACACCTACATAAATCATCAGCATTTCTATATATTACAAACAAAGCCCAGCAGCAAGAGATAGAGAAATTCCATTTAAAATAACTGTAGACAATATAAAATATTTGGGAGTCTACCTGCCAAGGCAAACCCAGGAACTACATGAACACAATTACAAAATACTTTCCACACAGATAAACAACTGGAAAAATACCAATTACTCATGGGTAGGTTGAGCTAATATAAAATAATTCTACTTAAATTGATTTACTTATTCGGTACCATACCAATCAAACTACCAAAAATTATTTTATAAGGGCTAGAAAAAAATTGTAAAATTCATCTGGAAGAATAAAAGGTCAAGAATATCAAGGGAATTAATTTTTAAAAATGCAGAGGAAGGCAGCCTAGCTATACCAGAGCTGAAACTGTATTATAAAGTGGCAATCATCAAAACTATCTGGTACTGGCTAAAAAATACAGTGGTAGATCAGTGGAACAGGTTAGGTACACAAAACACAGTAGTAAATGACTACAGTAATCTACGGTTGGATAAACCCAAAGACTCCAGGTTCTAGGATAAGAACTCACTATTTGACAAAAACTACTGGGAAAACTGGAAAACAGTAAAGCAGAAACTAGACATAGACCAGTATCTCTCACTGCATACCAAGATACAGTCAAAATAGGTACATGATTTAGACATAAAGGGTGATACCATAATGACAAAATAAGAGATAGAGAACATTATGAAATACAAAATGGATAATTTTGATCACATTAAATTCAAAAGTTTCTGCACAAACAAAACCAATGCAACCAAGGTTAGAAGGAAAGCAGAAAGCTGGGAAACAATTTATACAGCAAGTGTCTCTGATACAGGCCTCATTTCTGAAATATATAAAGAACTGAATCAAACTTATAAGAATACAAGTAATTCCCCAATTGATAAGTGGTCAAAGGATATGAACAGGCAGTTTTCAGATGAAGAAATTAAAGCTACCTGTAGTCATATGAAATAATGCTCTAAATCACTATTACAGAAACGCAAATTAAAACAATTCTGAGGCACCACATCACACCTTTCATATTGGCTAACATGACCAAACAGGAAAATGATAAATGTTGGAGAAGATGTAGAAAAATCAGAACACTAATGCATTGTTGGTAGAGTTATGAACTGATCCAACTATTCTAGAGAGCAATTTGGAACTATACCCAAAGGGTAACCAAACTGCTTTCTTGATCCAGCAACACCACTACTAGGTCTATATCCCAAAGAGATCATAAAAAAGGAAGAAGGACCCACGTGTACAAATATATTTACAGCAGCTCTTTCTGTGGTGGCAAAGAATTGGAAATTCAGGGGATGACCATCAATTGGGAGAAAAGCTGAACAAGTTGTGGTACATCAAGTAATGGAATACTATCGTGCTATAAGAAATTATGAGCAGGTGGACTTCAGAAAAACCTGGTGAGACATGAACTGATGCAAAGTGAAGTGAGCAGGACCAGAGGAACATTGTACACAGGAACAGCAACACTGTGCGATGATCAACTATGATAGACTTAGCTCTTCTCAGAAATACAATGATTCAAAACAATTCCAAAAGAGTTATAATGGAAAGTGCTATCCACATCCAGAGAAAGAACTGTGGAGTCTGAATGCATATCAAAGTATACAATTTTTTTTTTTTTTACCAAAAGAAAACTTTTTTCTTTCTCATGGTTTTTCCCTTTTTGTTCTGATTCTTCTTTCACAACATGACTAATGTGCAAATATGTTTAACATGATTGTACATGTATAACCTATATCAGATTGCCTGCTGTCTTGGGAAGGGGGGAGGAGAAGGAATGAAGGAAAAAAATTTGGAACTCAAAATCTTATAAAAATGAATGTTGAAAACTATCTTTACATATAACTGGAAAAAAATAAAACACCATTAAATGGAAAAAATATCTAGAGGAATAAAATTTGGAACTCAAATCTTTAAATAAAAATGTTTTTAAAAAGAGTAATCAACAGTAACATACTCTGCAAAGCTAAGTATATCCTAAAAGAGAAAAAATAGATCTTTAATGTAATAAGGGATTTTAAAGTATTGCTGATTGCAACACCAGAGCTGAACAGAATCTTTGAGATATAAACACAAGGCTGTTCTGCCCAGAACAAATCTAATCTCTCTTCCATATTACAAACTTTCAAAAACTTGAAGAAAGTTATCATCTTCTCTAACTTTTATCTTTTCCAGGCTAACCATCCCCAGTTCCTTCCACTGATCCTAAGATGGCATAGTTAAATAAACTTAATCACCCTGGTCAGGTTCCTCCATATATCCTTCCTAAAATGTGGCACAGGGAACTAAAGTACAATATTTGTATCACAGCAGGGATTTGGTAGCAACCAATATTTTTTCTGGCTGGGGCAGCTAGATGCCATAGCAAATAGAGTGTTAGGTCTATAGTCTGAAAGACTCATCTTCCTGGAGTTCAAAGCTGGCCTCAGACACTTAAAGTGTGTGTGATCCTGGGCAAGTCACTGAACCCTGTTTGCCTCAGTTTCTTCATTTGTAAAATGAGCTGGAGAAGGAAATGGCGAACCACTCCAGTTATCTTTGCCAAGAAAGCCCCAATGGGCTCACAAAGAGTTGAACATAACTGAAACAAGTGAATAACAACAAATCTTTTTTATTATTTTTGCAAATGGTTTATATATGAAATTGATTATTCTTTGAATGTTTGGTAGGATTTACTTGTAAATTCATCTCTATTTGGTCCAGGGTTGTGCCCTCTCCTACTACTCCTTTAGGTGTTCATTTATAACTTATTCATTGCCCCACCCCCACTGGTTTATTAAAATTCTCTATTTCTTGTTACTAGTCTCTTAATCTTTCTAAGTTTCAGGTTCCTCAAATGTAAAATGAAGACAGTAGTACTTACGTTTGCTACCTACCCGCATTATTGTGAACAAAATGATTTGTCAACTTTAAAATGCCATGTAAATGTGAGATGTTCTTTGCTCCACCCTGGGCACCTCCTAAGTGGGATGACTGAATAACAGGCACTCAATCTATCAAAGGATTATCAGATTTAGAGATGGAAGAAATTATTACAATAGCTAACTTTTTAATAGTAGCAGGGCTGGATTTGAGAATAACACATTGCAGAGGATGAGAACAGGATATATTGCCCTGGTAAAATATTTTTTTTAAAAAAAGAGGAGGAGGGAGAGATTAAAAGGAACCTATTAGCCATTGCCCTTCCAAGCATTCTTAAGGATGCAAAAGCCTTCAATTCCTTAGGGAAAGCACCACACATCCGCTATGTGGTGTTTTGGGAAGTTGTTTTTTTTCCCATGCTTAAATCCTCCTTGTTGGGGTAAAGGTCTAAATTTTGCATAAATATTTACCATAACCCATTCTAGCTAACATTGCCTCCTCACAGTGTTAGTAAAAGGAGACTTTTGCTTGTACAGCCTGAAAAATTTACTGTTATTAATATGACTACTTTGAAGAATATCCTGTAATCTTATGAGGGTTAAAGAAAATTGAGGGGGGAAGGATATTGTAGTAGGAGGTTAATAAAGGCAGAATCCACAGAAAATTTAGTTATTTTCAGTAATAAATAAATGCATGTGTATGCTTGTTATAATAGGGTAACAACCCTTTGTGTTTATATAGCACTTTGTAGCTAGAATTTCAACTTAAAGTAGGAAGTTTCAAATGCATTCTTATTTGATTCCTCTGATAATAACTCTGAGATAGACAAGGTATTTGGCGTGTAGAAAAACTGAAGGTCAGAGAGGTTAAATGAAAACTAGTGGTGAAAAGAATACTACAACAGAATTTGGTTGACCCGGATTGCAGTAGCAACTCTGCCATTAACTCACTGTTATTTTGGGTTAATCACTTAAACTCTTTAAGCTTCTGTTTCCTCATATTTAAAATGAAATGGCTGGCTTAGTTGCTTGCTTAAATCCCATCCACTCTAAGTTTCTATGACTGTGGGACATGCTCATGGTCACAAAACTAGTAAGTAGTGGAGCAAGAATTAGAGCCCAAGTCTTCAGTGAGCCCAATGATTTCCCAATATCAATCAATAAGGCTAGAAGAGCCTACTACTTGGTAACTGGCTCTGTGCTAAGGAATAATGAGAAAAACTGAAAAGTTCCTGCCCTAAAAAAGTTTATATTCTATTGGGAAAAAAAACATGTCTTATGCATGATTATATACAAAATAAAACATTGAAGGGAGGCACTAGCAGCTTGGTAGAGATCAGAAAAGGCTTCTTGTAGAAAGTGGTGCTTGAATTAAGGTTCAAACGAAACAAAGGATTCTAAAGAAGCATAACTTAGAGTGCATCCCAGGCATAGGGAGCAACTAGTACAAAAAGCAGGGATGAGAGACATAACATTATGTTTAAGGAATAATAAGAAAGTCAACCTGATTAGACCACAAGGTGTAGGGAGGAGAGTAATATATAATAATGGTGAAAGAGGTTGAGGCCAATGAGAGTTTATCTGCTACTGGAATTTACTGAGTTGAAGAGTGACATAGTCAGATTTAACTTCAAGAAAATTACTTTAGCAGCTCTGTGGAGAATGAACTGGAGTGGCTAAGGAGAGCTGGAGAGAACTAGAGAGACTAATCTAGAAGGCTATTCAATAATCCAGACGAGGTAATAACGACTCGGAGGTGACAGTGTGTAGCCAGAATGGACTTTGTTTTCTTTGAATGACTCAGCTTGCCTCGTTGAGCTTCCCTGGACACTGGGGCTTGCTCTTCCAGGGCAGGACCAGAGCTTCCTGTGTGATGAGTCGTGGCGCTGGCTGAGGGGAGGTGTGTTAACGTGGTCTACGCTGGGGGAGGGGCCAAGTCAAGAACCAATCGGCCCTGGTCGTTCAGGCGGCACTTGATGATGTCAAAAACTCTATAAGAGGGGAGAGGACAGCTTGAAGATCCTCCTTTCCTTTTCCAGTTGGAGCCAGAGACGCCTACAGCCGAAGCTGAGCTGCTGGTAGCAGAGCTGACTAGAGGCTAGTGGGTAATCTTCTTACCGTAGAGGGGAAGCATGTATACAATTTTGCCTTATATCATCTCGCTTCTCTGTGGCCTCCTAGTTACTCTTGTGAGGTGGACTTATTGGGCCTGGAAGCTTTTGATGAAAATATCAAAATGGGGACGCTGGTTTGTGGGATTGTTACTGTGGAGTGTAAATACATGCTTTAGTTCTCCTGCCTTCTGCCTAGAGAATTCCTTATATCCTGCGGTTCCGGACCTTTTAGGCACATATGAGATTCTCTTTGAAATCATAAATTCTGCCTTCCTAATATACAGTGTGCATAGAGAGAAGGGAACATCTGTGAGAAATGCTGTAGAAGTAGAAATAAGATTTGGGACTGACTGGATATTTGGGGTGAAGGAAGCATGAAGAATCTAGTATAATGAGGATAGAAACGTGGGCAACTGTTAGGATAGCAATATCCTTAACTAGAGAAATTCTGAAAAGGGGTAGGTTCTAGAGGAAAGATGAGTTCTATTTATTTTGGCCACAATTATACATTATTACAAAAAATTACTAAAGCATAAAATTTTAATAAACAACAAAAGCCCAGAATACAAGCAGAAAGTCAAAAAGTGTAAAAGTAAGAAAAATATCTGCCAAAACTACAAGTTCATGTTTTAGAATTCATTTGTCTGTTTCAGGATGAATGAACTGTTTTGCAAACCTTATAGTAGTGATATCCAAATTCAGTATAAAACTTCTTCTTCCCCTTCCTTTTAACAACAACAAAAATTATTGGGGTCCCCCACTTTTAATAATTTATCCATATAATTACATTAGCTCAAATTATGTTCAAATAAAATCAATTCATTAAACTTTTATAAAATATATTAAACATATATTAACGTACAAATTTATGTATTGATTTACGCATTCTTTAAATTTTTCATATTTACAATTTATAAAAATAGTAACCATTATCCTATTATAAATGTAATGGGTAGACTTGTTTTTCAGCACAAAGTTTCTTAAAATGTGATATCATCAATCACTGATTTTCATAAATCTTTTCCAGCCACTAATTAAGATAGACATTTTGTCTTTTTAACAGCTGCAACAAACAAATATGTATGATATGTACATATGTAGGATATCTTTTTATTCGCTTATCAGCGCAGTTAAAACAAGATTTTCTAGTTCAAATTCCTGTTTCAAAGAATCAGCAAGCATTTATTAAATGCCTGCTATAAGCCACAAACTGTGCTAAGTAGAAGAGATACAAAGAAAGGAAAAAGACAGTTCTGCTCTTAAGAAGTCTGCAGTCTAACAGGGAAGAAAGCACGCAAACAACTACTTCCAAACGATATAAACAGGACAAACTGAAGATAATTGAGAGAGAAGGCAAAAAAAGGTTCAAATTCTTTTTCTGATCCTGGCTTGGTCGATTTCTTTTGTTAAATTATATATGTTACATTTTTGTAAGTATATATTTCCTCTAAGTTGTCAGTTTTCTTAGCATAAAAGAGTTTCTAATAATGGTCTTTATTCTTTCTTTAATTTTGAAGTTCTTCTTTTTCATTTTGCTATGAACAGTTGGGTTTTCCTCTTTTTTAAAAATCAAGTTAGCCTGTTTTATGTATTTATTAGTTTTTCTTTTTTTTAAAAAAAGTCCTACCTTAATTGATCAACTTTAATGTTTTTTTTGCTTTCATGTAATTAATCTCTTAATTTTTGGAATATACTTTGTTATTTAGTTAGGGATCTTTGCTATATAGTTCATAATTTTTTAACTGCATGCCCAATTCATTGATTTGTTCTTTTTTTTCTTTTATTGATGAAAGCTTTTAGAGATACAAATTTTTCTTCTCAGTATTGCTTTAGCTGAATTCCATAAGTTAAATATTTTGTCTCATTATCATCTTCTTTGATTAAATGAAATTTTCTATTTTTTATATAATTTTTCTTTGCCCTACCAGTTCTTGAGAATTAAGTATATCTTGGAGGTGTATTTGATTAAATTTAGGGGAGAAGGGGAGATATTATAATAAAATGTTTTAACCCCCATGTTCAAAGGTAATGAGCAATTAAAACTAACTCACACCACACCCCATTTATAGGTCAGTAAAATGAAAAATGAAAAAAAAAAAAGGAGCAAAGGATGGAGGGAATATTTTTACCAACTAAGCTACCTTAAAATTTTAAAAATTTATCTTTAACTAAGATAGGTTTAATTCAATAAATATTCATTAAACACCTACAAGGTACTGCACATGGCCTTTGTTACAAAGACAAAATAAATTTCACCTTGCCCTCAAGGAGAGTACATTAATAATTCATAATGATTACCAAGTCCTATTACCTCACAAATAAGTGATTTCATAGCCTGCATTTTTAGGACCTGTAATGCAATATTTATCACAGAAGTGTAGCAGGGGTCATCTTCTATCTTGAAACATGCTAACAGATGCCTTTCCTGGTTCTAGTGACCACATGGGTGTTTTGATATTTGCTTCCAGCTGTATGGTGCTTTGAAGACTTGCCATTTTGGCATGGTGTGGAAAGCTCTGAGTGGTCCTTTAGTGTTCTCTTTTCCCCATGACCATTATGGGTGGAGGAAGACTAGCAAGAATGGGGTATCAGTTTAAAGAAGGAATAGCTTCCAAATTGGCCTCTCTACTTTGACTTTCTTCCATGGCAAATAGTGAATTCTTTGTTTTGACTCTCCCATTTGGGGGTGGAAAGTGGGAGTAGGGAGCAAGAAGCATAGGGTAGGGGGATGGAATAGCTAAATCATTTACTGTATATGCAAAAGTATATTTCAGAAAAGCTGGCTATTCTCTAAACTAGAAATAACCCACAGGGACATTTAACGATCATTCAATTACTCTGCACTATTCTTCTTTTAAAAAGAAATGTGCTTTCATGGCTAAGAAGTTTATTCTACCCTTTATTTTTTTTAATAAGCATTCATTATTTCTCCCTCCCACTATCTTCTCCAACTGAACAATTTTAAAAATAAAGAAAAAAAAGAAAAAAGAAAACACGTAACAAATATGCATAGTCAAGCAAAAAAAAAATTCCTACACTGGCCATATCTTAAAATGTATGCTTCATTCTGAATTTTAAGTCCATCACATCTAAGGCAGGAGGTAGATAACAAGCTTCATTTTTGGTCCTTTGTCATTGTAGCTTATCACTGTATTATAGTTCAGTCTTTCAAAGTTAATTTTCTTTATAATGTTGTTGCCATTGTATAAATTGCTCTAGTTAAGCTCACTTCATTTTGCACAATTTCAGAGATTTTCCCAGTCTCCTCTGAAACTGTCCATTTGTTATTTACTATGGCCCAATAATATTCCATTACATTCACATAATTTGTTTAGCTATTCCCCAATGGATACTATACCACACTTTAGAAATTACTTCAAATGTTTAACTTTGACAAAGAAAATAATCTTTTAAAAAAAAAACCAGCTAGAATGCTACTTTCAGTCCAATAATTATAATCAACTTCATCCCTCCTTTTTTTTTAAACTTAATTTCCATTTTTGGAGGTACGACTGCATCCTAAGTCCCATTTAGTTGTGATTGCATGGTGCAAAGCTTCTCGTTTACACTTTGCATGCAGACTATACACCCAATTCACCTTCAGACATTGTGCAGAGAATTCCAGCCATGTAAATCTCCTAAAGTTGTACAATCACTAGAAACCACAAACCTTCCAATACTACATAGAAGCAGTATCTAAAGCCACAATTCTTCCACTGCAACAAATATAGTAAACTACTATCCTGATGAAAGGCAGTCAAATCTGAAAATGTCAGAGGATTAAGATTTTTTTCCCTCTGATGAAACAGGAAAAAAGTGAATAAATGGTAATTTGAGAACTCAAAATTTCTATAAAGAAAACTGGGGCAAGGGGCTCAGGAAACTGTATAGTACTATCAAACAAAATCTTAACAACTCACTTAACAGGAGAAACTCTTGATTTTATTTATAAGCAAACTCTATTAGAGACATTTTCTACTGTATTTCCTGTTCAGATCTGAAATAGAATACAATTGAACTAAACAAAGTAGAAAAACTGAAGCCACTTGGATGTGAAAGTAGAGTTAATGTAAATATCTCTGAACCTAAAAAAAGAGAGGTCAGTTAAAAAGACATTTGTAATGACAATCTCCTGTCTTATATCATCTAGCAAAAATCATTACATTCATAGGATTTAAAATAAAACATTTACAGTATTTCTTGAGTACTCATTTATATTTTAATTGGGTGTATGTCCTCTATTTCATTATCATCTGTCAAATTATAAATAAAGGACAAGGACACTGTTTAATCTGTTTGATATACAGGGTCTTACATACCAAATAAGTGTTTGATAAATGCTTCAGATGATGACCCTAACTGTCCTTGGGAAATGGTGGTAGCTCTATAGAAGTCTCTAACCTAGCTCTAAGCTGACTAGATCTGGCTCTAATCCATCTCAAAAATTATACCCAGACCCCATAAAAGATGGTTAATTGGTTTCAGGGAAGAATGGGAGAGTCACCTAGACAGCCAAAATTCAGATTAGAAAATCTTAAATTGGGCCAATTATGTCTTTCAGAGACTTTAACTCTATAACAATAATACTCCGCAGCCACAGAAATCCAGGGTTTTTTCACCTAGGAGGAGGAAGGAGGAACTACTCCACATAGATATTCCTCCACACTGGAGGCAGCCACAAAGGTGTGTATATAGAACAGAGAATCACTGATTTAAAGCAATAAGGTACACCAGAAGCTACCTTATGCAACCTTCTTTTTTTTACAGATAAGGAAACAGTAGCTTAGAGAGGTTAAATAACTTGCCAGGGTCACACATCTACTTCACAATCAGTGAATTTGAACCTCTAAGTCCAACACTCTATCCACTTAACCATGCAGCTGGGGCTTGATATGAATGTCAAGGCTGCATAAGTCTCTCTACAACTTTGTTGGTCAGGGGTAATCTGGTATTGGCAGTACACATCCTTTGTGAAGGTTCACCCAGGGCCTTCCCAGCTCTTATTTTCTAATGGGCTTGAGTATAAAAGGTTCAAAATCCTCTCTTCTGCCCCAGAGGGCAGAGACAATCTGCATCTCCCCCTTACAGTGGAGATTTAGCAAAATTATGGTAGGGCTTTTACTAAAATTGTTACTATGAAAGGACACTGGTGGGACTAAATTATGTACTAATGAACATATAATCTAACAACTATTAAGTCTTGGAATGAATTGGAATTTTTAATGTTCTTAAACTCAACTATCTTAAGATGCTGAAAATCAGATTATTTGTTAATCAAAATGCTAAAAGATGATTTATATCATCTTAAAAAATCTCTGAAGTTCCTCTAGAATCTTCTCTACAAAGCAAACAGCATAGGTGAATGTGAGATTTTTAAAAGCCATCCTAACTTTCTTCTTGAAAACAAATAAATATTATTGACAGAGAGGTCTCTGCAGTCATGGAGCCATTAAGGAGAAGAGTTAGGAATCCTTTCAACTGGCTTCATTCCATCAGAGGCTCATTGAGAAATGGAAACCGCTGGAAAATCAAATCTGTGGCAATGTTGTTTTTTCCACAGTTAATTACCTGCTTCTCCTTCACTCCTTCCCCCAAAAGTGTATTTGTATACTAGAGGAAAGGGAGGATGCCATTCTGAGAGGAACAAATAGTGCCCCCCAACCCCTCCGCTGAAAAACAAAATGAAATCAAAACATGTTTCTGTCAATCAAGTCCTAGAATACACTACATTAACTTCATTCTTCTATTTGATAGCTTTCAATCAAAAGAAATATAACCTCAAGTAACTAGAAAGTGATAACCAATAGTTACTCTCTCCTTCACAGATAAAGTACATCCAAAAAGCTTGACAATTATAGGATCAACTTAAGCTCTCTCCACCTCTACCTCCATCCTTCAAAATGTAAGAATCAAAAAGGCTGGGGGCGGAGCCAAGATGGCAGCTGGAAAGCAGGGACTAGCGTGACCTCCCTGCCTAGTCCCTCCAAAAACCTATAAAAAATGGCTCTGAACCAATTCTAGAACTGCAGAATCCACAAAACAGCAGAGGGAAGCATGGCTCCAGCCCAGGACAGCCTGGATGGTCTCTGGGTGAGGTCTATCCTACACGGAGCTGGGAGCAGAGTGGAGCAAAGCCTAGCCTGAGCGGCATGAACCAACCAGAACAGGAGCGAGGCAGAGCAGGCCCTAGCGCCCTGAATCAGTGAGCTGCGGCAGTTACCAAACTTCTCAACCCACAAACACCAAAGACAGCAGAGAAGGTTAGTGGGAAAAGCTGCAGGAGTGGAAGGAGTTCGCGTTCGGCTACCAGCCCTGGGAGGAGCGAAGGTGGGGCAGCTACAGCTGTTGTTGCTTCTGGCCCCAGGCCCACCTGGTGGGAGGAATTAAGTGGTGGATCAGAGCAGGAGTGCACAGCCTGCTGAAGATCTAAGCCCAGTCCGGGTTGGGGGTTCTTGGGGAAGGAGGAGTGCTGGTGTGGCAGAGCCAGCACCTCCCCCCCAAACGTGGAACACAGAACTCTCTAGTCTACAAGCAGTCATACCCTGCTAAAAAACTCAAGGGTTAAGTTAGTTGGTTGGGAATATGGCCAGGCAGCGAAAATGCACCGAGATTCAGTCATGACAAAGAAGACCAAAACATACAGACAGAAGAAGTTAACAAAGTCAAAGAGCCTACAACAAAAACCTCCAAGAAAAACATGAACTGGTCCCAGACCATGGAAGAGCTCAAAAAGGATTTGGAAAAGCAAGTTAGAGAAGTAGAGGAAAAATTGGGAAGAGAAATGAGAAGGATGCGAGAAAACCATGAAAAACAAGTCAATGACTTGCTACAGGACACCCAAAAAAATACTGAAAAATACACTGAAGAAAACAACACCTTAAAAAAGACTAACTCAAATGGCAAAAGAGCTCCAAAAAGCCAATGAGGAGAAGAATGCCTTGAAAGGCACAATTAGCCAAATGGAAAAGGAGGTCCAAAAGACCACTGATGAAAATACTACTTTAAAAATTAGATTGGAGCAAGTGGAAGCTAGTGACTTTATGAGAAATCAAGATATTATAAAACAGAACCAAAGGAATGAAAAAATGGAAGACAATGTGAAATAGCTCATTGGAAAAACCACTGACCTGGAAAATAGAACCAGCAGAGATAATTTAAAAATTATTGGACTACCTGAAAGCCATGATCAAAAAAAAAAGCCTAGACATCATCTTTCAAGAAATTATCAAGGAGAACTGCCCTGATATTCTAGAGCCACAGGGCAAAATAGAGATTGAAAGAATCCATCGATCGCCTCCTCAAATCGCAAAAAGAAATCTCCCAGGAATACTGTCCCCAAATTCCAGAGCTCCCAGATCAAAGACAAAATACTGCAAGCAGCCAGAAAGAAACAATTTGAGTATTGTGGAAACACAATCAGAATAACACAAGATCTGGCAGCCTCTACATTAAGAGATGGAAGGGCTTGGAATACAATATTCCGGAGGTCAATGGAGCTAGGATTAAAACCTAGAATCACCTACCCAGCAAAACTGAGTATCATGCTCCAAGGCAAAATATGGACTTTCAATAAAATACAGAACTTTCAAGCTTTCTCAGTGAAAAGACCGAACCTGAATAGAAAATCTGACTTTCAAACACAAGAATCAAGAGAAGCATGAAAAGGTAATCAAGAAAAAGAACAAGAAAAAGAAATTGCAAGGGACTTACTAAAGTTGAACTGTTTTGTTTACATTCCTACATGGAAAGATGACATGTATGACTCATGAGACCTCAGTATTAGGGTAGCTGATGGGAATATGCATATATATATATATATGTTTATGTATATATATATAAGTGAATGTGTATGTATGTATATATCTATGTGTATATGTATATACAGAGAGAGAGAGAGAGAGAGAGAGAGAGAGAGAGAGAGAGAGAGAGAGAGAGAGCGCGGACACAGGGTGAGTTGAAGATGAAGGGAAGATATCTAAAAGAAATAAAATCAAATTAAGGGGTGAGAGAGGAACATACTGAGAGAGGGAGATAGGGAAAGATAGAATGAGGTGGATTATCTCGCATAAAGGTGGCAAGAGGAAGCAGTTCTGTGGGAGGAGGGGAGAGGGCAGGTGAGGGGGGAATGAGTGAACTTGGCTCTCATCAGATTTGGCCTAAGGAGGGAATACCATACATACCCAATTGGGAATCTTACCCCACAGGAAAGAAGAGGGAAGAAGATAAAAAAAAGGGGGGGGAGAATGTTGGAGGGGAGGGCTGATGGGGGTGGAGGTAGTCAAAAACAAACACTTTTGAAAGGGGACAGGGTCAAGGGAGAAAATTCAATAAAAGGGGATGGGTTGGGAAGGAGCAAAATATAGTTAGTCTTTCACAACATGAGTATTGTGGAAGGGTTATACATAAAGATACACATGTGGCCTATGTTGAATTGCTTGAGTTCTTAGGGAGGGTGGGTGGGAAGTAAAGACGGGAAGAGAATTTGGAACTCAAAGTTTTAAAAACAGATGTTCAAAAACAAAAAAAAAGTTTTTGCATGCAACTAGAAAATAAAGATACACAGGCAATGGGGCGTAGAAATTTATCTTGCCCTACAAGAAAGGAAGGGAAACGGGGATGGGAGGGGAGTGGGGTGATAGAGGGGAGGGCTGACTGGGGAACAGGGCAACCAGAATATACACCATCTTGGAGTGGGGAGGGCAGTAGAAATGGGGAGAAAATTTGTAATTCAAACTCTTGTGAAAATCAATGCTGAAAACTAAATATGTCAAATAAATAAATTTAAATTAAAAAAAAAAGAATCAAAAAGGCTGAGAAAAAGCCATACATGGCCAACAGTAATGGAGATAGATAAGAAAAAAAGCTTACTTAAAAATTAGTTTCATTTTTCAGATTCCTACAATCAGGTGGGATCAGCAGTCAGTAAAATACTTGCTCTGAGGGGGCAGCTAGGTGGTGCAGCAAGTAGAGCACCGGCCCTGAAGTCAGAAGGACCTGAGTTCAAATCCGGCCTCAGACACTTGACACATGTACTAGCTGTGTGACCTTGGGCAAGTCACTTAACCCCAATTGTCCCTGCCAAAAAGAAAAAAAAAATACTTGCTCTGAAAAGAAAACTGTTAGTAAACACCAAAAAAAAAGCATTCTCGATATGACTTTTGTAGAACAAGCAGAGAACCTTGCTGTAGGCAGTTAAAACCAGTGAACAAGTCTCAACCAGTGCCTACTCTACCACAGACAAGGCCCCTATTTCATAAAACGAGCCCATCCAGAATAAAATCTTAAGAATTAAATACAGAAATTAAAAGAAGGATTAGGTAAATGGGGGTGAGTGGAGAGGATTTCTGGCCTGGAGAGAGCTGCTCTTACAGATGAAATGACCACCTCCATGTTTACAGTAAGAGGACAATGAAGTAATACATAACTGCATGAAAATTCTTCTTAGAAATGAGCAGTACCTCTGTAATAACATATGCATGTTACTATCACATATAAAAATATTTTTCTTCAAAGAATTTTAAAGCATCTTACATTAATTTAATTTTCATATCACCCAAAAGGTAGATATTATACAAATGACTATCTATCCTTCACTTACAGAGTATCTAAATGCTTCTTCAGCAACACTTTCCTTGAGTAGGTCTTGCCCAAAGAGCCAATAAAACAGGAAATAAGCTGACAGTGCATATGCCACCAACAATCTCTGAAAAGATCAGACCTTCACCCACAAGAACCACTTCCTCCAAGTAAACCACAGAGACTGTACAGGACAAACCACAATGTATCAACGTATGTCTCTAGCAGTCCGATTACCAATTTAAAGCCTATGAGAAGATGTGTAAGAGCACCCTCACAGGATTTTCTAGGTGTTATTTCAGGATCTGGAACTTCCTACATTCCTCTTAGATATCACAAAATACATAGCACTTTCCTATTATTACTAACTTCATTAAATCACAATGCTTTCAGTCACCCTGGTTCACAACCCCGAAGCCATGCTCCTCACTCTACACTACCTCTTAATACAATCATCAACGACAAATCTGCCTCTGAACCATCACTTATATCTCCTCATTTCTCAACCCTCCCATTGGGGCCCTCCTGATCTCTCACCTGAAATCCATCAACATCCTCCTAATTGAACTACCTGCCTCTGCAATCTTTCCCTTTTCCAATCCATTCTACAGAATACCCAGGTTGGATCATCTAACTCCTGTACTCAAGAAACTTCAATGAATCCTTATAGACTCTAAGATAAAAATATAAACTTCTCAGCTTGGCATTTAAAGTCAACTTTTTTTCTGATTTAGTTCATATTACTCTCCTTGAAAAACTCTGCATTCTTATCTAACTATCCTAACTAGTGTTGCCTGAACTCAGCATTTCATCTCCCAAGTTTCATGCCTTTCTTATGCCTAGAATGTACTCTCTACACTACCTCCATCTCTTATATTCTTTAGCTTCCCAAGGCCTAACTCAGGAACCACTTTATTTCCTAAGGGAGCCTTTCCTGATTCTCCCATAGTTGTTATAATGCTCACCCCTTCCTCAAATTACCTTGTATTGACTCTCTATATATGTGGTGTCCCCTAGAAGAATGTTAGCTACCTGAAGGCAAGGAATGGTTTATGTACACCCTCTGTATGCCCATTATCAGAATGGTGCCTCGTACATAGCAGGTGACTGTTGGATTGAATTCTTTCAATTCTGAGAAAAATCTTTTAATTTTTCCAAAATATAACTCTACAACTACTCAATCTAAGGGAAGACCTAAAAAGTCCTAACCTGGAAGCAAGTTTCAAATGTGATCACCACAATGACTCCCAAAACACCAAGATTCAGGGAACATTTTTGCCTTAAAACTGTGTCCTTAAAAGACTACAATAAGTCTTAAGACTTCAAAAGAAAAATAAGCTGAAATTGGGAAGCTAACTAGTCTCTAGCATTAACAAATCTTAAGTTTGTTTTAAATCCTTCCAATTCCCTCATAGACATGTTACTCACAGTCTCAAGACAGGAAAACTAATTTTTCACTGGCCAGTAGATTCTCCAGTCTCTCAACACTGGGAAATCACCCAGGCTGTCATGTGACTATGATCTCAGAAACCAGGACTCAGCATTCAAATTGGTAAAAGATCCTGTTTTGGTATAAATCTGAACTTGGTCAGCTGAACTGGTACATGCTGATACAATGAGGTAAACTTGGTATATTTTCTCTCTTTTACCAAAAGTCAATGACAGATACTTGAACTTAGGAAAAGATAAAAACAAGTTAGACAACTAGTTTCTGCACCCTGAAATATTACTACTGTAGGATTAGGCAAACTAAACGTGTCTCTAAAGCTATTCAGCTTCATGGACTCTCCTAAAGTTAAAAACTCTCAACAAACCTAGTTCAAGGATCAAATATTCAACACAGTTGTAGAAAAACAAAATTTCTAGATTTGAAAGCCCCAAAGTCTAAGTAGTTATAAAAGAGACCAAATCTCACTGATAAAATACACAGGAGCAACATGTTGCTATAATTTAAGTAATCCTACAATCCCTGAAGTATCTATTCAAGAGTTAGTCTTTGCTTATATGTTGGTGAAGGCCTTATGCCACTTATAAGGACATAGTAGGGCCCTTACCAACTATAGCAGAAATTTCATAGCAGGCAATTACTGCAACCAGAAAGCAAAACGCTTATCTCAATTTATATTTATTATTTTAAAATAGTAATAAATAAATACAAGATTATTTATCAGCATTAAGATATAGTAGCAACGATTTAGCAAGTAGCTCCTATTCATTCAGCAACCAAAAATGAATACAAAGTATCAGCAATAAAAAATAGTTCACATTCACATATTGCTTCTTCATTTAATTAGTGACTGAGAAAGAGTTATTTGTCAAATGAAGGTCAAACATTTACTAAATACCAACTCATCAGATTTAAAGTTTAGAGTCTCCTGCCCTCATGAATCTTAAGATGTAGCATTAGAATATGACACAATATATATCCAGTGATGGTGTATATTAAGTGAGTGTGTGTGTGTGTATACACTTAAAAGTATATAAGTGTATGTATATATGTGTGTATATACATATATCTGTGTGTATATGTGTGTATATACATATAGATATATAGATATATACACACACTAAAAAGGTTACAAAATAATGAGAAGTCTAAATGATAACATAAGGGAAGGCTGCAGGGATAAAGTAGTATTTGAGCTGGGCCTAAAAGGATAGATAGGAACTTGGAGTTGGTAAGCCTCCGTTCCAATCCCGTCCCAATTCTGTTTCCAGCCCACCCCTATCCTTACAGCCCCTACACTTACTAGCCAAGACACAACCACTCTGACACTCATTTTCTTCATCTGTCTAAAAAAAGGCAGAGGGGTGGGGTGAAGATAATGCTTGCAGAACTAAAAAGTGACATGATCAATAATTCTCAAGGGGGTTAAAATTAGTTTTGAGTTAGAAAAAGACTTAAGTAACTGGTGTAACTAAGTAACAAAGTGGTGCAGTAGAATCAGGAAGAGCTGAGGTCAAATGTGACCTCAGACACTTACTTGCTATGTTATGTGACCCTGGGCAAATCATTTAAGCTCTCTCAGCCTCAGTTTTCTCATCTGTAAAATGAGGATAATAATAACACCCTCCTCACAGGGTTATTTTGAGGATCAAATGAATTAAACTAAGTAAAGCACTCTGCAAACTTGAAAGCATTACATAAATGCTAGCTGTTAACAGGACTGTTGCGAAATCAGAATTGGGAATCTGCTCTAGAATTCAGCAAGATAAAACACAGAATATTGTAGTCAAAGGCTGGGAGGCTGTTTAGATAATATTAATAACATACTAAGAAGCTGGAGGGATTGAAAACACAGTAAATATGGCAAAACAAAGGACAAGTAAAACGGATGATAACCACTTACATCCCTTAGATATGTGTAAACACAAAAGGGGAAGAGAACTATTTAGCCTGGTGCAGAAAAGTTTAATATAAGTAACAGAACAAACTTAAAAGTAAAGTTTGGGCTAAGTATCAGGAAAAACTTCCTGACTCAAAGATCAGATTGTGGTTGCGTCTCCTCAGGAAGTGACGGAAGTTTCATCCCCTTGAGATATTTAAAATTAGACCTAAGAAGGCACTAAAAAGCATCCTTTTGAGAATCATCCATTTCCAATCTATGGTAGATTTGTTAGCTTACTACAGGGGATAAAAGAGAAAAAATATATATAGATACGAATATATACACACATACACATCTAAACACAGACACATGCATATGTGTGCGTCCGTGTGTGTGTATGTATATGTGTATACAACACATATGTACCCAGAGAGATACTAATCCCAGAATACTGGCCATGATCCTAAAATTGGATATCTCTTAAAATAAATACATATATATATAAACATTGAAAACTAATACTGATTACAGACCATACTGAGGTTTTGTACAATCCAGGAAATAAATAAGGCCTGATTTTAACCAATACACCAAATATATAGTCACTTCACTTGATATTAAAAATAAAAAACATATAATTTAATTAATTCTAAACACTTTGCTGAACTAGGGATATTTAAGAATTTGAAATATGAAACATAACAAAATACATGTGGAGAATACCTCAATTAAAAAAAATTAAGTACCTACTACACACAAAACTATGCCAGGCACTGAAAGACACAAAAGATAAACAAGATACAGTCCCTACCCTCAAGGAGCCTAGCAGATAAATGTTTCTTTACTTGACATAACAACCTATTATGGGAGTTAGAAGAAAGCTAGGCATACCCCACATAACTTTGCCATGAAATAAAAATCATTAATATATCATGACCAAACCCATTGTAACTCATTCTGCCACTCTGCAAAGACAAATCAGAGGGTTGGACTCAATGGAAATGAGTGAATTCAGCTACCATTAGCTTGAGCCACCTCTAAAGTGATGAACCTAGCACCTAATTTTTATAGATCCATTTAACCTAGAGCATCATGTTGTTCTTGTCAGTTGTGTCTGACTCTTGAGGACCCCATGAACCATACTGTCCACAGGGTTTACCATTTCCTTCTCCAGTGGATTAAGGCAAACAGAGGTTAAGTGACTTGTCCAAGCTCACACAACTAGTAAGTGTTTGAAACTGGATTTGAACTCAGGCCTTCATGACTCCAGGCCCAGCATTCTACCCACTGACCCATCTAGCCACCATCTAGCAGCATACACCTATTTACAAATATTGTAAGACACTGGCCCCCTGCTTGTTCCACCAACAAGACACCCTATCTCTTGGCTCCAGGCATTCTCTTTGGCTGGAACATTCTCTCACTTCCACTCCAGCTACTGACCTTCCAGGTTTTCTTTAAGTCCCAACTAAAAATCCCACCTTCTACAGGAAGTCTTCCCTAACCCCTCTTAATTCCAGTACTTCATGTCTTTTAATGATTTCCTATTTACCCTGTATATAGTCTGCTTTGTGTATATTTGTTTGCGTGTTGCTTCCCCCATTAGATTGGAAGCTCCTTAAGGGCTGGGATTATCTGTTGCCTCTTTTTGTATCCCCAGTGCTTAGCACAGTGCCTGGTACATAGCAATTGCTTAATAAATGTTTATTGAATGAATGAATAAAACAGAAAAGAATCTAAAGTTTTTAGTTTGAAAAGATGATACAGATCATCTAATCTAAACCTGACACTTGATGGAACTGAGTCCCAGAAAAAGCGGTGTGACATAATGAAAATAATATGGGATTTGGAGTCAAAGGATCTTGCTTTGAATCCTGGCTCTGTTCCTGGAAACCGTGTGACCTTGGGCAAGTTGCTTCAACTCTCTTGACATCAGAATGGAACAGATGACACCTATGTACTAGTCTAGCTCTAAAACCTTTTATATCTCCTCCTCATCCCAAATTTCCTTATATTTATTTTGCATAAATTTTGTACGTGCATCAAGACATAGTGGATAGAAAGCAGGCCTCCACACCAGGATGCCTCAGGTTCAAGTCCTGCTTCTGCCACACACTGGCTATTGGGACTCAGGGCAATGACTTGACCTCTCAGGCTCAGACAATTCTTTCAAACTGTCATTATGTGCTGTAGTGGAAGTTTCCTCATAGAAGAGGCTTCCTACTTGGATAAAATGATAGATCTGGATCTAAATATACACACACAAAAAACACATATATGTATATGTGTGTGCGTGTATATGTATATATGTATACACATATGTATATATGTATGTGTATATATTATACACATGTGTGTATATGTTTATGCACATGTATGTACTTATATGCCTACTTATACAGATATATACATATATGTATTATACATATACATACACATATATGCATACATACAGAGACACACATACACACACACGTATGTACATGTTGTCTTTTCCTGATAAGCTTCTTGAAGGCAGGGACCACATCGTTTATCTTTGAATCCTGAGCACTTAGCACAGTGCTCAGAATACACACATTAACAGGAGCTGATTCAATGTCTGTTGATGGATCCTTCTTAAAAGTGATAAGGTTCAAAATCTTGGTCTTCCTAGGAACCCTAATGGTAGACTGCAAAAAGACCACATGATCAAAGAAAAATAATAGTAACTTATACATGCTAGTGATCTAGCTAGGAAGAAAACCAGAACAGAAAAGGCCTTTGCCTGTTCTACAGGTATAAAAGAACTTCTCCTAGTACCACTGAAGTACGTTAGTTTCTGAGATGTGCTAAGAAAAAAAAACCACCCTATTTCCATAAAGTTTGCTAGTCCATGACCTAAATTACATCCTCGAATTTAGCACGTTAAGGTGTTCCAGGCAGCACAGCTATCGGAACGCCTTAAAAAGTATGAGGTCAGTCAACTCAACACCAATGAACCTTTACCTTGTAATTTTTTTTTAACTTAAAGAATAACACGGGACAGCAAGGTGGCGCAGTGAGTAGAGCACCGGCCCTGGAGTCAGGAGGACCTGAGTTCAAACTGGGCCTCAGACACTTGACACACTTACTAGCTGTGTGACCTTGGGCAAGTCACTTAACCCCAACTGCCCTGCCTACCCCCCTCCAAAAAAAAAAAAAGAACAATGCAGAAGCAAGTAACTATGAAGCAAACTTGGGCTGACCATACTGCAATTAAAACTGAGGACTTGGATTCTCAACTGACTCATTAAGTGACCTTGGGAAAAACATTTAACAACTACCTTCAATAAAAGGACAAAAATTAAAAGAGCACACAAATGAAACACTTTTGGATCTTTTTAAAAAAAATGCATTATACATCATTAGCTTTCTTGAAAGAAAAAATACTTTATGATTAAAAGCACAAATGAACACACTTGAGATTAACCCAAATGCCTCACTTTTGCTCCACTAAGTTTACCACCTTCAGTGCTGTATGGCCCCTTTCCAATTCTGTAGTGGCAGAAGAGGGGGCAAAGGATGCTAAGAATCAAACAATTTTTAAACCATTTCTAAATTGCTTGTTGGTATTCTAAATATGGTATCAATCTCCACATTCTCATTATAAACAAAACCAGCAAGAAGGAAAATGCAGCTAAATGGAAGGATGGATCACAGGTTCTCCTCAGAGAGATAAATAAAAGCTCTGACCAGAAGTGGTTTTATCTTGTACCCAAAGATAACAAGAAACATCAGTTCACTGGTCATATTTGGTTACCTCATATTGCAGTGCTCATGATAAAATATCTGCAAAATGACCACTATGAAAATAATAGCAGTTTAAACACCACCATCTGTTAACAGAAGATGAAGGGATGGAGAAATTGTATGCAGACCTCTGTAAGATCTTCCATATTAAATCAACATACACTCTGATACTTGGTGAGAAGAGGTGAGTACAGCAAGAAAAATATTGAAAAATATGGACTGGCAATGAGAGAGCTAAAGATTTGTAAATGGAAAAGAATTTACTCCTTCATAATTTGAATACGTTCTGGAAGGAAAGCATCAAAAGGCATTGGACATAGAAAATATCAAATAACAGCGCACAGAAAAAGGAAATTGATTATATTCTGCAGAATATAACTTGCTATTGATTATGAGGGTTATTCCTAAATCAACTATCTAAATAACCTGAATATCAAAATTTCAAGATTCATATAAAAAAATTACAGTACAATTAAAAATTGTGAATGGTTTCAAAAAAGTTTGCTAATAATCACACATGACATAATTATTTCCCTCATTCTACCGAAAAAACTTTCTATTCTCTGGCATTCAAAAGACATCCCTTTTACCATGGATCTCTACATTCTCAGGGATGGCAGAGAGTTATCTAAAGAGACTGAAACAATTAAAATATCTAAGAATTGAGTAATCAGAAAAGCAGTCATCAAAAACCTCCCAAGCGCAATAATGTGTAGATTCTACCACCCTCCAAATGAAGACTGAAGATTGTGGAAGATGGACAATCTGAAGTTTGCTAATATTCACGTAAAAACTGCAAAACAAGGTAATTCTCATTTGTAAATGTGTTGGATGTTTTTTTTTTCATATCTCTTCTCAAATATATTAATTACATAGAAAAAGCTATAGCCATTTAAAGAAATGGTCTAGATCAAAAGAAGACCACCATTTTTAGATTTCAGTTTAGTTTGAGTTTGGGGTTCTTCTTTTGTTTGTTTTTAAAGAGAGAAGAAAGGAAGAAGAGAGAATGAACGTGTTAATGTAACCACAAAGTAATAACAGGATACAACAAGGTTCTGGGCATCCAAAGCGGCCAATCAGAGCATGAGCAAAGCTGAATTCGATCCTAGTCCCAGCATGTCCCTACTAAGAAGAATAAAACCCTTATCTTGTTCAACCATGTGTCGCCTGCCACAAACTGCAAAACAGCAACGCCCAAAGCCAGCCAGTCTGATTTTAGCTAGGGACAGACAGACTGTGCAGTCAGAAGTACCACAATGAAAGAACATGGACTCACACACAGCTGGCCTGGATGATTTTGCACACACTACAAAGCATACCACATACAGTAATTGAAACGTGAAAAGACCATAAGGAGGTCCACTAGTACTGTCACAGCTTGCCAATCACTGCAGACTTAGCTGTCAGACATCAACTGTACCATCAGCACTAGTTTGGAGCTGAATAGTGAGAAGGAGGAGGCCACAGTGGGTGGTGCCTAGAGGAAGCTGGGAAGTATTCCCTACTCACGACTTTAAGGATCCTTGGCAAAAAAGCAACACTAAACCAGTACTTCCAGATTTTATCCCCAACACATTCAAATCAGTGCTACACATCAGATTAAGTCAAAGTTGTGCAGTTACAATAGAACAACTATTCACACTATGATCCTGGCTAATCATTAGGGAAACTGTAACACCTGCAATCAACGAAAAGTAGTGAACAAAAGTATGGAGAAAGAACTTATAACACAAATACCTAAGAAACAAGTATCCATTCTGCTGGGTTAAATTGCCTACATTTTATTCTCTGAAACTTAAAAGAGTATCTCTAAAGATTTTGTCATATTACTCTGTAAATCATCGCTTTGAACTATGTGGAGAAATTCACTCTCAAAACAAACTTTATTATCAACAACCAAAACACGTAAGCTTTAAATACACCTCCCCTGACTCGAAATTTAGTCTAATGCCCACAAGAATCAAGTACTATACTAGATGACAAAGAAAATATATGTCTAAAACTGAAAATAAATAGGCAAATACAATCCCCAATAATACTCACTGGTGACTCTTGTGTGGCATGAGTTGGTGGCCTTAAGTTCCATTTCTACAGAACAGCAACAGGAAGAAAAAAAAACTACTAGCACATTTGTTTCTAATGGGGTTTTTCCATCTAATGGCTCAACAGAAAGGGCAAGAAACAAATGAGTCAGGAAAACAATTACCCACTCACCCCTAAAAGTGATTCTTAGAAGCAAAACACCCTGAAAGAAAGGGGAGTAGAAGCAAATTCAGGTAGTACAAGATAAGCAATGGTGGTTGCTCAAAGGAGTCAGGAAAAAATATTTCATAGAGAATAAAATCTCATTTTTAAAAAATGATACACTTTAAAAGAACATATGTAGAGTTTTAAATTGTCAGTGGAATGCTTTAGGTGAATGTGCATGTGACATAGTGGAAAGCATCAACAGGAAGAGGAAGTGCAACTTCTGTCTCTGGAGGAGCTGTTTTGGTATGATAATGGAATTCAGTCCATTTTTAATCAACAAATGAGTCCAGCAATTGGGTGTAACTCTTATAATGTAATTCAAACACTTTTAGCCAGAGTCCTATTGTTCTACCTGACAACAAAAAAGTTTAAAAACAAATAGGCTTTTCTAAATCTGATGCTTCTTTTATTAAACTTCAATTTTAGTTCCTCCCTCTGCTTTCTTAAGTGGTGTTAAGAGTTTTTCTGGCAGAAAGAAAACCTTCAAATTATAATTCTGGTGCAGAACACAGAAAAATATGAAGTTGGCATATGGAAAACAAATATATAACATTATTGTGTAATAGTGTGAAAGGAATCCAAAGTCATAATGAAAATGATATACGTAAAAACACTGTAAAGATGAATATGCTTAATGTTACTGCATCATATTAAAAGTTTAAGTCTCAAGGGTTCAGAGTACCTAACCTAAAAGTATCTGCCGACTTATTAACTCAGAAATGATCCAACTAATCTAAGTGCTAAAAAAGACAAATCCATATATTAGCTAGCACGTCAAACACTACATAATTCCTTTACTACTTATGATATTCTTTTAAACTACATTTAACAATCAGAAATTATGGAACTATAACATACTTAATGTTATACATAACATATAAGGAAATATAAGAATCAAAAAGCTTTTAAAAAAATCTCCATCCAGATGCTTTACACCAACTCCAACAAAATACAGAGTTCCATTCATCTGTCGAGTTACTATATAACAATTAAAAACTAGGCAAGCCAATATTTTAAAAAGACCAAGATCTGGACAGAGTGCTGGGCGTGAAGTCGGGAAGTCTCGTTTTCCTAAGTTCAAATGTGGCCTCAGACACTTCCTAGCTGGGTGACCCTGGGCAAGTCGCTTAATCCTGGTTTGCCTCAGTTCCTCATCTATAAAACGAGCTGGAGAAGGAAATGGCAAACCACTCCAATATCTTTGCCAAGAAAACCCAAATGGAGTCAGGAAGAGTCAGACACCACTGAAACGACTGAATAAAAACAAAAAAAGTTTCTAGTCCCAAGTTGCCTTTAAAACAGACCAAGATCAGTCTGGCCACAACTTAGCTCTGCTTTAGAAATAATCGAATATACAACTGCCCATATAACTGGGTGATGGATATCGCGCCGGTATCCAGGAGACGTGAGACACTGACCTTCACCCAAAGTGACCGGGGGGGGGGGGTGGAAGGGGGTTGTGGTAAATAATCTCATTCGTGCCAAAATATCCCAAACCTTGACTTTACCTACGCGTCCTTCACTTTGAAAACTGAAGGTGCGCATCATATGTCACATTTCCCAAATGAATCCGGTGGGTGACTCGGCGGCTGCTGCTCGGGAACATTTATAAAGATTCGAACCCCACTCTCCCCCGGGCCCGTCACCCTCGGTGGTGATGGTAGTCGCCCACTAACAGGCTGACCAGCAAAAGGAGGTGCATACTAACCTGTCCGTGATAGTAGACTGTGTGCCACTCATTGGGGCCCTTGGCGAGAGGTCGTCTTTCTATCCAACTTGCATTTTACAACAACATCCCAGTCCCCACCCCACCCCCAGCAAGCGCTGCTCCGAGAGGGACGCACAAGTCCAACTCCAAACTCCGGCCAGTCATAGGGCATCCACTGCTGGGGAGGGGGGAAGGACGGGAGGGATTTCTCCTGGGAGAAAGTCTCGGGGAGTGGGGAGGACAAGCTCCAGGGACGCCGGGGAATGCTTAGGACCGGCAGAGGGAGAAGCGTCGAATGTCCGCGGGGGCGGCTGGCTCCCCGTCTTCGGGCAGCGGCCGGGCGCCCCGCTCCTCCTCGTCGTCCTCCTCCTCTCGGGGCGCAGGGGGCCGCGGCCGGGCTGGGGCCCTCTCGGCTCTATCTGGGGCTGCGGGCGAGTCGTCGCTGCTGCTGTTGCTGCCGCCGCCGCTGCTGCTGCAGCCTCTTCTCGTGGGGCCGTCCCGCGCCGGCTTCGCTCAGCTCCGCAGGGTTCGGCTCCTCCATGTCCCCCGGGGCGGGGTCCCCTCCCGTCCCGTCCGCCCGGGGGGAGGGCTGTCCCGGCGGCGGCTGGGGCAGGGGCGCGGGCACTCGCTGAGTCAGTCCGAAGGGGGAGGAGAAGGAGGAGGTGGGGGCCGAGATCTCTCAGCGCCGCGGGCCGCGGCTCCCCATCCCCTGGGAACTGGCTCAGGCTCCTTCCGCACTCCGCCGCGGCCCCTCCCCGGAGAGGGGCCTGTCCCGGCTCGGCCTGCAAGGAGCGGCACGGCGGCGGCGGCTGCAAGGACTCCCCTCAGGGCCGGTTCGCCGGGTCCCGCGGGGCTTCCTCGGGAGCGCGCTTGGGACGGAGGGGGAGGGGAGCAGGGAATGCGTCGGACGCCCAAGGTAAGGCGGCGCGCAAAGGGGAGGGGGGATGGGGAGTCGCGACGATTCCAGCCGCGCGCACGGGTTCCGGTTCCGGTTCTGTCCTTTCCAGCCCTAGGCTCGTTCTCCCACACTCGCTCTCCTCCCCCGCCCTACTTTTCTCTCTCTTTTGCTTTTTTTTCCGGCCTCCTCTCTTACTTCTGAAAACCGCTTCACTCAGGATTCCTCCGCGCGGCGTACACATACAAGGGCGCAGCAGCCGCCGCTGCCGCCTCCTCCGCGCGCTCGTCCCGGATCCGGGAGCCTCCCCCGCAGGCAGCGTTGTGGGGAGAGAAAGGAAAAGTAGTCCTGCGGAGGGGCAGCCGGGCTTCGGTTCTCCGCGCCTAGTGACGAGTCTGCGCTCTGGCGAACGGCGCGGCCACCGGAGGAGCTAATTGTGTGGGACCCATGTCAATGATCCTTTTTCCGGACTTTACGTCGTACTCTAAGCTGGAATTAGAAGACTAAATCTCAGCCGCGGCACTCGGAGCAAGTCGCAATGGCCCTCCTGAGGGTGCCTCTATTAGCCTCATCTGTACAATGGGGGTTAAGAGTAGGTTGGTGGTGTACGCAAGATTTGACCCAAGTTCATCCAACTTCATCATCCCTCAGGTGGACGGTGTTTCTCCTTTGCCTCTCATTTTCACGCAGATATCCTGAAGAGCTGTGGTTATGTCTAGCTCAGTAGTTATGTCCTCATATCCTACTGTGTGTGTGTGTGTGAGAGTGAGAGAGAGAGAGAGAGGAAGGCTCAGCTGTCAATGCCAAGCAACGAGAGATGGAGAGAGAGGAAATAAAAGAGAAAGACCTACCTTTCAAGGCCCAGTTGTTAATACAAAAGAAAAGAAGAAAGAAAGAAACCTGCCTTGGGAGGCTCAGCTGTCAATGCCCTGGCTGCACCTGGCACAGAGGGACCCTTCTAAGGGAAGCCTTCTGGTGGGCACCCCAATGGGACAACAGCTTCTTTCCCTGTGCTTGGGTGCCCAATCCCCGTGTCTAAGCATTGATGATAATAGGGATCGTTGGAGGGCTTCTTAATAAAGAAAAAAAGCAAAGGGTTTGAGAAGCCTGGCTAGGAGACAACATAGTTATGTAGCCCTGGGAAAGTCACCTCACTTCTCTCTCAGGTCCCTTCCAGCTGTATATTTTGTAATTTCTTGGTATGTTACCTTTAGCCTGTTTCTGCCTTGAAAAATAGGGTGTGTTATTTGCAGTCTCTGAAGAGAGTATTCTATGTTGTTTTCTTTGCAGGCTTTCATAGCTGTATGTGGAAGTAAAAGAAAAGCCATTTGGGGGTGTTTTGGTCAAAGGGAATCTATATAGAAAATATTTTTCTCTGGAAGTTTTTACTTACCTACTTGTAAATGTTATCTACTCTGAGCCCAACATATCCATGTTCCACAAGTCTTCATGTCCAGGTATTAAATGCCTCAACTGTTCCTTTTGCAAGAAATCCCTCCTTACCCTTAAATTCCTACCGATAACAGATGCCCATATGGCACCCCTCTCCTTCTACCCACCTATCCTCTGGGCAGTTATGACATTTCCCCCACCTCCCTGTTAAAGTATTTTGTTGACATTTCCCTATACGCATTATCAGAGGATCATAGATTTAGGGCTGAAAGGGATTTTAGAGATCATCTACTCCAATCCCCTCATTTTGGAGATGAGGAAAAAGAGGACAAAAAAGGTGACTTTGCCAAAGTAACTCAGGTATTAAGTGTCAGAGCTGGGACTTGAAGCCCCCTTTCCATTGAACTACTTAACATGTATTTTTATTATAGTTATATGTGTATATGTCATATTCCCCTTCTAGATTATAAATCCTTCTAGATTATAAGAGGACAGGGACAGTCTTATCTAAACCGTATCTCCCTCAACACAAGATTCTACACATGATAAGGACTTAATAAATTGTTGCCAGATTTGACATGCTTAACCTATTCCGAATAACCTTGTTCATTGTTTCCTTTTCAGAGTCTTGATGGCTTAATGATTTCAGCTGTTTGGTGAAAATTGCAATTTATCAGAATTTAATAATCTTAGTTAAAATGATTTCATTTCAACATTGCTTTCTGTGAATGTCATTCCGTAAGAAGGATCATATCCCTGAATGCTCTTTGTGCTTGAGCTAAAGGTGACGTAGCACAGGGGAAAAAATGAAAACAGAGTCCAAAGATGACTCTAGCTGCTTGATTTCTGAGATCAGTGAAGAGCCAGCTAATTTTGTAATGTTTATTTTTGGAAAGACACAGATTTAGTGATACAGGTCACTTCAGTCCTAATGATGTCAGCAGGATATATTGCCACCTGCTGGAGCTTCCTAGTATGACACAATTCCATCCTAAGAACTGTCCAGGCAAAATTGCAACTTAAAAAAAAACAAAAATTGTTGAACAGCTAGAGATCCAAACATTTCAATAAGCCTTGGCCAAGATCCAAATCTGGCCCACAAACTCAACAAATGTATTCTGTGTAGTCACGCAGGCTTTCACAATGATGGACTGTGTCTTCCTTTGATATAATCCTTTTGTTAGACATATTCGTTCCAGTGATTCATCAAATGGTGCACTGTAAAGATAGGTTCCCTTTGGGATCCTAAAGGCCCTTTTTTCTATACAATACTTCTGGGAAAACTGTTTTGAACATAATTCTAAACTTAGACATGCAGCTATGAACAAATTATAAAAATCATACTGTTAAAACTGGAAGGATTCTTAGAGATAGCCTAGCCCCCTCATTTCACAAGTAGAGAAACACAGAGATGTGAAAGATGAAGTGACTTGTCGAAAGTCACATAAAGAATTAGTGGCAGAAAAAAGACTAAAAGTCAGTTCTCCTGACTCCCAGGCCAGTGCTTTCTAGTTGCTTTCTCCCTCAGGAATTTGGTAGTGGGAAATGGTACGTAGTGGTGATGAAATTATTTAAGATGGGAATTATTCACTGAAGTACTACAAAGTCAACCTCTCTTCCCCCTGTTCTCTGTAGAACAGTAAAGGCTTTTTTCAGAGTTTCCTATAGTTTATGGAATCACAGAATTCAGTTCGAAGGGATCTCCATAGTCACCTGAAAAAGAATCCCCATTATAATACCCTCCACAAGAGATCACCCAGACCTTTCTCGAAGATCTCCAATGAAAGGAAACCCCCCCCCCTACTTCCTGAGATAGCCCATCCCACTCTTGGGTAGCTATGATTGTTAGGAAGTTGTTTGTTGTTTTGAGGTTTTTTTTTTCTTACATCAAACCTAAATTTGACTCTCTGCAATTTCCACCCATTGTTACTGGTTCTTTCCTCTTGGGCCAAACAGAATGAAACTAATGTCTTCCACATTCCTCCTTTCAAATGTTTAAAAACATCTATCTCATCTCCCCTGAAAAGTGTAAAAGGTAAAGAAGTAACTCCCCTTAAAATCATGAATTTACAAGTGGAAGGGAAAATAAAGATTATTTAGTCCAACCTCTTCATTTTAGAGACAAGGAAAGAGCAAGGTAGTAACGGTGAAAGTATTCAAACCCAGATCCTCTGACTTCCTATGCAGCACTTTCTGCTGTACTACATAGCCTAAAACTTGATTTTTAAAAAATAAATAAAAAGGTAAAAATAAAACTCGATTAAAAGGGTAATTTTAGAACCAAATAAAGTTGTTTCCGTGACATATTCCAGGCCCAAAAGAAATATACTGATTTCCACATTGGAAAATGACATTAATAGGACATGTGTTTGGGGCTGTTCTTTCAGTGGTAGTGGTGCTTTCGCACTGAGCTGTATAACACATTCTCAGCTGGCTCCCCTTGTGACCAACAGTGCAAATATTCGACTCAGCTGGCTTAAGGGCTTGGGGGGGGGGGGGGGGTACAGACTGTGGCCGAGGAACACGTGCAAAGTTAAGTGATCTCTGCCTGAGGGAATCAACCCTCCACCTTAACCTTGCTTACTTAACCCCTGACCCAACCTAGTTCAACCTAGGTGAGTCTAAAAGGGAGTGCCTCCAGGCTTAAGAAAAATCAGGCTGAAGACCAAAAAATACATAAGTACTTCCTCTCTTTTCTATTTATTTTTTGTAGTTGGGTTTTCATGGGAACTTATATACATGGGAAAGTTTTATAGGTATCTCAACACATGTCACATAGATTACTACACTCACCTCCTAGCTGAATTTACAGTTTCTTTTCCCTTCCCCTCTCCAAGGTATCTTCCACACAGCTGTCAAACTAATATTCCTAAAACAGATCTCATGAAACTGCCCTACTCAAAAAATCTTCAGTGGCTTCCTGTTCCCTCTAGGATAAAATACAAAATCTTCAGCGTGGAGTTTAAAAGCCTCCACTTGTCTCTCACCTACCTTCCCAGTCTTACCCCTCCCCCCTGCCCTGCTAACTGTTCCTTGTTCATGGCATCCCTTCATCTTGCCTCCATGCCATAAAATGAGTGGCTCTCCATGTTTAGAATGCACTCCCTCACCTTTCTAATAGATTCCCCATCTTCTTTCAATAATAGCTCATGGGCTACCTCTAACTCCAGGCCTTTCCTGCCCCACCCCAAACCCTACTGATGTTAGAGGTCTCTTCCTATTGAGATTACTACATACTTTGCACCTGTCTGCTTACTTGTTGTATCTCTCAGCACCTAACAGTCCGTTGTGAGCAGTAGGCACTTAACATTTGTTCAATTGAACTGAATATTGACTGTGTGCAGCTAGCTATTATGTTATTTTTGCCAAGAGATGTAAGAAGTCTCTCTATGTAGCCTTAAGACATTGATTCCACTGCTACCTTGGATGCATACTAATCGTGAAAATGGGCAAATTCTGTAATTTCACTGGGTCCAGGTAACTCAGTTCATAATTTGTAGCTCAATTGCATATCTCAAATAGTAAAGGGAATTTCCACACCAGGAATTATTCTCCCCCATCCCCTCAAGGATGAAATCCCATGTCGGGACACTAAAAAGATAAAAGGAATACTTCACTAACGTCCTACTTTGATGCACTGAGAAGACCCTAAGGTTTTTCCAGCCTATGCCAATAAAGCACAAGCTCTAACAGGTCCTGCCAGCCTGGAAAGCCTTTGATTACAGACTCACTGGGGCACTATATAGGTTTGAAATCCAAGGACCATCTCAGTCCATCTCAGAGTCTCGACATCAGCCTGGCTGCAGTGAGGAATTTATCAGCCAAAGCAAATCCTAAAGGCTCTCTCATAAGGGGCAGAGGAGCTGCAACATGTGACTGGCCAAAGTACCCACAGTCATCCCAAATCCACCCAAAGTTAGGAGACAGAAGGAACAGGAGTAATGGCTGAGTGTACAAGCAGAAAAAGGAAGTTATTTATTTTAATGTAAAATGTGGATGGAGCCAATTGAAAAGCTGAAATGTTTGTAGGCCCCCCAGTTGTTTTTCAACCAATCTACAAAGCTGCAAATGAAGATATAAATGCAGATTTAGTATTAATACAAAGTTGTTTATTTTTATAAAATTTAGTACAAACAATATATATATATGTATATATTTATATATAAATCCTTCATGGGTAAAATATTATTACATAGTAATCCAAATGTAAATTAGTGCTTCATTTTCATTCCACAGTACCACAGGTGAGTTAGCCCTTTCTGTACCTGTGATGGAAGATTCAAGCTTATTCCTTCATCTGCTGAGTCATCTTCATTTCACATTTTCTCTTGGGGAAGTTGCTACACAAATACCAACCACAACACACAAGAGAGTTGCTATGAGGAATCCTTTCCCACTGCCAGCTGCCTAGGAGTTAACTCTTCATCCCACAAACTAGTAAGAGCTTCTTTCTCATGTGATTACCCACAAATAGCAAGAATACCCCATCCACTTGTCAAGGGGAAGGGGAAAGGAATGTGCTGTAATATCAGGATCATTCACTTGGCTAGTACAGAGATTTCACTGTGCCAAAATCCAAAGGCCAGTTTTCTTTGGAGTCCATGTGCCAAGCCACACTCCTCACCATAAGCTTGTGCTGAAATTCCTTAGATACCCAGATGTTGCTGAAGTGTAACTCACTAGCTTTCCATGGACATGGTGATACAAGCAGATGGAGATGATGGGTATTAGAATATTATTTCAATGCCCAGCATGAAATGCTTCCCAAACCAAATAAGAGTAATGTCCTGTGCTTCTCAACAGGGACAATGCTATGGACCTGCCAATGATAGGAAAGATGAATTGTGTTGTTTTCCCAAGATGTGATGATTCCTATGCCGAATCCCTCCTGTGGCCAAAGGCATGCCTTTTTGTACCAACTGGATAAAGTCAGGGTAGTCTGTGGATGTGGAACAGAATGAACTCCCATAATCTATATATAGGGGACTGCCTTTGACCTAGGCTTCAATAGCACTGTACCCCAACCAGCTGAGCTAACCAGCCACAGACCTATCCAAATAAATAAATGCCACTTCTGCCCTTTGTAAATATTTTTCATCACAGACATCCAAAATAGCTTGTTCACAATACCCTCTGTGAGATAGATGTTACCATCCTTACAGAGGGGCAAAATGCAGCAAGATGTAAACTAGTCCTATAGAATGTAGAGCTGGAATCAGCCTCAAAAGATCATCCCCCCCTCCCTCATTTTGTGGATAAGTAACCTGAACCCTAGAGAGCTTAAGTGACTTGCCCAAAGTCACAGGAGTAGAACATGACAGAGCTGGAATCTGAACCCAGGTCTTCTAAATGGAGATCCAGGGGCTTTCCCCAGTAAACCACAGTGATTCAATGTCTGTATCATGGGCCAAGTGAGTGGCAGTGTTGGACACGGAAACCAGGAAATTGTGATTCCCGACCCCTTTCTCTTGTTTGATGGCAGGGTCAGGCTTGATCCATGTGGGCGCTTTTGTTCTTTTAGGACTGGCTATATGATATGAATACTCACATCCAGTGGCATGTTTTTAAGAACTAGAGGAGTAAAGGTATTATGAGGAGACAGAAAGTAATAGATGAGAGAGAAGAAAAATGCAGCCTCACTGCCCTGGGGCCAGCACAACAATTTACTCGTCTTTGGTTGTCGTTTGCAGTGCTTACAGCTGAGCTGAAACCTGAACTGCCATCTCAAGCCCTGTGGAATCCACATAGTAAATCCCCATGGAATCCAGCCTCAGCCTCTCAAGCGCAGGAGATTAATGTACTAAAAGCCCCTGAGAAGTGGAATACAGTTTTCCTGGTATAACAGAACCTGTACAACAGGACCCTATAAATTTCTCTGCACTACAGCTTACGTAGAAGAACCTGAAGCTCTCTAGCTGTAAAACTGATCTAGCTGAGACTGCAAGTGCGTGTGTTCCTTCCCCTATACTCCTCTCATCTGCAAGGATTATTTGTTGTTAAGGCTGAGAATAAGTTTGGTCTCCATAATCCATTACTGAAAATGCTAATGGCATCTCCATCAAATTCCATCTAATGGTGGTGGCATAGAGTAGGTGAGGAATATAATTACATCAGGTAATAAATAGTATGGAAGAAGTCACTCTTCTCACAGTAACAAGGGCAAAACAATTCACTTCTCTGGCCCTTCCAAGCTGCCCAAAGACACAAGGGCCTTCAGTGAATAAACAGAGATCCTAGCAGAGCTTTCCACACAGTTGACTTGACTCAAGCCCTCAGACTTCCCGCAATGTAGCCTCAGTTGCTTCAAGTGTGCCAGTGCAAAAGTTAATACTCAATACTGATATTTATGTTTGTGCTCTAGAACTGAATACATTCCCTGAACAGATTAAGCCCTTAAAAAAAAACTCTCCTAAGTTTGCTATGAGCATCCCATTCCACAACAGACAGGCCCTCAACATGATTCCCAAGCCTACCCTTTTAAAGAGGGTAAGGTCCCTATCCCCATTCATAGCAAGTTACAAGCCCTGATTAATGCACTTTGAGATGTCCGTTCTTTTTCAATTGTCGGTCCTCGCCTCGCCCGCTACGCCAGGCATGGTATTTCTTGACGCTCTTCTTCCAGGCAAAGCGCCAAATGCTGAACATGAAACACCAGGACACAGCATACATGGCTACTCCACCTGCCTTCACAAACCACTTGGGCTTAGGTGAGGCCATTTCACAGAAAAGAAGCCAAGCACCAACCCCAATCCTCACTCCTGTGAACAGAGCCACAAAGAGAAAGTCTACCACATCCCCTGTGAAACTGTGGTAGTGCCCTGTCTCCCGTAGGAACCATCGCATCTGTAGCAATGGGTTAGTGATCTCACTGCCAAAGAGAACAGCATTGACCTCAGTGCCTGACTCCCCAAGAGCCAGGGCCATGATGATGCCCAAGATACTCAGTGTGTGGTGAGCCAACATCAGAGCTCCCTCTGTCTGGAAGTAGATACACCAGCCAAGATCAAAGATGAAGTAGCCAAGGGTGAGACACAGAACATGTACTTGAAGAGGAGTGTTGGGTGATCCTGAAAGAAATGAGTAGAGGACGAAACTGAGTCACAAACCATGCTTCCTGGCCCAGAGATCCAATGCAATTGCCCAAGTTTCTGGAGCCTCAACTGAAGCCAGAATAATGGCAAGTACAGTTTCTGGTTATATTTAATCCATGCTTTCTGATGATAATAGATCAGCCTCTAGGGAAAAGCTGTATACTAAATTATTTTTTTAGAACCCAAGAGATTCATTTCCCATCAATTAGAACTGAACCAAGACACCTGGTGTAAGAGATAGAACTCTGGATTTGGAAAGAGGAAGACCTGGGTTCAAGTCCTTCCCCAGATACTAACTGTGTAAAACTGAGAAAAATCACTTAATCTCTCTGACCTTCAGCTTCCTCATCTGCAAAACGGGGATAATAATAGGATCTTATTGTATTGAAGGCACTTTGTAAACTTTTCAGCACTGGAAAAATGTAAGCTTTGAGAGCCCAAGGGGTCTATAAAAGAGATCCTCATTAAGAAATCATGTAAAACCAATTCAAGACACTTGGTCATTTACATTAAAATCTCATGATTGCATTCCTCAGTCAAAGATGAATTGTCCCTCATATTCTCATTACATTCTAACCTGGAAATCAAATTTATTTCTCATTCTAATGTTTTAATAGTAGACAGATAGTAGCCCTGTTCCTATGTTCAAAGTAGATCATTGCAGCATGTGACCAGTGTCCCTGGGCAGCTAGGTAAGACAGTGGGTGGTGTGCTGGGCCTGGAGTCAGGAAGACTTATCTTCCTGAGTTCAAATCTGGCCTCAAACACTTCTTAGCTCTGTGACCCTGGGAACGTCACTTAACCGTGTTTGCCTCAGTTTCCTCATCTGTAAAAATGAGCTGGAGAAGGAAATGGCAAACTACTCTAGCATCTTTGCCAGGAAACCCCAAATGAGATCACGGAGAGTCAAACACAACTGGAAAATGGTACAACACACACACATACACCAGTAAACCTGTGAGAAAGGGCCTACAGAATTAACATACTTAATACACATGAATATTTATATTATGAAAGAAAGTTTAAAGGTTGCTTTCTTCAAGGAATGAAAATTGGGGAATAAACTCAGGAGTTTAATACAGAACATTACCGAATTAATGGCTGAGAAATGTTAATAGCTGAGGAGGAGAAGAAAGCTTCTGTGCACTCTATTCTAGTCAACATTTGCTCTGGTGGGATACTCGGTGAAATGTATCTAAATAACATGACACAGATTCCCCAGGGCTGAGGCTCTAGGAAGCCAGAATCCCTGTCCAAGTACACGGACAGAAAAAGCAATAAAAGCAAACAGTACAGGGATGGATGAGTGTTTCAACAGTCACCCTAATGGCAATCATCCTTCAATGCTGTATCAATTCTATAGAAAACTCCCTTTCTTCTGAGGCATCCCCCCAGCCCATAAATCCCAAAGAAAAATTCCTGAAACCCACCTGGGTGAGTAAAAGGCCAGGGACCATCAATAAATCCAATATAAGCAGAGAGGCCTATGGAAAGGACTCCGTGTGTAAAAGTAACCAGTCTGCAGCTCCATTCATAGCTCCGATGCTCATTCAAGCGGCAGAAGGAGAGGTAGAGCGATAGCCAGCCACACAGGCTACACAGAACCTGCAGACACAAAGCAGCTGCCATCCTGTCACAGAGAAACCAAAAAGAGACACATCAAAGGGGACTCCCCCTAAGACAGCAAGTCATAGCTTTTGCATGCATGCACCTTCATCTCCAATGGAGAGTGCTATGAAACCACAAACCCACAAGCACATATAAATACCTTGTCCTTGCCCTGACTCTTCTTCCTAACCTACATGGCCACAAATTTTCTATTCAAATTTAGTTGACACTTCCCCTGACCCCATCTTACCTCAAGATGGCAGGCTCTAAAAGGCGAGCTGCAGAAAGGTCCTTAGGAGCTAGATGGTATACTCAATATAGTGCCTAGCATGTTTTTATGCTCAGTGAATGTGAAGAAGTCTTCAGCTTTACTGCTGACTTACTCTTGTGGCCTCTGGGAAGTCACTTTACTTCCGTCTGTATTAGTTCCTCTATGGCAGGGCAGCTTTAATAACACACATGTGAAGAGAGTTTGCATTTCAAAAACATCAATGGAATCTTTTCCCTGGGAAATACTAGAAGAATTGCAATAGAACTCTGAACAATTGTGACATGAATGAAGCAGGTCTCTTGCTTTTCTGCAGACTACTTAATTCCTTCATATATTTTTTTCTTTATCCTCTATATACTTCTACATACATACATGTTGTCTCCCCAACAGACTATAGGCTCCTTAAAAGCCAGCATTGTTTTTGTCTTTGTATCTCCTGTACCCAGCACAATGCCTGGCCCCATTTTGTTTGTTTTTTAGTGAGGGTGTTAAACTAGATGGCTTCCTAGGCCTCTTCTAACTCTAAATCCTATAAACCACTTGTGATGGTGTAATTCATTATCCCATAAAGCTGCTCATCCCATTTTCAGATGGCTTGGATTGTTGGGAAATGCTTCCTTTATTATTGTTGTCTATAGTCATTTTTTAATTTCTTTTTTTATTTTTAGTTTGCAACACTCAGTTCCACAAGTTTTGGGGGTTACAAATTTTCTCTCCCTCCCTCTCCTCCCCTCTCCCACCCAAAATGGCATGTAATCCAGTGTAGGTTCTACATTTACCTTCACATTGAACTTATTTACATAACAGTTCAGTTGTAAAGGAGAATTATAACCAATGGAATGAATCATGAGAGAGGAGAAACTAAACCAAAAAAGAAGGAAAAAAAAAAGAGAGCAAATAGTTTGCTTCAATCTGCATTCTGACCCCGTAATTCTTTCTCTGGATGTGGATAGCTTTTACCATCATAAGTCTTTTGGAGCTGTCTTTGAACCTTGTATTGATGACAGGAGCCAAGTCTATCAAAGTTAGTCCTTACGGAGACCATGTGTCTGTAATCGTGTATAATGATCTCCTGGTTCTGCTCCCCTCACTCAGCATCAGTTCATATAAGTCTTTCCAGGTTGTAATGAAGTACGTCTTTTCCTCATTTCTTATTGCACAGTAGCATGCCATTACATTCATATACCACAATTTGTTTAGCCATTCGGATTGATTTCCAATTCTCTGCCACCACAAAGAGAGCTGCTATAATTATTTTTGTACATATGGGTCCACTTCCCACTTGTGTGATCTCTTTGGGATACAGCCCTAGATGTCTAGTCGTTTTTCAATCCTGCTCGACTCTGTAACCCCACTTGGGGTTTTCTTGGCAAAGATGCTGGAGTGTTTTGCCATTTTCTTCCCCAGCTATATTACAGATAAGGAAACCAAGGCAAACAGAGTTAAGTGACTTGCCCAGGGTCACACCACTAGTAAGTGCTGGAGGCTGGATTTGATCTCAGGTGCTTAAATGCTTGCTGGCTGAGGAATTTGGTTGATTAAATGAGGCTTTTCACACGTGGCCAAAGTATGTACTGGTTTATTACAGAAGGTTTGGGGCAGAAAGGGAAGAAAGAATATCACTAGGAAGTTTTGTTTATTTGATTTTTTTTGTTTAAAGATCATCAACAAAACATGTTTTGAAAAAGGAATTGCTATTGTTTGTTGTCATTGATGGTAGTCACGTGGGACCTGACAATTTTAATTTGACACCAAACACATCCAAGGTTAGATTTCCAAGGTTAGCTTTTAAGCCATGTGCTTATCAGAGCCTTGGAATAAAAATCGAAATGTAAGGATGACCTTACATCAAGTTAGAGTAATAGTTTCACTGATGTTCTGTAATGAAGAAAAGCAACAATCCAGCCAGAATTGCAATCAATTCTGAATTCTACTCAAACCTTCATTATAGGGGGAGAAAGGGGATAATAAAAGGAAGGAAGGAACTTTAGTTTTCCTGTGGAAATAACTTTAAAAGTCATTTTTAGAAAAATTAAAGACAGAAAGTTTCACCTAGGAATTTGCCTCAGTTGGGACTGGAAAAATTGTAGCTGGATGAATGTCATTCAAGATGAAACTATGCAAATGACTTCATTATTATTAACATTCATGAAGTGCTTCCCTATAAGTACAAACAAACAAGGCCAAAAATATCTCTTGTCTAACTCTCATCTCAACAGGAATCTTCTGGACCATTGTAACAGTTCGTTATTTCCATTCTGACAGGTGGAACAGTGCCTATGAACCAATGAATTACAATACAGCAGGATTTTTTTTTCCCCCTCAACTCAAAAACCACTGGACAAAATATATTCAAATAAAGACCTTAACCTGACCACATCCTATCACACTTTTACATTCAGATATCATTCAAGGAGATGTGGTTTGATGTCTAGAGCACCTAAAGAGAGAGTCAGGACACGTGGGTTCTAGTCTGCCACCAAAGTTTAGATAGGATTTAAAGTTGGAAGAAACCTTTGAAGTAATCTAATTCAAAGCCTCTCATTTTACAGATAAGGAAACTAAGGCCCAGTGAGGTTAATCATATAGTTGAACTCCCTAATTTTTCACCTGAGGAAACAGACCAGAAAGGTTAAAGACTTGCCTAAAGTTGTGACCTTCTTCATCTGGAAAATTAGGGAGTTGGGACTATATGATTAACCTCTCTGGGCTTCCTTACCTATAAATGAGGGGGTTGAATTAGATGACATCAAAAGTACCTTTTAGCTATGAATCCTTCTCAAAGGTCCATCACAGTTCTAACAGTCTACACTTCTGGATAAATTCTGTAGGAAAACAGTCAATTTTCAGAAAATGGAACGAAAAAACAGTTTCAGGACACCTGTAATGAAAAGAAAGCAGGTACCCATCCATCATCCCTCCTAAAGGTCAACAGCTAGTGCAAGGCAAAGCTTCTTTAGACATGCTCATAATACTTGGTATTTATAGAGCCATTTTCTTCTTTGGGATCCTAATTCCCTGACAGCATGTACACACTAACCCACTTGCAAATACTATGCCTAAATAAATAAGTGGATAGCCAACTAAAGAGAAGTTTGTCAATGAGAGATGCTCACCTACAGTCAAATTTGGGAGGGGAGTGTACAGGGACAAAGTTTAGAGCTGTCTATCTCGACACCTCCCCCGCCCCATCCCAATACACAGATACTTTCTTCTAAGCCTAAAGGCAGTCACTGAAAGTACCAAGGATCTCTTTTCATACTCTGACCTGCTCTGAAGTTCAAGAATTCTAAGGGATGCAAGTCAGCCCCTCATCACACCACCCAGGGCTCTGTGACTGACACTTTCAGTTGGGGAAGACCAAGGAGACTTGGATCTGCTACTGGCTTACCCTCTTGAGGACCTGAATTTAGGCCAACAGCCAGCATCCCAAGGAAGTCTTGGGCCTGGGAGAAGAGCAGGATGACAGGAGTAAGGTGCAGAATTACAGGATAGAGGTGCAGAGTGCTAGGACTGGAGTGAGGCTTGCTAGGTGGTGAAGGGATAGGGTGCTAGACTTAAAGTCGGGAAAACCTGAGTCCGATTCCTGCCTCAAACACTTATTTGTCTGGGGGACACGGCAAATTACTTAACCTCTCGGCATCCGTTTTCCCCATCTACAAGATGGAGATAAAAATAGCACTAGTCCTTGTGAGGACCATATTATGTATAAAGTGCTCTGCAAACCTCATAGCACTATATCGGTGTTAATTATAATGTTCACATCCTAATGTGCAGGGTCCAGGATATTAAGCGCGGGGTGTGAGGAGTGGACAAGCGCAGAGCACAAGGCATGGGATGCCGGAGGGAAGCGGTTGCAGAATTTTGGGAACAAGGGTCAGAATTCCGGGTGTAGGATTCCCGGAGAGCAGTGAAAGGTATAGGAATAGAATCGGAGCAGCGGCAAGAGGTGAGAGCGGTGGCTCAAGACCGGGCCAAGGAGGGGAGAGCAGGAGGATGGGGATGGGGGAGGGGGCTGCCTCTCCCTCCTTCCTCCACCGACCGCGACCCGGGGTGCTCTGGCGTGCGGGGGGATGGGGATTGGGGCCAGGGATTCGCGCCAAGCGGGTACCTGCAGGCGAGAGCCGAGCTGGGCTGGGCAAGACCTGGCCCGGAAGAGCAGCAAGGATGCTGATGCTGCTGCTGCCGCCTCTATGGATGCTGCGGATGCTGCCGCCGCCGCCGCCGCCGCCGCCGCTGCCGATGCTGCTGCCGCGGGCGCCTCGGGCCCGAGCGCTCAGGCCCGGATCCAGGCAAGAGGAAGCAGCGAGGCCGGCTGGGCGAGGAGTCGGGGGTCTGGGGGCACCTGGTGGCGGGGAGGACGGAGCGCAGAGGCAGAGCCGGGTTGGAGGAGGAGGACCCCTAGGAGGGGGCCCGCGCGCCCCCCGCGTAGGCAGGGCGGAGCTTGGAGTGAAATGCTCCCCTGGGGGCTGAACGGACCAGAGCCTCCTCTTTGTGTCTAGTGCTTGTTTTTCCAAGCTAGGCCAGGCTGGCCTCCGCGCCCCCACTGATTTGATGCGGTCCTGGGAACCGTCCGTAACTGGACCCGCGATGCGCGCCCTCCACCAACGTAGCCCATCCAACTACATTTTCTTTGGCCCCGTTATTTATGTGGGTATTTCCCCCACTCTGAGAGGCAGGGGGCTGGGTGAGTTAGAGAGCCACTCTTAGAACGTAGAGGTGAGCTTAAAGTCCTGCCTTTGAAACAGGCCCGCTGTGTGATTGAGGGAGAGTTAATCCATTGCTCAGTGCTCTAGGGTAACTCTCTAAGACTAAGTTGCAAACTAGGTGCTGTCTTTTCACGTGAGTGTTCCGTATACCAGTGAAATGACGAGTTCAGTCCCTGTCCTTTCTTTCCATAAATTCCCCGTTGAGGTTACTTTGTTTCCTTGCTGTTCTTTTAATAACATTAGATGGATAACATTCGAATCAATATAGAAAAAAAGTATGTGTATGTTTGTTGTGTTGTATAGATACCTATCTATATAGATATCAGTAGATGTATACAAATATATACATATAGATATCGATCTATAGAGATCTATCTATATAGACATGGACCTATAGATACATATAGATATCTAAAGATATATATATATTTATACATAGTATACATGTTGACCACATAGATACATATAGAGGTATCTATATGTATCTATAGACATTTTTATGTCTATATACACACACACTATATACACACACATATATATACTTTTTTGCAATATTGATTTGTATGTTAACCATTTAATGATATTAAAAGAATAGCAGGGAGACAGAAGTGTAAGCTCCATGGAGAATCTGTGGGAAGAGAGAATAAGGACTGAAGATAGATACATATATACATAAATTTATAGATATAGAGGGATTTTCTGTTATATATACATGCACATTGTTTGCTATATTGACTTGTATGTTATCCTTTTAATAGATCTCTATCTTTAGATTATATATCTATATACAAATATGCTTTTTTTTGCTATATTGACTTGTATACTATCTACTTAATGATATTAAAAGAACAGCAGGGAGACAAAGGTGTAACCTTAATGGGGAATCTATGGGAAGATAAGCTAGGGACTGAACATAGATACATTTTTGCTATATTAATTTGTATGTTATCTATTTAATATATATAGATCTATGACTTTAGGTATAGACACATATATTTTATATTTATGTATACTTTTTTGCTATATTGATTTGTATGTTATCCAATTAATGATAGTAAAAGAACAGTAGGTCTTGAAACAAAGGTGTAATTTCAATAGGGAATCTATGGGAAGAGAGGATAGGGACCAAATTCACATATACAGGCACATACATACATGTATGTATGCATGCATACAAACATGCATACATGTAGATATCTAGGTATATCATATATCTAAATCTATATATAATATTATATACACCAAATCTATATATAATATTATATATAAATATATATAATATAAATTATATAAAATAGTATTATATAAATATATAAATTATATATAATTTTTGTTATATTGATTTGTATGTTATCCAATTAATGATAGTAAAAGAACAGTAGGGAGTCAAAGGTGTAATTTCAATGAGAAATCTATGGGAAGAAAGGATAGAGATTGAACCTGATTCCACTGGTATCACTATATAGATATCTAGATCTATCCTCATCTATTTACAGATACTGAAACAGAGGTGTACAAATATTTGAACAGTATCTGTTTTTGAGCAAAAAACCAGGATTAAGAGAATAGAAGTGGGAAACTTTCCTTCCTGCCTGCCTCCGTCACTGCTTTTAAAGACCTTCAGGATGGTGAGAAGACAGAGTACTGGATCAGGAATAAAATTCACCGGTTTCCTATTCCATTTTTGCCACTTGCTGTCTGTGTGACCTTGATGTCTCATTTAACCTCTACAGGCTTCAGTCTCATTATCTGTAAGATAAGGGGGTTGGCCTATGAGATAATTTCCAGCTCTAAATCCTATGAGTTTAGGGCTGTTGCTGCTAATGTAGGAGTTGGCTGTGGTTTCAGTATGACTAGATTATCAAGTTTCAAAACTCCCCTAAATTATGTTCCAAATCTTGATATATTAGGCAGGATCATGAACAATTTTCCCAATACCTGTAAAACCAAAAGTCATAAGGCACTCAGGAATCACATTTTATTTATAAAGGAGTTGGCAGAGATATTTTCATCATGTGTCCAAAAGCAGCCACTTTATATTACACTATGACAAGTTATCTCAAATTGCAGTGTTCGTGATGAGCATAAGTAAAACTTCTGCCATGAAAATACCAGACCTTGCGTGCCAATATTTATGGCAAAAGATGAAGAGGTGGAAAAATTCTAGAAGAATTTGGTAAGCCCTAGTTAATGAAGCCATTTGATGACCGGAACTATTTTCCATTTTTTCATTGTATCCCCAAAACCTAGAATTATGCCTCGTATATAGTAAGCATTTAATAAATGCTTGGTGGATGGGATTAGCAGACCCTCCAAATTAAATCAACACATACTTTAATACCTGATGACTTTAATGCAAAGATGGGCATAGGAAAGGAAAACATGGTGCAAGATCAGTAAATGAAAGAAGCCAAAGGTTTGTAGACCACACAGAAACCTCCCACCTATCTAATCATAGTTTTTTTTTCTCCAAAAAAAATAAGTGGAAAGGTATTTGATATGCTGAACATGAGACAGCATCACAAAAAAATGAAATTGACTTTATCTTAACAGATAAGAAACAACTGATTGCCAATGTGGGATTCATTTCCAAATCTGCTGTTTGTGTATAGTTATATTATTGATTTGTTGGAGAAGAGATCAAAATTGACACCAGATTAGAAAAAAAGAATAACAATGATAATGTGCTGTCCAATTAAATGACACATTGCAGAACTTCCAAGATGATCTATTTAAACATACTGCTAACACCCCCCAAAAATGGGAAACAGATAAAAGGAACAATATTGACATGGACTGTTACAATAGCTATGGAAGTTTAACTGATGTCAAGCAGTTGCCCCGGTGAGAAGTCCAAAATGCCTCAGCCATCAAATAATCTCTGTACCAAGCAAAATGTCAGCAAGGGCAACACCCATTTAAAGTATAAAGTATTGGAGGAAAAAGTTTAGTCAAGAGAAAGTTTGGTATTACACACAATTAAGTTATACTATTCCAATTGTATTTAAGGATGAAATAGATGAAAAATGGAAAAGAGCTGTTAAGATCTCTAAAGCATTTAGACTCTGACATTACAATAACCCTTGTTATTATTATTGTTGTTGAGTCCTGTCCAACTCTTCGTGACCCCAACTGGGTTTTTTTTGGCAAAGATATCAGAGTGATTTCCAGCTTATTTTATTGAGGAGGAAACTGAGGCAAAAAGTGTTAAGTAACTTACCCAGGGTCACACAGCTAGTAAGTATCTGAGGCTGGATTTGAACTTAGGTCTTCATGTCTCTAGACCGGGTGCTCTATTCACTGTGCCACCTACTTGCCCTTATAATTGCTGTACAGAATAAGGAAGTAGAAATAACATTTTTAAAAAAACCACCAAAGGTAGGAAGGTCTTCTGAATCAGGTGAGTATACATAGGAGAGGTCCATAAAGGAAGCAACTCCATTCTGAGGGTATTACGGGATTGATTCTCAAGAAAAATGGGAAGATATCAAGTGATCAGGAGAAAAAAACATATTGTGTTATAATTACTGAGAAGATAAATGAGACTATTAACAATTACTCATCCTAGGTCTACTTTCTAACGTCCACAGAAAAATTTATTCAAATAATTTACACACATATTGAAGTCCTCTTTTTTTGATGAAAACTTAAAATTGCTTTATTTCGCATTTCTCTTACTAGTGATTTGGAATATTTTTTTCTCTTAAATAGTATTTTTTCTGATTACATGTAAAAGACAATTTTTAACATTTTTTATAACATTTCGAGTTCCAAGTTTTCTCCCTCCCTCCCTTTGCCCCTCCCTATTTTGATATACATTATATATGTTCAGTCATGTAAAATATATTTCCATATTATTCAAAGAAGAATTAGAACAAAAGGGGAAAACCATGAAAAAATAAATTGAAAATATTATGCTTCGATCTGCATTCAGACTCCATCAGTTCTTTCTCTGGATGTGGATAGCATTTTCCATCATGAGTCTTTTGGAATTGTCTTAGATCATTGTATTTCTAAGAAGAGCTAAGTCAATCATAGCTGATCATCGCACAATGTTGCTATTACTGTGTACAACCTTCTCCTGGTTCTGCTCACTTCACTTTGCATTAGTTCGTGTAAGTTTTTCCAGGTTTTTCTGAAATCCACCTGTTCATCATTTCTTATTGCACAGTAGTATTTCATTACATTCATATACGACAATTTGATCAGCCATTCCCCAATTAATGGGCATCCCTCAATTTTGCTACAAACATTTTTATACATGTAGACCCTTTTCCCTTTTTATGATCTCTTTATGATACAGACCTAATAGTGGTATTGCTGTCAAAGGCATGTATAAAGGGCATGATTGCCCTTTGGGTATAGTTTCAAATTGTTCTCCAAAATGATTGGGTCAGTTCAGAACTCCACCAATAGTGCATTAGTGTCCCAATCTTCCCACATCCTCTTCCACATTTATCATTTTCCTTTTCTGTCATATTATTCAATCTGATAGATGCAAGGTGGTACTTCAGAGTTGTTTTCGTTTGCATTTCTCTAATCAGTAGTAATTTGGAGCATTTTTTCATATGACTATAGACAGCTTTAATTTCTTCATCTGAAAACTGCCTGTTCATATCCTTTGACCATTTATCACCTGGGGAATGACTTGTATTCTTATAAATTTAACTCAGTTTTCTATTTAAGAAATGAGGCCCGTATCAGAGACACTTGCTGTAAAAATTGTTTCCCAGTTTTCTGCTTTCCTTCTAATATTGGTTGCATTGGTTTTGTTTGTGCAACCCCTTTATAATTTAATATAATCAAAATTAACCATTTATATTTCATAATGCTCTCTATCTTGTTTGGACATAAATTCTTCCCTTCTCCATAGACCTGACAGGTAAACTATTCCTTGCTCTCCTAATTTGCTTATGGTATCACCCTTTATGTCTAAATCGTGTACCTATTCTGGCCTTATCTTGGTATATGGTATAAGGTGTTGGTCTACACCTAATTTCCGCCATATTGTTTTCTAGTTTTCTCAGTGGTTTTTGTCAGATAGTGAGTTATTATCTCAGAAGCTGGAGTCTTTGGATTTATCCATTTACTACTGTGTCTTCTGTACCTAATTTAGTCCACTGATCCACCACTGTATTTCTTAGCCAGTATCTGATAGTTTTGATGATTGCCTTTTTATAATATAGTTTGAGATCTGGTATGGCTAGGGTACCTTCCTTTGCATTTTTTTTCATTAATTCCCTTGATATTTTGACCTTTTATTCTTGCAGGTGAATTTTGTTATTATTTTTTCTAGCTCTATAAAATAATTTTTTGGAGTGTGATTGGTATGTCACTGAATAAGTAAATTAATATAGGTAGAGTTGTCATTTTAATTATATTGGCTCTGCCTACCCATGAGCAATTAATATTTTTCCTATTATTTATATTTGACTTTATTTGTGTGAAGAGTGTTTTGTAATTTGTGTTCATATAGTTCCTATGTTTGTCTTGGCAGGAAGATTACCAAGTATTTTATATTGTCTACAGTTGTTTTAAATGGAATTTCTCTTTCTATCTCTTGCCGCTGGGCTTTGTTGGTAATATATAGAAATGCTGATGATCCATGTGGGTTTATTTTGTATCCTGCCACTTTGCTAAAGTTTTTAATTATTTCAAGTAGTTTTTAGTTGATTCTCTAGGATTTTCTAAGTATGTTATCATAGTATCTGCAAAGTGATAGCTTTGTTTACTCATTGCCTATTCTAATTCCTTCAGTTTCTTTTTCTTGTCTTATTGCTAAAGCTAACGTTTCTAGTGCAATATTGAATAATAGTGGTGATAATAGGCATCCTTGTTTCACTGCTCATCTTATTTCAAAGCCTTCTAACTTATCCCCATTACAGATAATGCTTGCTGATGGTTTTAGATAGATACTACTTATCATTTCAAGGAAAGTTCCATCCATTCCTATACTCTCTAGTGTTTTTAATAGGAATGGTTGAAGGCATCCTTGATAAAAAAAATATAAGAAAGGAATAGGTAGATTTTCTCAAACTATATTGTATACCAGAACACATTTTTACAGTCACATAACTAAAAGGTACAGATAATATAAGATTCTACTTCCCTCTCTGCCCAATGACTATAAGAAGGCATTTGACTCAGAAGAGCAAAACTCTGCCTTAAATGATCTCTACCAACAAGGTTTTCTTCTGTGCATATGTCAAAATCACAAATGATTCTTGATAGGCAATAGTAGATATAGTTTTGTTTGATTATCCTCTGACTATTAACATCAAGCAAAACATAAGACACAGTGATACATATACTTGCCAAAGATGCTTGCCACTCACTGTCTTGGAGGATGTCCAGAGCAGAATCCAAACGTAAAAGGTATTGCCTCTAGATACTAAAGTCCTCTAGGTGCTCCTATTTATGGATGATGTTGAATTGGTTGCCTCAAGCCCCAGAACATTGCAGACCCTTCTAAATAAGCTGTTTCATCACCCAAAAGAGTTTGGCTGCACTATCCACCTGCGAAAAACTGAGTAGATGAAAAAATACTTATTCCCAGACTTCAATGTACAGTTGCATGAAGAGCCCATTGGAGGATATGTCTTGAACATACATGGCAGATGGACAGTAAACTGGGTTAGGACTAAATAGAAGGAAAATAGTAGGTTAGATTCAACTTGGGAAGTTTTGTAGCAATTCGAGTGACCCCAAGCTTCTCTGTAAAACAAAGGCCTATCCTTATTTTTTAAACACCAGTATTCTTCCAATGACATTATGTGGTTTCAAATGATAGAATACCTCTATTGACAATTAGCTAAAGGAAAATAATGAGTGAAAAATATCACCAAAAAAGATATATATAATTGGAAAAGAAAGGGCTAGTCATACACAAGGGATGACAGATGAACATCTCACACTGTTACCCATATAATGTAAAGAAATTTACAGGAAATCCCATAGCACACTGGAATTATTTGCAAGATGACGTGGGCAAAAGTCCTGCAGGATGAGAAGGTATGAATGGGTTTCCATCTGTACCACTGGAGGAAATGCCTGAAATTATGAGATCATAGATCCATTTAAGAAATACTTATGTGTCTAGTGGGCATATATTCATATATGTACATATATACCCACATATATACATATACATGCAAATAAGTTTACGTGTATCAGTGTGGGCATAATGCATAGAGGACAGTTAGAAAGACCTGAGTTCAGGTTTATCCTCTGATACTTCCTAGCTATATGACTCTGGACTGGTTACTTAACCCTTCCATGTTCCAGGTAACTCTTTCAGACTATATTGCATCGATAGAGAGATAGATCTGCATTGATAGAGGAAGTTACTTCCTGTATCACTAAGGCAATAATAACAATGTAGATGATAATTGTCAAAATGCCTGTGTGGTTTCTGTATTGCAAAGTACATGAGACTCTCCACATAGAAGGTAGAAAAAGTAAAGCATTTGTTCAGACACCAGAGAACCATATCCCACAAGCCATTTATCCAATCCATCAGAGCAGTAAAGCATTCAATACATAACATCACAGCATGGAGTCTCGCCATCCCAAAACCTGTCTGATCCCCTGCTGGTTCCCAAAAACAAACTGACAGTACAGTTAAGTCAGTCTGTTCAGCTCTATCATGACGGCGGCCATTAGCAGCCATAAATGATTGCTCTCTCTCTGCATGTCCTGAGACATAACTTCCTTTTTCTGTCAGCAAGCTCCTCCTACCACGTGTGACTTAGGCTTCCTGTGATGTAAGCAGGTCACATGGCCTATTAATGGGTAGGAAAGATCTTCAAATCTAAATTGGTATTGCACTTCCCCAACAGGAGTTTCCTACACCAATGAAATCACGTCTGAACAAAATATACATACAAAATGAACAAAAATGAAGAGAAGGTAGATTTTAAAAGTTCCTTAGTGGAACATCACAGTCTAAAACAGAGGAGGCCCTTTCCAAGGTGGAATATACCATAAAGTCTCTGATCATCCTTGAGACAATCACAGGGCAAGAAAGAACCATGAGAATAGTCTGTGGTCACATCACACTCTAAAGTTTGCAAAGTGCTTTACCCACAGTATTTCACCTCAAAGTTTTCCCCAGTTAGGTTTTAAGTGCAGGTTCCTGGCGGACAGGAACATTGTCAGGAAAATATATCAGAGGCAGCCTGGCACACTAGAAAAGTCTCAGGTTTTGGGTACAAGAAAAACCGAGTTCAAATTCTACCTCTGATAGCTACCAACTCTATAAATTAGGGTAAGCCAATTAAGCTTCTTAGGCCACAGTTTCTTATCTTAAAAATGCAGAAGTTGGAATAGATGATCTTTGAGTTGTCCTTTTTAGAAGTATGATCTTAAACCTGGTACTTGAACCAGGACCATAAATTTGTTGTTTGAAATATTTTGATAACTGCATTTCAATATCATTGGTTTCCTTTGTAATCTTTTGTATTTTATTGTACACACATAAAAACGTTATTCTAAGGAGTGGTCCCAAGGCTTCACTAGATTGCCAAAGGGGTCCATGACACACACACAAATTTAGAACCCCTGCCTTAAATGCATTTTTTATATCTCCTCCCCCTTCCCTACCCCTTTGAATTCAAGTCAATCCACATCAACAAATATTTATCAAACTCCTCTGGACAGTCAAGGTGTCAGAGGAAATCTTTGTAACTATTATCTATTCAAACTATCTACATTCATTTTTATATACATAAACAGTATTTTGGACTTCTCATATATACCTATATTCGCTCCCATATGCGTATGTGTTTATTTAAATTGCTTACTTTTCCTTTTAATTTATTCCTCCCCCTCCCCCCCGCCACTGTCAGCCATTAACACAGAAAGGATACTAGGGCATATAGTTCTATATTGTCAAAAGTTCACCTCCAAGTAAAACCAGACAAGGTATATAGGGAAGGGAAGGGGAGGAGGAGAGGGTAATCCTGCCTCTGACACTTTGGCTGTGTACAGACACTTAATATGAATATATTTGTTGAACTGAACTGACTTAAGTTCAAAAGATATATAAATATATATATATGATGACTAACACTATCCTGAGTGTTGTGGACATTATAAAAAGAAACATTTAAGACAGGGATTCTTAACCTTCCTATGGGTCATGGAACCAGAGTCCTTCTCAGAATAATGTTGTAAAATGAATAGAATTTACAGAAGAAACCAATTAAATTAAAATAAAGTTATCCATTAAAAAAATCAAGGTCACAGACACCAAATTAAGAATAGGGCAGGACCAGAACAGAGGATGAAGATTAGTCCGGATCAACTGGAATGCAGACTATAGGAGGAGCTTGCATGATTGGGAGAATGGTTATATCATTTCAAAAATGGAGAAATCGAAAAGGAGGCAAAGTTTTGGGAAGAAGTGATTAGTTCATTTTAGACATGTTCACTTTGAGGTGCCAACTGGATATCCTGATAAAGATATCAGCAGACAGTTGGGAATATGGGTCTCTAGCTCTAGGGAGATGCTGGTGCTAGGCAGATTTGGCCATCATATGTCTAAAGGGGGCAATTGAAACCAAGAGAGGGTTCAAAATCACTCAGAGAGAGTGTGGAGTGAGAAAAAAAGAGGCAGGCTTGATATCTCTCTACATTCACGGGAAGAGAAGAAAATGAGGATCCTGAAGTAGGAACAGTGGGGTGGCCTAAAAGGTAGAAGAAAAACCATGAACCTACAGAATCTCAGAAGCCCATGGGAAGAGAAGATATAAAGAAGGGAGTCAGAATGGGAAAATTGGTTCAAAATCTCTCATGTCATCAAGAGGTCAATGATGATAAGGACCTAAAAACGTTGATATTAGTGATAAGGAGGTCAATAATGACGTTAGTGTGATGATTGGGTGATTGTGATGGAGGCACTTTTTCAAGGGGTCAAGGACAGAACAGTAAACTAGGACATTTAGGCAGCAAAGAGTAGGTAAACTACTCTTTCTAGGAGTTTGGCTGTGAAGGGAGAGAGAAAGAATTGATAGTCTCAGGCATCCTAGGAATATTTGAATCAAATCTGGTGCCCATGTCGATTTTTTAGGCAGAAAAGGTGGCTCTCTGGAGCCCATGATATTATTCATATTTGGGGGGTTCATTTAAACATGCAAAAAATTTCACAGAAGGGGTAAAAGCATTCATTAATCCTCTTTCCCCACTCCCACTACCCCTCACCTCCTAATGAGTATATTTATAAAATCACATGATGTCTATTTTAAATTTGCTGCTAAGGGAGAAGTCTAAGCCACAGGGAAACCCATTTGGAGCTGATGAGCTTTGCCTGGACTGTAGATATTGGGAGTTCACTCTTAGGCCTTTATCCTCCCTGCAATTGACATGGTTCATAAGTATTAAAAGCCACAAGAGGCTGAGTAGTTAAGCCATGTTTCTCTTTATTTCTTTTATAAATAAAAACCAAATGTATATGAATTAAAAGCAAAGGATCTTGGGATTAGCCAAAGTGTCAAAGAAACATGTGGAAACATGTTAGCTCAGGGATCAGGGTTTGGGGAAGGGAGATGGGTATATAGGTTTGAACATATGCCTACAAGAGCATATATTTGCTCATATGTGTTGAGGGAAATACAAGCAATTATGTGCCCAAGACAGGGTTTAAGGGCCCCTGTTGCCACCTCTTCTTGCCCACCTCTTCTTGCCCTTTTTTATTACCCACATCTTGTTTGACTCCTTTTTTTGTGATAGATCTTTTATTGTCTTAAGGAAGTAACTGCTATAAGTGGCAAAAACACTTCTTTAATTCTATGACATAGTTAAGTACAAGCTCTTAATGTTCATTCATAAGATTACAATGAAGTCTCTAGATGTAGCTTATCTCGATGTAGACTGCCCACTCAGCATATTCTCTGAACGAATGTTTAATATGAGGTTGCTTCCCAGTTAAACATCCTAAATCGCCTCCTCACATTGCTGAACTTCCTTTTTTACCTTTTGGTCCTTGGAGCCTTGGGGACACTAACTATACAATTTTATAACGGGCTAAGGAAAAAAATTAGCAATATAAATCTATTCTCTTTCCCCCACCCTATCCCACCCCAACTCTGAGAAAAGCAGAGAACTGAATTAATTTCTTTGAAAGATCATGGATGATGGGAGAGGTACCAGGGGACTAGAGAAGGGCAAATTTCTCAATTCCTCTCTCTCCTCCCAAAAAAGGTGGAAAATGGAGTTTGCAAACTATAAATGACTGAGCCCTTTTGATACCTGGAACTATTCTATAATGTATTATCAAAGGGATGGTTAAGGAACAACTAAAAGCAGAAGCAATGATCACGAAGAGCCACCATGGCTTCATTAAGAACAGATCATGCCAGCTTAACCTCATTTTCTTTTTTTGACAGATTATTTGACTGGTAGATCAGGGGAATTCCATAGATATGGTTTGCCTAGATTTTATCAAAGCGTTTGACAACAATCCTATTCTCATGGACAAAATAGAGAGATATAGGCAAGATAGGAGTGCAGTTAGGATTTTGAAATGGTTGAATAGCTAGACCCAAGGAATAATCACAAATGGTTTAATGTCATCCTTTGAGAAAATGTCCAGCTGAGCCCCAGGGATCTCATCTTGATTCTGTTCTATTTAAGATTTTTATTGATGGCTTGGATGAAGGCATAGATAACAAGCTCATCAAATTTGAAGATGAGCTTGGATAGGAGCTATAGCTAGGAGAGATACCTAACATATTGAATGACAGGACTCCAAGCATCTCTACGAACTATAAAGTTGAGCCAAATCTAATAACATTGAATTTAATTGGGACAAATATAAATTCTTACCCTTGGGTTTTAAAAAAAATCAACTTCCTAAATAGAAAGTGTGGGAAGTGTGGGTAGACAGTAGTTCATATGGAATAAAATTGCAGGAATGGGGGTGTTACAGGATTACAAGCTTAATAAGTCAATAATGACATATGGCAGCCAAGAAAGCTACTGTAATCTTGGGTTTCATGGGGACTCTCCTTGTAGTGTCCAAGAATAAGAAGGAGATAATCTCACCATCTAGAGAGGTCATATCTGGGGTATATTGTGTTCAATTCTGGGTGTCATATTTTGGTGCTATTTTGATCAGTTGGAAAGCATCCAGAGGAAAGCATCCAGAGTTAGAGGGGTCCTTAAGATCCTGCCTGATGAGTATTGGTTGAAAGAACTGGGGGTGTTTAGCCTGAAGAAGAAAAGACTTAGAGTAGACATGATGGTTGTTGGAGGGCTGTCACTGGAAAAAGTATTTAGACTTATTCTAATTGGCCCTGGAGAGCAGAATTAGCAACAAGGAGTGAAATTTGCAAAGAGGCAGATTTAGGCTTGATGTAAGCAAAAACTTCCTAACAATTATAACTTTCCAGAAGTGGAATGGCCTGCCTTGGGAGCCAGTCGGTTTCCTCCTTATTAGAGATCTTCCAGCAAAGGGTGGGCAATCGGTTATTGGGTACGTTCTAGAGAGGCTTCTTGTCCATGGATGGGTTGGACTAGAAAACCTCTGAGCTCCATTACAACTCTGAGATTTCTGGGATTTATACATGGGGTGTTCTAAAAGTCTTAGTGCAATTTTAAAAAGCTTTGATAACTTAAAACTGCACTAGGACTTTTGGGACACTGTATCTCTGTGTGTGTATGTGTAAGTACATAGATTTATAGTATACATATATATATACACACACATACATACATATATATGTGCATATATGAATCTGTACCTGCCCACCTATATTATATACACATATTAAATTGCTGTACACGTGTCTCATTCCCCTTGGCAAATAGGTATCTACCTTGTAGTAAGTTAAGTCACATATTACAGTAAAAGTCAAAAGCCTCCAGTGAAGGATAACTCACAAGGCAGTACAACTTTCAAACTTGCTTCACAGCACACAGATGTCTTGACCTTAATCTGCTGGAATGGCTTCATATTAAGTCAGTACTCAGCAGTGAGTAGCGAGGACAACATAGGAATCATTCCTCACCCCGCCTCACTATGTCCCCTCACCAGGAAGCCCAATTAAGATGCCATTCCAGTTGGGTAATAAGGCAGCATGGTATAGTGAGGGGCAAAAGAACCGATCTAAAGTCAGAAGTTCTGGGTTCTAAATCTGTCTGCTACTGACCACCACTTGTGTGACTTTAAGTCATAACTTCTCTAGGCCTCTGTTTCCTGATCTCAGAGCTCCTTTCCAGCTCTAAGTCTTATGAACTCTGACAGCTACCAGAGTATTTCACACTTTGGTATTTTTCTTTTTTTTTTAAATAAGATAAAATATTACACATCTTAAAAATCTGCACCTGAGTTACATATGTTGAAAACTCCATCTTAAGAAAAGAGCATACTTGGGGGTGGGGGAAAGGAGGCAGGGAGCAGGGGACTATTTTCAAGTATGTAGTTGCCATTATTATTCATATATGTGTGCGTGTTTAGTCCTACCATTCCACAGCTAGGGAAGCCTAGAAGAGCAGGGAAGGAGGGAAAGAACGAAACAACATTCTCAGAGTCTGGGCAAGGGAAAGAGATTGCTTTTGAGGGCACTAAGGATAGGTCAGTCTTCTGCAGACAGGAAGAGGGTGGCTAGCAGTGGGGAAGCACACACATGCAGGTAGATTTGGATGTTTATAAAAGAAAGAGAAAGAGAAAGGAAAAAGAGTGTACAGACCTAAAACCTTTGTTGAACAGATAAAAGAAGGAAGTAGAGGGGCTTTGTAGACAGCACCAGGTTCAAATTTTGATATAATTCTCTATTGAAATGAATTTGGTGACCACGGCTCAGTTTATAGTTCTCATATTGGTATAGCCCCATCAGTATTTGTGGTGTGGTATGCTAGGCAGACTGTTCTCATGGGAAACCCTCCTTTGAGCCTTGAAGGAATGACCAAGGCCTCCTTCCTCTGAAAGACCCTAGGCATGAGAAGTCATCTCAGGTATTTGGAACTACAAGAGAAAGTCCCAGGCATGGAAGGTGAAGTTGGCAAACTCCTAGAGAGAGGGGGGAATTTATATTTCAAGAGCATTAAGAGTCAACACATGGTGCAATCACAGTTTGAATCTCTTGAGCCTCTTGCTGCTGAAGAAGGCAAGAATTTGAGCTTGTTGATGGTGGAGTCTCCTCTCCTCTTCTTAGAGAAGTTGGTCCATAACCCAAAGACAAGAGAGTGACTTTCCTCCATGCAACGAGGGAAACGAAGTCAGATGCAGCGGCAGAGATCCTCTGGCTTCAATGGAGGTAGGTGGGGTGGTTCCATCGGTACCAAGATCTAGAGGATAGAAAAAAAAACACGTTAGAAAGAGATACAGATAACTATATGTGCATATATGTGTATATTTATATCCATATTGATGATGATACATATTTCTATAGATATATATAGTACTACCTGTACATACGTGCATATACATATACATGCATATATATGCATTGTGTGGGTATGCATATATACATATATGTATTTATACATACACACACATATATGTGTATATATATATATATATTTAGGTAGGTGAAACCTATAACCTATAACTATCATGCAAACAAATGCATGCCTAAGTAATATAGCATAGTAGAAATAGCGCTGGATTTGCGATGAGAGGAACTGGGTTTAAATCTTTGCTCGGCCACTTTGGATAAGCTGATTCTCCTGTCTGGGACTCAGTCTCCTCCTCTGTAAAACAAGATATTGGATGAGATGACCTCCAAGAGTCCCCTCCTGCTCTAGATGCCATATGGTCAGTTAGGAGGGTGGGCTCGCCTTTTACCAGGCTTCGCTAGTTGCCTTGCTTATCTATATCAGACAAAATTATCTGGACAGTTTTGGGTCCCTAACGGCTCTAGATCTTAAAACTGTCACAGGCCTTTGAACTTGGACAAAACCTCCCAGTCTGGGAATTATGTTTCTAAGCTGATCCTTTGGTTCATGAGCAAAGGAGTCCATGATTCCTTGATGAAAAGCCTCTCTCCTCTGGTGTATATGCTGGGAGAGGGGAAATTGAAGTTTAGAGGGGTAGGAAGAGGAAAGGGAGAGTCTGGCACCGTCCTGCTCCAAATTCAGTGTTTTCTTTGTGCCTAAACAGTGGGCCCATTTCAGAACAGCTTGGAGAATCCAGGGTTTGGCTTGAAATGAGCAGTACACTTGCAGAGCCCAGCACATGACCTAATCCTTTCTAATGAGAGTGTTTGGAAATTTCCATCACAGAACAGAGGAAAGTGTTGGCGAATCTGTTGACTTCAGCTACTAGCCAGAAACAGTGACTACGACTTCCCCTTGAATTCCCACCCTCCACAGGAGAAGCTCCTGAGAGTGACTGTTCAATCCTATACTGTGGCTACCTCCCTCATCTATTTTTTTCCAACACTTATGGTTTGAACTCTTTCTCACAGCATTGACCCCAGCTTCTCACCCTTTCTTGGCCCGATGTGGGGCATGCTGGGAATCTCCCACCTTACCCAGAAGTGTTAAAACTGGAATTCACTGATGCTTTTGAGTGAGTCTGAGATACACTGGGGCTGCTGGCATGGAGTCCTGAGCCAGGAGAAGAAGGTCTGCTGTTGTTCCCGGGGGAACAGGATGACGTTACTACAAAGAAAGGCAAGAACAAAGGTGAAATCTTTCCTGTAGATCCTAGGGAGCTCTTTTTCCTCCCATCAACTCACTTCTCCACTTGCCTCTCCCAGAAGGGATCTCATTCAGTGACAGCTGGTGTGTTAACAACCTTCCTTCCCACTCCCCAGCTCCTAGCACATTTATACCAACACCACCCTGAGCAGCCCCGAACATGGTGCTCTTTGCATCCTAGGGCTCGGAGAGTGGAAGAGCTGGTTCTGCAAGCCTAAGACTTGGCAAAGATGGATGCTCAAGTCAGCCTATTCCAGGAGGACACACCCAGGGCTGGGCATGTACAGCATTAGCCCCTCCACTCCCACCAGCCAAAGAGATGAAAAGGGATCTTTTGCTTAAGGACTAGCAGGCCATGAGAGAAAGGGAAAAAGAAAAGAGTCTGTAAGAACGGGAGGCCAGACTGTGGGGGTCTCCTTTAAGGCTTTTTGAACAAAATTAAGCCAGCCAACCTGTCCAGTTTTTCCACCCCAAAGATAAAAAAACAAAACAAAACAAGCACTGGGTTCGGTATAGTGCTGACTCTTGCTATTTGCTACTGTGTGACTGGGGACAAGTTCCTTCACCCCTCTAGGCCTAACTTTGCTCATTTATAAGATAAGAGTTGGACTGGATCACAGTTTTAGAACTGAGATGGAATCTAATCCAAACCCCTCATTTTACAGATGATGAATCAAGGCCCAGAGAGGTTAGATTATTTATCTGAAATCCCACAACTAATAGTTAACAGAGCCAGGGTTTGAACTCAGGACGTACTAACTCAAACTTCTGTTCTCTTTCCGCCATCACATGTGCCACTATTGCAGTCAGGATCCCTTTTCAGCTCAGATTCTATGATTCTCAGGATTCCTCAGTCTCTTTTGAAGCATCCTCCTAAAACTTACCTGCTCCAGGCATGGTGCTGTGAACAGGAGTAACAGAGAGGGGGCCAAGGGACCCTGTAGTAGAAACCTGAAAAGCAACAGAGTTTTGTTATATTCTAGCTCCTTTGTCTCCTTCCCAGAGATGTCCCTTGGCACTCAGCCACAGAGTGGGACCAGTTTGTGGTCCCATATAGACAGTTTGTTATTTCTCTCCCAGAAGGTCTTCCTCACTGAACGTGTATGAGCCCCCAGCCCGCATATCTGTCCATTCCCACAAACTGGGGCTACAGCAGACCTTTGCTCCACATACACACTACCCTAGTGTATTGATGAATGCAATGCCACAGTGCCTCTGGTGCCAAGGCAGGGACAGAAAGCTGGGTACCTCAATCCAGTGCAGCTCTTTCCTGGAAATGAGATGAGCCAAAAGAGGCTGAACCAAAGAGAGGGCAAGAGAACCAACACCCAGCTTCTAAAAGAAACACTTGGAAGACTTGAAATCAGACCACAAACCATCTCCAAACTGCCCTGAAGACTTCAAAGAAGCATAGATTCATACTTGTTGGAGCTGGAAGGGACTTGAGAAATCAGGCAATAAGTAGCAGAGCTTAAGGGGCTAAGTGGCATGGGGGATAGGGTAGCAGTCCTGGAATCAGAGGACTTGAATTCAAATCTGGCCTTAGACATTTACTAGCTGTGTGATGCTGGTAAAGTTGTTTAGCCCAAACTGCCTCCAAAAAATAAAAGAATAAAATAAGTAGCAGAGCTGAGATTAAAACTAAAATCCATAGCTCTTTAATCACAGACTCAAAGAGTTAAAAGGCTCATCAGTGTTCTACTTCTGTCTTCTACTCAATGCAAGATTTTTTCCCCCCTGAATACTGAATAAAGAACTGGACTTGGAGTCAGGAAAACCTGAGTTGAAAGCCTATCTCAGACCTACCGGTTATGTCACCCTGTGAAAGTCACTTAAATTTTATCTGCCTTAGCTCTGTCATTTGTAAAATGGGAAAACTGTAGCAATAATCTCACAGGCTTATCATGAGGATAAAATGAGATAATAAATGTAAAATGCTTCGCAAACACTGAAGTGACGTAAAAGTTGTCATTTTTGTTAGCGCCCTCCCCCATAAAATGCAGATAGTAATGGCATCTGTCTCCTTTTGTTGTTGTTCTGCCGTTTTTAGCTGTGTCTGACTCTTCCTGACCCCATTTGGGTTTTCTTGGCAAAGATACCAGAGTGATTTGCCATTTCCTCCTCTAGCTCATTTTAAAGATGAGGAAACTTAGATAAAGAGCATTAAGTGACCTGCCCAGGGTCACTCGGCTAGGAAGTGTCTGAGTCCTGCAGGCCTGGCACTGTTCACTATGCCACCTAGCTGCCCTTCCCCATTTCATTGTCAGACATTGTCACTGTCTTTAGTTGCTTCAAAGTCTGTCTTTATTCTGAGCTGAATCCTATGTAATGTTCCTTCCCTTCCCTTGTTCTTCTTTCTAGCCTGCCAGATGGGTCCCTAGTTGTCTAGATGGGATAGTGGACAGTGTTTTGGCTTTGGAATAAGGAAGCATTGGGTCCAAGCTCTGCCTCGTGCATTATTACCTGTGTGTCTGTGTGCATATCAATTAACCTCTCTCAGATTCCTTATCTGTAAAATGAAGATAATAATAATGAAGATAATAACAGCTACCTTAGAGGAAGATGACATATGTAAAGTGCCTTGTAAACCTTCAAATGCCAAATCAATGCTATTTATTATTTTGTTACTATTATTATCATTGGGTTTTGGAGACAATGGGTTAAGTGACTTGCTTAGGGTCATACAACTAGTAAGTGTCTGAGGTCAAATTTGAACTCAGGTCCTCCTAACCCCAGGGCTGGTGCTCTATCCACTGCACTATCTGGCTGCCCCTATTATTGTTATGGGTAAGAGACGGTGTGGTGTAGTGGAGAGAGAGCCAGTCTAGAAACCAAGAAGACCTGGGTTCAAATTCTGCCTTTGACTGTGGCTGACTGTGTGACTCTCGGCAAGTCGCTTAACTTCTTAGTACTCTAGGCAATTCTTTCCGACTACAAGTAGTACAGAAGGTGGCAATCTGCATTGGTAGAGGGAGTTTTCTCACCTGAGAGTTCCCTTTATTAATTAAATCGCAGGTCTAGTCCCTATGTCTTTCATTGGAATAGATCACTATTGATTGATTCTGTCTACAGACCTTTGAAGGGTCTATATGGACAGGGAACTATGATTTCTCCACCCCCACCCCCCATTCTATGATCCACAATTCAAATATTCCATTTCAGCAGGATGCAGCATGCTCTTGTTTTCTAATTTATTAGACCCAGTTCCAACTGTGGTTGTTCCCTTTTTCTTTTATTATAAGGCTCATCAGTAGGCTAAGAATGCACAGACATGGGAGTGGGGCCAGGGTAGGGGGAAAAGGTCCCAGTGGCTCCTTTGTGACATCCTAAGAACTTCTGCCAGATACTTCCAGACTTGTCATCCCAAGCATCTCTGATTCCTCTTATCTTCTTTGTCAAATCCCAACTCTGCCCCTAAAGAATTGTGTGACCTTGGGCAAATCATGTCCCATCTCTAGAGCCCAGTGTCTTCTTCTCTAAAGTGAGGATGTTGGATTCTTCTGGCTCAGACATTCTGTGATTCTGCCATTCCCTTCTCTCTCTCTCTGCCTCTGTCACAAGAGTAACCCACTTAGAGCAAAATGTCTTATGCCCTACAAAGTACAGAAAAATCAGGCCTGGCATGAAGACAAAGGGGAGCGAGGACAAAGGAACTAGCAAAAAAGGACCCTTTCCTCCAAGAAAGCAGGATAGGTTATCTTGGTCAAGTAGCAGTAAGAGAGGAGCTGGTGACATTGTCAAACATTGGGGAAGGGTGAAGGGAGAAATTAGATTTCCTTCTCCCTTTTCTGCTCCTCCCCCTTTCTGGCAGTCAAACCCAATAATATCATGTGCTGGGAGAGAACCAAAACTAGAACCTGCCTGGCATTTGCTCTAAGCAAAGTCTGACCCTGAGCTGCAGGCAGGGACCCTCAGACTGGCCACTTAGAAGCCAGTTACTTCTAAAGCACAGCCAAACCACAGGTACTGAAACAGAAGGAAATGGAAAGTGGTACTGTAGCTCTAAACAGAGACCCATTTGGGGGCTGGGAGAAGAGTTCCCACCCTCCTTTTGAGTCCTTTTTCTGTTTCCCAGAGGGCACAAAATTTAGGGGAGTCTAAAGGTCTAAAGCAAGACCATCTTACTTCCCTTTTCTCTTCTTTCCTCTCTCTCTCTCTCTCTCTCTCTCTCTCTGGTGAAAAAGTAGGCTATTGCCACCCTTATGACAGGAGTTGTTGTTTGTCCTTTGTACTCAAAGAGGACCAATGACATCAGAAGGGTGGTACCACGACTTGCAAGTGAATTGGATTTAAGTGAGGCAGGGCTGTGCAAAGTCATCAGCCTCACTCTGTCCTCCAGAGTCACTGGAGTCCAGTGGCAAGATATAGATCAGGACAGCTGGTGATGGCCCCAGATGCAGTGGGAGACGTTGGCCTTTTAAAGCTAAGATCTTTCCCAGGTCTCAGTTTATCTGACAGCACCCATTCAGCAAGTAAAGGCTAGTTAAGAGTAGAAGCAAAAGACAGTCTAGTTTGCCTTCACAAGTGAATCAGCCTGGGAGGGAAAGACCCTCAGAGTTTATAGGAATAATAGGCCAGGTAATGGTAGTAACCACAGAAGGGACAAATCTTGTGCCAGGTGCAAGGTAGATTAACTAGTCATCCCTGCCCAGAAGAGTGAGAAGGAAACTGGAGCAGATATGGGTTGACTTAATGGTCTTTCTTTCAGTGATCTCATCATCTCTAATTAATTGAATGACTATTTCTATACGAAGGACTCTTAAATCAATATCCAGCCCTAGTTTGTCTCCTAAATGGCAGTCTCTACCTCTAACTCAACATGTTTATGATGTAACTTGTTAGCTTCCTCATTCAACCTATCCCTAATGAAAATCTCCCTGTTTTTGGTAAGGGTCTCACCATCCTTCTAGGTACTCAGATTCATAACCTTTCCCTCACTACCAGACTTGTCATCCCGAATTGTGTGACCTTGGGCAAATCATGTCCCATCTCTAGAGCCCAGTTTCTTCTTCTTTAAAGTGAAGATGTTGGATTCCTCCCTTCCCCCCACTACCTAGATCCAATCAGATGACAAATCGTTAAGATTTTACCTGCACAATATCTCTTCCGTCTCTACCCTTATCTCCATTCACATGATCCCTACCATCATTTGGGCCCTAATCATACCTCACTATTGCAGCAGTTCCTTAATTGGTCCCCCAGATTACTGTCTCTCCTTTCTCAAATCTCTCTTCCACCAAAATACTTTTCTTAGAGCACTGTTCTGATCATGTCACTTTCTTTCTCAAAAACTCTTAGTGGTTCCCTATTATCTCTAGGATAAAATACCAACTCCTTAATCTAATATTTAAAGCTCAGCACAATATACCGCCAACCTGCCTTTTCAGACAGTCCATATTCTACATATACTCACTTTTCCAGCCAGATGGTACCCCAAACTTGACATTCCATCTTCAATCTCCATGCATTTTCACAAACTATCCCCCATGCCTGGAATATGCTTCTTTCTTATCACTACCATTTACTTTACTTCTCCTCCTTAAAGGCTTGGTTCAGGAATCACTTCCCAGCCAACACTTTCCCTGATCCAACCAATTGTGAGGGCTCTCTTTCTCCTCCAATCATCTTTTATTTCCTGTCTACGTACATGTTGAAAATCCACAGTCAAAGGCAAGTTCATGGAAGACAATGACTGTCTCTCATGTTTATGTCTCTATTTTCAGCCCCGTTAGAGGTCCTGTGCATGCATAGCACATGCCATGATGATGGAAATGAATGAATTTCCATTGACCCTAGGGAGAGGAACATGGAGAAAAGAAAGAAAACAAAGAGCAGAGAGGATAAAGTGGATTGCTCATGGCAGGGTCATGAACAATCAGCAGCTCTTCAATAGAGCTGAGCTTCCTAGGCTTTTTTTTTTTAAGCGGCTTGCCTTTAGGCCTTGGAGACAGAGAAGGTAGGAAGAGCTCCAAAGATGGGAGCTTCACAGATTCCTTTGCTGGGAGGCGCCACCTTGTGTTTCTTACTTTCTCTCTCTTTTTTTCCCCTTGGGAATAGCAGATTGTATTAGAAAAGCACTAGACCTGGAGTCAGTAGTACAAAGTTCACATTTTGGATCTTACTGCCACTTAATATGTGTATGACCGTGAACAAATCACTTAACTTTGTTATGCCTCAGTTTCTTCATCTGTAAAACAAGGGATTTGGACTAGATAACTTCTGAGGTGCTCTAAATCCTATGATTCTGCGGTCTCAGATTGTGGGTATTCACCCACACCCTCAAGAGACCAATAGAAATAGACTCGATGGTCCCTTCCATCCCCTAAAGGCTCTAGTATGTACCCTGGGTGGTCAAGGGGGAAGAGCACTGAATCTGGAGTCAGATGGCCTGGCTTCGGTTCTTGATGATGATACTCTCTACGTAGATGAGTCAGTCATATAGCGTTTTGAGTCTCAGCTTATTCCTCTATTAAATTATGAGGTTATACTCGGTGATCAGCTAAGTCTAAATTATGATTGTACCTTGTCCTCTCTTACCCTTGCCGCTTCATCGCAGGATCAGATTGAGAGCCAGAAGGGATCCTAGAGGTCATTGAGTTCAGCCTCCTCATTTTATGAATGAGAAAACTGAGGCACAGAGAGGTTAAATGGTTTGTCAGGGTCTCACAATTACTATGTATATGAATTTAGGTCTCCCTGACTTTAATTCAGGGCCATATCCAATATGTCATGCTGCCTCTCAGGAAAAAGAACAACAACTCCCTCTGTTGTTACCTTGAGAAGTTAGTTTTCAGCATTTATTGCTTATGTTCCCCACCCCTATATAGTAGGGTTGGGGGAGCACTGAGGCACCATATTGTAGGGCACCCCGATACCCAGCATCTTGTGTGCCTGGCTGTATTTCTCCTTAGAGGAGGCTACACTTTACCAGTCCCCGAATCCTCAGGAATTCAGGACCAGAACTGGACCAGAAGGTGATGTTTTCCCCCATCCTGTTACCCTGCAGGCATTATTCCCCTCAGACTTGTGTAGGCTGCCAGGCTTGGGGCCTCGTACCAGCCTCGAGTTGTAGATGGGCGACTTCATGGGGGTGGCCATGGGGCAGTTGATTCTCTTTTCTTTCTGGCGCCGATTGCAGAACCATACCCGAACCACCTCCTTCTCCATGGAGAGTTGTTCAGCAATTAAGGAGATCTCCTCTGAGCTGGGCTTGGGGTTCTACAAGGGAGAGGAAGGCCAGGAAAAGGCAGTATAAGTGGAGGGTCAGGACTGGGGGAATAGTCATCTCCCACTCAGTCCTGAAGAGGGGAGGCTAGGACTTCCATGGGGGTGGGAGGAGGGGAGATGGCATGGCAATAAGATACTTGGCTGGTGGTCTTAGGAGGGAAACTGAACTTATATTCTCTGCATTTTTCTAAATTGGGGAGGAATGAGCTTCTGAACACCCTTCCTATATGGATTGATATTCTGGAGATGGTTCACTCAAGGTGGTCCCGACCTAAATGAGAAGTGAACTTACATCTTGAAACCTCTTTTCCAGAGTCAGACGGATATTAGTCTCGATGCTGGTCCTCTTCTTCCTTTTCCGACCAAAAACCTCACTGAGGGAGGGGTAAGGGCTGGGGGTGCTCACTGTGGAGTCTGAAGGAGAGGATTCTGTAGGGAATAAAAAGGAAGCACAAGAAAAGTTCCATGAAGGAAAGAAGGGGTCAGTAGAGATCCCAACTCCAATAGTCTTATCATGTTACTCCTTGGCTCAAAAGCCTTCCGTGACTCCCCATTGCCTCTAGGATAAAATACAAACTCCCCAAACTGGCACTTAAAACTCTCCACCATTTCGACCCACCTTGCCTGTCTTAGCTCATATCACTCCCTCACTCCCAAACTCTGTATTCCAGCCAAACGGGACTTCTAGTTATTGCCTTTTCTTGCCTTCACACAAGCTAGTGTCCAGACTTGAAATGTACTCTCTCCTCCGTTTCTCAGAATCCTTGGTTTTTGTCAAGGCACATCTCAGGTATTACTGCCGAAGTGAATCCTTCCCTGATTCCTCTAGTTAGCACTTTCTCCCTCAATTTTCTTTACATTTTGTTTGTTTGGGCATATAATGCTCACCCCACCCTCAGGAGTCCTTGAAGGCAGAGCCTGTTCCATTTTTGTCCTTGTACCTCCAATTTTGCACAGTAGAAAGTGCTTAATAAATAGCAGTTGAATTGAATTGACTTAAGGCCAGATATCGCTGAATAGGTCCTGTGTGAACATGTAGCATCATTACCATTGCCAGGGCTGCCCAGCAGGGAGGAAAGGACATATTCAGGAAGAGTCTGCCAGATTCAGATTTTTCCTGGTTGGGTTGGGCCAAGGCTATCCCTGCTTCCTAATAGCAGTGGATCTCAGATTTGTAGTTCATGGTGCAAGGATGCTTCAGAAAGTGAGGGAAGGTATATATGTACACATGTGCACAAACATGCATGCACATGAGTATGTTTGCAATAGGCTAAACTAATTAATTTATTTTATTTAACACGCCTGGAAGTTTAACTAAAGGTAAAATGCAAACTGGCATTTCAAGCTAAGAAACCTAACACTTTGGAAGCTGCTGTTGTTGTTTTGCAAGATGACAACACTAGCATCACCTCCTCACTCTCCCAAATAACTCACTGAAACCTCCCCAAGGTATAGTCAAAGCTGTCAGACTCGAGTAACCATATTTATCAGGGTATCAAGGGCCGGGCACCACCCTCTTTGGGCCTCTGAAATTCCCATGTATGCCATCCGTGCCACCCACCTGCGTCATTGAGCCACTTTTCCAGGAGTGGCTTGAGCTTGCACATGTTCTTGAAGCTCAGATTGAGGGCCTCAAATCGAGAGATCGTGGTCTGGCTGAAGTCATTGCCATACAGCTTCCCCATGGCCAGCCCTACATCACCCTACCCGTTGGAACAAAATGGAGAACTATAAAAGAGACCGTCTTCTTCTTCATCTTTCACTTCTCCCAGCACCCCACCAGCTGCCCTCACAAGCCACCCATGATCCCATCTCACCACCCATATTGCTACGTTTCTTTACAAGCCAGAACATTAGTTAATCTCTGTTCACTCTGAGTAGACCTGTCCCCATCTATTCTGGAACCAGTGCCCACATGGTACACCTGCCTGGATCTGTCATCTCTATACATTTGAAGTCCAGCTTTTTCCTTATTAGTATAGCATTTGCTTGTTTGCTTTTTGTCAAGCCTTGAGCTAGTGGCATTTCCTTTGGCTGCCTGGGGAGGCAGAGCGGGAAATATATATGATGTAGAGGACCCGTAGGAAGAGGAGTAAACATGACTTTTTCATATGGCAAAAGGGATGAGGAAGGTAAAAAAGTCTTAGACCTTAAATGGGACAAAGGCAGAACCAATGATGATGCTTCCCCAAACAGCCCAGATGTCAACCCCTAAGCTGGCCACCCCTACTAAAATGTCTTCAAGGAGAGAAGTAACCTATCCACGTCCTTCCCTTTCTCAAAATTCCCTCTTCTCCTCTCTTCCCCAAATCCTGACCTGAGTGAAGCCGAGCTTGATGCGTCTCTGCTTGAAGGTCTTGGCAAATTTTTCTAATTCCTCCAGGTCACTGGGTTCATCTGGCCCTCCAGAGTTGGGCAAATGTTTGGAGACCTGAATATGTTGTGACACATCCAGATGGGAGTCTAAGGATGATCCTGGCAGCCCAGGGCGACCAACTGCCTGTTGGGGAAAGAAAATGAACCCAAACCCACAAATACTCTGAATTGCAGGAAGTATTTTGTCTGACACTTCTAAACAGACGGGTCCTGATGGAGTGTGTTAGCCTACTTGTATTTCAGGGGCAATAACGTTGCGGGATTTAGAATTAGAAGAGACCCCTCGGCCCTCTCACTTTACAGATCTGGAAACTGAGACACAGGTAAGCTAAGTGACCTACCCAAAGTCTCATGGGTAGTAACTAGCAGAACTGAGATCCAAACCTAGGTCCTCTGACTCCAAATCCAGTATTCCTCTCATTTCCCCATGCTGCTTCTTCCTGGCTGCAACTCAGACTCCAATTTTGATCAATAATTAACCAATCAATAAAGATTTATTAAGCACCTACCATGTGCTAGCCACTGTGCTAAGGGCTGAGTTACAAAAAGAGGCAAAAGACAACTCTCCAGGATCTCGCAATCCAATGGGAGAGACAACAATTTTCAAAGGAGGAGAAAAGGAATGTGGACGTCTGTAAGAAGCAGTGTGTTATCATGGGCAGAGCACTGGGGTCACAAAACCTCAGCCCTACAGACCAGCACCTCAACGGGTAATAATAATTCTTATAGCTAGCATTTACAAAGTGGTTTTTTTAAGGTTTACAAGGCTCTTTGCAAATACTATTTCATATTTCATTTGCTCCTCACAACAATCCTGGAAAGTAAGTGCTATTATCATCTCCATTTTATAGCTGAGGGGGCTGAGGCAGACCACCCTTCTTAAGTGACTTGTCCAAGGCCACACGTCTTTCTGATTCCAGATCCAGCACTCTATCTGCAGGGTGTCCCTAAAGTCTGGACACATAGGCAGAAATGCCTATTCTCAGGAAGTGAAATGAATGAAATTTTCAACCACATTTTGTTTAATTGGGATATTAACAAATGACATCTTTAATATGATTTCTATCATTTGTGATGCAAAGGTGGATGTGCTTTGCAAGATTCATGTGAACTCGATGCAATAACTCCATGTTTCCTACGTGTACTGTATCACCTAGCCACATAATAATAGCTAAGCATATAATCATTTAAGGTTTGCAAAACACTTTTCAAATTTTATCACATTTGATCCTCCTGACAATCCGGGAGGGGGGGGGTGCTCTTATGATGCCCATTTTACAGATGAGGAAATTGAGGCAAACAGAGGGTAAGTAACTTGCCCAGGGTCATGCAGCTAAGTGTCTGAGGTCACATTTGAACTCAGGTCTTAATTCCATCTGTTTCTTCAGGGCAGACTGAAGGTGTCCAATAAGTATTAATGGATGATGACAGAGGGAGGTAAGCCAGCCTGAGAGGTATCATTAGGTTTAATACTCAATTATCCTATTAGAAGCTCCAGGCTTCAGTGAAGACATTCTCAAACCATGACTACTCTTTTTATTTCCCAAACCACCACCCTCTTTTTCAGGTAGAGTCGATTTTATTGGTTTTGTCTTTCTACCGACCTTGTACCATCATATCATCACTTGCACATATAATATCTTTTTTCCCCTTGATTTAACCTAATATTAGCACAGAGGTGCGGCTAGAAGTTTGAACTTGAAGTCAGTAAGACTTGAGTTCAAATCCTGCCCCAGATGCTCACTTGCTGTGTGACAATGGGCAAGTCACTTAATGTTCCTAAGCCTCATTTTCCTTGTCTATAAAATAGGGATGATAATACCTCTAATACCTACATTTTAGGGTTCCTGTTAAGTTTAAATGATGTGATGATGTATGTAAAGTGCCTTGTACACTTTGATTTACCACATAAATTCATCATAAGATTTGTAATAATAATAATAATGATGATGAATAATGAATATAGCATTTACCATGTACCAGGCACTGTGCCATTATGATCTTATTTAATCGTTACAACAATCCTGAGAGGTAAGTACTAATATTATCCCCAATTTACAGGTGAGGAAACTGAGGCAAATAGAAATTAAGTGACTTGGCCAGGGTCAGACAGTTAGGAAGTGTCTGAAGCTAAATCTGAACTCAGGACTTCCTGATTTCAGGTCTAATGTTCTGTCCACTGTGTTACCTAAATCCCCTATATTATTATTACATTAAGATGTACCTTATACTTTACATGATACCGATGTTGGGGGGGAAGGAGGGGTCCGTGATATTGGTTCAACTTTGCAAAGTGTTTTTCATTCCCCAAATGATGCAAAACCCCATTGGCTCAGGATTCTAGAGTGGGAATCTATGGATTCCTAAAAAATTGAATAATCTGGGACAAGCCTCTTCCCTTTGACATTGAGGTAGGCGATACTTCTTTAGAAGAGACTTTGTGATTTAGTCAAAAAGGCACTTGATTTGGAGTCAGACAGTCTAGTTTTGAATCCTGGCTCTGCCCTTTAGAATCTACGTGACATTGGCCAACCAATTTTCCTTCTCTGTGCCTCAGTTTCTATATGTAAAATGATCACTAGGTGATCTCTAAGAATCTTTCCAACTTTTAAAAGTAGACTGAAGGTGTCCCATAAGTATTAATTGATGTCGATGACAGAAGAAGTTAAGTCAGCTAGAGAGCTATCATTAGGCTTAACATTCAATTATCCTAATAAAAGTTCCAGGCTTCAGTACCTCTGAATATGAGACTCAAGTTCCATTATTCCTTCACTGGAAGTTCTTTAAAATGGAATGGATTGGTACCTGTCTGGTCAGATTTAGATAAATGCCTGCTTAAGGATATAGGACGGACAAGATGGCTTCTCATGGTTCTCATGAATTTTATTTGGTGACTTGTGGGGGTCGACTAAGATCCCTTCTAGCTCTGGCATTTTGTGATTCTAGGATTCTACTTAAGATGAGCTAGAACCCAGTGTCCCCACTTTTTATTTAACCACCAGGTGGCACTCTTTGCTCTTGAAGGCTCAATCAAGGGGCAGGCTTCATAGAACTCATGTCTTACTTAAACCCTGACTTGGCTTGATTCCTAGAGCCTAAGGTCAGGAATAGGGCTCTTATTTTCCATATGCATGAGAATCCTAGGGAATAGACATTATGCTCTTTCTCTATTATATTATTTCTAACTGTTTTCCCCATCCATCTCAGGGTCCTCCACCAAGATCTAGTGGAAAGAACCTTAAATTTGGATTCAGAAGACTTCCTTTTTAATTCTAGTTCTGTTACTACCTATGTGACCCCAAGCATTCACTTTGGGCTTCAGTTTTACTACTTGTAAAAAGAGGGGGTTGGACTAAGTGATTTCTAAAGTCTCAGCTCTGGTTCCCATGATCCTTCTTTCTTGTGCAGCACCATCGGAGGATCAAGCCTAGGACAGTCTCTTTTCTGGCCTCGAAGGGGTTCCAGAGCTTAAATGAGACCCTAATACATTCCCACCTCCTGTGGCCTCGTGACTTGCCACACCACCATAGCTTCTAACATCCTTCAGCACAAATAGAAATGCGGAAAGCTGAGCTGGTGGTCACCAAGCAGGTCCCAACTTAGGGAGTCTGGGAAATTGAAACCTAGTTCCCAAGGGTGTGATACCAGTTCCAGATGTTCTTCCCAGAGGAATGGGACTCAATTATAGGCAGCTAGGTGGTGTAGGGGACAAAGCATTGAATTTTTAAGTCAGGATGATCTGAGTTTGAGTCCTGCCTCAGATACCTATTAATTGTGTGACCATGGATAAGTCACTTAACCATGTTTGCTTCGTTTCCTCATCTGTAAGGCAGGGTTAATAATAGCAGCTACCTCCCAAGGTTGTTGGGAGGGTTCGATGAGATAATATTTGGAAAGTGTTTTGCAAACCTGAAAGTGCTCACGCTAGCCATTACAATCTGAGCAGGTATGTGACTTAATGGGGAGAGTGCCAACCTGGAAGTAAAGTGTTTAGGTTCTGGGTCTAGATCTCCTATTGATGTTAGATAAGCCATTGCCTCCTTAATGTAGCTCTGGTTTTCCTATCTAGGACAGTAAGATCACAGAATTGAAAGGAACCCCAGAAGTCTTTTGGTTCACCCTCTTCCCCTTCGTTTTATAGAGAAAAACTGATGAAGAGAATGTTTCTGGCTGCTTTCTCTACTCATGAGGTATCAGGGTGAGGGCAGGACAACTGGGCTTCCTAGAGGAAATATGGAGAATGCTGATTACCTGAGATGCTAGGCCAGGTCCAGTCTGTGGGAGGAGGAAACTGCTTTGTTGTTGAGGAAATGGGAGAAGATTGGACTGTAGACCTGGTGGAAAACAGAGAGGGAGAAACGTAGTGAAGATAGGAAGGAGAGAGACAAGGAGAGAGAAAGAATGAAATATGTGCTTTGTGAGTTCTAAAGAACCTCTCTCATACCAGATCCCTTAGTGCATTTCACACCCCCTGGAGAGCCTGCCCCCGAGTGCTACCAGGCATTGATTGCCACATGCAGGCGGTGGTGAATTGATGAATCAGACAGGGGGACAAACAGGGATGGGAACAGCAGTCCCCAAACCAGTCCTGCTAGGCAGGGAGAGGTGTGCATAAGAGTGAGGGAGGGCTGAGTTGATAACTCTGGGAGTTATAAACAAGATGGGAATCAGATAACCCAGAGACTGTTCACTAAGAAACCTAAGGGGGTGGAGGCCTGAGGGCCCAGTCCTAGGGGTTTCTTCTGAGAATTCAAATGTGAGCCTAGGGATTTTGGCTTATCCCACAAGAAAACACAACTGGGCTAGTTATGAAGATGCTGCCTGTGCCTCAGGAAGCTTCTAAGCCTATACCTAATTGGTCCCTTGTATCACATCCTGAATGATAAATGTCATCTCAGACTCCTCTTTTTCCCTTTCCCCTCTAATGAGATTAACTATGAGGGGGCCGTTCTGACAATAGTGCTTTGGGATCCAGGCTGTCCCAGAAAATTGAAGCAATGGTCTCCTATGGCCTGCTTCAGGAACAGGGCCATGGAAGTCAAAATGTATCCCTGTCAATTGTCATAGGATCATTTTTAGAGCTGGAAGGAAATTTTGAAGTTATATAAGCCAACTTCTTTATTTGCCACATATAGAAGCTGAGACACAGGGAGGTTGATCCAGCATTAATTAAATACCTGCTTCTATGTGCCGGGCAAGAGGCAACATGGCACAGTGGGTAAGGAGCTGGTCTTGGAGCTAATGAGACCTCAGTTCAAATCTTAACTGCTATATACTCGCTGCATGACCCTCAGCAAGTCACTTAACCTCAGTGGTATAGGCCAGAGACGGAAGCATGAAGCCTGAAACACTCCCAGAATGAGGCCTAATGGATAAAATGTAATTGGGAAATATTTAACAAAATGAATAAAAATACAATAGGTAATATGTGGTTTTCTAAGTCACTATGCCTCCACAGAATGTATGGTTTTCTATTTGAGTCTGACACCACTGGTCTAGGCAACTCTCTAAAAAGGTAAATTACACCTGCCTTGGTAGAGAAAGCTTCCTTGCATGAGTATTCCTGAACTGATAGGTTGGGTCCCTATCCCCTAGCCCCTATCCACTATCCACTATGTGCCAGGTACCAAGTTAAGCACTGGTGAGGTAGTTTGTGTGATTCCAATTACCCTATAGAGGATGGTACCAGTGGCTGTCCTTACTGTCTACACTAAGTAGAAAATTGTTGATACTATAAAAACAAAAACAAAACAAAACAAAAAGGTAGGCAAAGATCACAAGAAGCAAGCAGTCAGGAACGCCAGCTGGGTTCCAGCCTCACAGATGCCGCTGAACTGGGGCAGGGGGGTGGGGGTGGGGGGTGGCAGGAGCTCACTTTTCCAGGCCCGTTTTCCCCTGTTGTCAGGAATAACAAGAACTAGCTGTCCCTATAGCCTATCTCAGCAAAGGGGTGAGGAATAGCTAAATAAACCCATGAAAGGAAGGTTCAGGGCATTGTCATTTTTCTTAGAAGCTTGGAAATGGAGTCTAGGTGGTATCCTCCTGACAGGTATGGGCAACCAAAGGGAACGATGAGTGAATACTTTTTTTCTTTGATTTTGGTTTCCAACACAGTCCTTTGGGATTTTCAGGAAGTGAAGGTAGAGGTAGGGGGCTAGGTAGTCAGAATATATTTATGGGACTGTGCTTTGCCTGTGTGCTTTCTGGCTACCCAGTGTGGGAGGAGGGGTGTGAGTGGGTGGAGGAGAGAGGGAGGGATCCAGGAAGTGAGAAGGCTGGACACAATGCTCAGGAACATTCTTCCAAATGACCCAGGACAGTCAAGTGTGGCAGTTTTCTCCACCCACCCCAGACCTCCCGGCAGACCTCCATGCTGCCCCTGGGTGGCACCATTGCTCTGCCCAAACACAACCATAGTCATTTTTTTCTCCCACCCTGGGGCAGTAAGGCTTGGAACAGCCTTCGTTCCCACTGTAGCCACAAGGAGGTCGAGATAGATTTCCGCAGAACTGGGATTTCCTGGTGCTGCAGTTGCTGATCTGCTCTTGGAGAAGCTTCTCTTTTCCCCTTTGCCCCTGGGGCTGGGGCCTAGAGAAGAGAGATATTGAAACCGATCTGGCAGGAGATGGGAAATGGGAACAGAATAGAACAGCCAGAATGAGGAATTCTAGAGCCCTTTTCTTGGGAATAGGCTTTGCTCCCCACTGGGGGGCAGGTGGCTAACAAGTGGGCACTCCACAAATATTTGTCCCTAGTTTGATAAAATGACATTTGGGTTCAGGGAGAGAACCTCAGGGCATCTTACCTTGTTGCCCAGACTGTGACTGAGACAGCAGGAACTGTGACACGGATTGTAGGTGGCTGGGAACCAGGACAAGTTGCTGGAGAGGATGGAGGGAAGCCATGTCCTATATGTGGGGAGACATAGTTTACAGAACGAATGAACTGGGGTAAACTGGCCCATCCATCTGCATCTAATCTCTAGCTTAACCACTCTTTTCTCTCCCTAGTGCTTAATCACACAGATCTTTGTGAAACCTTTTGTACTGTTCACCTCTGTTATTTGCCTTGTCATTTACTTTTTTTTAATAGGTGTTAGGTTTATCTGCCTAAACTCCATTATGCTCTTCCAGGGCACTGGAGGCTCAGAAGCATTCCCAAACATCTAAATTGATTCAGCCAGAGTCCAAAGATTAGGCCAGAAGCCTTGCTAGGAGTTAGTTATATGACATTAAACCCAGCAATGAGTAGCAATTTGGAGACATTAACTTTGGCTAGATCAGGGGTGAGATCATAGACCTGGGGTCTGTGAACTCCTTTAAAACATAAAAACAAACACATTTTGATCATTGTGCTTCAATATAATTGGTCTCCTTTGTAGTCTTGTATATTTTATTTTATGCATTTAAAAACATCATTCTGACAAGGGGTCAATAGGCTTCATTAGACTCCCCCACCAAAAAAAAATTTTTAAACTCTGGGCTAAATAGATGAGGGAATCTCATGGTGTACTGGACAGTGTCCTGAATTTGAAGTCAAAGGACTCAAGTTCAAATTCTAGCTCTTCTACTTACTATTTGGGTGACACTGGTCAAGTTACTTATTATTTGGGTCTCAGTTTCCTCATCTGTCAAATCCAGTTCTAATCCTATGATCTCTTTAAATAGGACCAAGTAATGAGTTATTGGCCTAGATCAGACTGATACTCCTTTCCATGGTCCCCTTTCCACCTTGCCATAAGATATTTGGGAAGCTCAGTGAATCTAGACTTCTCTGGTGCCATGTAGCTCTCAGAATATAGCAGGGTGCTATGCCTATAGCCAAGCGTTCAATAAATATTTGTTTAACAAACAAATGAAAGGCCTCCAGGAAAGGAGACTCCTATCTCCCCTAGTCACCAATACAAAGAATAGTACATTCCCTTCTGGTCCTCCCCCAACTTGAGTTAATTCTGAGGTAAGCTATGACTCTGACTTGAAAAACAAACAAACAACTGACTTAAAACCATAAAGGAAGCCACTGGGACTGTCAGATCATGCAGAAGTAACCCTTGATGGACATTGATGGTAGGCCCTCCTGAAGACATGGGCCATTTCTGAAATGGCTTTCCATTTACCATCTTTGTCTTTTAACTTTCCAAGAGAACCAGACTACTTCCTCCCCAACTTCTTAGCCAAGCTGATTCTTTGAAAAATCTCCTTCTCTCTCAATTTTCTAACCCCTTCCTAACACTCACTGCTTGGGGCTTCTTCAGACAAAGTATGGGTTGACTTCGGAGGGAGTGGGTCACTGGGTGCCAGGCTCTGACTTCAAGTCCCCTCTGAGGAATGCCACCTTCCCATTGAGAAGATCCAGGCTTCCTGAAACTGGCTGATAGTTACCCCAGGCATCTGGTTTCCTGACATCATGGCAGGTCCTTGAGACAGATGGCAGGGCCTGTGTGATAGTGGTGGCTGCAAGGAATCACTGAGATCTTCAGTTTTGATCTACAAGAAGAAATACGAGAAGAGTAAAAGTAAGCTTCTTCCAAAGGGGGAGGTCTAGAGTAAGCCAAGAAGGGGTGGGGGAAGAGGAGAGTAGAAAGTTATCAGGCTTTGTAAATAACTACTTGCTTTGCTACTCTGAAAAAAACATGATGAGCACTTGGTATGTGGCAAATTACCTTGCTTTGACTGTGTTTCCTACCTTATGCAGGCAGGGTGGTGGAGTGTTAAGAGGGTCAGACTTGGAGTGGATAGAGCGTGAGATTTAGAGAAAAGATTGCCTGTATTCATATCCCTCTGATGCTTTCTGTGTGACCATGTCTCTTCTGCAAAATGTAAGCTTCTTGGAGGCAGGGCTATTTAATTTTTTTTGTTTGTTTGTATATCTATCACAGTTCCTAGGGCATAGTAACTAGCTTGTCTCTTCTGAGGATATAAGCTCCTTGAGGGCAGGATTATTTCTTTCTTTCTTTTTTTTTTCTTTTTTATTTTTTTAGAACCAGCACAGTTCCTAGAGCAAAGTAACTATCTTGTTGATTTATATGAGTTAATTTTTAATGATTGTGTCTCCCTATCTTGCCCAGGCTGGAAGTGTAGCAACTACTCGTCGTGTGACCCAAAACAGATCTTCACAAGCTTTGACCCACTCCATTTCCCACCTGGGCCAGTTTGTCCCTCATTAGTCAGCCTGATGACTCCCAGCTCAGAAGAGCTGACCAATACTCACAAGAGTATTGGTGCCAGAATTAGTGTGGACATCAATTCAGCTTTAGTGGCGGTACAACTCAAAACACGCCAACTCAAGTGATCCACTACACTCAGCCTCCTCCCTCAGCAGAGCCTATAAGCATGGGCCAGGAGGCCCAATTCGTCGATGATTGCTTGATCAATCAAAGACAAATCATTTGATTTCTCTCAGACTCAGTTTCTTTATCAGATAAATGGAGATACAAAATTGGTAAACCCTCCCTCAAATGAGATGGTATATGCAAAGCCACATATAGATCATTATTGTTACGTGTGTGGGCCTCCCTCAGGCTAAGCAAGCCCATAGAAAAGGTGAGGGGGCTAAACACTGTGAGTACTTCTTTACAAGGCAAAGGAACGAGACTGAGATTCCCCGCCCCCAAAGGGTTTGTGTTCTGGTACATTTCTTGGTGTCCCTCTCCTCCCCAGCTTCCTTTCCCTCCCCAGCTTCTTGAGCTTTCTCCTTCTAAACTTCCCTTCAATCTACTCTGTATACATATTCTGCATGTATCTGATATGAAGTTATTTATTTACACATCTCTGTCTCTCTCATTAGAATGTAAGCTCCTTGAGGGCAAGGCCCGTCTTATGCCTTTCTTGGTATCCCCAGTGCCTCAAACTATTTAAAACTTAGGGAATGCTGGTTAATCCATCAATTGTCTAGGTCAGACTAGATTTAGACCTATGAAGCTCCTTCTAACTCTGATATTCTGCAAGTCCGTGACACTGTTATTTCCACTGCTGCTTGCCCTTCACATGTGAAGCTGCCACCACACCCCAATGAGTTTGGTAACAATCCCTACCATCCCATCCAGCCACCATCTTAGCCCCCTCCACCCTATTGCCTAATAGGCCTGCAAATGCAGGCATCAATGCATCTACTGACCACAGCAAGTGCCCCAGCAGCGGCCAAAAAGGTCTTTTTTTGTTTCTTGATCCCACCTCCTACCCTGACCCTACAATCAACATGACAGATTGGCTCCTAGGGGGTCTATCTCCCCATCCCATCAGAAGTTAGCCATGCTACTCCTTTAATTGCTGTCCACAGAATCAGCTTATGAAGTCCTACTTCAGACCATCACTTTGTTATATGGCCCTCTAGCACTCTGGGCTAGACCTGGGGACCCAAGATGTCTTGAAATTGGCTTTTGAGTCTACATAGGGTGTTAGCCCTCCCTTGCCTCTCCCAGTAATTACTTTGTCTTCATTTTCTATTTATTCATCTATGTTCATGCTAATCCTCCCAGCAGGGACTATTTCAATTTGTCTTTGTATCTCTAACACCTAGTACAACTCCTGGTCAATAGTAGATGCTTAATATACATGTATTGAAAGAACGAATGAATGAGGATCTCTTAAAAATAAAAAAGTACCTTGACACACTTCTAAGTGTGTCATTATTATATTTAATAAACATTATTTATATTTCTCTGTCTCTTAAGTCTAGACAATCAACAAAAATGATAAATGGAGACTTGATTTGTGGCATTTGCCATGTGAATACTCACACTGAAAATTTAATGATGGTGTGCCAGAGAGCCCACAGGCTGGCTCCAGGATACCTCTGTCTCCCTTCACACACACACACACACACACACACACACACACACACACACACACACACACGCACACGCACACGCACGCACGCACACCCCTTTCCAGTCCTCTTACATTTTACTTCCCCTCCATCCTCCCTCCCCCCAATATACTCTTTGATCTAATGACATTGTCCTCCATGCTGTTCCTTGCACAGGACATTACATCACCTGACTTGGGGCATTTTCACCAACTGTCCTCCATGCCCGGAATTCTCTCTCTCTCCTCATCTCTGCCTCCTCTGCCTCCAGTTTCCTCCAAGTCTCAGCTAAAATCCCACCTTCTACACAAAGCCTTTCCAGAACCCCCTTAATACTCTTGCCTTCTTTCTGTTGATGTATGGCTTGTTTGTTCAAAGTTGTTTACATGCTGATTAGAATGTCAGATCCTTGAGAAGAGGACTATCTTTTGCCTTTCTTTGTATTCCCAGTGCTTAGAACAGTTCCTGGCCCATAGTAGCCTCTATACAAATGTTTATTGACTGACTGATTGACAACTCCATCATTTATTAAGCACCTACTATATGCTGAGCACTCTCAGCATAGGTATTGGGGAAGCTATATAATTTAGCTGCAGTCAGATAAAATATGTTCACTTCCCCTCCCTCCCCTAGTGGAGCTTATACTAGATATTCATGGGAAGTTCCTATGTGAATAAGATTGGGCTAGGGCCAAGGCTGTTTTCTCTAAAACAAAATACACTTTGGCTGGAGAGACATGAAGATCTACCAGGTGACTTGGGTGTCTGAGAAGTGAATTACAGAGGTTCAAATTTCTCATCGTCTCCAGCATGGCACAATAAACTCGACTTGGAATTAGTACACCTGAGATCTAGTCCCAACTTTGCCACAGACTAGCTATGTGCACCTAGGTGAGTTAATTAACTTTTTAGGCCTCAGTTTCTTCAGTAACTCCATAGACTATTAGAGATGGGAGTTTAAGTATCATCCAGTCTACCCTGCCTTTCCCTTCATTATTCTGATGAGGAAACTGGGGAGCAGAGAGGTTAGAAGACTTTCTCAAAGTCACACATCAAAGTCTAGGATCCCTTCTTGCTAAAATTCTATGATTTTTAAGGACTTTTCCAGTGCTAATATTCCACCTTATTATTCCTTCCCATCAGCCTATGAAACAAAGATGGCAATCCTTAAGACACAGGAGACTGAAGGACTTGGTAAATGCAGGCTTTACCTGTGCTCTGGGGTTGTTGGGTAAAATTATAGAGTACAAAGGAGACCTGTCTTCACAGACAGCCTCTTTCTGGAATGGTCTTACTAATTTGCTTCTCCCTTTCCCCCTCCTCCTGCCACAGTGGACTATTCTTGGGTCCTGCCAATAAGGGTCAAGAACAGAGGGTGAACCTCATCCAGAGAAGAAAAGCAAGGCTTCAGGAACCATATGTTACTTTGTGTTGGCCCACTAAAAGAGTGTCTGAGACTCTTAGTCCAGTTATCCCTTCACCTTTTCCAACCCCGCCTTGGATGGCACCACCATCTTATCAGCTTGGAGTAATTTCTAAGTGTCCTACTGTTGCCCCAAGAATTTTAGATTTTTTACATGACAGATTCCAAGAAGACATTTGGTGGCTGGTTTTTTAAAAAAAATGAGTGAGAAATGGAGGGTTTTAAAAAAAAAAACTTAAGCCTTGCTCTGAAATTGGGGGGAGGTGATGGTATTGTTACTCAATCTAAGTGAAATCTTTCTGGTTGGGTAGTCAAGGTTCCATAGAGTTCTACGCTAGGATCTTTTTCGATCCCCCTACTCCTTGCTACTGTTGGTAACATTGGGAGTTTGAGCATTAGGATTGGGGGTGGGGGGAGGAAGGGAATTAAGGGAGGATATGGAAAATGGAGAGCCAGAATCTCTCCAGTGGAACCACCTAAGGCAGCTTGGCAAGGCTCCAATTTAGAAGGCAAGTAGTAGGGTTCCTTTATAGACTCATTATGCGCAATGAGAAGATAAGGAGGAGCAGCTATGACAAAGCCCCAAAACATGTGCTCTGCGTCCAAACTGGGTGCTATCTGTTAGAAACAGTGCCAGGTCTTCCTGCAACACTTTCAGCACCCAATCCCATCATGAAAGCAAACTCACCCTTTCTTCTGTTCCCTGGATCAACTGACCTCCAAACTCTTTCTAGGGGTCTACCAAGCCCCCAGTTGATTCCCTTCTGAAAGTGATGTCTACAGCATGCTGGGAAACATGCTTTTGATGTTAATGTGGGGGCTTTCTGACAGCAGTGTCTAATGCTCTTCTGATTCCCTTGCTTCATAGGGACTCTCTCAACCCTCATTATTTCATATTGATGTCTTGATCATCCGCTAGGCATGGGGTGGGGAAAGTCCCCCTAAAGAACAAAATCCCTATTCTCAAACAATCTGAATTTAAAAATTAAAGTGGTGGATGCTTTCTTCAGTTTCCCAATCAAGGTTGAGAACTGTGGCTATCTGGATTTTGTGGGTCTTTGACACTCCATAGCTGGAAAGGAAGGAGGGGTAGGGGGGATTAACAGCTTCCATTGCTGACTTCTTGAGTGTTCTCAAGGTGGTATCCGAAGAAGGAGCCAAGTGTTCAAGAAACAAAGTCCTTTCCAATGGGGGTCGAGGGGGGAGCTCGAGAAACGTTTTCACAGCTGCTGAGGGGAAAAGGCTGGATTCCTTCCAGGCAACTGGGTGTTGCTGTGGATTTGGGAGACAAGATAGAGACTTCAATTGGATCCCATAACTTCATAACATGAGAACCTGAGGCAAATTGGATGAAAACCTGATTCCTGCACCCACCCACCCCTTGCCATACATATTTGTGAAAACTAAACCAAACCCACAGTCTTACTGGAAACATAGAGGTTGTCCCCTGGCTCTGGCTCTGTCTTTGTTTCTGTCTATCTGTCCATCTCTCTTTTTTGCTCTCTCTTTAAGACTATACACACAGTGTAAAGTACTTCTTTAGGCTCTAATTAAGATTCGCTGAAGGCTAGGGACATGAACTGTGACATAGGGTCCAATCTTGCTATTTAGTCACTTGAGCCTGGTCACCCACCTACCAAGTCTCAGCTAAAATCCCACCCTTCTACCAAAAATCTTTCCTGGTTCCCCTTAATATTAACGCCTTACTTCTGTTGATTATGCCACCAAATAAGATGGATATTCTGGTACTCTATATCTTCAGCGGTGATCAGGATGGTTAAAATGGCATCATGTTTTATTTTCTTCCCTAATCCCAATGAATTCCCTGGCACCACTCATCAGAAAACAGTGAGCTCATCTTGGAAGGAGATTACCCCTTGAAAGGACCTGAAAACATTTTACATAACACTTGGCTTCACAGTCCAAAGGGAAGATAGAGAATGGGTGTTACCAGTCCCATTTTACAGATGAAGAAACCAAGGCCTGGAAATATTAAGAGAGTGATGTAAAATTTCTCTTCCAAATAGTTGGCTCAGCCACATCAATAACCCAGTCTCCAGACTTCCACGTTTAGTGTCTTCTCTACAAAACAACAATAACAACAAACAACAACAAAAACCAACCCTCCCCCCCCACCCCACCCCAAACTGAGAGAAATAAGATTGGTCTTGGAAATCAATTCAGGATCTTCTAGGAGTAGGAGGGAGAAGTTAAGGAGAGGAATGAATATTTCTACTAAGATTGTTCCCCATCCCTCACCCCCTGACATGCTTCGCCGGGCAGAGCCTAGCAGGTAGTCAGTCACTTTCCACAGGAAGAGTCCAATGACATTTTCACATGACCCACGCGGGGAAAACAACCAAACACTAATGAATATATCACTGGCGATGAAAGTGATCAAAGCTGTTGCCCTAGTTGCATAACTCGTTTGTGGAAAGTGTTTCATAAACATTTCACAAGAAGGAGAATTTCAAAGCGTGAACATCTCCCAACCTGCCTTCAATTACTGCCCAGTTTTTTTTTTCCCCTTCCCTCTCCCCCTTCTCTACTTCTCCCTACCAGTGAAGAACAGTTTCTGTTTTGTAAGTGATCTATAAAGGTTTGGCAAAGGTGCTGCTCACGAAAACATCCTGCAGACATATTGCAAGTGGTGGAATCCAGCTTCAAGGAGGTAGATAACTCATCATAGGTGAGCAAAGCCCCAAATGCCCGCAGTGACCGGCGCTTGTGCCCTAGTTCAGGGCACTCTCTCTCTGCTTCTTGCTCCACCCCACAGGCCCATTGTCCCGATCTCTTTAGATATCTGTGCAAACCTTGGCAAGTATAGGATATGGAGAAGCCCCCTTTTCAGTCCCTTCAGCTTGTATTGAAACCACCCTGAGCAGGAGAGACTCCTCTAATCATACAGATTTCTGATTTGTTGGAGTGGGAAGGGCAATGAATTGAGAACCAGGAACATTGGCATCTGGTCCTGTTTCTGCCACTAATCAACTACATGACCTTGGGAAGGTCACTTAACTAACCTCCCCTATAAAATGAAAGGACTAGATTCTATGATGTCTGAAGTTCTTTCCAGATCTAGAACTTTATGACCTTTAGTAATGCATGGTCTAGTGGCAATAATAGGGTAGCTAGGTGGTACAGTGGGTAGAGTGCTGAGCCTGGAGTCAAATCTGGCCTCAAACACTTATTAGCTGTGTGACCCTGAGCAAGTCACTTAACCCTGTTTGCCTCAGTTTCCTTATTTGTAAAGTGAGCTGGAGAAGAAAATGGGAAACCACTCCAGTATCTTTGCCAAGAAAACTCCAACTGGGGTCATGAAGAGTCGGACACAATTGAACACATAGTGGCAATAATTCTGTACCTGGAATCAGAGGACCTGGGTTCAAGAAGACTTGCTACTTTTACTGGCCACGTGACAGCTCTTCTCCACAAACTCTACAACTCAACTACACTGGCCTCCTCAAAGCTCTTCAAAAATGACAGGATACCCCGTTTCCTGTCTCTGTCCCTTTCTACTGGCTCTCCTCCATGCCTATGTGGTTCAATGCTTTGCTTCCTCTCCTGTAATTCCCTCTTGGTTCCCTTGTGTCCTTTAAGACACAGATCAAATCCTGCTTTCTACAAGAGGTCTTTCCGCTGCTTGATATGGTGCCTGGCACACAGTAGGTATTAATAAGTGTTTATTGATTGCTGGATTGATTTTCTGGCTCCTGCCCCCCGCCCCTGCCCAAATCTTTCAGATTATCTTTTGTCTTCTTTGTTTATATCTTATATGTATTAGTTTTTACATATCGTGGTCCCCCCTACATGCTTTTAGAATGTCCCCTCCTTGAGGGCAGGGACTGTTTTTGCTTTTCTTTGTATCCTCAGTGATGACTGTACCCAGATTTAGTATAGTGACAAAGCTTAAGTGACAACTTCTCTGAGATTTGGTTTACCCATCTGTAAAATGAAAGGATTGGATAATATCTCTGAAAAGCTTGATTCTGTGGAGCCTATAACTCTCATTACTTCTCCATCTTACACTTGAAGTTGACACCTCCAGGAATGAGATTCTCAAAATAAGAGACATCTTTATGTTATTTTTTCTGCTCGTAGTTATTCTGGAAATGCTACAAGCTTATTAGTCACAACATTTTAACACTTTTTCATTCTCTCCTTTGCACAAAGGGAGATTTGCGACAGCTGGCACAAGCATGAAAAATACCGCCATCTTATGTCTATGAGACTATACTACCTCCTAGAAAAAAAATACAGAAATCCACTAAATTGCATTCAGAGACCATAGGAGACCTCAACAATGGCCTATAGAAATGTTTCTTTCTTGCCTAAACCCAAGGTACAAAATCATAACCTGCATTGTTTTTTTTTAACTATTTCTGCATTTCAGGACTTCCATAATCCCCATGTCTGATTTTCCAGGAGTTGTAGGCAAGTGGTTCCATTATTCTAAGATGGGGATTCTTCTTGTTGATTCTTGTCCTCAGGGAAAGGAGGGAGACCCCTGGGTTCATTCCACAGTTTACTTGCCTGGAATAAGTGATATAAGAGAAATAAAGGAGTACAATGGAAAGAGGAACTGGATTTCTACCCTTATTCTGTTATTTACATGCTTGTGTGACCTTGGGCTAGTCCTTTTTCCCTTTGATATCATTTTTCTGATCTGGAAAGTGTAGAAATGTAGAAAATTTGCAAGACTACTTTCAGCTCTGAATCCTATGAACTGTTGGGTTACAGCTGCTTTTCCTGCAGAAAGAAATGACTTCCACCTTCTCTAGGGGCAGTACAGTGGACTGTATAATGATTATGGTAGCCATCAACCTCTGAAGACCATCCCCAAGACTTTTCTTGGATATACTTTGGTCAGAAATCTTCACCATTGCATCATGTCCATTGTCATGTTCCTATACTGCCTCTCACTGCAGAATCTTGACTTTCTTCTCTGAGTTGGGAATGATTAAGAGAAACATGGGAAAGGAAGAAAGGGAGAAAGAGACAAAAAAAGACAGGGAGACAGAGACAAAGACCAAAGGACAGAGAGACAGAGGGAGACAGAGGCAGAGAGACATAGAGACAGAAAGGGACAGTGAAAGATCCCTCCTTTTCTATTACCTAGCCTGGAGGGGGCCATCTCCAGTCATGGCTCCAGAGGAGAAAGTGAGGCTGGTGACCTTGCACAGCCCTCTCTTACTTAAATCCAATTCACTTGCAAATCATGGCATCACCTTCCCGATATCATGGTCCTCTTTGAGAACGAAGGACAACAGTAACAACAATAACCTAGCCTGGAAACTCTGCCCATAGTCTGCTTTTGCAATGTGCTATTCTCAACAGTCACACATGGTGATTCTAGTTTGAACTTGGTTTTGCTTTTTTTGCTCTTCTGGTCCCTAGTTTTAAGGGGGAAATATCAAAAAGAGGAGAATAAAATATGACCTTGAAAGAAATGCCTATCCTAGCATTTATCCCAGAGGGTTTTAAATGAAACTAATAAAAGGCAGAGCAAATTCACCACCTGATGCAGGAAAAAGGGGGGGGGCATAAAGGAATGGTCCCATATGTTTACAAAGCCACCACTCCCTCTTCTTACCACCCTGGCAGGCAGGTAGAGAAAGGGGAAGGAGTATGTCATTTAGAGCTGGATAGAACTTTGATGATCATCTAGTCTAGGGAGTTCTTAACCTTTGTGTTCATAGACCCCTTTTGACAGTCTAGTGAAGCCTATAGACTCCTAAGAATAATGTTTTTAAAGGCATAAAAATACAATCTGTAAGTTTACCCCCAAAAGATGATTATATTGAAATTCAGGTATCTATCTGTCTATCTGTCTGTCTGTCTGTCTACTTATCTATCTATCTATCTTTCTATCTGTCTACTTTAATTTTACAGGTCCTAGAATATGAAGCCCTGTTCTAGTCTGACCCTTTCATTTTACAGGTCAAGAAACAGAGGTCAAGAGAAAGGACGTGATGTCCCAAAGTCACTTAGATAACAGGGCCAGGATTAAAATCCATGTCTCTAACTACAATTCATCTTCCATAACCCCATGGTTGAAACCCCTGGAATGAGACCATTCCACCTAAAGAGACCCTTGGGTCTGTGTGTCACTCTGTGTAGCTTTTATCAGCATCCAGCACAGGCAGCTGCTTCAGAGGACAGTGTCACGTGGGTCTCTGAATGGACTCTTACTTTGCATTTCCCTGCTAACCCAGAGTTAGCAACAATTTGGGGTGTAGGGTTTTGTGATATTAAGACATGGCTATGCCAGGTAAATCTTTAAATATAGAAAACAAGGGAATCTTTCTCTTGTATGACATCTAGAGTTGTCACCTGCCTGAGGGATTTGAGGCCTTGGACCACTTGAAGATACTTAGGTCCCAGCAGGAGCCCCTCTCACATCTCCAGACCCATCCAGTGGTATGCTGATAAGAGTTTAACAACACACTCTCCAGGAAAAAAAAATAACACTTTTAGTTTCATCTGTGTTATTACCATTTCCTCCAACACGTTTTTAAGTCTAGATGATCAACAATAAATCAAGCCCTGATTTGTAGCATTTGTTGTTTTCTGAGGTGTAAATGCTCACAATGAAACTTTTTCTGTTTGATTTTTTGGATGATTCTAGCACACTAGTGGATATCCAGGGTTTGATCAACATATCCTTGCAAATGGCCCCATGAGGTCCAAAGAAAATAAAGGTACAATTCATACAGCTATCTTAAAAAAAAATCATGGGATCTTAGACTCAGAACTGGAAGGAAACACGTAGGTCATCATATTCAACCCCTTCATTTTATATGTGAAGAAACTGAGGGTTAGTAGAGGCTAATTGACTTTCCAGAAAGTTTAAAGGAAGGAACTAGGTATCACAGTAGATGAACCTGGAATCAGGAAGATCTGAGTTCAAATGTTAACTCAGATACTTAGTAGCAAATCACAACCTCTGATTTCCTCTGTTTCCCTATCTATTAAATAAGGATGATAATGGCACCACCCTTCCAGGGTTTTTGTGAGGATCAAATGAGACATTGCCAGGATCCCACTCATAGTAAGAGGCAGAACTCAGACTCAAACCCTGGTTCTCTAACTCCAAATCCAGTGCTTTTCCACCTTACCAGAGTTGGGGACTTAGAGGTAGATATCACCAGAGTGACTCAATAAAGGAGAAGTAGATCAAAGGTCTCTTTCCCTAAAACTAACTCCTACACAGTCTGGCCACAATGTTTAGGGTTCTCCCATTAGATATTTATTTAAAACGTTTTCATTTTAAAGAATCTTTTATTAAAATGAAAATAATGCTAGTAGGGATTAAGTCAACTGAATTCAGTAAGTATTTTAAGCACCTGCTATGTATAAGGATCTGTGCTAAGAGCCTTAGAAAAACAACAGTCCATCTCCTCAAGGATTTTTACTGGGTGTTGGGGGGTGTATAATAGGGATGGGGTGGGGAGCAATATGAAGACATAAGTAAAATCAAGGTAATTGAAGCAGGAAGAAACGAATAACCAGAGAAATCCAGAAAGGCCTTGAGCTGAATCTTGGAGGGAGTTAGGACTGCTAGAGGCAGCCAAAGAAGTAACCACATTAGCACACAGAGGGCTGGCCTTGTGGTTAGAAAGACCCAGGTCTGAGTCCTGCTTCTGATGCCTTAATGGCTGGCTGTCCACAGCCAAGTCCCTTAACCTGCCAGTGCCCCAAGCCACTCTCCAAGGCTAAAGTTAAATGATGCATTGCCAATCTGCCTGAAGGGAGTTTCCATGCTCATGAAATCACAGGCCCAGACAGAAAAAAAAAAGGAAGCCAGTATCCAATATTATCACTTTGTAGAGAGGCAACCTGGGTAGTACCTCACGCTGATGATTCACGTTGAGCTTGAAGTCCACTAAAACCCCCAGATCTTTTTTTAGATAAACTCCTGTCTAACTCTGCCTCCTCCATCTTGTTCATGTGAAGTTGGTTGTTTGAATCCAAGTCTAAGACTTTACGCTCATCCCCAATGAATTTCATCTTATTACACTCATCATATTGCTTTAATTTGTAAAGGTCCTTTGGAATCCTGACTGTCAGTTAGTATGTTAGCTGTCCCTCTCAGCTTGGTGATATTGGCACATTAAAAGAGCACTCTGTTCATTTATCCAAGTCACCGGTCAAAATGTGAAGAAGCACAGAGCAAGCTCAGGTTGCTGGGGACCTCCACTGGTGTCTTCCCGAAAAGGTGAACTTGAATCATTAATGATTACTCTTTGACTCCAGCTATTCAAACTCTTCCAAGTCCACCTAACTGTATTTCCATCTAGTCGGTATCGCTCTATTTTCCCTTTGAGACTATTGTAAGATACATTATCCAATGCTTTGTTAAAATCTAATAAATCTTATGTACTTTATTGCCTTGATCTACCATTTTAGCAGCCTGTCAAAAAAAAGGGGTTATGCTTTAGTCTGGTATGGCTTGTCCTGGTAGAAAAAGAAACTGCTTTCTTTGCTAAATGTTCACTAACTTTCTCTTCAATAAGGAAGGAAGAAGCATTTATTAAGTACTTACTATATGCCAAGTATTATGCTAATAAGCTATTTACAAATAGTATTTCATTTGATCCTCACAACAACTCTGGGAGGCTCTGGGTGGTGATTGAGCTGAGCCTCATTGGTCGGGAGCTAGGACTTCCAAAAAGCAGAAGTGAGGAGGGAGAGCATTATTGTTTGTCCTTCCTTCTTGAAGAGGACCATGTTTTCTAATGCTCAGGGACAGTTAATTCTAGCAAGTAGCTCCTGGAACTGGTTATTGTGTCTCTGTTTTGTTTCTCTCTTACTAAAAAACCGGGTGAATTTGAGTCAGATTGAGCGTCCAACCTTTGTGCCTCAGTTTCCTTATCTGTAAAAAGGAAGGAATAATCTCTACCCCATTTCTAGCCCTCAAGGATGCTCTGAGGACAAATGGGAAGATGCCTGTAAAACTTGTTAAAGATGGTGCTTATTTAAGTATAGTTATTATCAGCATTATTTTTACGGCCATGATACCAGCCAGACATTTTGAAGATCTACAGTGTGTTGATTGATCGACTGACACACAATCCTATAAGGTAAGTGCTAATTCAGATGATGTCAGACAGTCAGTCAACAAGCATTTATTGAGTAGCTATTATGTGCCAAGGAATGGGGACACAAAGAAAGGCAAAAACAGTCCCTGACATTAAGAAGCCCACATTCTAATGCAGGAGACAATATGTAAATAAGTAGGTATATATAAGATTTAAAGAGAACAGATTATGATACTTCAAAAGTTCTGTCATATAACAAGAAGATTCCTATCTAGCAATAGAAACTTGTAGGAGACTTAGCCATATTGTTACTCTGTGTCAAGACGAGGTGAATCCAAACCATAAAAATAAAATTAATTCATCAGGATGCCAGAGGAACCTGCAGAGGTCACCTTAACTATAATTGTTTTCAATTTGAGTCATTAAAATTGGCCAAGAAAGGCTGGCCCAGAAGCAACATTAAAACAACCTTCCTTTTTAGCTGGCAGGGCTACCATCAGCTCTTCGAAGGTCTTCCAAGGACCCCTCTGATCTGAGCCCTGCTAGGTCTGTGTGCCCTGCTCATTTGCTAACCTCAAGACATTGGAAAATGGCACCAAACAGCTTTTCCTCACACAACACTTTCTCTTCCCCTTTCTTTCCTACTCTATTGAATTCTCTGACCAGGCGCCATTCCCTCATTCTCACAGACCAAACAGCTGGGATGCTTCAGCAAACAGTTGCCAGGGCCAGGGCCAGTGGCTATAATGAATTGGAAAATATTTACCAATGGCTGGCTGGATTGAGTCCTTTCCACACCTCTCTTTGCATAGAGCCAACCTGATCCCCTCCTGGTAAATAAACGCTACGTTTTTGTGGCACCCCCCTGGATGGGTGTGGGCGTGGTCATAGGCCCGAGCAAAGGAGAAGTTCCATAGCAGACAATGGAAAGCAGAGGCAACATCAGTTTGGGACACTTGGGCAAGGTGGCCTAAGGCTGTATGTTGGGAATAGGGAATGTAGGTCCACCGTTTCAAATTGGACTCCTTTCTCTTATATTGTTTCAGTTCTTCGTGCCTTTCAAATAACCCATATCTCTATGATGCTTTGAGGTTGACAGAGCACATTCCTCACAAACCACTAAAGTAGCGCAAAGGTTATTATTGCCATTTTCCAAGGGAATAAAGTAAGTCTAAGTGGAAAGATTTAGAGACTCAGGATTTGTCGTGAGGAGGGACCTAAGAGCCCACCTAGTTTTTACAACTCATTTTACAGATAATAAGCTTGGGACTGGAAGAATGGTGCTATCCTCAACAGAAATAGGGGAGTTAGGAGGAAGACTGGATTTAGGGGGAAAGATGGCAGCAACAACATTTACATAGCATTTTAAAGTTTGCAAAGCACTTTACAATTCAGCAAACATTTAAAAGTGCCTCTTATTTACTGAGAGACAACAGTGGCATAGTAGATAAAGAACTGACCTCAGAGCCAGGAAGACCTGGTTTCGAGTTCCTCCTCTGATACAAATTGGCTATCGCTTAATATTTTTGTGCTTTTTGCTGTTATTCAGTTGTATCTGACTCTTCCTGAACCTGTTTGGGGTTTTCTTGATCCTTACAACAATCCTGTAAGATTATAATCCTATTATTATCCCCATTTAACAGATAAAAAAAACCGAGGCTGAGATTAAGTGATTTACCAAAGATCCCAGCCACCATTAACGTCTCAAGCTTGATTCAAACTCCTGGTCTTCCTAACTAGTTCTGCTCTCCAACCATTGCACCAATTAGCTGCCTCAGATCGAGAAACAGGCTCAGAATTGTTAAGTGGCTTCCAAAAAGTTGAACAGAGACAGACAAGGCAGGATGCAAACCCCAAACATCTGATTCCAAATCCAAGGTTCTGTCCTTTAGTCCTCTGATTCTTGACTTTGCCATGCTGGGAATGAAATCCAGATCTTCAGTATTCTGAATCTGGCACCTTTTCTATTAATATCTTTCCAAAGGGGGAGATTCTTCTCACCCCCTTAAATGGAGGTCATTGAGATAGAAGGAAAAAGCAGCTAGGAGATATTTGGTATTCCTAAGAGTATAAGGCCATGGAACAGGGGTGGAGGGATGGGTTGGGGAGAAAAGGGGAATTCCCCCAGAGCAATTAGGTATTTTTCCTCATAGCCTGTCGAGGAAACTACACTTTGGAAAAGAAGAAACAGTGGTACTAAACCTTAATACCTCCCAGGGACCAAGCCTTGCCAATGTGATTGGCCTCTTTGACAGAGCTCATCCAACTTGGTCAACCTCCATTCTCTCAGTAGTTCCATTCCGTCTGGGAGCCAGGAAAGACAGGCCCGAGTATACGTTTCGGATAGGATTAAGTAAATCTTCTTTTTCACCTTTGTATCTCCAGCACCTAGAGCAATGTCTTGCACATAATAGGGATATAGGGACCGAACTCCTGGGTGAGAAAGTTTCCTCTACTAGTGCAGGTCAGTGCTTTCCCTGAAACTTAGGTCTTAAAGAGTCACTGACCAGAGCAGCTAGGTGGTGCAGTGGATAGAGCACTGGACCTGGACCTGTTCATGAGTTCAAATCTGGTCTTAGACACTTCCTAGCTGGGTGACCCTGGGGAAGTCACTTAACCCTGTTTGCCTTAGTTTCCTCATCTGTAAAATGAACTGGAGAAGGACATGGCAAACCACTCCAGTATCTTTGCCAAGAAAACCCCAAACAGAATCAGGAAGAGTCAATCACAACTGGATAACGAAAAGGTTAAGTGATAGCCAGTATGTATCAGAGGAGGAGCTTGAAACCAGGTCTTCCTGGCTCTGAGGTCAGTTCTTTATCTACCATGCCGCTGTTGTCTCTCAGTAAATAAGAGGCACTTTTAAATGTTTGCTGAATTTGTTTGCTGCTACAATGATTCACATTCACATAGGACTTTTAAATTTACAAAGCACTTTCCCATTGGTAGCTGTATTATGAAGCACGTAGGTGGTACAGTGGTGGGACTGGTATAAGAAAGACCTGAGTTCAAATCCAGCCTCAGACATGTACTACTTATATGACCTTGGGCAAGTCACTTAATCTCTGCTTCAGGTTTGTCATTAATGAAATGGGGATAATAATAGCACCTACGTCCCAGGGTTGTAGCGAGGATAAAATAAGATTTGCAAAGTACTTTGCAAGTTTGAAGGCATTAAATACTAGCAATATTATTATTGTTATTGTGATTATGATTTCCATTTTACACACCATTAAGAAGTTATAGACTTATCCAGGATCACAGAGACAGAAAGTGTCACCTCCATATTTTATCAAATTTTCATATCAAATTTTATCAAAAGGCCTTTGATCCTGGATGAGGTGATAAATGATGGGCATGAGAGAATTAGGACATCTTAAACCTAAATCTTGGTTCTTTTGGATCAAATTTTCCCTTTCATGAACTTTACAGCAAAAGTATCTAACACATGGCCTATTTATTACTCCAGAGCGGAGCCTGAATCAGACTAAAATGTAGTTGGGAAATATTTAACAAAATAAATAAAAATACAATAAAACAGAGATAGCATTATATTTTAAAAATAAGCCAAGATATGGCCAGCAGGGATCTTTATTTTTGGTTGAATGATCTCTTTTTTTTTATTTGGGTCTGATGTCATTGCTCTATGACAAAGTAGTAGGTCGGGAGTGCTCAGAGTATCAGGTCATACTGGGTACAGGATCTACCTCTACTTCCTCTCTACCCTGGGAAAAACACAAAGAAGTGAATGTTCCCCCATGGCCACAGGGCATTTTCCTGACTCTTGGGGAGTGCCTTCTCTTGCCACATTGCCTAGGAATCCCAACTCAAGGCACTGCTGGTCCTACTGAGGGTGGTGGTGGTGGTGGCGGCGCCAAATGCTCATTCAGATGGTTGGTTCTGATTTGAAAATGGGACTTAGCCCAGACTTCATAGAACCTTAGCTTCCTCTCAGGTCCACTTGACAGGTCCTACATTAGGAGGTCTTCACTTGTGTTTTGTTCCAAACCATTTTAATCACCTATGTTAGAAATGCTTTTCTGGCATGAGGGCTCAAATCCTCAGAAATGAGTCCTTCAAAGTGCCTCTCCCCACCACCTTGACCAGGCATCCCCCTTTGGAGGGCATCACCATCAGTTAATAATGTCTATGCTCTCCAGAAATCACTCACCTTCCTGGGCAACTAGTTGAGTAGTTGTTTCCAAGGCTGGACTCCTCAGTTACCATGTTTGGACAAGAAATCATATCCAAAACTCCAATGACTGAAGCTGTATACTATGCCTGAATCCCACACCAGAAGGCTTGAGCTACTGTATTGAATAGACCCTGTTAGGGGTTTATGCTTTCTTTCAAAAGGTCAAATTAATTTTTTTAAGTGGGAATATAGGTGTACATTCCCACCCACCCCTGCCCCCATTTAGGGAATTCTGATGCGAAAATTCAATTTATTAAACAGATAACTTAAGAATACAAATTCATTCATTATTTTATATTAGGATTCACTGCAGAATTCCTTTAATTATCAAGTTCCCTTGGTGCATTGAAAATATGCTCTCATAGAAATTTAGTTTCCACACGACTTTTCAGGAATACCTATTATATAAAGTGAATTATGCTTTCAATTGTCTAGAAATACACCATTTCAGTAAATTCCTCTGTTGTTCTATTAATAGGCTATTAGGAATGGATATTTGGGCACAAGCTGGCAAGGGCGAGCATCATTTCAGGGAAGTTCATAGCACACCAAGCTAGAAGAGGCATCAGATCTGAGTCATCCACTCTAGTCCCCTCATTTTACAGATGAGGGAATTGAGGTCCAGAGAGATGGGGCAACTTGTCCAAGGTCACATGGGTAGTGAATAGAAAAGCTGGGATCTCATCTCAGGGCCTGGGACTCCCAACTTGGCACTCCTTCTGCTCTAGCATGCAGGCCCAGGACTGCACCCCCACTTAGCAGGAGACAGCTCAGTGGTAGGACTAAAGAATCTGAGCATAGCCCGTTTCTTCAATCTGGTAGTAAGGAACAAAGAGCAAACTGGACACAGGCCAATGTGAACTGGCAACTGGCATGCTGGAGAGGACACCAGGGACAGTGAGGAAAAGCAAAGCAGGATATGAATGAAAGTCCCCCAGGGTAGGGATCAGAAGCAAACTGGGTATTGACAGCTCCTTGGAGGTGAAAGGAGTATGACTGTAGGGTTCTAGCACTGGTGGCAGAGACCAGAGGCTGAAATCAGAACCAAGGGGCTATTGGCATAATAAGAAGAGGGAGACTGTAGAACAATATGAAATGAGATGGGAACTAATATCAAGAGAGGGAGAATGTTTGTGGAATTTTAATCAACAGGCAGCATAGACTCCTGATTGGAATACAGATGGGAAAGGGACAATTTATAATAGCTGGCATCAATAGAGCTCGTTGAGATTTTCAAAGCATTTTATATATTATTTCATTAGATGTTCATATCAATAGGGAAGGGGGGCCCAGTAGATATAGCAGGCAAGTTTTAAAGGTAGAATCCAAGGCCCTTGTGGGGCCAGGAGAGGGAGAGAAATCTGAACGAAAAATTGCAATGGTGAATGAAGCCTGTGATGCTGGGGAGGAGTTAATCTGTTCGATGTTGAAATTGCTTCCATAGACATTTCTGATGGAGAACAGAGGGAGCTCTGTGTACCCTCTCTGCCTTCCCCTTCCACTTCCCTCTCTCCACCCTTTACTATTCACACATACACACCCAAACATCTAGACTCCTTATCTCAGGCATCTGCCCCAGGGAGACTGGGTTGATGCTTGCCCCAAGGGCCAGGGGCACCCAAACCCTCCTTAACCCTACTCAAACCATTCCGTGTTTATTAAGTGCCTACCAAGTGTCAGACAGACATTATACTGTGCTAGGCTCTGGGGGTACTAAAATGAAAGTCCATGCCCTAAAGAGTTTATATTCTTTAAGGGGAGAAAACATATTCATGAATAAGTCTGTACAACCTCTGCACAAAATAAATGCAAAAGTGGGAGAAAGGTGGAAACTAGCAACTGAGATCATAATCTTTATGTAGGGCACTTGGGTCTAGTTTTCTTCCTGACACACTTTCCTGAACCTGTCCCCAATCTAAAGATGCTCTACCAGCCCCAGATGAATGAGGGGAATCACCCCTTGGAAAACCTCCCATTTGGGGTTGAATCAAATTGTCATTCAGAAATACAATCATCAAGGAATTTAAGTGCATTCCCACCCTGAAAGGATTGGGGGAGGGCTCAAGCCTTCAGTCTCATGAGTGTCCATCTACCAAAGGGATCTGCAGGTGACTCTGGGGAAAACCAGATTTTTTTTTCATTTCAGAAAGATGGGGGAAGGGCTCCATTTGCTTTCCTCTTTCAAGTTAAGTCTACATGATCTCCCCACCCTCACACCTGGTCCTAGAGGAAAATTCTATCTTTAGCCTAGGCTTGGAAACTCCCATTGCCTGGGGAACACGGCGGGGGGGGGGGGGGGGGGGGGGGGGGGGGGGGGTAGGGGGAAGGAAGCAGAAGTGTTGCTGGAACCAGGCTGGGTTTGGCCAGTAGTCTTGGGATCAGGGGAGTGGTTGGAATCCATAGGGGTTGTCTGTTGCACCAGGGATATATCTCATGAACAGCCAGGTTATCTCTCTCTTTCTCTCTGTATGGGTATATCTGTCTCTTTTTTGTTCCTCCTGCTTGCCCCTCCATTGCTCAGCTCTGGGAAGGCCCCTGTCCCTCCTCCTGACACTGTAGCTACTGCCTTAGCCACAAACAGGAAGCCACAGAGGTAGCACCTGAGCCTCAGGCCAAGGGGTTGGACCCAACTGGCAGAAGAAGGGCCCAGACTCCCACCTCTTCACATGCAATCACACTTATCAACAATTGCTTTCCCATGAAAGTAATGGTGGAGTTTAGGGAAGGAACATAGGTGTGCTAAAAAGACATCAGAGAAAGAGAAACTCTTATTATGACTCCTCAGTTTTTTGACGCCAACAGCTCAATTGAACAGAACAGGGTGGGATAATAGAATTGAGGGCTGAGAGATCATTTAGCCCAGACACCTAATTTTACAGAGGGGGAAATAATTTATCCCAGATCATAGAGACTGTAAGTAACCAAGGTTTTTGGACTACAAATCTAGGGCACTTTCCATTCCCCTAAAGTAACACTTAAGGGAATAATGTATAATAGAGTGGTAATTTGTATTGTAAGCGATCTTGGTGGAAGAGTGGGAAATTGGGGTATCATCTAATCCAACTTGTAACTAAACAGGAATCGATTTTGTGCCATCACTGATGGTGTCTTCCTCAAGACCTACACTTGAAGAATACAAATAGAAACAGGGGAGAGCTACCAACAAGCTACTTTATCAAGCTAGACAAAATATTGAATGTATTTGGAGAAAAAAATTCTAGAATATCAAAGGAAATACTCTTTAAAATTAGGAATAAGGTGAGAATAGTACATCTAGACCTCAAACTATAAAACATATATGTATGCATATTATATATATATATATTTACACACATATGTATGAGTAATCATTGAAACTCTGTAGTACTTGGTCAAAAATATTAAAATGGCTCAATGAAGCAGACTAGACAAGGAAGAATCAGAAATAATTGGATTTAATAACACAATATATAATACACCTGAAAAGATAAGTTAGGTAAGAATTCCCTATTTGATAAAAATTCAAGAAAAATTGGAAAGCAGTCTGGTGGAAAGTAATTTTAGACTAGAGATTCAAAAGTCTTTTTTTTGGGTCATAGATCCTTTGGGCAGCCTGGTGAAGACTAAGGGCCCCTCCTCAGAATAGGGTTTTTGAATGCATAAAGTAATATTGTATATTTGAAATAATGTATATTTGTTGCATATTCGAAAGGAATAGCAAGTTGTGCATAGCAGATTTGCAGTCCATGGATGATCATCTTTTTTATTGTATTATGTTATGGAAATGCTTGTTTTATTCTATAAATTAAAAATAAAATAAACTAGATACTGAATTTAAAGATGGATAGATTTTTAAAAATAAAGTAAAATACATAGAATTACAAAGAAAAGCAATTCTATTGAAGTACAGTTATTTAAAAAAAAAAGTTCTCATATCCTAAGTAAAAAAAAAAAACCAAACCACTGGTTAGACCAACATTTTGTACCATATACCACAACAAACACAAAATGGATATTAATTAATAAAAGTCATATCATAAAAACATTAGAATAGAGGCAGGTCAGGTATGTTTCACAGTTATGATGAAGTGAATTCTTAACCCCACAAGGAACAGAGGCAATTACAAAAGATAAAATATTTTGATTATATGGAACTGGGATAAGAAGAGAAGTGGTTGAGTGGGAAAAATCTTTATCTCAAATATCTCTGATAAAGGTTGAAGACATAAATAGGCAACATAAAGAAATATACAAGACCAAAAGCAGTTCCCCACGAGTTAAGTGGTTAAAGGATATGAAGAAAGAGCCCTTAAAAGAAGAGTTGCAAATTATGATCAACCATATGAAAGACTTCCCTGAATCAAGGAAAAGAAGAGAAATGTAAATGTAAATCCAAACAACTCAGAGGTTTTACCTCACACCCAACAAATTGGCAAAGATGATAAAAGGTGGCAATAGTCAATATTGGACAACTTGTGGAAAGACAGACAGTGTTTATGGAGCTCTGAAAGGTCCAGCCATTTGGGAAAGCAATTTGGAACTATGGGAAAAGGGATAGGGCAGTGACTAAAATATCTCTTTGTACCCTTTGATGTAGAGATTCCACTGCTAGGTATATACCCCAAGGAAGTCAGTGATGAAAAAGAAGGGCTCCTTATACACCCAAATATTTATGGTGGTGCCTTTTTGCATTAGCAAAAACTGAAAGCAAAAGTAGTTTTCCATTGACTGGGAAATGACTACACCAGCTGTAGTCCATAATGTAATGGAATATTACTATGCTGTTAAAAAATGAATACAGAGAAACATGGGAGAACATATGAACTGATATCAAGTGATGTAGTAAGCAGAAGGCAAACAATAAACATGATTACAACAATGTAAATGAAAAGAAAAACATCAACAAAATATTTGAAATGGAATGCTGTAAAATTATAATGACTAATCTTGGCCAAAAGAAGTCATATGAGAAGTCATCTCATTCCCTTCTTTCCAGAAGTACAGATTATGAGTCTGGAACATGGAGAGAATTTCATATCTTTTTTTTTTGATGTGTGAGTTTTTCCAAAGAAATTTCTCTCTCTCTCTCTCTCTCTCTCTCTCTCTCTCTCTCTCTCTCTCTCTCTCTCTCCCCCTCTTCCTTGTGATAAACTAAGGGTGGCTGTCTGGGAGAGGGTTGGGAGAGTACTATATTGGGAAATTAAATGGTGTAAAAATAAAACATATCAATATAAACTATTTTAAAAAGAAATAGTGGGGGTGGGCAGCTAGCTGTCAAAGTGGATAGATCACCAGCCCTAGAGCCAGGAGGACCTGAGTTCAAATTTGACTTCAGACACTTACTAGATGTGTGACCCTGAGCAAGTCACTCAGCCCAATTGTCTCCCCTACCCCCTACCCCCTCACCCCCACCTGAAAAAAAAAACTAGTAAAGATAGAGTCTTGTTCTCATTTTACCGGAAGAACATTCAGTTAAAATAAATAGGGGACCTCAGGGAAAGGAGCCATTACTGTCTACCAACCCCTTTTTCTCCCTCAAATGAAGTCTTTTAAAATTTCCTTCAAAAGCTACCACCTCCAGGAAGCTTCCCTGACAAACCCCATCCAGCTCAGGTCTCTCAAATCATTCTTTAACTCCTCAATATATGTAGTTAATACCAATTATGGTAACAGTCTTGTACTCATTTGTCTATTTCTTAAACTGTGTTCTTTTGCTTGCTTTATGTATTTTGTGCCTTTCTCCCTTACTAGGTTCTGAACAGGGATTATATTTTGTGTTGTTTCTTGATGTAGTGGGAAGAGGCCTGAATTTAGAGTCAGGAGGGATGTGGATTAAAATTCTACCTTCCAAATTTGCTTCCTGTGTGATCACAGGTAACTCACTTAAACTTTGTGAGCCTCAGTTTTCACATCTGTAAAGGAGAGATAATAATACCTATAGTACTTGTATGTTACAGGGTTGTTACGTGGATCAAATTAGATAATGCATATAAAATGTCTTGCAAACCCCCAAGCCCTTCATAAGTGTGAGCTACACTACACAAGGGTGATTGTTTTTCATGATGTCTGGGGAAGGACTGAGTTCATGGGATTTGGAGCAAGAGAGAACTCAGAGATCATCTCATCCAACTCCCTAATTTTGTATATTCAGAAAATGGAATTCCAGAGGGCTTCTGACTTCTCTAAGGCCACACAGGTAGTAAATAGAAGGACCAGGATTTGAACCTAGATTATCAGAATTTAGCTTCAGTGCTCTTTCCATTGCATCGCACTGTTGTTGGTGATTGAGTCTTCCTACTTTCAAGAACAGGAGAGAAGTACAGCTGGAATCAAGCTGTTCCCAATTAGAGGGCAGATGGAAAGCACCTTGAAGGAGCACAAACCTCTTGGAATCTTTAATTTCCATTTTCTGATGTCTTCATTTTTTTTTCCCACAGGAAAAATTTCCCTCTTTCTCACTCACTTCTCATCCCTTTTCATTCTGACTTAACTCTGCCTCCCCCCTCAGCCCTAATTGGAATTGCTCTCTTCTCAGCTATTATATCATCAACCCTTTCTTGGTTTTTCCAAGATATAAGACTTCTCCTCTGCAGGCTTAGCTTCTTCACCCCAACAGTGATCCTCCGTCCCATTACACACAGGAGAATCTTAGCTTTTCTCTACCTGGGTTGTTCTTGGGGGTGAAGGAGAGTGTTTCCTGAGACTGTGAACAGGATCATGGGATCATAGATGCTTAGAGGTAGAAGGGACCTTAGAGATAGATCATCTAGTCCAAGCCCCTCATTTTACAAACTGAGGTCCATAGGCAATGAATGATTTGCCCAGAGTCAACAAGAATCAGATAGCAGAGCTTAGATTTTAATCTAGACTCCAAATCTAGTGCTTTTTCCACTCCACTGTATTAGAATCTGGCATGGTGACTGATGCTATGCAAGTTTTGGTTTGCCTTCCTGACCTGAGCTCTCTACCATCTAAATAGCTTGATGACTTTCAATTTTCCAGGGGACTAGTCAAATCCTTACCATATACTTATAGACATTCCTCACCACTGAAGGTAATTTCCTCATTGTAGATCTACTGGGGCTGAGACTACTTTCCTGTGGTGTGATTTCTATGATTTTCTGAGACTTCCCCTTCCACACTATAGTCTGAGGCCTCTATGGAAAATAGAAGACTTCTTGACAATTGTTCAACCCTATCCAAGAAAGCCACATATGCAAATCTACTTCATTTGAAAGCTAAGTCAAAATGACAGAAACAGAGTAGCGTTGGACTAGTGCCAACTGGTATAACTGCACTAGGTGTAAGCCCAGGTTGAGGCTCAAAGAGAAACAGAGAGCCTTTAAGGATTCTTGAGTTTCTGTGCCCCAGAGATAGATTGTTTTGTCCTCATAGATTTCCTAGCTTTGGCCAATCAAGAGGACACACGATTTGCCAATTAATCAATCAATAAACATTTATGAAGGGCTCAGTGCCAGGCACTGTGCTAAGCACTAAGAACCAAAGGAAAACTGAGGTGTTAGGATCCTTAGAAGTCCTGTGGAGTATGAATCATAAAATCTAAACACTTTGTAAAACTGTTATTATTATGATTATAGAATCATAAAATGCCAGAATTGGCAGTGACATTAGAGATCTAGCCCACCCCCCTCCCCTACTTGACAGATGAAGAGAATGACTCACTATAGGTCACAGATTTCTTGTGTAACAGAGCTAGGGCTAGGCACCAAGTGCTCCTTGCTCTCAGTCTGGTATTATTTCCACATTAATATACTTTGTCTCACGAGGACCCCACAGCACTTATCATCTGTGATTCTCTACTCACCCTCCCAGTTACCTCACAAGGTCCAGAGAATCTTAATGGAATCATGGATTTAGAGATGGAAAAAATCTAAGGGGTCCTCTAGTCCAAATCTTTCATTTTATAGTTGAAGAAACTGAGGCCCTTCCCATTTTCTAGTGAGGAAACTGAGGCCAAGGAGATTAAGTGACTTGCCCAAAGTCACCTAGGTAGTAAGTGGCACAGCTGGGGTTCAAACCCAGAACGCTTGATTCCAAGTCTAGTAGTCTTTCCAATGCTTCTCAAGTAGTCAGTACAAAATGAAACTGGTATGGAGAGAATTGGATGGGTCTAATAAAATCTAAGTTCCCAGCCTTTGAAGACCTCTTGTCTTGTCCCTGTTCGTAATCCCTCTTTGCACCAGAGAAAACTTCAGATCTCAGGAAAGAAATTCCTGTTGCTTGTCACCCCCCTGCACTGTCAACATGGCAGAGGTCCTTTTGAAAAACAGCTGAGACTCTTCAACCTCGGGGAGCAGGAGGAATTCCCACCCATCCTATAAAGACCAATTCACATGTCACCTCCTCATGAAGCCCTCTGTTGAGTGGCTCACTTAGTAATGACCTCTATCCTCAAACCTTGCCTAACACTCTAGTGCATGCCTGAGTAATAGCTACAATTCATATGACACTTTAAGGCTTGCAAAGCGCTTTACAAGTATCTCATTTTATCCTAACAATGACCCTAGGAAGTAGGAATTATTATTATCACCCCCATTTTATAGATGGGGAAACTAAGGCAGACAGGTGGGGGTGAGGTTAGTGACTTGTCCAGGGTCACACAGTTAGTTTCTGATGCTTGATTTGAACTAAGCTTTTCCTGGCTCCAAGCCTAGCCCTGTTATCCATTGTGATGCCTAGCTGCTTCAATTCTTTAGTAAGTCATTGATTATTTGTTATTTTGATTGTGTCCCATCCCCCTACCAGACAGCAGGAGCTGTCTCTTATTGAAACTTTGTATCTCCCCCAGTTTCTAACACAGAGCTACTTCACGCAGAGCTTAATAAATATGTGTTGAATTAAACGCAACAGGTAGCATAGCATCCTGGTTGGAAAAGAGAATGGGAAAGTAGAAATTAATAATAGCTGACATTTATATAGGGTGTCTCAAAAGTCTTAGATTTTGGCACACCTTGTATATGGTTTTAAGGTGTTCAAAGCTCTTTATGTACATTGTTTCATTTGATTTTTGAAACAAGTTTGTCAGGTAGCTACTACATAGATTGTTATCCCCATTTTACAGAAAACCAAAACTCATCGAGATTGAATGACTTGCCCATGGTCACACGGCTACAAAATCTCTGAGGCAGAATCTGAACCCAGGCCTTTCTTGACTCAAAGTTCAGTGCTCTTTCTACTATGACATGTTGCTTCTCTGGGATGAAAGTCATTGAGAAAGTTTGAGACCAAAAAACCTTTCCCAGCCCCTACCATCTCCTCACACTGGCTTTCTACAGCTTCTGCTTTTCACTGCTGAAGTAGAAAGATTCATACATAATCACAGTCCTCACTTCCTTACCATCTATTCACTCCTCCTCCCTTTCCAGGCCTATTAAAAACCCCAATGCTCAACTGAAACTGTTTCCTCTCTTGCCGATGATATTTTAACTGTTACATCCGATATTCTTTTCTCCATCTCCTTCCTTCATCATGTTGAATCATTTGACAATATCAGTCACCCCCCTCCGCTTGGATATTCTCTTCCCATTTGGCTTTCGTAACGTTGCTCTCTCTTGGCTGTCTTCCTACTTTTCTTACTGTTCCTTCTCAATATCCTTTGTTGGATCACCACCCATCTCCTACCCCCTAAGCATGGGTGTCTACCAAGACTTTGATCTCATTTACCTTGTTGGTTAAATTATCTTTTTTATGTAGATACTTTCCCCATCAATAAAGCCAACTTTAATCAATCTTCTGAGCTCTAGTTCTGCATCTCAAACTGACTCCTGCATATATCCACCTGTATGTTCCATCTGAAGCTGAGTCCCACCCTTGAGCCCACCTCTTCTCCAAACTACCCTAATTCTGTGGAAGGTATCATCGATTTTCCAATAACCCAAGATCAAAGTCTTGTAACAATCCTCAACTCTTCTCTCTATCACCCCCTATATCCAATTGGTTGCTAAATCTTGTTGATTCTCTCTCTACATCTTCTCTCACATTCACACCCTTCTTTTCTACTCACACAGCCTCTCCCCATGTTCAGATTCACCTTATTTCTCTCCTGGACTATTGTAATAATCTCCTATCTTATCTCCTTGCTTCTAGGCTCTTCTAGCTCCAATTCATCGTTCACAAAGCTGCCAAAATAATTTTCTAAAGCCTAGGTATGACCATGTCACTTTTTTCCTTAAAACTCCTCAGTGGCTCTGTACTGCACCCAGCCTAAAATACATACTCCTCAGCCTGGCATTTGAGAAGCTTGGAGGTCAGGATCCAATATAGCTATCATTTCACATTACTCCTCATGATACACCCTTATATTCTTGCAAAGTCCGACTGTGTGCTCTCAGCAGATGGTAAACTCCTCGAGGACAGGGACATTTTTGTCTTTGAATCCTTTGTTCCAGTGCCTTGCACACAGTAGGTGATTAATAAAATATTTTTGAATTGAATTACTGAAGGAATTAGAGACAGTGGCCTCTCTGAACCTAGGCATTTAATGTTTGTAAAGCATAACACTTTCTAATGATCCAGCTCTCCTAATCTAGCCATCTGTACCTCCTGCTGCTTACCAAGGGCCTCATCTATTAACTCCCAATTATACCAGCTAACTTCCAAATTGTCCTGAGCTGAGGACTGAAGCTATCACTTTGCTGTGAGGTTTTTGCTGACACCTTCACTGTCTCATAGATTGAAACACCTTACACAATCACTCCCTGTTTTTTTCCCCTCCCTATTCTCTCTTCCCTTTCCACCTAGTTAGTAATGGTGAGGTCACACTCAGCCTCCCCAACTCCCATGTCTCACCTTACAGAAAGACTGATGATTTTCAGAGGTGAAACACAGACTTTACGTTTATTGGTAGGAGAGAGGGGAGCCAGGATAAGGGAGGAGAAAGATGGAGAGAGAAAATAAGAGTGTATATGAACAAGTGAGAACATGAGTGTGAAAGTGTCAGCATGAGACAGCTCAGGTTCATATTAATATAGAACCGGAATATGTGTAATGTGTGTGTGTGTGTGTGTGTGTGTGTGTGTGTGTGGTGTGTGTATGTGTGTGTGCATGCATGTGTTTGAGGGGAGTGGTGTTGAGAGGACTATGAGAAGTGTGGTACCATGCAAAGAGTGCTGTATTTGGAGTCAGGGGACCTGGGGACTAGTGTCTGCTACTTACTATTTGTGTGACCCAGGGCAAATCAGGTCCCTTCTTTGGGCTTCAGCTTCCTCTTCTATAAATGGGGAGGGCTCCTCTAAATCTATGATCCTAGAGCACAGCTCCAACTCTGAGAGTGTACTTATATGTGACAGTCCCACTGGGAGAGGAGGATAGAATTGGAAAGAGTATGAACATCTTTGTTGTTACACAGTGAGACTGTGTGTGAAGGGACAAGCATGAGAGCGAGTGTGGCAGTGCTAGCTAAATGTGTTTTCCAAACCCTCCCTTCCCCACTTCTTTTAGGGAGGATGAGACTGGTTGACGCTTGTCAAGAGTGATGAAAAATCCAAAAACCCCTCCCATAGGAGGGAGAGAGGGAGGGAGGAATCTAGGGAGGGAAAGACCTTTCCCTCAGGGCTTCTCTAAAGGAAATAAATGTAATCTCAGCACACTCAAGACAGAGAGGAGATACCTTTTTCAAGAATCCAGAGAACTGGGGTTTTAGAACCCGTGTGGGTCAGAGAGCCAAGGGCATCCAACCAAGGCTGGTCATAGAGTGGTGGAAGATGCCATTACCAGTCTCCTGCCATCAGGGTGAAGGTTTCGAAAGGCCTCAGTCAGACCACACAGGCAGTGAAACCTGCACAGCCTGTGGAGTGAGCTGGTTTCCCAGTGCTGCTGGCAGAGCCTTGGCTTGGTGTGGGACTGGTTCAACATTCTGTCTAGGCTGAGGGCCGGGAGGACATGGGGCCAGCAGACCTCCGGGCCTCAGGGTAGAAAGCACTGTGGCCAGGGCTCCTCCCAACCTGCTCAAGGCTCCCTTCTGGAATCCCAGAGCTCGTGGGAAGTCATTGAGCTTGTTGTTCATTTCCTAGGAAGGCTAGCAGTCAAGTCATACTTCACAGACACATCTGTTTTGCATTCAAACACTTTGAGTAAGAAGATGAGTCTGTAAACTCCCCCCAACTCCCCTAATAGTATTTAATAACCTTCACTGTTGGGAATTCCTTTATCACATTTCACCTAAACCTTTCCAGCTATAGTTGAAGATTCCTTATTTAGTGTAGAGTGAATGTGGAGGACTTTTCTATGAAACTCAGCAGACTCCTCAGATCTAACATGCTCCTTTCACCTCCATCCCTGTAAGTCAGTTGATGATAGTTAGGGGGAACCCAGAGGTGTTTGCTATGGGGTGTTTGCTATGAGGTGTTTGCTCAAGGCTTGAAATTTCCCCTGTTCCTATGTCAGAAGGCCTGACACTGCAGGGGATTTCCAAGATTAGGACTATGCTGAGAGGTGTCTATAGCCTCGTCAAGCCACACTGAAGACAAATGGGAAGAGGAATTGTCTACAGGCTCTTTACCAATTGTCTGCTCGTACCCAGGCTCCCAACTAACTACCCTTCTTGCTTACCATATAATTTATATTCTTCCCTCCAACCAAGTTAACTGGCTTCTCCTTTCTCCAAGCCTTCATAGAGGCTCATAGTTCTATGGGGAAGCCTTGCTCCATCTAATATCTCTCAAGAAAACCACAGCCCCTACTTGCTCCATCTTGACCCTGCTTAGAGAAATGATTTTCCCTATTAGATAAGTATTCCCTGAGCAAGATCAACCCTACCTGCCTCAGTTGCCTTCAGACACTAAAGACCTTATATTGGCACCATTGTTGAGTTGCTCCCTCAGGGCAGCTATCCTTCTCTGGGGCTTCTCCACAAAGCCAAGTATCAAGCATTAAAGGAGGCCAATGAGGCATAACTGTATTATATTGACTGAATGTCCTACAAATTTCCTCTGTTCTAAGCATGTTGGTTTGGGGAGAGTAGGAGCATATCTTTTTTATATTTTCTATTATACATGATTTACATTTGGTCTTAAGTTGATGCTCCATCTGTCTATTTTTCTTTGAGTGAACTAAGCTCTTCCTGCAACCTAAGCTTCATAGAATTACTTTTGACCTAGATAGGAAAGTCCTTACCTGTCTGTTGAAGTCCAGGCCATTTCGATCACTTCCTGGAATGGAAAGAAAACAATTAGTCACTTGAATAGCACCAGGAGAGACAGAAAGCTAGATGAGAAACAAAACATTATGGAGGAAGATTGTCTTCACTTTCAAAGAGAAATAAAAATCCATTTCTTTTTTACCCAGGTGCTTTCAACTTACCTCATTCCCCCAAACACAGAAACCCTGGAAGTCTCATCAATCTATCATATAATCAGTGAAAGAGAGGAGAAGGAAAGTGATTTTACCAAGGTCACATATTAGATTTGGGATTTGAATTTGAAACAACAGTTTCTTTTCTGTGGCACAGCCTACTGACCTATCTACTGCTACTCAGGAACCACTCTAAAACCTTTCTTCCATGCATGAGCAAGAACAAATTAATTGTAGGATCCTTTGGCTCAAAGGGATTTCTGTAAGTCATCTTGTCCCTCCTCCTCCAGGCGGGACTCTGCTGAAGCCACACCAGAGGGATGGATGTCAGTTCTGTTCTTACACATCTCCAGGGAAGGAGATTCTGTAACCTCCCTGTAGAATCAGATACAGTATTTCAGGATCTTTGCCATTAGGAAGTTTTTCTTTTCTTTTCTGGGATCTAACTGTAAATTATTCCTGTTTCAACTTAAATTCACTTTTGAATCCTGACTCTGCCATCTACTCTCTAAGTGACTATTGGACAAGTCACTTAACATCTCTGGGCCTCAGTTTCCTCATCTATAGGTAAGGTTGGGAGTGTATGGTTGATATCAGGAAGAGCACACTTTCTCTACTTCAAGGGCTAGGCTCTCTTTGGCCAATCTCCTCTTTCTCTCTCCCTTATGTAAAATGACAGATTGGATTAGATCATCTCCAAGATCCCTTCCATTCCTAAATCTATCGTTCTATACAGACAACAGTCTTGGAGATGCCCTTCCCCCCCTTTTTTGGTCTGTGTAAGAGTGATTTACAGAACAGTTAGGCCATCAAGCTGAAAATTGAAAATGGGCTCTATTGGGGCAGCTAGGTGGCACAGTGAGTAGAGCACTGGCCCTGGAGTCAGGAGGACCTGAGTTCAAATCCACCCTCAGATACTTGTCACACTTACTAGCTGTGTAACCTTGGGTAAGTCACTTAACCCAATTGCCTTGCTTTCCCCCCCCCCAAAAAAAGAATGAAAATGGGCTCTGTTACTCCTGAGAAAACTTCAGTGTGCAGAAGGAGCCCTGGAGTTTAGAGGTAGGAGAGCTGAAATTCTGCCTCTGATATTGACTGGGTAACACTAGGCAGTTCATTCAAATTACTCTGAGCCTTTGTTTCCTCATTAACAATAATAGGGACAATAATCCCGATAATACCTCCCTCATAAGGTTGTAAGTTGTAAAGAGCAAATGAGGTAACATATGTGAAGGGCTTTGCAAACCTTAAAACACTCTATCTAAATATCAGTAGTGGAGTCACAGAACATGGGCTTTGTCTCTGGCTTGAGCATTTACTAACTATATGTATGACCTTGGGCAAGACACAGTCTCCCTAAGCCTTCATTTTCTTTTCTATAAACAGAGGATAATAAAACTTTTCCTCCCTGCTTCATAGGGGCTTTGTAAGAAAAGTGCTTTATAAACCTCAAACACTAAATAAATATGAGCTGTTATTATTATTACTAATTGGTCGGTGTGGAAGATTGATCCCAAAAGCTAGTAGAAAAGTAAGTGGGCTTTGAAGATAATTAAGATGGTTTCCATCTGGCACCACTTCTCCAACCTACCTAGAAGACAAGGCCCCAGAGGGTAGAACTAAAATTTTGGACGGTGGGGCTTAAGCTTTAGAGGAATCTAGGTTAGTTATTTCCAGATCTCAGTTTACTCCTCTAGAAAACATTTTGTCCCAGAACAGGAGTAGGGAACCTGTGACCTCAAGGCCACATGTAGCCTTTTAGGTCCTTGAGTCAGGTCTTTTGACTGAGTCCAAGTTTTACAGAACAAATCCTTTTATTAAGGAGATTTGTTCTATGAAGTTTGGATTCAGTCAAAGAGCCATACTTGAAGACCTGGAGAGCTACATGTGGCTTTGAGGCCAAGGTTCCCTACCCCCATCCTAGAACTTTGAGGACAGACAATTACCATATTGTTCCAAATGTGAATCAACCTCTACTATAAAACGACCCATCTCTTTGTGATGCCTCTGAAAGGAGTTGGGAAGCTTCTTATTTGATTTTGCTTAGAAATAAAGTTGTCTTCAAACTTTAACAGATTTGGACAGACAAGTTTGATTATCAGTGCTCATGGGAAGGTGTGAACATTACACGTCACCTAGAGATCACACTTGTGTCTTTTCTTCAAATCTTTTCTTCCACTAATTCTTTCCCCAAGGGCGTCCACAAGTACTGCCATGAAAGTCCTAGCCCAATGTCTTCTAGTGGAGGTGACCTTGATTCTTAAAGGCTCTTTCACTGAAATGTAAACTCTGGTAAGGCCTACCAAGCTGGACAAGTTTTCAGCATGGGCCCAGAGATAATATGTACTCTTTCTGGGTTTAAAATTATTAGTTTGGGTGAGTAGAGCACCGGCCCTGGAGTCAGGAGGACCTGAGTTCAAATCTGGCCTCAGACACTTGACACACTTACTAGCTGTGTGACCTTGGGCAAGTCACTCAACCCCAATTGCCCTGCCTTCTACCCTCCAAAAAAAAATTATTAGCTTGGGTAATAATGCAAAAGACATAGGCTCATGGGATTAGATTTGGAAGGGACCTTAGAGGTCATGTAAAGCAATGTGGTAGAGTGGAGAGAATAGGATAGGGAATCAGAAGATCTGGATTAGATTTCCTATAGTAGAACATAAGCTTTTGGAAGGCAGGGACTGCTTCATTTTTGTCTTTATTTCTTCAGGGTCTGACCCAGTACCTTCCGTGTTTGTTGTCCAGTCATTTACAGTTATGTCCAACTCTTCATAAACCCATTTGGGATTTTCTTGTCAAAGACACTAGAGTGGTTTGCCATTTCTTTCTGCAGCTCATTTTACAAATGAGGAAACTGAGGCAAACAGGGTTAAGTGACTTGCCCAGGGTCACCCAGCTAGGAAGTGTCTGAGGCCAGATTTGAACTCAGGAAGATGCATCTTCCTTACTTCAGGCACTCTATCCACTGTACCACTTAGCTGTCCCACCTTACATATAGTAAGTATGTAATAAATCTTCATTGACTTTGTTGTTAAATTCCTGATGCAATCTTAGGGAAGACATGGTGGCTTTCAGAGCTCTAGTTTCCTCATCTGTAAAATGGAAGTGATAATATTTGCATTCACTCCTTCATGGAGTTGTTGAGGTTCAAAATTGAGAACACATATGATGCATTTTGTAAACTATGCTCCAAAAATGTCAGATTTATTATCTAGTCCAACCCAGCCTCCTTTTACGGATATGGAAGCTGAGTCCCAGGGAGTTGAAGCAATTTGCCTGTGGTCACATAGCTGGCTAGTAGACTCAACCTGGGTCTCTTGATTCCCATTCTCCCCCTCTTTCCATTACACTGAGTTACCTCCAATGTCTAACACAAAGCCAGTGAGTAATAAACATCAGTAGCAATGTTTTTGGGAAGAGATAGAAGACAAGCTTATTAAACTTGCTAAGGGCACAAAGGTTGGAAGGATTGACTGATATATTGAATGAGAGAGTCAGAATTTCAAAATATATATGAATTGAAACTAAGATCAAATTGTATAGAAAAAAAGGTTCTACTTTTAGATCCAAAAAAACACTTGCACAAGTACAGGACAAGGATTCGAGTCAATTTGGAAAAAGAAAACAGCCCCTTGGTTTTCGTGGACTACAGACACAATATGAATCTGCAGTATGATGCAGCAGCCCCAAATGCTAATTAAGTCTTAGGCTGCCGTGTCACAAGTATTGTGTTGAATTCTAGATGCCATATATTTACAAATGGAGTCCTTCCAGAAGAGAGTTCCTGGGATCTTGAGGACACTAGAAATCAGTCAACCAACTTAATACGTACCCTCTTTTGTACCAGGTACTGTGCTAGGCATTAGAGACACAAAGACAAAATTGCAACAGTCCCAGCTCTCTAGGAGCTTACATAGTAATGGGAGAGAATATATATTCTATATGTACATTATGGCATGCACATATAGAACACATAGAAGGCAGATATAAGATACCTTGGAAGGGAAGGCACATAGTTCAGGAGACTAGTGGTACAAAAACTGTGCTTGTACTGAGCCTTGAAGGAAAGCAGGGATTCTAAGAGGCAGAGGGGAGGAAGAACATTCCAACATTGGTCGGAGTCAGTACCAAGTTATGGAGATAGGTGATGGAGTCTTGTGTTGTGAGGAAGAGCCAAAAACCCTTGTGACTGGACCATAGAGTACATGAAGGGGAGTGAGAAGGCTAGAAAAGTTGCTGTTATTTGTCCTTCATTCCCGAAGAGGACCATGGTGTCAGGGAGGTGATGCCATGACATGCAAGTGAACTGGATTTAAGTGAAAGAGGGCTGTGCAAAGTCACCAGCCTCACTTTCTCCTTTGGGACACCCATCTGGGTTCAGTGGCCAGATATAGATCAGAAGGATGGGTGATAGCCTCCAAGAGGAGAGGGGGACAAAGTACTGAAGAGCTTTAAATATTAAACAGAAAAATTCATTGTTGATCCTAGACATAAGAGGGAACCCCTAGAGTTTATTGAGTGGGGAAGGGAGACATGGTCCAAACCGTTCTTTGGAAAAATAACTTTGGTGGCTGCATGGAGGATATTGGAGTGGTGGGAACCTAGAGGCAGGGAGGCCAATTAGGAGGCTAAGGCAATAGTCTAGGTGCTGAGGTGATGAGGGCTTGAATAAAGGCAGTGGCTATTTGAGCGGAGGGAAAGGGACATGAGCAAGAATGAAAGAAAGAAAATTTGGCAACTGATGCCATATGAGGAATGGTTGACTGGGAACATCCAGCCTAGAACAGAGAAGACTTGGAAGTACAAACCTTTGAAAGGTTGTCATGTATAAAGGAGATTAGACTTATTCTGCTTAATCTTAGAGGGCAGAAAGAAATAGGACTAATAGCAGGATGAAACAGAGACAATCATCAACTTAACATAAGGAAAAATGAAATTCTTCTTTTGATGTCTTAGTGTGGTGTGGAGCTGCCCTAAACCAAAATGTGCTACCTTGGGGATTCCCCATCACTGGAGGTCCTCAAGAAGACCTCTTATTAATGACTACTTCTGGTGGACATTCTAGAGAGGAGTCATGATTTCAGTAAGAGTTGGACTATATGTCCTTAAAATTTCCTTCTCCTGTCCAGTCTATGCATTTGTGATTGAAAGATTCTTCTTATGGCTTTGAACTATCTCACTATCCTGGTTGCCCTCCAGTGTAACTCTAGTTTATCAATGCTCCTTTTAGTGGAGGGTACCCAGAATTAAACAAAGTACAGCAATAGGATGATCACTTACCTTGTTCTGGATATTAAGCTTACAATTTTCTATTTTGAACCTCAACAATTCCATGAAGTAGTGAGTGCAAATTTACAGATGAGGAAAATGGGACTCTGAAAGCCAACATGTCTTCTCTAAGACAAAATCAGGAATTTAACAACAAAGTCAATGAAGATTTATTAAACACTCATTATATGTGAGTTGGGACAGGTAAGTGGTAGAGTGGATAGAGTGCCTAAAGTAAGGAGAGGAGTCCATTACACAGAATAGGTGCTTGATAAATGTTAATTGTTTACCCCAAAAATTGGAATGGCTTTTGGGGAGCAATTGCTATAATCATTTTTTATCATTGTCTAGGCACATCTCAAACATTCTTTTTCTTGTGTAATTTAATATTTGAACCTAAAAGTAGGACTTTACATTTATCTCTGTAAAATGTAATTTTTAAAAATTGTTATTTGGATCCTGATTCTGTCCTCTAATTCTTGTACATTGAAAATATATCACATGATTTTCTACCTCCATTCCTTTGCTTTAAACTATTCCCTATACCTGGAATGTCCTTTTTACCATCCTTGCCTTTTGATATTCTATTTATCCTTCAATATCCAACTCAAATGCCACCTCCCCCAAGAAAATGTCTCTTCTTCCAGCTGGAAGTGAATTCTCCTCCGTTTGAGTTGGTGGAAGCAGTATGTTATACGAAAATTCTAACTAGGTCTAGACTCTAATATTTCTTTGTGTTAACCTCCTTTAGCCTCAGTTTCTTCACCTGTAAAATTGGTAGATGGTGTTAGCTGACATAGTTCCTCAGGTGCCTCTCAGCTCTAACATTCTATGATCCCATATAACTTCATACTCCTTTATTGTACTTGTAGTCCTATATGTCTTAGATAATATGTAGCAGGGCTAAGATATTATGTAAAAGTTAATTATTATGAATGCTTATCTATGTACATGTTTCTTCTCTTTCACTAATAAATAAGTAAGTTAGTAAATGAGGAGCAGCTAGATAGCACAGTGGATAAACCTCTGGACCTAGTGTCAGGAACAAATTCAAATATGGCCTCAGACATTAACTAGCTATGTGACCCTGGGCAAGCCACTTAATTACTATCTGCCTCAGTTTCCTCAACTGTAAAATGGAAGTAAGAATAGCACCACCCACCTCTCAGGGTTGTTGTGAGGATCAAATATTTGTAAAGTATTTTGCAAACTTTGAAGTGTTATATAAAGGTTAGCTATTGTTAATAAATGATAAGCATCTTGTGTGGGGGGGACTCCATTTTATGTACTTTTGTAACACTGTCAGTCTTCTTCACTAAAGGACTGGAGAACCACTTGTAGAAAGGATTCTTGCTCAGGTATGGCTTGGATTAGATGCTCTTTGTGGTCTCTTCTAGCTGGGAGGGCTCTACATCAAGTTTTAAGGTTTTTCAAGTTTTTCTCACTAATATTCCTGCTGGGATTTTTTCCCCTTGTAGGAGGTACTGAGATGGAGTAGAAACCTTTGATGACTTAACACTTGGAGAGAAATGGGCCAATGTCAGCAAGTGAACAGGAAGGATGGAACAATTTGGTTTCTCCTCTCTTCCAGCTCCCCCAAAGTAAATAATGTGAACTTTAAAAAGCACCTCAAACAAGTCTCTCGTTTAACAGCAGACAAGGGAAACTTTTACTCAGGAAAGGGAAGAGACTTGTCCAAGGTCCCACAAATGGTAAGTGGCAGAAATAGGGCTTGAACCTAGATCCTGTGTGACTCTAGAATGTGAACTCTTTCCCTGAAAGTCAATCATTATGGGCAGGAGAGGACCACCTCCAGTAAGGGAGGTGAAGGAATTCCTGCTTCCAAAGAGCTAGACTAGAGGGTATTAATGGAAAGGGTGGACATCTTCCTGGGAGGCTCAACAGCTTGAGATTCCTGCTAGTTCTTTACATCTTCCTTGGGAAATAATAGGTAATTCCAAGTTTAAGAGGCTCCATGGCCTCCGCTGAATGGGGAGCTGAAAGACTCAGAAGCACCAGGGCCAAATGAAAACGACAGATCTCAAAGCTGAATGGAATCTTTACAGCCCCCTCACTTTATAGGCAAGAGAAGTAAGGCTCAGAAAGGATCTGTGCCTTGCCCATGATCACACACAACTCTTGGTTATGGAACCAGGGTGAGAGGAGAGAAATGATTATTCCACCTACCTTACAAATGAAACAACTGAATCCTAGATTAGTTAAGTGACTTGTCAAAGATCTTGTAACCAATAAGGAGTAGCAAGAAGTTTTACTGCAGAAGTTTGCAAATTTATTTGGCCTACTGCCCCCTTTTTTGGAAAAAAAATTACTCTGCTGAGCCCCCCACCCCCACCCCAATCTACTTGCTTTAACCCTTAACCATTTTTTTTACTTTGCATCATTTCAAGTTACTACACCCCCCATCATTCCAGCACCCCCCAGGGGGCTGTACCCCCTATTTTGGGAACCTATATAAAATTTAGAGGGACATCTGCTGCCTTTTGACTATAGTGCTTTCTCCTAACAATACCATGTGATGCTCAGAATCTTTTGAAATTCATGTGAGTTTCCAAAATAAAAGAAGATTTTTCATGTCTCAATTTTGGTTTTCCACCCTGCCCACCCTATTTCAGCTCCAAATGTTTCACTGACTGTAGCATATTAAGGATAACTGGCCTCCATCTGAAAAGTCAGCGAAGAGCTAGAATAGGCTTATGCTGCTGGTGTGAGAGATTTAGATTAGAACTAAGTAAAGACTTTCTAACCTGTGAGAAACTGGAATGAGGTAATTGAGAGTGGACATGGAAGAGTCCGAGGCTGAATCTCCTTCTCAAGGTGTTTCTTGGATTTTTTTAAAGCATCAGTGAATTCCCTTGGACCAGGATAGCTGCAGAAGGTAGTAGGTCACTGGCCAGTGTAGCAAGGCGTGGGGGAGGGTCAGTAAAGAAATGAGAGGATTCTTAAAGAATAGTTTCTACCACCATCCTGCCTCAGAGAGGCCTATCTAGTGGGAGCGTATCCAGGGAGCTAGCAAGATAGCTGTATCCCTTCACAAAGGGATAGGCTTCCAGACAACCCGGAGTGGAGGGAGTGGGGAGCCCCTTTGGGAGAGCCTCCTACCTTCCTAGCTCTTGGGTCTAGGAGCCTGCAGGCCCTGACTGATTTGCATAGCTCTGGCAGCTGCTGGGATTCAAGTTTGCCTAGGGACTTTTTTCTGGGTGAGGGAGGTGGAAGCAGGAAAACTGTTCGAGCCGGAATTTTTACTTTTGCTGGTAAACAAAATGCAGAGAGCACCCAGCAACTGAGGCCATTTCCCTCCCGGTGGTTCTCGGCTGCTTTCTTTTCTCACCAGGATTCTGCAGCTCCCCAGAACAATGTGGCATGATTTCTAGTTTAGTCTTAAAGTTGGAAACTGACTGGGACTTCTTGGAATTGCTTTTATTAAAAGAGAATAAGACCTTGAAGTTCTCTAGGGCACTCGCTAGAATGATCAAGAGAAAAACATTTCGGAAAGGCTGTAAGCTCCTAGAGGGCAGGGGTCATTTCGGTGTTGTTTTTGTTATCTCCAGTCCTGAACACAGTACCTGGCATTTAGCAGGCACGTAATCCAAGCTTAACGATTGCTTGGTTCTTACTAGCAAAGAACTTTGGGCATAAAGGCAGGACACCTGGGTTAAAATCCCGATTTGGACACTTACTAATGATAGCTGACATTTGTAGAGCGCTTTACATATATGAGCTCATCTAGGTCTTTGGACTCCAAAGCTAGTGTTAATTTCAGTATACTACTCAGATGTTGTTGATGATAATCCTTCATTTTTTGAAGAGGACTGACAACATTGAAGGATGATGTCTTGACTCCTGTGAACAGTATTTAAGTGAGGCAGAGTTGCGCAAAGTCATCAGTCTCACTGTCTTTTCCAGATTCATCAAAGTCCAGTAGCAGGACAAAAGTCACTATGACTGGCAATAGCCTAGGATGAAGTGCATAGCACTTGGACTAAGTGATCTCAAAGTCACTTTTCAACTCAGAGATTCCACAGGATTTGGGGTGTTTTTATGGTTTCAAAGGGGGCAGCTAGGTGGTGCAGAGGTTACAGTCCTGGGCCTGGAATTAGGAAGACTCATCTTTCTGAGTTGAAATCCAGCTTCAGATACTTATTTATACACACACACACACACACACACACACACACACACACACACACACACACATTTAGTTATAGGACCCTGGGCAAGTCACTTAACCCTGTTTACCTCAGTTTCCTTATTTGTAAAATAAGCTGGAGAAGGAGATGGCAAATCACTCCAGTTTCTCTGCCAAGAAAATCCTAAATGGGGTCACAAAGAGTTGGATGTAACCAAAATGAAAAACAACACAATGGTTTCAAAGATGCCAGGGACAGGAAAGTGTCAGCTTGGGACACAGCGTGCATCAAAGTGTCTACCAATGTTAATAGCAAATTATGAGGATTGAAAACATAAGGATGAAACGTATTTCCTTTCCTCACAAATTTCAGGGACTGAGGCCCTATAATCAGGAACAAAGGATGCTTCCAACTCTCCCAATTCTACTTTTTCTCAACCCATTCCCGAGGCAATGCACATCTCTCCATTTGTCAGTCAATAGTTATAAAACACCTACAACGTGTCAGGTACTATGCTAAGTGTTAGGGATACAAAAAAAAAAAACCACACACACAACAGTCCCCACTCTCAAGGAGCTCACAGTCTAATGATTGAGACAGCATGCAAACAACTACGTACAAACAAGATGTATAAAAGAAATATAATCAAAAGAAAGCAATTGAGAAAGGCTTCTTAAAGAAGGTACCTGTTCTTTCCTACTTTAAATTGTTTGGAAAATAAAGCACAGCAAAGTTTACACTGTGAGTAATTGGTTTTATTCTTTATCTCCAGCTCTGTTTCTGTATCCCCTGGCTCATGTCAGTCCTCTCTTGTCTTCTCTCCTAGGAAGCATGGGGCAGGACATCATGAGACAGAATGGTATGGTACAAAGAACGCTAGGATTGGAATGAAAGACTGAGTTTGGAATCCTGTCCTGCTACTATGTGCACCTGTGTATCCTTGAGAAAATCACTCAATCTCTTTGGCCTCAGTTTCCTTGCCTGTAAAATTAGGAGCGTGGCTTAGATGATCTCTAAGTTTCCTTACAATTCTAATCCTGTAATCCTATGACAACATCCTTGAAGTGGGCCAGGCATGTTTCCAAGGTGCCGGGTCCTGGGGAGAGTGTCTAGTGGCTAAGGCCGTAGCTACAGTACAATGGGAAAAGTGTTCCATTTGGGGGCAGAGGATGTGAGTTTTAATCCAAGCTCTGCCATTTATGAGCTATGGGACCATGGACAAGTCATTTAATCTCTCTGAGCCTCAGTTTCTTCTCCTGAAAACTGAAGGATAATGACATCTACTTAATGAAGTTGTTGTAAGAATCAAATGAGATCCAAGAAAAGGGTCATCAGTGCAGGTCCCCCTTTTGCCTCCATTCCTGGGCATAGTGTCCCACTCTTTCGGGAAGGCATGCAGAGAATTAAACAAACTGTGGCAAAGGTGGTCACCTCAGAACAATACAACAGCTTTTTAGGGTTCCTCTCAAACTTTACAGGCTACCTCTTTTCAGAGAAAGGTCATAGCATCTCCTTCATACTCAGCAGAATAGCCCAAGTAACTCTCATTCTATAGACTTAGGGACCAGAGGATTTCAAAATATAAGATAACAATGCTAGAAATAAAGAGGGAAGAGATGGTAAAGCTCTCCTAAATCTAACCTTCTTATTTTACAGACGAGGAAAGTGAGTTTCAGAAAGGTTACATGACTTAAGCAACCAGGATGGTGGAGGGAAGTAGAAAAGACTTAGGTGAGATATGGTGGCTGTCTTTAAGTAGTTGAAGGATAGTCATATTGACGAAATACTAAATTTGTTCTATTTGGCTTTGGAAGACAAAACTAGGGCAGATGAGTGGCACTAAGCGAGGTAGATCTGGGCTCAACAAAAGGGGGAAATACTTTTGATAACCATAGAGCTGTCTACAAGTTTAATGGGTTGTCTCAGGAGGGAACATATCCCCCACCCCTTGGAGAGTCTTAAGGAAGGCCCAGTGGCTACTTACTGGAGATGTTTCAGAACAATTTCTAGATGTTATTTGAAGTTCCTTCCAGCACTAAGATGCTGTGATTCTGACAATGTGACCCACTCACTGGGAAGGAGGTATCTTAGACACTTCACCAAGACATGGCATAGTGTAGCAGAAAGAGTAATGGATTTAAGAGTCTAGAGACTTCTTGTCTCGACTCTGGCACTTGCTAGCTATGTGACCCTGAGCAAGTCACTCTGTTTCCCCTGAGACTCAGTTTCCTCATCTGCAAAATGAGGATAATAATAGTCACATGATTTATCTCGACAGGTTACTGTGAACAAAATGCTTTGCTGATATTGAATGCTATTTAAATGCACAAGGATGTTATTATCACTAGACAGATGGGGACTTTTAGAAAGAGCCATTTGCCCAAGGTCACACAATGGGAAAAAATTAGGACTCAATGTCAATTCCCCTGTTTCTCATTTTGTATCTCTGAAAACATAAGGGTAATTTGATCATGGGAGTTACTTTTGGGGTCTTAAGAAGAGAGATGGGCCTTGGATGAAGAAGAAATAGAGACCGAAGTTAAAAGTAGAGAAACCATCATGTGCTGCTGGGGTGGGGCTTTTTGTTTAATGTTGGAGTGCCACCCTCCCCCAACCATCCCCAGGGAGTCTGCAGGGTGTGCCGGGCGTCACAGAGACCTCTTGCTCCAGTCTTGGAGAGCCCAGCCCTGACAAAGCTGAGATAAGCCTCAGCCCAGCCCTCCTCCCACCCTGCCTGCCACCCATGAGCGATTCGTTGGCAAAGGCTCTGCCATCCCTGGTGGGAGACAGCTCCTAGACAGGGCTGTGGCCAAAGCAGTCTTTTGATGAAGTCCCCTCCCTTGCTAGTTGATACTCCCATCAGCTTAAAAATGAGAAAGTCTTTAAAGGAGGTTAGGAGAGTCCAATGTAGAGTTAAAGAGACCTTATTCTTCCTTTCGAACCTAAGATCCTTGAGGGCAGGGATCATTTTTTGGTTTTGTTTCCTTGTATCCCCAGCACCTAGCTCAGCTCCTGACACAGAAAAAGCAATTAATAAATGTCTGGATGAATGGCATTGAAAGCATCAACCTTGTTTTCAGACGAGGCCAAGAAAAGGCCTCCCATTTGCTGTGTCCTTGGAAATGGGGTAAGGGCAAAAGCCTCTTCTGGGAGCTTGGGGACAAATGGCAGCATGGAAGAGAGACAATAGGACTCCAAGAGGCAAATTTTGAAGTCCTACAGTGGGACCTTCATGCCTGTGAGGGGATGAGCAAGATTTATTCTCTCCACTGGATAGTTGTCCATGCCTGTGGGACCCTGAAGAAGAAGGGTTCTGGTAGAGCTGGGGGAAGATGACGGGTGAGGTGTAGACATAATATGTAGGAACATGTTTACCAAAAGGGGTCAGAAGATGTGGGGCACTATGCCAGGAGTCACAAAGATGCCCTAGGAGATGATAGCCAAAGGGTATAGGTGCCCATGGGTGCCCAGGTGCTAGATACATTTGAGTTGGCAGCTGCTACTATCTAGCTGTGGCGCCTTGGGAGCACTGTTGTATAGGGGTAAGAACCCTTGGTTTAGCATCAGAGTATCAAAGTTCACAGGATCATGTGATCAAAAGTTTAGATAGAAAAGGGCCCTCAGAGATCATTTAGTCCAACCTTTTATTTTACAGAGAAGGAAACTAAGGTCCAGGGATTTTAACTGACTTTCCCAAGGTCATACAGCTAGTATGTCTTAGAGCTGGAATTTCAGCCCAGTTCTCTTTACTCCAGATGCAGTGAACTCTTCATTATACTTGTACTACTGACTTCACAGGACAGGTATGAAGAAAAGCCCTGTCAGCTAGAAAGCTCTACATAAATACAAACTTCCTTAAGGTTTTCACTCACCAGCTTCAGGACCTTTGTTCCTTATCTCTAAATGGAGGCAGTTGCATTAAATGATCTCCAAGGTCCCTTCTAGCTCTAATAAAGGATCCTTTACCCTTTCCCTATGCAGGCCAGGCTCTTCTCAGTGTCAAACCCTGGATCTTCCTCCCCTTCCTCATTTTCTTTATGACAATGACTTTATGTAAACAACAGCTACTTTAAGATGGAATCAATTCTTGACACAGATCATAGACTGAAGAGATTTTGAGAAGTCTAGAGCCTAAACTAAGGACGTAAGGCATTGAATATAGACTGGACAGTCTCTTATGTTTTAGGAGCTGATTGATAGATCATGGGACTTTCTGATCATAAATTTCTGAATCAATAATTTCTTTCTCACAGATCAGGAAACTGAGGCCCGGAGATGTGAAGCATATTGTTTAAAGTCATAGTAGAAGTGTTGTGATTTGAATCCAGAGTACACGTCGGTAGGGGAGCATAGCTATTGGACTCTTCAATGCCAGCTCTGCAGGATTACCCTTCTGGGAACATTTCTAGACCCTCTCTGCAGCAAAAAGAGATTCAGGAACTTTCTTACAAAGTCCCTATACCCACTCTTGGGACATGGATCTTTTATCCCTCAGAGTCTATACATCAGTGAATTGTAGGGCAGAGATCCCGTTCCTACCATATCTGGGGTTCTCTGGGGACCCAATCTTACAAACATAAAAAAAAATTCTTACGGGTGTCATTCTATTTGTTCTGGTACCATCATGGAGACAGGGAAGAGTCAGGGTTTTTCTCACAGAATGTCAGTGCTGGAGAGGACACTGAGATGAGTCAGTTCATTGCTACTGACCTCCCATTTTATAGATGAGAACCTTGAGGCCCCAGAGGTGAAGTGACTTACTTGTCATCACTCAGTAGCAAAACGATGATTCTGAGCTAGCTCTCTGACTCCCACTCTAGTGTCCAGCCCACTGTTGCCTACAGCATGTCTTTTTCAGATGGTGAAACTGAGACCCAGAGAGGCAAAGTGACTTGCCCACCCATGGTCACAAAGTAAGGCAGGGGCCAGAGCTTAAACCTGGACTCAGGGGCCCTAACTCCCAATGTTACCTGCTTTCTAATCACCTGACAATCCAGGCTTGTTTCTTTTAGAGGTTCAACATCTATTAATTCACAAAACCATAGGCTTTCGATCCAGAAAGACCTTTAGACAGAATTTAGCCCAGTTCCTGAGGGTTTACAAGACACTAAGGCCTGGAAACATGGGACTTGCCCAAGGCTGTTCAAGTAGAAAGTAGCTAACCCAGGTCCTTTGACTCCTGATGCAGAGCATTTTTCACTCCAGCACATGGCCTCTCCCATGATCACAAACCCCTCCGTGATACTGGTGAAGATACTAAGTCCATTACACCGACAGGTAAACTTAGGCATTCAGACCGTAGAGAGAATGGCTTGACCCTGTTTTCTTGGAGGGTCAGAGGCAGTGTCAGAAACAGGTTTCAGCTGATCGGTGTTCTGTCCAGAGAAGTTTCTGTATAGAAATATCTGTCTCAGAAAGATTGTGCAGAGATGGGGTATCGAGGGAGTTGGGGTGTCCTGGCCCTGACGGTAGGAGGGATGGCTGGCATGGGAGCGTGGGGCTTGGGAGACGAGCCAGCCAGGTGCACTCCTCCCATAGATAACTTTCGGTTATGGAGACTGGCATTTGCCAGGCGGCTTAACCCCTTTTGTCCTCGCTTCCCTCCTCGAGAAAACCTTAATCATCCTCATTTGAATTTCAAATGACCTCTCTCCTCTCTCCTCACACCCCCGGCAGGCTCTGAGGCAGGGATATGGAAATTTGCAGGGCCTCGCACTGGGCTGCAGTAGGGAAATCAGCGCCCTATGCAAATCGGGGCTGAAGCCCCGTCGTCATAGCAACCGCCAGGTCCCCTTCTCCGCCGCCTTGCGCTGCTCTGCGCTGCCCTGCGCGCTGCTGCTCTCGGTCCTCCCTGCGACCTCGCCTGCATCCTTCCTCTGTTGCTCCCCAAGCTGCGCTGGGCCTCGTGGTCTCCATCCTTGTCATGTGGGGGCTTCTCTTGAGCTGGCCTCGGAAGACGAACCCACAGCGCAGACCTAGGCTAGCCAAACAGGGCAGTGGAGTGAAGGCTGTGCTTAGGTCTGGACTTTGGAAGGCTTGGGTTCGGATCAGCTGCTCTGCTCTTCACTATGTGTGACCGTGAATCAGTTTATCCCTTCTGGGCCTCGGTTTCCTCATCTGTAAAATGAGGGGGTTGTACTTTGTGATCGATAAGGTCCCATCCGGCTCAAATGGCTACCAACCTAATATAATCAAATGAGGTGCTAACCTTTAATTTCTGCAACCTGGAACCAACCAGGGACATGGAGAGCAAAGAACCAGGAGCTGGCAGATGTAGTTCCGACGTGGAAGGCAGGCATGGGGATTTTTATTTTATTTTTTACAGAATGTGTAGGATGTTAGGGTTGAAAGGCACCTTAAGTAATCTTGTAGTCCAACCCCCTCATTTTACGGATGAAGAAACCGAGGCAGAAAAGAAAGGAAGGCCAGGATTGCAGAGCCAGTGATTCTTTGAGCTGGGTGTTGAACTCAGTTTTTTTGACTCCAACTTTAGGGCTCTTGCAGTCTAACATAAAAGGAACTATGGAAATTAGATGCAAACCAGTATACAAATTAACACCTATTATTTTTTTGAGTCAACAGCACCGACGCTTTTTGGGAGAGGCCCACAACGCTGTTTCCCATGCTCAGGACTTGGCAAGAGGGGCTTCTCTCTCCTGGGCCCCTAACTTCTTAGCAAACTTCCCTTTTTCACCCTGGAGGGCAATGGGACCATAGCCCAGGAGAGGGAAACCTGCATTTATACTTTTCTAAGGAGGAGGAGGAAAGGAAGCAGGAGGGGCTTTAGTCCCAGAAAATCACCCCTAGGGTGAGGAGGTCACTCCTCCCTCATTCTGGGGGTGATTTCTTCCAGGCAGAAGCTGGCCCAGCATCTGCAAGATGAGGCCGAATTAGACAACTTCAGGAAGGAGTTAGGTCGTCATCTTATTTGATGACTTCAAGATTCCCTCTTAGCCCACTAGCTTCTCCAGAGCCTTGGGCTAATATTGGAGGTAGGTGGTCCAGGCCTAGGTGACCTCAGCAGAAAGGAGGGAAAAGGGCTGAACAGAATATAGGACCATAGATTTGTATCTAAAAGAGACCTTATAGGCTATTTAATGAAATCCTCTCATTTTACAGATAAACTGAGAAATGTGAAATGACTAGAACTAACTAGGTAACACAGATACCATGCAGAAGAGTTTGGGTAGGAACCCAGGTTTTCTGACCCCAAATTCTGTGCTCTCTGTCTCTGTCTCTGTCTCTCTGTCTCTGTCTCTCTCTTTCCTTCTCTCTCTCTTCTCTCTCTCCTTCTCTCTCTCTCTCTCTCTCTCTCTCTCCTCTCTCTCTCTCTCTCTCTCTCTCTCTCTCTCTCTCTCTCTCTCTCTCTCTCTCTCTCCTTCTCTCTCTCTCTCTCTCTCTCTCTCTCTCTCTCTCTCTCTCTCTCTCTCTCTCTCTCTCTCTATCTCTCTCTCTCTGCCTCTCTGCCTCTCTGTCTCTCTGTCTCTGTCTCTCACTACCTCACATCTCTTCTCCCATGATTGAAAATCCTTTCAAGATACCAGTCTAAAGGGAATGGAGATACTAAGTATATTACACAGCATATTAACTGTATAATATAAACATATGTAATGTTAAAGCTGGAGGGAACCTTAGAAAGCATCAGTGCAATCCTCTTATTTTCGAAGAAAGAAATGGGAAGGTTCAGAGAGGTGGAAAGACCCAGGCCTTGAGGGTCCAGCTTTCCAATCTCCCAGGCTGATGCTCTTTCTAGAACATCAAAAGAATCATCTTTATCCATGTCTTTTCTGTGAGAGGGTCTATTTTTCAATATGCTGTCACAAAATGATCCCATCTCAGTAGGAGGTCAGGAAGAGAACCTGTCCATCCCTAATTCATTCATATCATTACTTCTTTCCCAAATCTCACTGCTTTTTAGCTCGTCATCTCCAGCTTTCTCTTTCCTTGAATGGATAATATACATAGTATAAATACCCAAACCCACATTCATTGGTTTTCATGGATCCTCCCCTTCCCCCTTGGCGCAATGTTTACTTCTTGTTACTGCAATCTCACTCTGAGCCAAGGTCAGGGGTTAGGCAAGGTAGGCATCCACTTAGGGCACAACACAAAGATGGTCTCTGAGACATAATACTTCTTATAAATGTGAATTTTTTAGTACTGTATATTTGTAAATTTATATTCTTCACTCTATATTCTATATGTGATAGATGAAATTTTCTTATCCATAAAATGAGAAGATTGGATTAGGAGATTCCTAAGGTTCCTTCTAGCTCTAAACTGTACAGTCTGAATTTCATTATTTTGGAAAACAAGCTTACAATTGAAGAATGATAAGATCTTCCTTCAGAAGATCCCAAACATCTTGAGGGGAAGTTATCATTTCACAGATGGAGAAGTTGAGGCTAGAGTATAATAGCTACAAGAAGGGGAGGTCAATTTGCCACCACTTCCCTCCTGTGATCTGCACTTAACTGTTTGCCTCTATCTTGGAACCATTTACCTTCTGGGATCTCCAAACACTTTGGAAAAGCCTGGGGTGAGGGGAAAGGTTGAGATGAGGAGGTAGAATCCTTTCCAAGTTCCAGGGGAGTATAAGAGAGAAATGAAACTACTGGCTCCACATTCAACTGCATTTAGAAAAATCGACCTGGCTGGGTCACCCTGACAAAGGACCACAGAGACTAGGTGTTGTGGGGGGTAGGGAGAGAGAATGTTGCCTTAACATCATTTCTTTCTATCCTCCATGACTCTGAAGATGGAAAAGGAAAGTGTGAGAGACCACTCCTAGATCTTTTTCCTTTCTTTTCAGGCAGTCTCAGTTAAAGACAGATAAAGCTTTCCATCTCCTAGCCTAGGCCAGCTCATATTTTCTCAAATCACCATAGATTTGACTCTTTAACCATCTACTCTCTACCACTACTGCCTTTTGCCCAAGCATGCCAACTGTCTGGCTTTCTGAGGTCCTCTCCCTCCCTGTCTCCTGACTCCACTTCCTTGCCTTGCTCTGCCTTCTCTCAGCTTCCCAAACATTCTGTTGGACCAGTGAAGAGGAGTGAAAGAGGAAGAAAGCAGGGGGAGGGAAACAAGGAAAGGGTGAGATGGAGAGCTGGGAGAAAACTTGGAGAAGGAAGGCAAGAGGAATGGTGCCAAGGAAAGGAGGGGAGAGAGAAGGCAATAATGTATTCAGAAAAGTTAAAAGAAATTCCTATAAATATGAGCTTTTCTTATTAGAATCTTAGCATGTTTGAACTAGAAGAAAATTTAGAGATTATCCAGTCCAGCAATGATTTCTGCCAGAGCACAAAGGCATTGTCAGAGCTGGGACTAGAAATCAAGTCTCCTAACTCCTAATCCAGTGTTTTGTCATTACACCACTCTGCTATTATTATTTTAATATTATTTTAACATGTTAATATTTAATAATATTATTATTTTAATATTTAGTAAATAATGTTGTCAAGACTATGCTGAAAGCATGGCCCATATAGGCAAGTAAATCCCTAACCTGACAATGTGCCTAACCTCTGTGCCTCAATTTCCTTGTCTAGAAAATGGGGGTAATAATACATGTACCCTACTACCCCAAAATGGAAAGACAATATAAAAGTTGGTGACAGACTTCGCCCTACTCTTTACCCTAACTTCTCTATTTCTGGCGAGGACACCAGTATCATTCCACTCATGCAGGTTCACAATCTTTGCATCAGCCGCCAACCTTCCCTTTCTCTTGCACTGTCCTTCTACCAGTCCTCTCATTCGCCAGGCCTTGTCCATTAGCATTCCACGTCTTTCCCTTCTATGCCCTCTGTGTCTACTCGCACAGTCCCCGCTCTTGTACAGGCCTTCATTTCTGCTCTTCTAGATGTTTGCAATGGCTTCCTAATTGGTCTCCCTGCTTCCAAACTTTCCCCTCTCTAATCCATCCTTCTTACCACTGCCACCTTGATATTCATAAAGGACACTTGTGACACTGTCACTCCTCTGCTCATGAAGCTTCAGTGTCTCTAAGATAAAATGCAAACTCCTCTGTCTGGTATTTAAAACTTTGAAGGTTTGGTTCCAGCCTCTCTTTGCATATTACCACAAGTTCCTCCTCTTCATGCACACCTCAATCTATTCCCAGGGTCTGCTTGCCTTCCCAGGTCATAACACATCATCTCCCACTTTTGTGCCTTTGCATAGGCAGTACCTCACGCCTGGAATGCACTTACTCCTCACCTCTGCCTCTTGGAATCCCTAGTTCCCTTTAAGACTCAATTCAAGTGCCACTCCCTATTCCAAGCCTTTTCAGATAACACTAATTTTTAGTCATTTCTCTGAAATTACTTTGCATTTTTGTTGTTCAGCCATTTCCAGTCTTCTCTGACTCTTTGTGACTCCATTTGGGGTTTTCTTTGCAAAGATCCTGGAGTGGTTTGCCATTTCCTTCTCCAGCTCCTTTTACAGAGGAAGAACTGAGGCAAACAGGGTTAAGTGACTTGCCCAAGGTCACACAGCTAGGAAGTGTCTGAGGCTATAAGATGAGTTTTCCTGATTCCAGTCCCAGCATTTGATCCACTGTGCCACCAAGCTACTTTGTATTTACTTTTTATATATTATGTCTTGACTTAGCTGCCTAACATGTCGGCTCCCCTAAGTAGAACATAAGCTTGTTGAGGGCAGGCACTGTTTTGTTTTGTCTTTGTATTCTCAACTCCTAGCACAATGCCTGACATATATTAGGTGATTAATAAATGCCTGTTGAATCACTTGAATGAACTGTGATTAATATTTACAGGTACAGCTACTCATGAAGCCCTCTGCTCAGCCACAGAGAGGTGCACCCATCTGGGTGAAACCACAAATCCTCGAAGTAATAATTACCCTAGCTCCCTTCTGGGATTGTTGTGAGGAAAGATCTTTGCTTACATCCGTAGCACTTAAACATGAACAGTTGTTGCAACTCTACTGTAGGTTCTATGGGTCTGGGGTGAGGGGACAAATGGGGGGGGGCGTGGAGTGGGGAACTTGCGGGGGTTAGAGTTTATTCTTAGATATTAACTATGCTGAGAACACCATAAAATATCCCTATTCCTCTCTCAGCCATCTAGGGAAAAGAAATGCCAGTAATTGGATAGGGTCTGAGAGTCAGGGAGGAAGGCGGAAGGAATAGATTCAGGAAACTTTGGCACTAAAAATGGAAAAACTCGGTTCCCTTTCCTCACTCCTTCCTCTAGGTGCCCCTTGGGCATTTCAGTGAGCACAGAAGTTGTTCTCAGGGAGTGCTGGGGCTTTCTAGGTTGTCTTTGTTTATAGTTCCTTTAAAACCACCCCTTAATTCATGAATTGCTGGGAAGGTGATTCGGTCTTTTAAAAACCCAAAGGAAGCCTTTAAACCAAATCAGTAACCATTGTGACTCATAATAAGCCTTCCTCTGTTAAAAAAAAAAAAAAAGGTCAGAATGACTTTCCAGGAAGTTTGGTTATTTAATTAGCCACCTCTTTTTTCAACCCTCCAAAACATGCTGTTAATTGGATGATCACCTCGTTTTGATCCAGGTCTGCCCTGGAGAGAAAAATCCTGGGTCCTTGAGGACCCTACCAAGTTTACTTTCATTGACACCTTGGTTTCTTAGACAATACAAATGATACACCCCCCTAACAGGAAAGGAGAATCTCAGAATCACAGAATTTTGAGAACTGGAAGGCACCTCTAAGGCCATCTAGTTTAACTCCTTAGGGTCCTGTAATAGAATGCTGACCCCTCTAAGGAGGACGGGATGAATAAAGAAGAGAACTGCTGTGTAGCTAATAGCAGAGGATCCCTGCGTAGCTTCTGAAATTCCACACCTGAGTCCCTAATGGCCACACATTGCAGGTTACACATAACATCTACTGATGCAATTGCATCAGAGAATGAGACCTTTCCCTTTTATTCCTTAGCTAAACTCCCGCAGATTCTAAAGCCCTGTTTGGGTTTTCTTCTCAAATAAGAGCTAGAGTAGATATTTTCTCTGAAGAAAGACTAGTTCTGGAAAGGGGACAAGGGCAACCAACAGATTAAGAACTCTGCAAGTCTATTAGAAAAAACACTGCCCTATTACGGTTCCCCACTTTGCCCAAGTACAGAAAGCTAAATCAAAAAGACTGCAAATGTCTATCCCTCAATCCTCCTAGCCTTCCCCCACTCCACTAAAAAAAAAGAATTAGAACACAAGGCCATTTCAACATTTGGATGGCGAGCAGGAAGGTTCATTTTTCTTCTAGGTGTATCTGACCCCCTGATGCTGAGAGATGAACTCTCGGAATGAAACTTTATGTTCAGAAAAAAAGGGAGGGGGGTGGGGAGTAACTCCTGGAGAAAATGAGAAAAGATCTTAGGCCTAGGGACACCCAGGGGATTTAATAAACCTTTTTGGCTTCTTATTTCTCTGGGCCCTAATGATCCAGATGAAAGGCTAATTGTAGTGTCTTTGAGATGCTCTAATGGTCCCATTACTTTACACCTACCATTTCAATCCATTTTAATAAACATTTATTAAGCACTTACCACCTGCAAGGCACCGTGCTAGGCTCTGGGAAGCAAAGACAAAAAAGAAAAAAAAAGCCAGTCTTCACCTCACCCTTAAGGAGTTTACATTCTACTTTCGTTAGACTTAAAAAAAATTCTGTAGGAGTTTTGCAAATAAAATTTCTACTACAAGTAAAAAGCTATCAAGCTAGGAAAATTTATTCTCATTTCTTAGACACCTTTTGACTGTCTTGATTCTATTTCATTCTAACACTGCCGAGATGACTCTCCTATGTCCTATGTGTCACCCTGAGCACATTCGGCTCACTCGAGAAACAAACACTCAGATGACAGTCTCTCTTTGGAGCTCCCCTTGAGTTGGACCATCAAGCGATCCCTCTTCTGCTAAGCCTGGATTTTCTTTCTTTGGCTTATTGCAGGCTGCCTGGTGTTAGTGATGTCAAAAGCACCAACTGAGTGTGAACCTCATCTTTAAGCTGTTTTTCCCAAATTCTGGCCTCTTTCTAGGACTAACAAGCATTCCCTAACTCCCAAGTGACTGCCTTCCTATTCAGAGCAGTGAAGAATCACTGAGACACTTTAGTGTTCTAGCATGGATTTCTCTTTCTCCTTTTCTAGTAGGCTCCATTTACCAAGATGTAGCAGGTCTATGTGACTGGGTGGGGGGTGGGGGTGGGGGAAGAGCAAGCAAGGAAAGGGGATACAATCCATGCATTGTATGTTTTCTGTAACTTCCAACTACCCTGTTCTTCCCCAGGCCTCATTGTCCCTTGTCCTCCACCCAGGCTGCTTAGGAATGATGGTGCAGGAGACCAAGAATCCCCTTACCTGTCTCCACCTGGCTAAGGGCATTTCGAGTGTCCGTGGAATCTGCTACATCCCCATTCATCTTGATATCTGCAAAGAACACACAGCTGATTTTAATGACAGGTCACAACTTGTCATGCAATGACATGTGTGGCTTTAACTAAACAGAAAAAATGAATGTGTAATTACAAGAACCATCAGACTTTCAAATGCCCTATTCCTGCATATACAACCATTAGAATATTCATAAGCTTGGGGTACAGCTCCCCTCCACAGTGGGTGAGCTGTGTTCTCTCCTCTCTCTCTGTTTTTTGTTTTCCCCTTTCTGCAGAGCCGCTTTTGGGTCTCTCACCTTTTGTAACATTCATTTTTCTATAACTCTCCATCACCAGGGCTCAGTTGGTAAATATTTTAAAAGGAGAGAGGGGTATGGAAGAAGAAGGATGCCCTTTTTCTTCACAATCTAATTCATCCTGTCCTCTTCTGGGATGGAGGGGTAGGGATTGATTTTGTTTTTGAAAAAGGGTTAGAAAACATTCCCAAGCTTTTGAACCCCAGCCATATAACCCTAGGTTGGAAAGTGAGTGTCTTATAGCCTAAACCCAAGTGCCCCATCATCTCACCTCTCTGCCCATGCCAATTCCTCCCTTGCCAGAGGAGGGTGGCTAACATGCTAGAGACTAAGCTCCCAATTCTCACCTTGGTCCTCTCCCAGGAGACTCCTGTCCCCTAGGAGCATTCTGCCCTCTCATTGTCCTATTCCTTCATTGTGTGTGTGTGTGTGTGTGTGTGGTGTGAGGCCCCCAACCCCATCTGAATGCCCATAGAATAGCCATAAACTGCCACGCCAGCTCTCTTCTCACTCCTCTCCTTCCATTCTCTCTCTGTCTCTGTCTCTGTCTCTGTCTCTCTCTCTCTCTCTCTCTGTCTCTCTCTGTCTCTCTCTCTCTCTGTCTCTCTGTCTCTCTGTCTCTCTCTCTCTCTCTCTCTCTCTCTCTCTCTCTCTCTCCAATAAATTAAACATTTACCCATAACTGACAGCTACCACCACCTATGAGACCCAAAGTCTCCTCCAAGGATCAGCAGAGTGATGGGGAGAAACAACTTTGAACTAACTCACTGTGTCTCCTGGCTCCTCTCCTTATTAAACCACCCAAATATTGAATCAGTTAAAGACAGAAGAATATTTTATTCAAATTATGCTGACCCCCCCCTTCCCTGGCCCCCACCCTTTTCTCAGGGGCAGCATTTTAACTCTTTCCAACCAGGTAAACTGTGGGTGAGCTGATTTGCATATACTAGGCAGCCAATCCTAGTTGAGCAGACAGGCCTTATTTGCATCTTGTAATCAGGCAGTTAGCAGTCTGGATGTCTGTGATCTGGAGAGTGCTGGGACAGAGGGAGCAGTATGGGACAAAGGCATCAGAAAGAACATGGAGAAAACGTAGCCTAGCTAGCTTCATGGGGGAAAGGCAGTGCCTAGCCAAGTCAGCCACTGGAATGCACCATCTCTGGGGTGCATGAGGTAGGGGTGAGTGTAAAAATTGATCAGCTACTAGGGTAAGAGGGATCCCTGGAGAATCAAACCTGTATAAGGAACTCCCAGGCAGGAAATGAAGTAGCTAAGTGGGGTAAGGGACCCTTGGATGTCAGAGTGGTGGCTTGAGAGCTTTTAGAGCAAACAAATCATAGAAACCCAGGCATGGATTTTTACAATGCCATCACCCTAACTTTGAGCAAGAACACAACAAAATTCCCTCCTGGACACATAGGAGAACAAGGCAGAGAAGACTACAATTTTAGAAGCAGCATGGAAACAGAGCTCTTATAGTCATGAGATCTAACTCTAAAAATGAGCAACCTCAGGCAAGTCAAAGTCACTTGACCTCTCTGTACCTCAGTTTCCTCAACTGTAAAATAGATATTAGTAATGCTTGTACTCTTCACAGGGTTGTTTTGAGGAAAGTACTTTGTAGCATTATTATAAATTTTCTCACTCCCTTCCCCCTTTTAAAGTTTTATATTCAGGAAATTCTTCCTATCCTAAGAGAACGTGAAGAATAGGTGATCTTATTTCTCTGTACCCTTTGGAAAGATATCTCCTTCTACTGCTCTGCTCCTTCTGCATGAGGCCAAGACCTCCTCAGACAATGAAATTAGCTATATTTCTTTTTTGGCCCTTTACCCAAACTTGAAGACTTGATATATTCCCCAACCCCTGCCCCTTTAGCTGATGTTTCCCTATCAGAAACCCCATGCAGCAGAGATGAAGCAATAGGAGGGGGGTGGTCCTTTTACATGGGGAAGAAGAAACCACAGGTTAAAATTTAGAGAAAATTATGATGCCAACAAGACCCTAAGGCCACATCATAATTTTCTCTAAAGGAAATCGGGACACCCTCAAACAGAGACTTTCAAATGAAAAGCACTGTGAATTATTCCTTGTCATAAATTTATGTCAAGCTCCTAGCTTAAGAAGGGTATAATGTAATCTTGTGCTTGTGATTATGTACCCTCACCTAGGTACTTTTCTTCAACCTCTATTCAACTTGGAGTGAAGAGATTTGTATTCAAATCCCTGTTCTATGTGATGCAATACTACTGTGCTGTAAGAAGTTATGAGCAGGTTGATTTTAGAAAAACATGGAAAGACTTGCATGAAATAATAAAGAGTGAAATGGGCAGAACCAAGAGAATATTGTATACAGTAACAGCAGTATTGTTCGAAGAAGAACTGTGAACAACTAAGTTATTCTTAGTATTATAAATACTGAAATCAACTACAAGGGACCTATGAAGGAAGATGCTATCCATCTCCAGAGAAAGAACTGATTAATAGAATAATAGAAGTATGCATAGTATGGTTTTACACATATATGTACATATATGTAAATGAATATCTATCTGTCTGTCTGTCTATCATTATCTATCTATATCTGTGTCAAATAGTGGCCTTCTCTACTGCAGGGGAGGGAGGGAGACAGTTTGGAATTTAAAATGTAACAAAAAAATTAAATTAATAAATTAATAAATCCTGGTTCTGATACTTTATAAGCGAGGTGACTTTGAAAAAAGCTTCTCTGAGGCTCAGTGTTACCATGGGCAAGACTGGGAAGAATCATATGTCATGCCATCATTGGGAGGGACTTTTGAGATCTGGTCCAACAATTTCATTTTAGAGATGAAGAAATTGAGAGACAGAATGGCTTGCTCCAGGTCATATAGCATAAGAACCAGGAATAGAATCTAGGTCTCCTGATTCCAACCATTCCCACTATGCCACATTGTCTTCTAAGAAAGTGCTACCTATCTCCTAAGGAAGGACTCTGTGAACCTTAAAACATTATAGAAACATAGCTCTTTTTCTTCTCTTTTTCTTTTTTTAACCTACATCCACTATATCGTCAAGAAACTAGGATTAGCAACATTGCATCACATTCATTCTCTGGATTGGCTTAACATTCAGTCCTAGCTTAGCTATGGCTAAGAAGACCTTTTGATGTGGTATCAGACACGCTTAACCATGACAAGGAAATGAGATTTTATAGACATAGGATCAATGATAGGTGTGAAATAACTGTAGAACCAGCCCCTACTGGGGAAGGGCCCAAAGTTAGTTAATGAAACAACTCGTGTAGTCTTAGTCTGTGAAGGCGCTGCTGCTATATTCTTAACTCTTTGCATGCGGGACAGAATTTGCCAGGCATGAATTTAAGAAGGGTTCAGGTGGCCTAGTCCTAACTCTTTTCTTATCACAGTCATCTCTTGAGTGGGTGTCCCCAATAACTCCTTTCCTTAGTCATGGTTAGGGAGAGATGACAAGGTAGAGAGGGTAGAGTTAGTTTCTTGACACAACAGATCTTCTGAAATGCTAGATGCTAGATATAACCCTCTCCCCCAGCTACCATTTTAGCCATCTTGGGGACATATTGGAGGATAGTCACACATATGAGCTGTTCTGAGATCAGATATTCACATTAGCCTTATTCAAAGCCCTCAAGAAGAGTTCTCTCGGGACAGCTAAGTGGCACAGTGAATAGGGCACTGACCCTAGAGCCAGGAGGACCTGAGTTCAAATCTGGCTTCAGACACTTGACACACTTACTAGCTGTGTGACCTTGGGCAAGTCACTTAATCCCAATTGCCATGCCTTCCCCACTCCAAAAAAAAAGAGTTCTCTCTTCTTACATATCTGTAAGCATACATATGCATGCTCTTACCAACACACAAACCTAATGAGCCCCTGCCCCACTTCCCACCTCCTTGGTATACTACGGAAAGCTCCTTTTCCAGTCTTTCCCTAAGGGGCAAGTGCCACCTGAGGTCTGACCTGCCCCTCCTTCTGCAGACTATGTGGCCTGTTTCTCCAGGATGCCTTGTCAAGCCTGTTTGGTTTCAGGGACAACTAGAAGTAGTGAAAAGACCAGTGGACCAGGGAGCCTGATTTCAAATATGAGATCTGCTTCATAGTACAGTGTGATCTTGGGTAAGTCATTAACAAAGCCTCCATTTTCTTAACTGAAAAATGAGGGAAGGGAAGATGCTAGAGTATAGGCAGCAACCCAGCTGAACTCTCCTAATATTTCCCTACAAACAACTCTAAAATAGTGCCTCAGATCAAATTCTGGAGTAGCAGAGCCATCAAAAGGTCAAGGTGAGACATTTTTCCAGCCTAAGATGACCTAGGAGTTTGGCAGGAGAGGTCTGTGACACTGGGGTGGAGGCCCATCTAGAGCATGCGCACATGGTAGCAGCACCAGTTTCAGGCCTTAGAGACAGCAGCAGTAGCTCCAGGAACTCTCAGCCCAGAGATGGTAAGGGGGTCAGACAGCCGGTCAGAAAGAGACTACAGGCAACCCATTCCTTGCACTGGGTGCAGCTGGTGTTGATTGGCCGCTGTATTGGGTTAAGCAGTTCTGGGTTGTGGTGCCAGAGTGGAGAGAAGCACTAGTACTTTTGGCTGCAGGAAAGTACGGTACCTGGTCACGATTCCAGGACCAAGAGGAACACTAGTGCTTGTGTCAGCAGGGGAGCAGGGACCCTTCTTGGGTAAACACTAGAGTACAGACCAAGAGGGTGGTGATCACACCTCTCCCTGGATCACACCATCTTGGAAGCACCGAAAACTTGCAGACCCCCAGAACTGGCTCTGAAACCAGCAGCATGAAAAAGCCTAAAGTTTGATACGGTGCCTCCCCAGTCCCAGGTGAGCAGAGCCCAACTTTAGCACAAAGTTCAAAGTCAAGAAATAGGCTGGAAAAGTGAGCAAACAACAACAACAAAAAGAACTTGTCCATAAAAAGCTACTATGATGGCAGGGAAGACCAAGACACAAACTCAGAAAAAGATAACAACATGAAACCAGCTACAACCAAAGCCTCAAAGAAAAATTCTCATTAGACCCAAGCCCAACAACAATTCCTGGAAGCATTAAAGAAAGTGATAAGAGTGATAAAGGGAAAATTTGGAAAAGAAATGAGAGTGACACAAGAAAATTATGAAAAAAGAATCAACAGGTCAGTCATAAAATCAAAGCAGATAGTAGAATGGATTAGAAACTAGAATCCAACAATATGTTGTCCATAAGACATACTTGAAATGAAAAGATACACAGAAAGTTAAAATAAGGGACTGCAGCAGAATCTATTATATTTCAGTTGAAATAAAAAAGGCAGAGGTAGTAATCATAATCTCAGGCAAAGCAAAAGGAAAAATAAACCTAATTAAAAGAGATAATCAGGGAAACTACATTTTGCTAAAAAGTACCATAGACAATGAAGTAAAATCAAAAAATTTTATAGCAAGTTTCTCTGATAAAGTCCTTGTTTCTCAAATATATAAGGAACTGAGTTGAATTTATTTTTTTAAAAATAGTCATTCCCCAATTGGTTGGTGGTCAAAGGATATGAACAGGCAGCTTTCGGAAGAAGAAATCAAAGTCATTTATAGTCATATGAAAAAAATGATTTAAGTCACTATTGATTAGAGAAATGCAAATTAAAATGGCTTTGGAGTATCACTTCATACCTATCAGCAATGAAAAATGTTAAAGGGGGTGAGGGAAAATAGGTATGCTAATAAACTGATGATAGAGTTATAAACTAGTCTAATTATTCTGGAGAACAATTTGGAGCTGTCAAAGAGCTGTAAAACTGTGCATATCCTTTGACCCAGCAATGTCACTGCTAGGTCTGTGCCCCAAAGAGATCAAAGAAAAAGAAAAAGGACTTATATGTACACAAATATTTATAGCAGCTATTTTTGTAGTGGTAAAGAATTGGAAATTGAGGGGATGCTCATTAATTGGGGAATGGCTGAACAAGTTGTGGTTTATGATTGTGACAGAATCCTACTGTGAAATGATGAGCAGGGTGGTTTCAGAAAAAACATGGGAAGACCTATATGAAAGTGAGAAGAACCAGGAGATCATTGTGTATAATGATAGTAATGTCATAATGATGACCAACTGTGAAAAACCTGGCTACTCTGATCAGTACAATGATCCAAGACAATTCTAAAGGACTCGTGATGAAAAAATGCTGTCCACTTCCAGAGAGAGAACTGATGAACTCTGAGTGCAAACTGAAGTATAACTTTCTAACTTTATTTTTTGTTACTTGGAGGGGGGGCAATGTGGCTAATATGGAGATGTTTTACATATGTATATTTGATATCATTTTGCTTGTCTTCTTAGTGGGTGGGAAAGGGGGTAGGAGGAAGGGAGAAAATTTGGAACTTAACATTTAAAAAATGTTAAAATAAATAATAATTTTTTTAAAAAGAGAGCCCATTACAGTCGTAACTCAAAATGGAGATCTGTCCAGTTGAGCACACTGATATATCCACTGTGGCTAGACTGGGGGAATGAGTCCTTTGCTCTTCAATATTTTATTTCAAAAGGATTTATATTGGTTAGGTATTTCCAACTTGTCTTCTTCTCGCTGGAATTTTATATGTGTATATATGTATCATATATATCTTCACTGTTTTGATGTGGTAAGGTTTAGAAATTGTGCCGTGAACCACTCTTTAGTCTTCATATTTAAAGTGAAGGCCCAATATAAGAGGTATTGTGCTTCAACTAAAAATTAAAAATACAGTATTTCCAATCAGGATTTTGGAACAAGACAAGGGTAAAAATGGATGCCAGCAGGAGATAAAACATTATGCTTGAAATATTAGGGGTAAAGAAATAATATCAAATAATTTGACTGATTAAATAGTGTAATTCTTCTAAAAAACAATGAGAGGTTGGTCTGAGATGATCTCTAAAATCCTTCCTAGCTCTAAATCTTATGACCCTGTGGCCAGAGATCTTAAGACCTCATCCTCTTCTGGCCTTTCCTTCAGAAGGGAATTCCCTTCTTTCATCTCCCTGAGAAAAGCTCACTCCCTAGTTGAAGAGGATAGGTGAGGGGGCACTTCTATAGGAAGGGACCTTAAAAGTTTTGCTCTTCTATCATCCATCACCTTCCTCTGAGAGCATTCTCTAAACCTCCCAGGAGGAGAGCTGGGCAATGAAAAGAGAGACGACCTGGGTGTCTGGAGACCCGAGGTTTTGTCCCAGCTTCTCTGCTTGCTACTTGTGTGACCTTGGGGCACATCATTTAACTTTTCCATGCCTTAGTTTCCTTACGTGTAAATAACATAAGTGCTTTGTAAACCATAACCAGAGATATGAATGTGAGCTGTTATTAGAAGGGATTCTACACCCTTTTATGGTGAGTGTTGCCTTTCAGTCCAAAAGGCATTTTTTGAGGTCTAACTGGCATCCCTCTGCTGAGACAACTGCTCATCCTCTTTTGTCTGAGTTTTGATGGAAACAGAATAGTTCACAGTTTCAAGACTGAACAGGGGAGCTGGGGGCAGCTGGGAAGGTCTCTCTGAAAGCAGTGGAGGAAATATTGAACTGGGAGTCTAGAGACCTGAGTTCTGCTCTCAACCCTGCTGCTAATTAGTTGTGTACCTTTGATCAAATCGTCCTACTCTGGGGCCTCGATTTTCTTATTTGTGTAATAAGATTAGACTAGATCAATTTTAGGATTCTTGTGGCTCTAAGACTATGCAGTCTTCTCTGTTCTTTATCTACCTTGTCTGTGATTAGTTGTTTGGCGCCTGCTTTTCTCTGACTGGGAGAGAGGAGCCCCCTTCCTTTGCCAGGGATGCTCCCAGGGCAGGTGACCTCATGCCTGCTCAGGCTTTAGGGATCCTTTGGTGAGAGATATTCTATAAAGTACAAAGTCCCTAGGCCAGCCAAGGCTGCCAGGCTGGAGTGAATCATGGCTTTAACACTAGACTATCAGACAGAGCTGGGAGACTTTCTAGAAATGAGAAAAGAGAATGATGATATAGCATGAGCTGACTCAGGGGTTACAGTTCGTTGAGTGGGGGATGGTCTCATGCCAACCCACTTCCAAGTCTTTCTGCCCCTGCCCTCCTGGTCATTTTCAAGACAGAAAAACAAAAAAGCAAACAAACTAAACATGACTTTTCAAAGTTGGCTGGAGCTTTGATGGAGAATGATCTTGGGTGGGCATGGGAGCAGGGCAATATAAAGCGAAATTAATATTTACCTGGCACATAATAAGGCCTTAATCAATGCTCTTTTGACTCACCAACTGCTTGCCAGGAATAGTAGGATACAAGACTAGTAAAAGCAAAGGAGAATTTCAACCTGATTACAGTCCTTGAGAAGGCTCAGGAGCTCATCAATTGACTTGAGAGTGGGATAGATCACATTGAATGTCCCAGCCAAGGGCCCTTTATAATTACAGAGACCTTACAGAAAAGACCCCAAAAGTGAGGCAAACCCCACAGAAGACCCCATACTGAGGGGGACTCTGAAGAAGAGTCCACCCATAGGAAAATATCACAAAGAACCTCAGATTGTGAGAAACTTCCCCAAAAAGGAGTTTGTTCATACAAAGCAAGAGACCCAACAAAGTCCAAAAGACTTTCCAGAGGAATTCAGATCAAGGAGTACCTCACAGCAGTCATAAGACAGCAACCCTTCAGAGGACTCTAGATAACTGTAACAAAATCTAACCAATTCCACAATGCCACAATTCACAAATTTATGAAATATCTACTAGACTCGAGACTTTGGAAGGGGCCTAGAATGTGAGAGGCCCCTCTAGAAGATCTTGACCCAAGGGAAATCTCATAGAGGGCTCAGACAAAAAGTAACTCTATCAGGAAGGTCAGTACTGAAGGAGATCTCATGGAGGGGCTTCCAACTGAGAGAAACTCCTCAGGGAGGAAACTCTGGACAAAGAAACTCTATGGAGGAGCCTAGACAGAAAGAGAGATCTCACAGAGAGGTAGGTCCTACATTGAGAGATCCCACAGAGAAGATTTCATGCATATGTAGCAAGAATTATCTGGGAATTCAACACCAATCCACGCTGCCTTTCACTTAGCCCCATTTCTCCTCCCTTCTCCCTGTCCCCTACCCTCTTTGCTACCAAAAACTATGGCTTGCAAATGCATGTGGCAAGAATAATGAGGTGAGTTTTCCTCAGGAGTTATAAGATGCCCTGAATGGGAATGCTATCCTTCATGTGTCCTCACCCGAACCCTCAATCTCCCCAGAATTCAAAGTTGACCACAGCCCTCTAATTCCTGATATGAAATGCTCCCAGTGCCGGCCTTGGCTCCAAGTTCGTGAGGATTCTCCTATGCTCAGTCTTGGCTCTCCCTCCACCTCCACTCAAGGGTTAAAGAGTTATATGAATACTACAATTAGTGATCAATAGTATGAGGAAAGCCCTATTTGCTCTCTGATCCTCACATTGAAGATCCCTAGAGGGATTTCCCTGGCCATCACCACCCACCCCATCTGCCATCGTGATAGCAATACCTGAAGAGAATCCCAGCTGCCATTCCAAACAGAGGGCTCTTCATTTTGAGGGAGGTAGGGGGAGACCTGCCTGCTTGCCCAAAGCTTACCTTCCCAGATCAAGTGGAATCAGCCCCCAAACATTCCCAGCCATATGTTTGTAAACAAATGCTATAAAGTATACGGAAGTACCTTGTAGACATTACGTGGAGAACTCTACATAGGCTGATAGGAATATTACTATGGTCATGTTTATTCTTTAAGGTCTAGGAACCACCCCCCAACAGCCCTCTGTCCTGGTCCTTGCTCACACTCAAGTTCTACAAGCCAGCTCTCTGGAAGAGAAAATGATTTCCCAGCTCGAATTATGCTTTTGTCCTTGGGAGCTGACCTTGACTCCTTGGCAGTCCTGACTAGTTTGGCTTCTGGAATTCATTTACTATCCATACCTCGCAAATGGTTCTGAGTCTCCCTCCCCTTTGCTTCTTTGGAGTTGTAGAATCCAGATGCTTTAATAACTTCCCTATTCCTATGGCTTGTATGAAGAGGGCAAATGTCTTTTGCCTACTCTAATTTTCTGCGTTGGGACTGAAGAACTGCCCTCTCTGTACTCTTTGGGGCAGGAACAGACATATCAAGAAGTTAGCTGCTCAAGCCCTGGAATCTAAAAGGTCATATAGTCCGGTTCTCAGCCTCCCAAGTCAATGGCATTGGAGAATCGAAGAGGAAAATAGCTTGTCTGAGGTGGGATCCAGCTCAGCGCCAACTCACAGTAAGATCTCTTATCTCCTTGGCACTTTTGTCTTCCTGCCTCTAGCCTCGACTGAGAAGTGGGGAGGGAATCAAGGTGAATGGATTTGGGCTTGATCTCTCCAGATCTCAGTCACTGTTTACCCAGCAAAATCCAACTCCAGGCTAAGTGTTCCCATTGACCCTCTGCCCCTGCCCAAGTCACAGGGACCCTGGGAATATGGTGGCCACCCTAGGACAGACAGATGGACACAAGTACCTACCCCACAGACCCATGTGCATGTTCTCCCCTAATCCGTGGCTCCGATCAGCTCCCACAAAGGACACAGACCCAGGCCAGAATATGCACACAGGCTCGTCGGCACCGCCATGCACTGAGCCTATCAAGCCAGCCAAGATCCCCACGGCACGTGGGCGGACACACCTCCCAACACATGCAGACACACCTCACACACATGTGCAGGCATCTTCAACCCCCGCAACCCACCACCTGACATATGGGCAAGCTCTTCAAGCCTTTGCCCCAGGACACACATGTGGATGTATAGTCCTCTGATATGTATGTGTAAGAAGGGGCTGCAATCCAGTGCACATGCCTCGCATCCACACATGCAGATGCTTTACCCCCTCCTATGCCCTTTTCCAGGGAGCCCTAATAGACACCTTCATCTTAGAAATGAGCACACATCTTCAATCCCACCCTGACATATGTGCCCATAACCTTATGAGTCAGAGGGGGTAGGTGGATTTCATATGTGTGCATTGGCTCCCAGCTTCTGAATCCCCTGAATCGTGTGAATACAGACACACCTCACAGAGAGATACCATCCCTACCACTATCCCACACATCCTAAATCAGCCCATACAAATGCTCACATCATTTCCCACCCCCTTTCCTCCTGCAGCATTCCCTCCACATTCTTCTTCCTGGTTCCCTTATCTCTTTCTCTTAGTCTGTCCCTTTCTCTTTGTACAGTGTGCTCCATTCCCCAGTGTAAGTCACCAAAGGCCGGATGACACCATTACCCCAACTGGTGGAAGGATAAGCCTTTGGGAAATCAAGCTGTCTTTATACCCACCCCCAGCCCTAGAGGGCTGCCCAGAACCAACAGAGGTGACACCTGTCACATCCCATTCTCTTAGTCCCCTCACCTGTGTGCATGGATTCCAAATTCACCATCCTGCCTGAGATAGGGCCAAAGCCAGTACCCACCCAGGCCCCGTTTGTTCGCCCCAGCTGGTCCCCTTGGGCAGCCAGGATCCCTTTACCCTCCCAGCAACCCTTACAATCCGCTGCCGACCAACCGCTGCTACCAGCCCAGAACTGCTCAGGATTCTTCTCTAGGTGAGCATGAGACACTGCAGAAGGAGCCGCCTTCCGGGACTGACTGGGGCCACACCCTCCCTGGCAGGGTCTCCTGGCCTGGCAGATGGCCCATGCAAATTGATCATTTGCATACAGGGAGCTGGGGGACCAGGTATGGGGATGAGGGCAAGGAGCTACAATGGTGGAAGTTCAGATGCTCTGGGCCAAAACCCAAGGCTAGAAACTTGCTCTGTCTTCACTCTAAGATTCATTCCTCATCTCTCTAATTCAGAAACTCTGGGTAGGAGAGCTTTTGGTCGAAGGTGAAGCCAATATAGTAGCGAAAAAAAACCCCATCGAATTGGGAGTCAGAGGACCTGGGTTCAAATTCCTGCTTTGTACTTACTACTTGTGGCATGTTGGACAAAATTGATTCCTCTGCCTGGGGCTTAGTTTATCTAAAATTGGGAGATGGTGCTGGACTTGATCAGAGGTCCTTAACCTTTTTATGTGTCATGGTCCCCTTTGTCAGTGCAGTGAAACCTAGGGGCCCCTCCTTAGAATCATATTTTTAAATGCATAAAATAAAATATGTAGGGTTATAGAGGAAGCCAATTATACTGAAATACAGTTATCTATTTTTTTTAACCGCAAGTTCATGTAACCCATGTTAAAGACTTCTGGACTAAATCAGGTCCAAAGACCCATTCAGCTTTGGATCTTGTGGAAAACAACAATTCAGCTCTTCTCCAAATCCCTGCTCTGATTCCATCTTCTTCTTTCCTAAAAGCTGAGCTGGAAGTGGCCCTGGGACAGCTGGGCCTCCTTTCTGCCCAGAGTGGAAATCTGGGCTCCCAATGACATTGCTAAGTACTGCTTATATGTTTCTATTATAGCCTTTCCCAGGATCAAGCATATTATAATAATAATAGATGAGAATTGTCTATTGCTTTAGTTTGGAAAGCATTTTACCTTCATCATTATTTTATCTCATCTGATTCTCACTTCTTGGGGAAACTGATAGAGTGCTAGACTTAGAGTCAGGAAGACCTGGGGTTGAATTCTGCCTTGAGTTACCTGTGTGACCCTAGACAAGTCATTTAACCTCTCCTGGTCTCAGTTTCCCCACCTATGGGGATTCACTTCAATGACTTCTGCCAGTTCTAAATCTATGATCCTATGGCCCCTGTGATGTTGGTAGTGCAAGTACAATTATTACTGTTTGATAGATTTAAAAACCAGACTGAAGCTCAGCAAGGTTATGTAACTTATTCAAGATCATACAGCTAGCACATGGTGGTCTCTTTGGCACCCTTAGAAGTCGCCTTCTTGCCAATTGCCTAGAGTCATGATATCTTTACTTCCCATTCACTTGGGAGTGGGAGGTGAAGGGAAGAGAGAAGAATTCTCCCATTAGTTAGGAGACAGAGGATTAAAAAAAAAAAACACAGCCAAAGATCATATGGAAGCATAGGGGGTTCATCATATTTTGTTTCAGAGGCATAGAGGACCCAAAAGCCTTGGTTTCCCAGTCAAAACGCTAGCTATTGCTCAATTCCTTTTCTCCTTTTCTCCTCCTACCCTTCCAAATGCAGGCTCCCTTCCCCTGGGCTGGCCTCTCTTACAGGACTACTGCCTTACAATTGTTACCTTAGAAAAATACCTAAGTTCCTGACTATGGCACTAATTTGCATATCACTTAAACTTGCATGTCATTTGCATATCAGCATTCATTGAGTGGCAACAAGTTCAGAAAATACTACTCTTGGCTCCAGAGCCTGACCCCTTTCTCCAATGCCCCCACCTCCTACTGGGTCAGCAGTGCTTTGGAAAAAACAATAGATGGGTTGGGCTCTGTCTGGGCGGGGCTGGCCTCGCTTGCAGGTGAGAGGGGCGAAGTCACTAGATGCAGTCTTCCAGCCTGCAGACTGTTTTCTTGCCAATTTGGAAAACCTGATGCCCCAGGGCCATCCTGACCAAGGTAGAGTTAAGTTGGGACAGAGGTCACGGTGGCGTGTTCCCCCTACCTCAAATCTCATTCTTCTCCCACAGCTATACACTTAGACAGAGAGGCAACCTTGTATAGTGAAGAGCAATGATTTCAAATCAGAAGACCTAGGCTGAAATCCAGGTTCTACTATCTCTGTGACTTTGGGCAAATCGCTTCACTTGTCTGGGGCTCAGTTTCCTCATCTGAAAAAAGGGGGGTGTGAACTAGATTATTTTCAAGGACCCTTTTAACTCTAGGTCAGTCATAGTATCAGAGTGCTTGAGGCACATCCCACTACTCAAGGTTAGGAATGCTTTATGCACAGGGGAAGGAGATGGGTATCTATCCTGGGTCTGGGGGCTTTGGACAAATCACTTCCTTTTTTGGCCTTTAGTTTCCTCCTATGTGAAATGAGGGATTTAGAACAGATATCTCCAAGTCTGTTTCAGCTTAATGCTAACTGTTAGCTATTCAGCTCCAAGATTCTCTGACCTTGTAATTCTGCTTGATACAACATAATGGCAGTCATCCCATTCCCACCATCCCCACATTTTCCTGGCCTGGAATTGCCGAGATTAAGACCCCTGTTAAAATGGACAAGTGCTCCCTGACAGGGGGAGGCAAGAAAGATCTTCTAACCCCGAGTAGTGTATAATAATAGCTAATATTTATATAACCCTTACTATGTGCCAGGTACTGTACAATGATTGTTTCATTATTTCATTAGATCAACTAGTTGACAGCTAGGGCCCTATGCTCTGGTCAAGCTGGACTGTTAGCCGATTCCTAATGATGCCCTGCCCTCTCCCACCTACCTCGATGCAGTCACATAGGCTGTCTTCGAGGCTGTCATATACTTCATTCTACATCTGAATCTGTTGAAGTTTTTTCCTTCTCCCAACACCCAGCTCAACGGCCAACCGCCATTATGAAGGTTCCCAACCCTCCAGTCCCCCTCCAAGGTGCTTTATACCCTCTAATTTCCCTTGTCTCTTTCCACGCTTTCTCTTTCACAGACTACCTTGTATTATACTTACCTGTGTTCATGTTATGTTCTCCCCAATAGATTGTAAGCCCCTTAAGGGCAGGAGCCATTCTACTCTCATTTTTATTCTCCAGTGCCTGATATAGTGCCTTAAATATAGTAGCCATTGAATTTTTTTTCCCCTTTGGATTGGAATGTGAAGGAAGGAAGAAAGGATAGAAGAAATAGGGGCAGGACTCTCTAAATCCCCTTTCTTGGGTCAGGATTTGTAGGAGTAGGTGAGGCACCCCCGTCAAAGCAATGGGCATTGAACATAGCGATGGAGAAAATAGGAGATGTAAGGGAGACAGGGGGCTGCACCAGATCTTCTCTGGGCAGCCTTAATACTGGTCTCCCATTTCTGAATGTCAAGGCCTACCTCCTCCTACTCTTCCTCTTCCCAGAATCACAGGATCTCAGCTTTGGAAAGATCCTTAGAACCTGTCTGGTCCAACCCACATTTGAACAAGAATCCCCTGATATCCTCAACACATGGTCATGCAATCTCTGCTTGAAGACCTCCAGGGAAGGGGAGCCCCCCCCACCTCCAGATACAGCTAATTCCATCTTTAGATGGCTCTAAAATTTAGAGTCTAAATGTTAGTAACTTTTCCCTTACATCTTCCTCTTCTCAGCTTCCACTCATTGTACCTGGTTCTGTCTTTGTAGGCTAAGCAGAAAAAAAACCCCTTCAAATATTTGAAGACAGTGATAATGTCCTCACTTGAATCTTCTCTTCCTCACCTTCAGTTCCTTCAAGGGATACTCATTTGCCCCAATCTCAAGGTTCTTTATTATTCTTATGGCCCTCTTATGGATAACTTTTCAGCTTACAAGTGTCTTTTCTAAATTGTGACTCTCTGACCTGGATGCAGTAATCCAGATGTGGTCTGGCCAGAGCAAAGGCAGAGGGAGCAGCACTTGCCCAGTGTTTGCTGCTAGGCCTGTCCTAATGCAGCCTAAAATTGCATTTTACCATTTACCGTTTTACACTGTTGACTCGTTTTGAGTTTCCATTTCACCAAAACCCTTAATTCTCTTTTTGGCCTTTTTAGCTGTGTTTCCCTCATCATTTACTTCCCAAGCTAATTTCTGAAACCAAGTGCAAGAGTTTGCCTTTGTTCCTATTGTTATCTTATGAGATCTAACCCAATATTACAGCCTGGGGAAGTTTTTTCGAATCTGCAAATTTTGATAAGTATAAGATTTATGCCTTTAACTAAGTCATTAATTAGAATCTTAAACAGCATATGACCAAATATAGACCTTTTTCTTTTATCCTCATGCCCAAAGTGGCAGATTGTGGTTAAGAGTGGGCTAGGGGAATCAGGGTTTGAGTGGGCCTTATAGAATCTTATAAGACTTTAGAGTTGGGTAGGTAGCTAGGTGGTACAGTGGAGTTCTGAGTCTGAAGCCAGTAAGACTCATCTTCCTGAGTTCAAATCTGGTGTCAGACACTTACTAGCTGTGTGACCTTGGACAAGTCACTTAATCCTGTTTACCTCAGTTTTCTCATCTGTCAAATAAGCTGGAGAAGGAAATGGCAAACCACTCCAGTATCTTTACCAAGAAACCCAAATGGGGTTACAAAGAGTTGGACACGACTTAAAACACTGAAAAGTTAAATGACTTGGACAAATTATGCAGCCCATAATAGGAGAGATTGAATTCAAACTCAGGTGTTGGTACTCCAAAGTCTGTGTTCTTTCCACTACTTCCAGCGCTTTCTTCCTGAACCACTAGTTCAGGTCAGGGTCTCAATCAGGACGAAGAGTATAGTCAGGATTTGGAGGTGTTTCTGTATCATTTTCCCCAAAGTTAAATTTGGCAATCTGTTTCCCTGGCTGTCAACAAGAAGTTCCTAGTTCTTTCTCCTTCTCTTTCCTCCTCCCTCCTCCCTCCTCCCTACCACTTTCTGAGATGACTCTAACTTTTGATCTAGATTGGAGAGATATTTGGGGCCAGATATCTAATGGTAGGGATATGTAAGGTTTGGAACCTCTTTTTCACTAGAGATATTTGGGAGGGGAAAAAATGGCTGGAAAAGGAGCAGAGGCTGGGGAATTTTCAGTGCTTTTAGACATCAAAAGAGCCTTATGCAAATGACAATGCAAATGAACATGCAAATTAGCCAGTATAGTTTTTTTATTTTTTTTGTCAACAGCTGGAGGACTTTTTTCAGAAAGGAACAGCAGCTCTGGCTCCAAGACATTACTGGTCAGAATTGTGATGATGTTTGACCCCTCAACAGCTTTCTCTGGTTCCTCTTTGGGACTATTAGTTCCCCCAACTCCATTCCTTCCCTTTCTACCTCTGCTTCATCCCTTGCTGGCTAATGGCCTCAGAAAAGGAAATTCCAAGAGACTGATTATCTCGCCCTCTGAGGCACATTTACTGGGGAGGCAGCTGTCTTTTAAGACAAGGGCAAAGCAAGTTCCCAGAAATTTCTCTCTCTCTCTCTCTCTCTCTCTCTCTCTCTCTCTCTCTCTCTCTCTCTCCCCCTCCCTACCTGTGTGTCTTGGCCACTGGCCCCTGCCACTCATTCCCGTTTCCTGTCATGTCAAGTCGATTGAGTTGTCAGACCAGGGAGGGAGTGAGCCGGGAAGGGCCCTGGAAGGCTGCCCAAGCAACAAGTCCCCTCTAGCTCTGCCAGTCTGCCAGCCAAGCCCTAAGGTTGGCAAGTATGGAGGTGGCAGGAAGGGGAATCAGCTCCAGAGTAGGCAGGAGATTTGGGAGAGAGAGTCAGGCCAACGTGATTACCTTCTTGTAAAGGTGGTAAAAGTAAGTTTGGATGACAAAAAAGACTTCCTATTTGGGAAGACTGAGTGATTGGGGATTGTAGGTTCTAGCTCATGTTCTAATGGAAAGAATGTAGGATTTAGAATCAGAAGACCTCAGTTCCAATCCTGGCTTTATCATTTATGTGCCTTTGGATGAGTGGTGTTGCTCCTTTGGGCTACACTGGATAAAAGACAATGGATGTAGTAAATCAAATGATGGACCTGAGTTCAGGAAGGCCAGAGTTCAAATCTCTGTCTCTTGCTAGCTGTGTGACCTTAGAGTCCCAGGTAATTCTCTAAGGCAATGGTTCTGAAAGTGTGATTTGAAGTTTACTGGGGTGGGGGTGGGGTGTCTCTGAGACTCTTTGGGTAGGGGCACGAGGTCAAAATTATTTGTATAATTTTTATATAATATTTTTGTAATAATGCTAAGATATTATTTGTCTATTAAAATGCTCCTCTCTTTTTTCAGGTACATGTCTGTGTTAGTTTGAATTTTCTTCATATGCCCCACCAAAACAATATATCACAACAAATCAAATGCTCAAACAATTTGAGTGTCCAACCATCTTCAAAACCAGATATGAAAGAGATTTACAAAATTATGGAGAACAATATCACTCTTCTCACTAAATTTTTTTTATTTAGAAAATAGTTTTCAAAAAATTATTTATATTAGCATATAATAGATTTTAAAATTATTTTAAATTAATGAATATTTTAAAAATTTCAGCTCTAATTTCTAATACAGTAAATTTTCTAATTTAAAATTAGTCATTAATAAATTAGTAATTTCTAATACAATAAATATTGATAGACATTTTGGAGTCACCTTAACCTCGCTCCTGAGAGACAAGTTTGAGCATTTATACCCAGAAATCAGTAAATGCTTCAAAATAGGGCTTCATGTAGTGTTTTATTTATTGTTTAGACTTAAGAGAGTAATGGAGAAAATGTTGATAATGTAGATTAAGCTTGAATACGTGTCCTGTGTACATTTTGTCCCAGAGAACTTGCTGTTAAACATTTGCCAGCACATCTTTGAATATAACCCATATAAACAGGAACTCTTTGGGTCTTCAATAAATTTCCAGAGTATAAAGGGGTATCAAGGCACAAAACTTTGATAACCACTGCTCTATAGCATCTACCGAACTATCTACCTACCTGTGTACCTATCTATCTCTGTATCTTTCTTTTTCTCCCTCCCTTCCTTCCTTCCTTCCTTCTATCCTTCCCTTCTTTCCTTCCTTCCTTCCTTCCTTCCTTCCTTCCTTCCTTCCTTTCTTTCTTTCTTTCTTTCTTTCTTTCTTTCTTTCTTTCTTTCTTTCTTTCTTTCCTTCCTTCCTTCCTTTCTTTCTTTCTTTCCTTCCTTCCTTCCTTCCTTCCTTCTTTCTTTCTTTCTTTCTTTCTTTCTTTCTTTCTTTCTTTCTTTCTTTCTTTCTTTCTTTCTTTCTTTCTTTCTTCCTTCCTTCCTTCCTTCCTTTCTTTTTTCTTCCTTCCTCCTTCCTTCCTTCCTTTCTTTCTTTCTTTCTTTCTTTCTTTCTTTCTTTCTTTCTTTCTTTCTTTCTTTTTTCTTCCATCCTTCCTTCTTTCCTTCCTTCGTTCCTTCTTTCCTTCTTTCCTTTCTTTCTTTCTCTCTCTCTTTCTTTCTTCCTTCCTTCCTTTCTTTCTTTTTTCTTCCTTCCTTCCTGCCTTCTTTTCTTTCTTTCTTTCTTTTTTCTTCCTTCCTTCCTTCTTTTCTTTTTTATTCCTTCCTTCCTTTGTTTCTTTCTTTCTTTCTTCCTTCCTTCCTTCCTTCTTTCCTTCCTTCCCTCTCTTCTTTCTTTCTTTCCTCCCTCTGTGTCTGTCTGTCTGTCTGTCTGTTTGTCTGTCTATCTCTCTCTGTCAGTGGTAGGAGTTCCCGGACTGAGAAATTCAAATTCTTGGAGCATTGACCCAATTAGACAATCTATAATTGTACTAAATTATACTAAAACTCCCTATTCCTAGAGTTGGATACACTGCCTGCTATTCTTTCTTGGCCAAGAGTTTTTCTTTTTCATCCATATCACAGGTGTAGTCCTGAATCATTCTTTAGGGGAGTGATACACAATGACAGTCTGGAGACTTGGGGGTAGGGGGCTAAGGGGAAGTGGGAACAGTGCTCAGGGCTACAGTTGGGGTGATATTTCTGAATGACCCCCTCACAATTGTCAAAGTGGTTGCAGAGTATCTTTATAGTCTTCACTGGAGGGAGCCTGGGATAATGGGATGGACACTATCTCGGCCACTTGCTAGCTGGGTGATCTTGGACAAATAATCTTGAAGTCTCAGGTAACTAGAAGGCAGAGGAACCTCAAAGTGTGGTCTGAGGACCCTTGGGGGTCCCTGAGATTCTTTCAGGGGCAATCATAAGGTCAAAACTATTTTTATAAAAATACTAAGATACTATTTGCCCATTAAATACTTGCTTTATTTGGTTTCAGGGGCTATTGTTGTGGTTGTTGTTGGACCTTTTCATTAAAGCAAATACCTGGGTTCTGATTTCTAGAAAATTGGTACTTGGGGAAACAGTACAATCAAGTGCTTTATTGTGATTAGATGTAGCAAACACACAAACAAATATCTCTCTCTATATGTATACATACACACAATGGATATATACGCGTGTGTGTATACACACAGCATGACATGCTATATATGGCACATGTATGTGTGTACATACATATACACACGCACTATGGCACTATTTATAGCATATACAGTATTATATATATGTATATGTGTGTGTCTGTATATACACATATACACTTTGACACTATAAGCAACCAATAGTTTATCCCCACATGCAAAAATAAACAGCCTAGCCAGAGGGTGAGGGAGACATATTAAGGGCAGAATATAATCAAAATTGGGGTTCAGGTGACAAGATCATATACCCTAAAAATGGGCTTGGTTGAGAACAGATAATTGGTGCCACATGTAGGAGGGCGTGTTCCTAATCAGACCTAGATGTGGTGGAAATGTTCTCAGGTCCCTAATCTATATCAGGCTTGGATGCAGCTTGTCCCCAATGTAGTGGGAGGGTTTAATGTTAACTAAGGAAGCAGAAGGAGAATGACTCAGGGCCCCCCTGTAATAGGTCAAGAGTTCATCCCATCAAAAACTGCAGGCCTCACCCATCTGTCACAGAATCAGCAGTGCAATAGTACAATTGTCTGTTTGCCTATATGTTTCAATGGGCATTAGGAGCGCTTAGCCTACATGACTCCATATTAGAGTCCTGTCATTATGGCATCAAATAATAATCAAATAACAACCTCAAACAACATAAAGCTTCTAATTACCACAACACTCCTTGAAGATCTGGATTTGAATTCAGGCTCTGATACTTCCTAACTTTGTGACCATGACCAACTCACTGAATTTCTCTGAAGCTTAGTAAAATGGGGATAAAATTTACTGCATTACCTACCTTCCAAGGTTGTGTGAGGAAGGAAGGACTTTGTTGCTAAAGAAATGTGATCATTTTCAAGGTAATGCTCCTGGGGAGCCACATGAGGCTGTTGAAGAAAACCCTGGGTTTTCATAGAATCAGAGCATTTTAGAACATTAGAGAGAGTATCTAATCAAGTCCCCTCATTTTACAGATATGGAAACTGAGGCCTAGACAGGCTAAGTAACTAAGTTTCTGGCATGTCTACTCTGGAGGCCCAAGCTCCGGCATTCTTCAGCCCCCCAGAAAAGTTATATGCACATGTTTTCCATTGCTCAATTGAAGGTCTAGAAGAAGTATATCATGCATTTAAAAAGCCCTCAGGATTAGCTTGTGTGCTCCCAATACCATCCCCCATCCCCCAAGCACTCAGCTAATATAATCACAGGCAGACTGGACACATTCTAGGGACAACCTTTGTCCATAGTATTCAGGACAGAAGGTGCCCCTTTCCTCTATGCTCCTACAGTCTGATTGAAGCCCACCTAGTTGTTTGTTATTTGTCCTTCATTTTTGAAGAGGACCATGACATCAGGAAGGTGTTGTCATGACTTGCAAATGAATTGGCTTTAAGTATCTTTCCAATGCTTGTCCCCTCAGGGCTCCATATCTGGGTTCGTGGTGCCCTCTTCTGGTAATGGGGAGAGGAAGATTCTGACTTCAGAATTTAGAGTGCAAGACATTTCAGAGATCTTCAGAGTTGTAAGGAACTTTGTTGTTGTTTTGTTGTTCGGGTGGTTCCAGTTGAATCCAACTGTTTGTGACCCCATTTGGGAATTTCACTGACAAAGATACTGGAGTAGTTTGCCATTTCCTTCTCCAGCTCATTTGATAGATGAGGCAAACAGGGTTAAGTGACTTGCCCAAGGTCACCCAGCTAGGAAGTGCCTGAGGCTGGATTTGATCTCATGAAGATGAGTCTTCTTGATTCCAAGCCTGGTGCTCTAACCACTGTGCCAAGGAACTTTAGTGTCCACTTAATAATTAATAATAGTGATATCTAGCATTGATATAGTGCTTTCAGGTTTACAAAGTTCTGTACATATATTATCCCATTGGATCCATTTGGCCCAACCTGTACTACATATATAAAAAAAATCTCTACTCTAAAAAATTATTAAAAAGCAGTTATCCAGAACTCAAAGTTCTAAAAACAAATGTTAAAAAAATTGTTTTTACATGCAACTGGGAAATAAGATATACAGGCAATGGGGTATAGAAATCTAACCAGCCCTACAAGAAAGTAAGGGGAAAGAGGACAAGGTGATGGGGAGGTGGGGAGTGGGGTGACAGAAGGGAGTGCTGACTGGGGAAAAGAGCAATCAGAATATATGCCATCTTGGGGTGGGGAGAGGGTAGAAATGGGGAGAAAATTTTTAACTCAAAATCCTGTGGAAATGAATGTTGAAAACTAAAAATAAATTAAAAAATAAAAAGCAGTCATCCAGTCATTGCCTAAGGACTCCCAGTGAGAAAAAATTCACTACCTATGGAAGCAGACTGTTCCACTTTTGGTCAGCTTTAATAAAAAGACCATAAATCAAGACTGTCTCCAAGGACCGAAGTATGTCAATTGATGCAGTGTATTTTTTTTAAATCCACAAAGCAAAGGAGATAGAGAGAGGGTGAAAACTTTTTATTTCAAAGGAAAATTATAGCAAATTTTTTGCATCAACTGATGCACCTGGTCCTTCTATTAATTGTAAGGAAGTTGTTCTTTTTTTTTGGTCAAATCAAATCAGCCTCTCCAACATTTACCCATTGCTGTGAATCTCTGGACCCACTGTTGCTGTAGCAATGGTAATTCACAACCCTGTAGCTCTTCTAAGCTTACAAAACTCTTTTCCTCTGCAAAGTAGATAGTACAAGTATCAAGGCCCCCATTTCACTGATGGGGAAACTGAAACTCAGAGATTAGATCAAGGTTGCCCAGCTTGTAAACTCCAGAGTCAAAATTCAAACCCAGCTCCTTTTGATTTTGCATCCACTATGTTTTCAATGACAATGCTACCTACTTCTAAGCATAGAGAAGCTGGGTCTTTTAATGTGTCCAAGGATTTTGAAGAAATTGGTAGTATGTATGGGAGCTTCATTCTGTGGATGGAGGAATCCATATTCTGTTTCAAACAATCCTGATTGAGAATTTTTGTGTGTGTGCAAGGGTGCGTGTGGGTGTATTAGAACTGTATTAAATTTGATATATTAGAACTCTATTAAGTTCTTTTCCAATCTAGAAGAGCACATCATAAATTTGGGCACTTGAAAGGAACCTGAGAGATCATCTTTATCTTACAAATGAGGAAACTGAGGAGAGTTGAACCAACTTGAGCAGCCTCATGCAACTTGTTAGTGGCAGATCCAAGGGCTAAGACCCAGGACCTCTGACTTCCCAGTCATAGGATCATCATTAAACAAGTACTAGTGCGATAATTATCATTACTACAACTCAAACACGCATCATCATTATCATATTATTGCCACAGCTCTAGAACCTGATGCTTTTCAAAGCACTACTCTTACAATTAACCCAGAAGGTAGATTGGTAGAGCAAGCATTTTACAGATGAGTATACTGAGGCACAGAAACTTGCTCTGGGTCATACAGATAATAAGGGCAGGAGCTAGGTGGCACAGTGGGTAAAGCGCTGGACCTGGAGTTAGGAAAACCCTAGACAAGTTATTTAACCCTGTTTGCCTCAGTTTCCTCATCTGTAAAAATGAGCTAGAGAAGGAAATAGCAAAACACTCCAGTATCTCTGCCAAGAAAACTCCGGATGGAGTCATGAAAAGTTGGACACGACTTAACAACAGCTTCTGGCTTTAAGCCCAATGCTCTTCCATTTCTCCCACTCTGCTACAGACTCAGAATCTTGAGGCTGAAAAAGGACCTCTTATAGTCCATCTAGTTCATAAGTCCTTAACCTTTATGCGTGTGTCTTGTGCCCTTTAGAAATCTGGTGAAGCCTATGGAGCTCTTCTCAGAATAATGAATAAAATACATAAAATGAAATACATAGAATTGCAAAGAAAATCACTAATATTGAAATATAGCTATCAAAATACATATTTTTAAAAAGTCCACAGACGAGTTGTGAACTGATCCAACTATTCTGGAGAGTAATTTGGAACTATGCCCAAAGAGCTATAAAATTATGCATACCCTTTGATCCAGCAATACCACTGCTATGTCTGTATCCCAAAGAGACCATACAAATGGGAAAAGGACCCACAAGCACAAAATATTTATAGCAGCTCTTTTTGTGGTGGCAAAGAACTGGAAATTGCGGGGATGCCCATCAATTGGGGAGTGGCTGAACAAGTTGTGGCACATGAAGGTAATGGAATATTATTGTGCTACAAGAAAAGAGCAGGTGGATTTGGGAAGAACCTGGAAAGACTGATGCTGAGTGAAGTGAGGAGACGCAAGAGAACATTGTAGAATGTTGTAGAAGTAAGAACATTGGAGAAGCAAGAGCAACATTGTATAATAAGCAACTTTGATAGACTTGGCTCTTCTCAGCAGTACAATGATCCAAGACAATTCCAAAAGATTCATGATAGAAAATGCTATCCACATCCAGAGAAGGAACTATGGAGTCTGAAGGCAGATCAAAGCATATTATTTTCACCTCTTTTGGTTTGTTTTTTTTTTTCTCTTGGTTTTCCCCTTTTGTTCTGATTCTTCTTTCACAACATGACTAATGTGGAAATGTATTTAATACAATTGTACTTGTATAGCCTGTATCAGATTGTTTGCAGTCTTGGAAAGGGGGGAAGGGAGAGGGGAGGGAGATAAAAGTTTGGAACTCAAAATCTTATAAAAGTGAACGTCGACAACTTTCTTTGCATGTAATTGGAAAATAAAATGCTATCAAAGTTCAAAAAAAGTTCACAGACCCCCTGGTTAAGTATCTTTGACTAGACAATCTCTACCTAGATTCTTATGATGCCGAATTCTGGACTGAATTTAGAGGCAAAGGACCAGGGTTCAAATCTATAAAACAAAGAGATTAGGTTAGATGGGGTCCCGTCTGGCTGTAACTTCCATGGTCCCTGACAAGTGGTTATCCGGACTGTACTCAGCACATAATAGGCACTTAATAAATGTTTCTTGACTGACTGATTTAAACATTCCCATTGATGGGGAACTTCAGCGCTCTATTCCCCCCACCAAGCCCAACTCGTTCCATCATACCACCTCCTTCGTAAATGCTTCCTAGGCTAACTTCAGAGCTTTTACTTCTGACCTCACACTCCCTGTCTTGCCCTGCTAGGAAAGTAACAAGATAAAAAGAGAGAAGGGAGACAGAGAGAAGAAGCCTCCTGGGCTGCCAGCCAAGCATGGCCAGTGTCCACATTCGCCACCTGGTCTGCAACTTTCTCAGTATCAGTGCCATCTTGTTCTTTCGCCTTAAAAAATCACCAAAAAATCCTTATTTGGACGATTAGTGATGGCTACAGAATGAGATTTTGGAAACAGATTCTCGTGACCTTCTTTGAGGAAACAGAGACACAGTCTCTCTCCTGTTCCTTTTTAACCGAGTTGATGGAAATGATGGGGGTTCAGTCCTTTGATAACTACAGTAAATCATTAAACATATATTAGGCACATACTATCTGCCAGGGATTGAGAAGAGCATGGGGGATTCAAAGAAAGGCAAAAGACATTCCCTGCTCTCAAGGACCCCAAAGTCTAGTGGAGGAAACAACATGTATACAATTATATACAAACAAACTACGGAAGGGATATCAGTAAATTATATTCTAGAGGTGTCAGACTCAAATAGAAACAGATCCCTGCAGGCTGCATCTTGACTTAGAAAAACACAAATTAACATTATCTGGGTTGTATTGTAATTTCTATTTATTTTGTTAAACATTTTCCAATCACATTTTAATCTGGTTCAAGCTGCATTTGGAGTTTTCTGGCCCACTTGTCTCCTGTGGCCATGAGTTTGACACCTCTGCAAAGCTATTAAGACAAAGGTGAGCACTGGAGCTTCTGAACCTAAGTATTATTGTCACCTTTGTCCTTTGTGCAGGAAGAATTTATAACACAAAACCCTGTTGCCTATATCAGACTTCTCCAGTGAGACTATCATCTTCGTCATCATCGTCATCATCATCATCATCATCCTGGGACCATTATCTAACTTACATGGTTAGGGAGGCTCATTATAAGAAGGACCTAGTGCATGTTTGCAAAACTACAGAAGGATGAGTTATGATGACGATGATGCTTCTATGAATGAAAACTCAAGGGTCCTGGGTTCTAATTCTGCCTCTATCATTAATTAGCTATGTAACCCTGAGCAAAGTTATTTCCCTTTCTAAAATGAAGGGACTTAGATTAAGTGATCTCTAAAGTTCCTTTCAATCCCCCTGAGTCAGGGGATGTTGCAAACTGCTTTGAGTTAAATACCTGAGAATAAATCCTTATATATACTGTCAAATGGTGCAACCTCAGCCTGTGGCTGTGGCCCTTCTGGCCGTAGGTCTTATTTCATTTCAGAACCTCAGAGTTGGAAAGAACCTTAGAGGTCCTCCAGACCAATGTTATTATGCCACCTCCAGTGGTCCTGATCTTTATCTGGCCACTGGACCCAAATGGCTCCAGAGGAGAAAGTGAGGCTGGTGACTTTGCACAGCCCTCCCTCACTTAACTCTAACTCACTTGCATGTCATGGCTTCACCTCCCTGATTTCATGGTCTCTTTGAGAACGAAGGACGAACAACAATTATGCTCCTGATTTCCTGTGGCTGCTCAATCATACCTTGGGCATTCTGAAATCAAGGTTTTCTGACTGGCCTGGTTCTAGTTCCTGGGAGCCCCTAAAGTCCTTCCCACCCAAATATCTCTCCTTCCTCTTGTCTGATGCATGAGTAGGCAGCTAGGTTTTGTAGAGTGTAGAGTGCTGGACCTTGAGTTAGGAAGATACCTATTACCACTAGGCAAATTAAAGTTAGTCTCCCTTTCTGTAAAATGAGGACAATAATAGCTGTCCTGCTTGTATCACAGAATATTTTTTTGGGGTGAGGAGCAGATGAAATATATATATATGCATATACATATATATATATGCGTATACATATATATATGCATATACATATATATATATATATTGCTTTGTAAGCTGCCAAGCACTATATAAATGTGAAGGATTATTAAGTAGTAGCCTAGGACATAGAAATTTTAGCTCAGAAATATACCATAGGCCCTAGAATGAACCTTCCAGGGGGTTCCCTTCTATTTGGGCTTGGAAAATTTGTCCGTGGTAGATCTAGCCCCATCTCTGCCCTCCAGGGAACCTATTTAGCTGCCGTAGAAGTTGGCAGGTTCCCCCTAGTCTGTTCCTGTACTCTGGGGTGGGGACTGACACATGGGTGACCTCTTTGGGGATGCTTGACCCAAAATGGAGGAAGCTTTGATCCTCTCTTCTCAATTCTCAGAATCCTCCTGACTCCTTTGGGCCCAGGAAGCTTACAGTGAACCCTGCCCCAGCCTCTGTGGGTGTCCCTCTCCCCCAGCTCGCTCTGTCCAGTGTCCACTTTTAGTTCAGAAATTCTAAGGCAGAGACTGAAGTCCAATGAGAAGGACCAGAGCCCAGAGAACCTCAGACTGTGTAATAGTGTAGTTATGCCTGAACTTGTCAAGACCCTGAGAATACATTATAACATGGGGAGATTGGAGGCAGATGCAAATGAGATGCAGATTTATGTTAATGTAGGCAGGCCCCCTTGATGATTTCTTGCACCTGGATGCTACTCTGGGAGAGTCCCAGTGGAGACTGGAATCACTATACTCAGGTTCTGAGCACTGAGCCTTAAGTATCTGCACAGACAGGGCAGGGGTTGGGGAACACCTTGCAGAGAGCCACAGGCTGAAGGAAAAGTTTCTTGCACCCTGTGTTGTTTGTACACATCTCAATTATCTTTCTCTGTCTTTTCCATGCTCTCCTCCACTCCATGAAGCCATGTTCCTGAATACAGTGCCCTCAAACTGACTTCTACTGTAAGGACATTCCCCCACGTCCTCCCCAACTTTGAATTATGCACTTTTTCCCCTCAGGACTTTGCTCCATGTTAAGTGACAGCTGGCTAATCAGATAAACCAACTTAGGTTAGTGGGGGTGGTGGATTAGTCCATTACCCGGGTCACCTCTCCCAGGTAATGTACATACATCTTCATAGAGGCCCTCCTGGAGATGGTACTGCTATAACACAAAGGAATAACCCCAACTGTGAGAGCTTTAGACATTATAGCCTTTTGGTTATGGAGAGATTTGGGGTGGGGCTTTCCCAGGCTACTGAAATTGTACCAGGTAGAGAGTTTCCTGCTTGGCTACATGTGAGGTTGTACCAGTGCCTTTGCTTGCTAGGCACAGCCCTACATATAGGCCTGCCAGGATGGCACAAGGAAGCAGCAGGGGCAGAATATTCAAAAGTTACTTGGTGTCACTGTGGGCAGACCTATGCTTAGGGATTTCTGAGGCCCCTGTCTATGAGTCTTCCCTTGTTTCCCCTCACCTCTCGTAGGCAATCAATCGGCTCTGGGGCCGAGATTTGCAATTGTTTTGGATTGATCCATGGAAAACATAGAAGAAATTCTCCAGAGATTTGGGAAAGCTTTGGATTGGTACATGGAGGGTGCAGAAGAAATCCTCATACCCATCTGAATAGTCCTATGCTGAGGGGAGGGCCCTCCTCTCAGACCACTTTGAACTTAGTTCACCAGTTCTAGCACAGTCTTCATGCCTGGTAAGGCTTGAGGGAATGGGGTAGCATTGGTCCATGGCCAGCTAGCTTCCCCATATGGGGGATCTCTAGAAGGTTTTTCTAAACAGCCACTCCCTGTATCTACCAGGTAAGATTTGATTACTTTGAAGGTCTTTGGCAATATTGGTGTGAATATTCACTCTCTTAATCCTGATTATATCCCTCCTAGACAGTGTCATGAATTATTGAGTCCAAAAACCTCATGAACTAGCATCCAGAAGACTTCAAATCTTGTCTTTAACATAGGCCAGTGGTGGAGAACCTGTGGCCTCAAGGCCACCTGTGGCCCTCTAGGTCCTCAAGTGTGGCCCTTTGACTGAATCCAAACTTGACAGAACAAATCCCCTTAATAGAAGGACTTGTTCTGTAAAACTTGGACTCAGTCAAAGGGCCACACCTCAAAGTCCCAGGTTCCTCATCCCTGAAATAGGCTTAGCATTTCATTTTATTAGGAGAGGTTAGATGACCACTTGTATTAATGCAAATATAGTCAGCATTTTCTCCCTAAAATTTGTCCTGTATAAGCAAACCTGAGTGCAACCTATAAATGGTGATGTTCTTTTTCAGTGTATACCTACACGTACACATAAAGTACACACAAACATATATGCATGTATTATATGCATGTATATTACAGAATCACACATGTGCATATATAGTTTTTTTCTTTTTCAAATAGATATCACTTAGGAATTGAATGGTAGGTTGGAAGGAGCATTGGCTTCAGAGGCAGAGGGCCTTGTTTGGAATTCCAGCTCTTCCACTTACTAAGTTGTTTGCTTCCCATACTCTGAAATGCTAAGGTTTTTTTGTTTCTATTTTGAAGTTTTTTGGACTATCAGGGCCAAAAATTGTAATTTTGTCAACATGGAAGATTCCTGGTATGGAAATTCCTTCCACTGATGCAGATTGGCAAGACAGGGGTCTTAGAGAGTTGCCTGGGGCCGGAGAGGCTAAGTGAATTGCCCCTGGTCACACAGCCTATGTCAGGGATGCGGAACCTGGGACCTCGAGGTGCGTCCCTTTGACTGAGTCCAAGTTTTACAGAACAAGTCCTTTTATTAAGGGGATTTGTTCTGTCAAGTTTGGATTCAGTCAAAGGGCCACACTTGAGGACCTAGAGGGCTACAAGTGGTCTTGAGGCCACAGGTTCTCCACCACTGGCCTATGTTAAAGACAGGATTTGAAGTCTTCTGGATGCTAGTTCATGAGGTTTGTGGACTCGATAATTCCTCCTTGATAAAGATGACTTCCATAGTGGCTTCCAATTCAGTCCTATGAGGACAGCTTATCTTTAGACTAACATTGAATTATCCTGTATCGCTCACTGCTGTTTCATGAGCGTCTTTCTGTACTGTAAAATGGGGTGTTAATAACACCTACCTCCTAGGGTTATTGGAGGATTAAGTGAGAGAATATTTGTAATGCACTTAGCTAGATGGCAGTGGATAAGAGCACCTAGCCTGGAGTCAGAAAGACTCCAAATTGGCCTCAGGCACTTGTTAGCTATGTGTGACCCTAGGCACGTCATCTAACCTGCTTGCCTCAGTTTCCTCAACTGAAAATTGGGAATAATGATAGCACCTACCTCCCAGGATTGTTGTGAGGAACAAATAAAATAACAGTGAAGTGCTTAGCCCAGAGCTTCAAACCTAGGAGGCACAATATAAATGCTAGCTGTTATTACAGTTATAACCTTCTAGACTTAGAGCCCAGACATCTGCTTATATTTCCTTGTGTAGCTTCTATAACTTCTAGGTCAGTGTGAGCACATAGTAGGCTTTAATAATAAAACATAACACAAATATTTGATAATTGATGAGCTTTTCTGGCCCAGCTGCCAAGAGGCTGCATAGCATTCTGTGGACACCAGGTGGCAGCATTGGCTCAGTTATGTCCAGTACATGCCAGAGCTGTGGAAGACTCCCCACCCTAAAGTGAATAGAACAATCATACTGGTAAAGTAAAAACTTCTTTTTTTTTATTTCTGATACAAATGATAAATACTTTGCATTAAAAATCTGGAATTCAACCCTTCCTCTCCCCCTCCCCCCACCCTTACAAAAATAATCTTATGAAATGGAAAAAATATTGCTGGCAATGGTTAGCTAGGTCCTGATCTGGAGGATGAAGGCACTGCAGTTGGGTAGGGGGAGGGCTGGGGAGATCTCTCCACCCCACCTTACCCCCTGCACCCATAGACTGCTGGCTTTCTAGGGGGTGGGAGCTATGGCTTGTGATCCTCTCTGGCCCTCACCCTTCTTTCCTTTGTTACCCGTGGGTAATTCATTGATGTCACTTGCTGCTCCTACCCCCATGCCTTTGGCAGAGGGGAGGGGAGTGTCCTCAGAAGATCTCTTGCTGGAGTGGGGCGGGGAGGGCAGACAAACAGAAGCCCCTTAAGGAAGGGATTTGTATGGGTTCCTTCTAAGTCAGGGAGGAGAAGTGTGGGAGGAGAGGGGCAGAGCAGACAGGGGATTTATTATACTTCCCTTCCCTCTCCCCCACCCCAGTAGGGTTTTATTGAGGTTTGAACCTTAAAAGATTTAAATAAAAGAAATGGTCACATTTTGGTTACTTGAAAAATGACATACTTTAAGGGGAGGGGGCTATATTGGGCTCTTCCCCTACCCTCAATAAAGGAGCAGGGAGTAGGGATTGGGGAGGAGAAGGGGAGGTTTTCTGTTAACCTTTGTGTTAATCTTTTCACAGTAGTAGAGCAAGGGGTCTGAGACTCCAGAAGGGATGAGGAAAGAAGAGGCTTTTCAGCCCCTTTCTCTGCTTCTCATAAGGGAGCACTGCACCTCACCCCTCCCTAGCTCAAGGCCCCCGGCCCTGGTTAGGTGTCCTCATCCCAAAGGCAGAGTTGCTTCTGGGGCACATAATAGTCAAAATTATAGCTCTTCTGGCAGCTGCGGATGCCACACTTATAGGAGGAGAGGCGGCCATTAGGTTCCCGACTGTGGCAGTACTTGAGCAGGCAGGGGTACCAAGCTAAGTTGAGCCCGTAGTGACAGAGACAAGGTTTCCATCGGTCACCGACTAGCCGACAACGTTGTAGGCTGGAGAGGTCCATTGGCTGCGAAGGCAGTGCTTCAAACATGGAGCCATCCACACCTGTGGGAGAGTGGGAGGGAGAAAGAGGAGGAGGTTGTGAGGGGAAGAGCTTTCCTCTTCTCAGGCCTCCTTCCATCCCCCAGTCATTTCCTGGCCTTCTTTTATGACCTTGAAGCTGTATCCTGAGGCCTTGGCCTGGACTGTGCATGCCTACTCCCAGGCTCTAGGCCAACCCTACCTCAGCCAGGAGTCTAGAGGATCTAATCAAAGGAGAGGAGAAACTGACTTATGACCTTTGTGTTAGGGAGTGTCTTACTCAACCCTTGCCCTGAAAGCCTAGGTGCTGAGAGCCCTGGATTGGGTGTCAGAAGATCTGAGATTGAACCCTGGTTCTGTTACCTCTTGGGCCCTCTCAGATTCCTCAGCTATAACATGGGAAAGTCTCTTTTTAGTTTTAGATCCTTATGAGCTTTCTGAGCAGCCAGAACCTGAATGAGAGGAAGGTGGGGGTCACCCTGACTTAAACCTTGAGTTAGAGTTGTTGGCATTTCAATTTCTCTTTTGCCTCTTTTTGGAGAGAGGAAGATAGCCAGAGTTTGGGGTGAAGATGTAATGGGCATGCAGCAATACTGGGAGGAGTTAGAGGTGACAGGAACAAAGATGAGCTGAATTTGGGTAGGTGGGAGCAGGGGAAGGTAAGGTTCAGTGGGGGAGGGCCAAGAGGATGATAGGAAGGCCTTCTGCTCCAGGGCCTGGTGCCCACTGCTCTCCAAGAGTGGGTCAGTGAAGTCCCAGCCACCATGAAGGTGGACATGGCCCCTGAGGTTCCCCACAGGTCACTGCTCCCACTCTCAGCAGCCTGCTAGCCCTTGGACCTGTTGTCCTTCTGAATACTGCTCAACTCTCAGTTTCTCTTAGAAGCATTCTCTGTTTTGCCCCTTTTTTCTCTGCAAGCATTGTGTAACAACCCATCTCCTTAGCACTTAAACACTGTTTTTGTACTTTGCCTTTCTGCATGAATTTCCAAGTCTTTGTTGTTTTTATTGTAGCCTCCACCCTTAGAAAGCTCCCCATGGCCAGGGCCTGTGTGGCCTCCTCCCTCATTTTTCATAGCTTGTGACTGGGGTTCCAGGCCTGGTGCTGCAGAGGTTATCTGCCTGACCTCTCTCTAGCCAGAATTTGACGTCCTCTTCCCGGGTGTAGATGGCCTCTTGGGCTTCAGCACACACATTATGGATGTGGGGGCTCAGCCATGCTCCCTTGCTGAAATTGACTGCCACATCCATGTGAAGTTGTTCCAGACTCCGTACCTCTTCAGCCTGACGTACCGCTCGAGGGTTTTTCTGTTGGGGGTGGATAGGATGGAGAGGGGAGAAAGTGGAATAAGTGTTTCTATAGTCCCACATGATCCCTTTTCCCTTGCACACTTCACACCCCCTCCCAAAAGCCTCATCTGTGACTAGTCTTCATCTCTCACCATTTGGATTCTGGGACTACAAACATTCTTTTGGGGACGTAGTTCAAGGAGGTAGTGTGGCTCCTTCTTCCTGCTGTTCCTCTCCTCTTTTCCCCCTCCCCTAGACTTGGATGTGTTTTGGATGGGGAGAGAGGCAAGTGGGGGTGGGACACTAGCAGATGAACCTATTCTCTATATTGGGCTATTAGTGGGATTTATAAGAGCTTCTGATAGGGTTGGAGAACGAGAGATATCATTTCCACCCCTTTTCTTTTGCCCCATATACCCAGCCCCACCAATATCTGAATACTCTTGGGGAATCATTCCATTCTGAATCTGGCAAAATAGACAGGTGGTAGTTTAAGGTAAGGATATACTTATGTATAGTCTTAGGACTAAAGAAGTGCTTAGGGCAGGGGTGGGGAAGAGTCCAGGAATTTGAGACCAAAAAGGGATGGACTGCAGAGGCATTTACTTGGAGCCAGGGATATTGGTTTAATAATGGAAACGAGGGCTGGAGTATTGAGACAAACTGGATTGAGGGGGAAGTTTGGGGCCCAAGGTTTGGGGGCCAGGATGAGTTGGGTGGCTGGTCCTGGTTGGGCTGGACAGTTGAGACTGTTGGGTGAGTATGGGCTTGGGCCTGGGTGGGTAGTTGGGCCGTCATGGATCGGGACCCTGGTTAGTGGAGCCAGGGTAGGTTGGAGAGCTGCAGGGCCATGGGGCAACAATAGCCTGGATTTGGGCCTCTCACCTGCCGAAGTTTAGCCATAGCCTCACTGGGGATAATCTCGTTATGATGTAGCCTTGTGATGAAGCACAGGGCCTGGAACTGACTCTGGCCTTTCTCCAGCTCACCCAGGATCAGGGCTCGGAAGATCTTTACATCCTGATTGACGAGAGGAAGAAGAGGAAGAGAAAGGCAGAGGTCAGTGGGGCCCATCGTCCTCTTCCTCAGATACCCCAGGAGAGCACACATCTCAGGACTGGACAAAGGTGTCCTAGAGGACAGAGAGAGGTCCCTGCTTAGCTGTGGGGGAAGGCCCAGACCCAGTACCAAGAGACTCGTCACTAAGTTGATCTAAGGGTGATGAATTTTTTTTAATGACAGTAATTTCTGAAATGGTTAACTGAGGAATGGGGGTTTGTGATCTGCCCATCCAGGCAAATTCCATTGAAAACAAGAGCTAGAAAAAAAACATACTTCCAAGAACTCCAGATCCTCCTGGGTCAGACCATGCCACAGGCTTTTCAGTCTGGAAATTTTTCCAATGAAATCATTTAGGAGGGCAAAGCTTCCACCAGAAGAAAATATTTCATTTTCCAAGTATGTTATATTCCATCATCGAGACAATCTCTCAGGTCCCTTCTAGTGCTAAAATTCTATGACTCTATAACTTTCAATTATCTGCATATCAATTATTCATAGCAAATTCATTCACTCAACAAACATTTATTTTACTCGGGGATTGGGTTCCCCACCTCCCTTTGTCACCCTGCTCACTGTAGCTGGAGGGTGAGGAGAGGTCAGGGTGTCTTAGACAAAGGGCAAAACAGGCTTTAAGTGCAGAGCCCGGAAGGTGTGGCAGCTGCCGCTTTCCTTCGAACCCTGATATCAGAGTCAGTCACTTCAGAAACATGGCCGGTATAAATTACCTTCCCTTCTACTTCCCCTTCTCCAGATGGGGCTGTTAATGGCATTAGCAGCAGGTCAAGAGCTCCTTCCTGTTCCTGATTCACAGTCTGAACTGTGGCTCAGGATGGGGGGGGCAGAAGGAGGGCATGGGGAGGGGAAGAGGCTCTCCATTGCATTCAGCATATACCATCTAAACTTCTTAGATTGATGTTCAAGGTTTCAATATCATAGCTGCAACTCAATTTTTCAGCCTTGGCAGAAGCTACCCTCTTACATAAATCCAGATCTAGCCAAATTGGTTTATTTCCTCCAATGTGTTACGTGCAGTCTGGGCATCGTTCATGTTTGGCTGGTGTCTCCCTGTCCACTCGTCTAAATTCTAGTCAGCCTTCAAGGCCCAATCCAGGTCCACTCCACCCATGAAACACTGGCTATTTTCCACTCTTTGCTGAGGCCTCATTTCTGGATGTCTCTGGCATCACCGTGTGTACCACTGATCTGGCCTTTAGCACATGGGATTCATAGGATTAAGGGACCATAGAGGTCCTTTGGTTTAAGCTTAGAGATGAGGAAAATGAGATTTGGGAATGGTAAGCAACTTACCCAGGGTCATAGGCAGGATTTGAACCCAAGTCCGCTGACCCCAAATCCAGTGCTCTTGCCCACTGAACAACATTGCCCTGGATTCAGGAAGACCCACGTTTGAATTCAGCCTCAAATATTTATTAGCTGTTTGCCCCTGGGCAAGTAACGTAACCTCTGTCTACCTCAGTTTCCTTATCTGGAAAATGGGAATAATGCACCTCCCTCACAGGGTGGTTGTGAGGGTAAAACGAGACATTTGTAAAGTGGTTTGCAAACCTTAAAGTGCTAGATAAATGGTAGCTATTATCATTATTACTAACCACAAGTTCCCTGAAGGCTCCCCTTTACCTAGCACTGTATGCCCTTCTTCCAAAGGCCCAGCCCACTTCCTGCTCAGATCCCACCAAACTCACCCTGTGCCAACAGTTGTGGGCCCCACAGATCCTGGGTGAACATGCCCACTCCCATGGATTGCCATCTGGAAGGACCCCTGGGCCTTTCTGTCTGTCCTGATGCTCCATGTTAAGGACCCCTGGGCCTTTCCATCGACTGCAGCTAAGCTCTTCACTTATCTGTGCTGTCTTCCCCGATTAGAATGTGAACTCTTTGAGAGAGGGAACTGCCTCATTTTTCTATTTTTATTTCCAGTGCTTGCTTGGCGTGTAGTAAATACTTAATAAATGCTTTCCCACTCTGTTCCACAGTGCCTTCTACCTAGTATGCCCTCAAAAATTACTGTTAATGATAATTCTATCGGAAATGTCAGTGGGTGTGGGAAGAAAGAAACAATTGCTGTAAACCAGTGAAACCTAGTTTAAGTGCTGTTCACTTTTGAGCTACTTTTACCCTCACGTTCCTGGGAGTGTGGGAGCAGTGTTTCTTTGTTTTTTGTTCCTTCTTTCCTCCCTCCCTCCCTTCCTTTCTTTTTCTTTCTTCCTTCTTTTCTTTCTTTCTTTTTTCTTCCTTCCTTCCTTTTTCTTTCTTCCTTTACCAGTTTTAAAGATGGTGAAACTGATGGCCAGCCAGGGTTCTTTTCCCTCCCCCCCTCCCAAAACATCCTAACCAAGACAATCTCTCCCATACAGAAGGAAAGGTTCCAAGTCCCTCATGATCCTGGAGACCTGAGAGGAAGGTGAATCAGAGCTGAGGGCTTATCCTGGCCTCCTCTCAACAGGAAATCCTTTCTCTGATAACTAGCTCCTGGAATCTCCCTGCCCAGCCAGTCTGAGCCATCTGATCTCTTTCCCTTCATTCAGGTCACCAGGAGTGACAACCAGGGGCAAGGCACTTGAGATGGCTAGATTTCATTTCCAGGGCTCATCTCTTGCCAGGTGAATCCAGAGCCAGATTTCCTATCCCAAGTCTTGAGCCAGAAGGTTATGCCAAGTGGTATCAAAAATCCATCTCAGCATTAATTTCAGCTCCTTCCCTTTAAAAATAGCTCTTCTCAATATATTTATAGCATTTTTTTTACATTGCTTTGGGTGCATTCAAATCATCTGAGGCACAGGGAATATGGACACAGCTCTTTTCGACATCATCCATCCTTCCCAGCCTGGAAGAGGCATCAAATAAATTTCAGACTAGAAGGTGCATAGAAGAAACTAAATTGTCTTTTTCTCCTGTTTTGTTAACAAGTCTTACAGAAAATCTTAGCCCCTTAGGACTCTGCTGGGGGTGTAATGACATTTTTAAGGCAATTGGCCTTTTCTTTCCTTAACTCCAATCTAAGATATAAATTCTAATGTAGCCTTCTGTCTTTATGTCCTCTATTGTTCTGTGTAAATATTAATAATCTCATATTTACATAATACTTTAAGGATCATAAAACACATTGCTTACAACAACTCCAGAAGGCAAGTAGTATGTATAATCTCCTTTTAACAGATGAGGAAACTGAGGCTCAGAGGGGTTAAATAACCTGTCCAAGGTCACATAGCTAATAAGTGTCAGGAGAGGATTTGAACTCAGCTCCCCTGTCTCCAAGACTAGTGCTACAGCATGGTGAACTTATAATTTCTGATTGAGTGTATGTATATTGAATAATTTCCCAATTAAGGACTTAACATCAGGATTCTGGAGAAGATGAGACACCAAAATGTCTCCTCAGAGAGAGGAATACTTCCCTATTCTAATTTCCCTCCCTCCCCTAAGCCTCTCCAAACACTGAAGCCACTCTTTTTTCTCTTCTCTCCCTTGGGGAACCAGTGATTCTCCTCTGAAGAACAAGGCAGTTTCTGCTTTGAAGGGATATACGTTTGGAAGCTATGCCCTATCATCCTGGCCTGTCTCTGAAGCATGTTCCACTCTATGACTTTACCTCCCCCTTCCCCCATGACTTTTTCATCCATCACTTAGTACTGATTTCCTTCCTCACAAAAGGACCCCAGGGACACTGAAAATATCCAGCTGGATGAAGAGCTTGCCTGGTTCCCGGCCTCCCACAGGGTTCCCAACTTCCTCCCTGATGGGGATTTCCCAGGGCTGATTCAGAGGGAAGTAGCCCCAGAAGCCCATGCCAGGTAAGACCGACAGGAGAAGTGGGTGGTTTTTTGTTTCCAGAACACAGAAGGTAAATTGTTGGTTTTCTACCTGAACGTAAGGAGGACATACCTGTAGGCAGGTGGGAAGGGCTCGGTTAGCTCTCTTTCCCTAGACATTTCCAGGCATCTCCAGAACAGAAGAAGAACCACGTGGACTTTGTGTAATTGGGAAAGAGGGTAGAAGTGTAGATGCTACCCAGGGATGAGGTTGTTAGGTGTTATTAGTATAATGGGAGTAATCATGAACCTTCCCTTATTCCTGAATCAATGTGCTCTGGAATTGAACTTAATTTCCCTGGGGGAAGGAGGAGAAGAGACAACAAGCATCTATTAAGCACTTACTGTGTGCCAGGCACCGTGCTAAGCACTTGACAAATATTATCTCATTTGATCCTCACAACAACCCTGGGGGGTAGGTGCTGTTATTATCCCCATTTTCCACTTTTGGAAACTGAGGCAGACAGAAGCTAAGTGACTTGCTTAAGTATCTGAGGCTAAATTTGAGTTCAAGTCTTCCTGACTCCAGGCCTAGCAGCAAGCACTCTATCCACTGCACCACTACCTAGCTATCTCCTTGGGTACATCAAAGGGTCAGGAATTCTAGTTCAATGCTAAAGGATTTGGTGTTCTGAGATGATGAAATGATACCCTCATTGGCCACTTAGCCAAGAAGAGCCACCTGCTTAGTAGACTTTAAAAGAAGAGAAAACTCTTACTCAGATCTCTTCTTCATGTCTCTAAAATATGCAATATAAAACTATCTCTCTGGGAATTCTCTGACCCCTTCCTTCTCCACCCCCCTTCCTTCTCCACCCCCCTTCCTTCTCCAACCTTCCTCAGTGCCCCCCACCCCCAGCCAATCCCAGGCACCAATGGTGACTGCTTGTACATGGTAGCTAGAGAAAATGCAAATCCAGGTGAGTCTGAGTCCAGACCTTAAGGCTGGTGCTGTATTTTTTGCCTTGCATTTTCTCCCTTGGACAGAGGTGATTAAACAGTGATCTTGAGATCAACATTTCCATTTTAGAATGAATGTGAGAAGTCCAGAGCTTCTAGGTGCCTCCTTCAGTACTGGTTTCATTGTAGGAGGTATTCTCTGTAGCTACTACAAACTTCTCAGAGAAGATGGCCACTGACAAGAGGATAAGCTGAAGCCCTAGTATTTCTTAAGTGCCTACTATTCATTCATTCAATAAACATTTATTATCCTAATCATTTTACAAGTATATTATCTCATTTGATCCTGGACTTTGAGGAAGTTGTTTGAACAGTGGAGAATTGTTGTAAAAGTGAAATGCCTATTTGACAGTGTCACCAAGTGTCTCATGTTTTATCATTTTAAGTATCAACCTCACAGGAGAGTATAATGAGAGTTATAGGTTACTGTATTGTGTCTTAAGTCTTTTTCAATGTGTGCTGATGAATCTTTTGCATTTTAAGCATTTCCTCTTAGCAGAGGAAATAAATAACTGTCCTCTACCTGATCTATATTGTACTTTGGGTATCTCTCTATTCCCTTTCAGAGGGAGGAAACCATAGACAGGAACCAAAACTAAATTGTCTTTAAGTGATATTTCCTAGGACTCCCAGGGTGGGGATTCGAGGAGATGACAAGAAAGAGAATAACTTCTTTCTTTTGCAGCTGAGCTTCACCCTCATATGAATTTGGTCCAAATGAGCACAGAGAACTGGGGGGTTGCTCAGGGGGCCAACATTTTAGCTTCTCTGGGCTCAGCACTAATCTGTGATACGCTACTTTAAATGGTGTTAAATAGGGGAGGAAATCATAGATTTAGAACTGAAAGGAACCTTAAAGACACTTTCACCCAACACCTCATTTTACAAATGAATAAACAGAGGTTCAAAAATGTCAAATAACTTGACCAAGGTCACACAGGTAAAATGAGATTTAAAATCAGGTCCCCGGATTATAAATGCAGTCTGCTTTAGAGTATACCAAAAAGTTCTAAGAAAAGCGGTTCCCTCTACAGCAATAACATAGCTATTCATTTCTGCACTTGATTCTCAAAAGCTCAAAGCACATAAAGTGAAATAATCATCAAATCGATTTCATGCCAGTTAAAAAAAATGGAAGAGTTCAATGAGTTCCATTGACTTCTAAGAGTTCAAAGAGGTTTCATCAATGGGACAGATAGACAGGCAAGACCTAGAAGTAACTGAAGAGAGGTGCCTAGTGTTCCATGAATCCAAGAAGAAAAATAGCTGGGGGCCAAGGACTCTCTATTCTTACAGGAATTGCTGGGGAAAATGGAAAGCAGTTTGAAAGTAATTAGGTTTAGAACAACATATTATACCATATACTATAATAAGCTCCAAATGAATATGTAACCCAAATTTAAAAGGTCACATGATTTTAAAACATTATAAGGAGGCATGTAGAATAGCCTCAGGGAAGAATTCTTAAACCAAGCAAGGACAGCAGAGATACAAAGATAAAATAGACCATTTTGATTACCTAAAATTAAAGAGCTTTTGCAGGAACAAAATGTTGTCAAGAGAAGAAGCTATTGATTCAGAAAAAATCTTCGCATAAAAATCTGATAAGATCTACGTTCCAAAATACTTACAAAAGGGAAAGATTTTAGAGGGGGAAAATAATGAATTGAGATTAAATGAACAAGAGATATGATATTCCCAGGAGATAAACAGTCAAAGAATATGAACATTTTTCAGAAGAAGAAATGTAAACTATCAACAAAGAATGCTCCAAATTACTTATAATAAAAGAAATTGAAATGAAAACAATTCTAATGTTTCACCTTCAGCCATAAGGTTGGCAAAGATGAAAATGATAAATGTTAGAGAGGCTGTGGGAAGACATGTATAATAATGCACTGCTGGTGGTACTGGGAATTTGCTCAACCTTTCTGAAAAACAATTTGGAACCATGTGAGAAAAAGTCACTGAACTGTACATACCTTTTCACCCCATGATATTACTAGTATATTATTAATGTACATGATATATCGTAAGGAGGTCAAAGACAGAGGGGAACAGTCTAAGGGGTGCCCATCAAATGAGGAAAGGCTTAACAAATTGTGGTTTATGAATGTAATGGAATATTACTGTGCTGTAAGATATGACAAATATAAAGAATCCAGAGAAACTTGGGGGAACCTTTATGAACTGATACAGAGTCCAGTAATCAGAACCATGAGAACAGTTTATACAGGATTGTAAAGGGAAACAACATTGAGAGATATTAGAATTCTGATCAATACAATAAAAAATCACTGACTCCAGAGGACTAATGGTGAAACACTCCTATTTCCTCTCAATGGAGAGGTATTTGACTCTATTTGAAGAATGAGGCATAGGTTGTCAGATGTGGTTAATGTGCTAATTTGTTTTGCTTAGCTATATTTCTTTGTTGTAGGAGAGGGTTCTGTTGGCAGTGAGAAGGTGGGATGGAGGTGAGGAATATCATTGAGAAGTGATGTAAAAACAAAAAAGAATCAATATAACTTATTTTTTTAAAAGTTCACAGATCTTTGCCCTCATTATAGACCTTCAGAAAGAGCAACTGAAGCTCAGAGGCTAATCAACATGGCCAAGGTCACATAGTGAGTCCATGGTCCAGAGATGAAAACATGAATGCCCAAAACCAGTAACTCAGATTTCTATGGTGTTTTAAGGTTTACAAAACACTTTGCTCACAACAATCCTGTGAGGTAGGTGGGTGGAGTATTTTTATCCTGATTTTTACAGATAAGGAAACTGAGATTCAGATGTAAGCACTGGGTGACATAATTACTAAGTGTCAGAGCTGGTATATGAACTACAAGTGCACTTCTCTTTCTATTATGCCATGCTACACCCTAAAGTCCAAGTCTGCACAGCACAATGCCTTTCTCTCCACCCCCTTTTTTGTTATAGACAGGGATACCCATCCCTATGCTAATGATGCTCAACCCAGTGTGTCAAAGGTCAGACTCTGCCATTCCTTCCCATTCTGGCCATGTAAATTTAACCAACCCGTGCCAAATTTATAGCTCCACAACGCGCCTAATTTCCCCACATGTTCAAAGACACCCCTCTGCTAGAGGGTGAGCAGGCTCAGATCACTTTGGTCTCCATGAAGAAGGCTCCCTCCTTACCCCTCCCTTTCTGTCAGTTGTCTATTGCCTTCCCTGAAGCCTCAGAGTTGGTGGTCTCCCAGTTGATATTACATCTTGTCCTGCCATCCCTTCATGCCTGGAAGCAAGGACTTCATGGGATTGATCTCATGCTTCCAATGTAGGGAGAAGCTTTCTCATCTCCTCCAGCCTACAGGAGGTAGCTCTGTGCCAAGGTCTCTCCCAGGCTTCAAATGAATTTGCTAAGAACATGGAGTAGCCTCTTCTGCTTTTTCTGCACTAATGCTCTTTTCTATTTAAACAAGAGGCTATATTTTGGGTGAACCTTTTCACAGAACTGCTTGGTAAACTCTCTTTGTCCTACACACACACACACACACAGAGTCTCTCACACACTTACAACTTTTTATTATCTTTTATTTTCATGCTACCTTCATCTTTCAATGTTTCCTTCTCCCTAACCCAGAGAAGCCTCCCTTTTTGATAAATAATCAAAACAAAGAGAAATAAAAAGCAGTTCAGCAAAATGAACCAACACATCAACTAAGTCTGACATTGTCAACAGTGTTCCACACCACAGCAGCCCCTCCCACCTCTGCAAGGAAGGGAGGGAGCCCCACACTTCTCCGCATGCTCTCATATACCCACAGCCTGCCACAGAAGGTCTCTAACATTTTGTTTCAGAAACAGCCTTGCTCACCCAGTCATTAATAGCCCATACATGCTCTTTCACACTCCTACAGAGAGTCTCTGTCTCAGGCACATTCTCTGAGCTGATCTCTCTCTTGCCCATTCTCTCAAAGCCTGTCTCACATAATGTCTCACACATACAACCTCAGATACAGTCTCACATGTAGTCTCTGTCTTAAAGTCTCATTTAACTTCTCTCCCACAGTCTGCCTCACATACACATTCTCTCTTCTGCACTATCTCACTTTCAGAAAGTTTATCTCAGGGCTAGATTCTCCCAAGCACCCCTGAGCACTCTCAAATACTTTTCCTCTTATGGTCTCATACAAACATTCTCTCTCCTCTTTCATACTCTCATTCTTGTGTCTTCCTTCTCAAATAAATACCCCCAGGTGCTCCCAAACATACTTTCTCTCATCTGTCCTCGATTTTATACTGTCTCTCTCTCTCTCTCTCTCTCTCTCTCTCTCTCTCTCTCTCTCTCTCTCTCTCTCTCTCACATTGATCTCTCAGCCCCTTTACCTCCCACCCCCAACTCTCTGCTATTACCTCCCCTGGCTTGGAGCTACCCCCGCCACAATCTATTACTCTTCTCTCTCCTTAAGTCCATGCCAGACCCAGTCCTCCAGGAAACTTATTCTGATAGACAACTGCTGGAAATAGGGTCTGTCCACCACAGATATATCATCTCACAAAAACACTTTTGACAAAGGAGTATCAGATAGAAAAGGGGTGCTTGGCATGCCTATATGTGTATGTCTGTATGCACATGTGCATGTGTGTGTGTGTGTCCCTACTTACAGTCCACCATTTTGTCCTGTGGGTTTTGAGCCATTGTACCAAGACTCCCATCATGCTTGCAGCTCAGCTTTCCTTCCCATCTCCTCTCTTCCCCTCCCCCTCCAGCTCTTCAGCTACAGTTCTCTTCCCCTGGGAATCTTCTTTGCTGTCTTGGGCTCCTTCCCATCACACTGGAGCGCGTGATTTCTGTACCAGAGTTGAGCCAATCTAAATATTTATTCACTCTTTTCTGGGCTGGGGCTGCTTTATAGGCTGGAGGGGTAGGATGGTCAGGGGCCTCTCTTGGGGTAGATAGCTATAGTCGACCTAACTGGGTGGTGACAGAGAGGGAAGAGGGAAACTCCCAAGGGCAGCCATAGGCAGAGCTGAAAGACACATGGGAGTCACTGAGTGATGGGTTGGCAGCCTGTTGGGATGGCAACTGAGTTGAAGAACATAGAGATATCTCAGATAGTTCTGCTCAGCCCCTTCCAGAAAAGATAGGGTGAGGTTTAGGACAGATCACTCTCCTAAGGATGCCAGGTCACTAGGATGAGTGTCTATGAGCTCAGGTCACTCCTCATCACAAAGAAGTGGTTTATCAACTCTAAGCACAAATGTCCACACATCCTTAGGGCAGTCTCACCCAAGACAGAGGCTCTTTGTAAGGGGGCTGTGCCAGGATGAGTGGTGTTTCAGAGACAAGGGCCTGGAGTGGTGCCCCCTGGCCTCTAGAAAACTTCTCCTCCCCCAACACCCCAGTGCTCTGTCAGCCAAATCTCAAAGGTCGCTCCTGTCCAGACTGTTTTGTCAAACAATGTAGGGCTTTATGTGGATCAATTATGCCTCATTGTCTTGCTGACTCAGGGCTTCCCAGATCAAGGCCTTCACTCCTCTCTCTTGCCCAAGTTCCCAGCATGGAAGCCCCCTGCATCCCCTGCTGAAGTGACTTGAAAATTTTTAGTTAGGCAAATCTGATAATTTTCAAGCTAACCAATTTCTCATCATCTTAATGTATGAGACAAATAATTCCTAAGTTTTTTTCAGAATGGAGCAGAAAAAGAAAATGCAACTTCTAAGGTCACCGGTGACCTCATAATTGCTAGATGCAATGGTCTTTTCTAAGCCATCATCTGCTATGAGCTTTCTGTAACATCTGACATGTTTATCACCCTATCCTTATTGCTCTTTCCTCCTTTGGTCTTTCACAAAACTGCCTTCTACTGGCTTGTCTGTCTGCATCTTTCTTATCCTCATTTCTTGGTTCATAGATCCTTGAATGTTAGAACTGTAAGAGACCTTAATAATCATCTAATGACCCAACACCTTTATTCAATTAAATAAGCCATTGTTAAGCATCTATTAAGTGCCAAATAGGGTGCCAGGTGCTGTGCATGCAAAGAAAAAAAGTTCCTGCTTGCAAGGAGCATACATTCTACTAAGGGGAAATCACATGAACATAGATATATCAATACAAAACATATACGGGGGTGACTAGAAATGCTTTTTTTTTTTGGATGGGCAGGAAGCACTAACCACTAAGTGATCAGAAAAGATCTTATGTAAGAGGTGACACTTGAGCTGAGCCTCTAAAATAAATTCCACATTAGCCATGTTGTGATTTTTTAAAATCAAGAAAAATAAAGAGAAAAAAAATGCTTCAATCTGCACTCAGACTCCATCAGTTCTCTTTCTAGAGGTAGATAGCATTTTTTCTCAGGAGTCTTTGGAACGATTGTGGATCATTGTGCTGATTAGAGTACCTAAGTCTTTCGTAGTTGATCTTTATTACAATGTTGCTGTTTCTGGGTACAACATTCTCCTGGTTCTGCTCTCTTCCCCTTGTATCAGTTCATGTAAATCTTTTCAGGTTTTTCTCAATCATACTGTTTATTATTTCTTACAGCACAGTAGTATTCCATCACAATCATAAACCACAACTTGTTCAACCATTTCCCAATTGATGGGCATCCTCTCAGTTTCTAGTTCTTTGCCATCACAAAGAGAGCTGCTATAAATATTCTTGTATATATGGGTCCTTTTCATCTCCCTTTGATCTTTTTGGGATGTGGACCTTTTAGTGGTATTGCTAAATCAAAGGGTATGCACAGTTTTACTGCCTTTTGGGCATAGTTACAAATTGTTCTCCAGAATGGTTGGACCAGTTCACAGCTTCACCAATACTGTATTTCCCAATCCTCTCCAGCATTTGTCATTTTCCTTTTCTGTCATATAAGCCAATTTGATGATGGGTATAAGGTGGTACCTCAGAGTTGTTTTAATTTGCATTTTTCTAATTATTAATGATTTAGTGCATTTTTTCATGTGACTATTGGTAGCTTTTATTTCTTCTTCTGAAAACTGCTTGTTCCTATCTTTTGACCATTTATCAATTGAGGAACGGTTGAGCTGAACCCTGAAGGGAGCTAAGGCCTCTGAAAAGCAGAGGCAAGAAGAGAGAACTTTCCAGGCATGGGAGACAGCTTGTACAAAGACATAGAGTTTGGAAATAGACTATCATGAGCAGGGCTAGCAAGTAGGGTAGTTTGGCTGGAAGGGAGAATACATGAGGGGAAGTGACAAAAACTAGCCTGGAAAAGTGTTTAGTGTCAAATTGTGAAGAGCTTTGAATGACAAAGAGAAAAGCTTATATTTTATCATAAAAGGAATTAGGGAGTCACTGAAGCTTCCTAAGCAGGGGGATAATATCATCTGACTGTGCATTAGTAATATCAATTTATCACAGTTAACATTTATAAAGTGCTTTAAGATTTACAAAGTACTCTTCATATGTCTTCTCATTTGATCCTCATAACAACCTTAGGAGGTTATTATCCCAATTTTACAGATGAAGAAACTGAGGGAGAAACAAGTCTGAGGCAGGAATTGAATGCAGATCTTCTTGACTCCAGGCAATGAGGTGGCGAAGTGGATAGAGCCCCAGGCCTGGGGTCAGGGCTCTCAGATTGCCTTCAGTTTTTGTACTTTTGTACATGTTGGCTCTCCCCAGCAGAACGCATGCTCTTGGAGGCCAGGGACTCTTGTTTTGTCTTGATGTCATCAGTGACTAGCTCAATGCCTTTTACTTATTAGGTGCTCAGTAAATTTTTGTTGAACTGGAATACAGTGGAGATGATAGGAGGAAGCCGTATGGAAACAGGAAGAAAGGAAGAATGGAAGGAGGGAAAGAAGGAAGAAAGGAAAGAAGGAAGGAAGGAAAGAAGGAAGAAAGGATGGTAAGAAGAAAGAGAGGAAGGAAAGGAGACAGGGAGGAAAGGTGAGAGAGAGGGAGGAAGGGAAAGAACAAAGAGAAGGAAGAAAGGAGGAAGAGAAGAAAGGAAGGGAAAGGAGGAAATAAAGAAGTGAGGGAGAAAGGGAAGGAAGGAAAGAAGGAAGGAAGGGAAGAAAGGAGGGAGGGAAAGAAGAGAAGAAGAGAGGAAGGGAAGGAACAAAAGAGGAAGGGAGGAAAAGGGGAAGGAAGGGAGGAAGTAAACTTATTTATAGGAGCAAGTTGTAATTACTTAGCCTGGCATTCAAAGTCCTCCATATTTTTTGACTGCAATCTATCTTCCCTGAAGAGAGAACTAGAAGCAAAGAGGGGAAGCTTCAGAGGCAAATCAGGGCTCCATGCTATAGCAGAGGGAGCTCTTGGTCAGGCAGAGGTTGGATCGCATGGCTGCTGAGGTCCCTTCTGACTCAGATTCTATGACTATATCTTATACTTCTCTTTCCCCCTAGTGTGCCCAGAACAATGTCCTCCCCGTACAAAGTAGAAGCTCACTAAGTACTTACTGATTGATTGAAAAAAACTGCCCCAGTTTCTCTCTAAAGGCTGATGGGGCAAAGAACCCTAATCATTGTTTTGTCAAATGCCCAGAGTCCTAAATACCACTGGGGGTGACATGGGCCAGGAGTGGGACCTGAAATGACAACCTGCTGGAAGGCCTTTCCCTGCTACAGTGGAAAAGTTGCTACATTTATAATCAGAGAACCTGGGTTCTAATCTCATCTCTCTACTTACAATGTAACCTTAGTCAAGTCCTTTCCTCTCTCTGAGCCTCTGTTTCCTCATCTGTAAAATGAGAGAGGTTAGATTCAGAGACTTGAAAATCAATGATCACTTGATCCCAGACAGAGGAGAAAGTCTGAAGGGTGCTGAAGAAAACAAGGCTGTAAAGATGTACAATTCTCCCCAGCTTCTACCTTGCCTTGCTCCAATCTGCAGAATTAGGTCTACTGAGGCTATAACAAGAGGAAGTGCGCTTAGAGGAGGGACACATGTAAACTCCTCGTGGGCAGGGACTGTTTCATTGTAGCCTCGGTACCTAGCAGAGTCCCTAGCGCAGAGTGAACATTTAAAAAATGTTTGTAGAATTGAATTACCTTCCAAAGTTAGAAGTGGCTCTCAAATTCTCTGACTACAGGACCTTGGAGAGGTCACGGCTTCACTTTTCTGAACCTGTCTCCTCATTAATAAAATGGGGATAATAAGATTAGAACTGCTGGAAAAGGAAATGGCAAACCACCCCAGTATCTTTGCCACAAAAACCCCAAATGGGGTCGTGAAAAGCTGGACATGACTGAAAAGAGATTGAACAACAATATTAGAACAGCTTACCTCAAAAGGAAAGTGCTTTGTAAACTCTGAGGCAGCACGTGAATGGGAGTTACTTCATACAACAATACGAATAATGATGCTGGTGGTAGTGTCATGACTGGAAAATCTTCTGTGGTGAGCTACTTGGGGGAATTCTCCTAGCCTTACAATTCTGAAAATCTCCTTAGACATCCATAACTTCCTACCTTAAGCCTTAAAGTACATTAGGGGCTCTGGGCCTGGATTCAGGAAGACCTGAATACAAATCCCACTTCAGAAACTGCCAAGCTGTGGGACCCTGGATAAGTCACTAACTACTGTCTGCCTCAGTTTCTTCATCTGTAAAATTGGGATAATAATAGCACCTACCTCCCAAGGTTGTTGTGAACAGAAAATATTTGTAAAGCACTTTGCAAACCTTAAAATATTATATAAATACTAGTTATTATTGTTTTCCATCCATCCCAACTTCCCCTTGGGGAGCGCCACTTATATATCCGCACACCTACACCCACACAGCCTTTCCCTGAATTCTCCAGTTGTTAGTGCCCTCTCCACTCCATCTGGAATCACTGAGTGTACTTTGTATTTATCTGGGTTCATGTTGTGGTGTTCTCTCTCCCTGCTTAAACCTCCAGTAGAATTGAAACTACTTAAAAAAGCAAGGACGACTTCTTTGTAGTACCAGGCATATAAAGTACTTTGCACATGATCTTAATTGCACAATATATTAATAAATGCTAGTTGAGCTAAACTGAATTGAATAGGGGGAGCTAGAGCATATCCTGAAGTTTCGCCTCTTTGAACCTCCAGCCCAGTCCCCTCCAAACTGTCTTTCAGTATTGTGTACCTTGCTTTCTCTTCTACCAGCACCCACCACCCACTTTGCCTCTAGCAGTAAATGTACCAATGCTTGAACCAGGAAGAGTTGTTATGAACCTGCTTATTCCAGGCTTTGGTGGGGGGTGGGGGTGGGGGGACCTCAGGGTGTGGTGGTAGGAACAATGACTCCCAAGTTCCAAGGGAAAAGGAACTGGATCTCACTGCCCCATGGAGGTTTTCCAAAATTAACCCTTAGAAACTTTTAGCAACAACAGAACTAAAGACCTTGCCATGCTAAGCCCAAAGATTCCTCTTTTGAGGGGAAACTGGGTGGTGCCCTCACTCCCTTTTATGTGCTAATTGCCAACCCTGTATTCTGCTTCCTAGGGGCACTGAGAGAGGAGGAGGAGTTAATGAATCAAGTCTATACCGGGTGCCCCTGAGGTACATAGACCAGTGTACAAGAGCTGTTTGGGAGGCAAGGGGTAAAAGAAGATTGGGTACCACAGTTTAGAAGGTCCCAGTATGTTTGGGGACACTCACAGGGAAAATGATTGAAGAAAGAAGAAAGGCAGCAGAGAATCAAGTACTTGCCTGGTTCAAAGAAAGGGGAGAGTTCTAGGCAGACTAAGACAAAAATCAGAGAGTCTAAAGTGGTGCTTTAGGTTGACATAGGAGGGAAATAACAAATATTTACATAGAGCCTACTATGTGTCAGGCACTGTACTAAGTGATAATATTGACAAACATTATCACATTTGATCCTCACAACAACCTCCAATGTTATTATTCCTTTTTATGGATAAGGAACTCGAGGCAAACAGGAGTCAAGTGTTTTGCTCAGATTCAGGCAGCTAGTGTTTGAGGCCAAATTTGAACTCAGGTCTTCCTGACTCCATGTCCATTTCTCTATCCACTGTACCACCTCACTTCCTTTAGAGGCAGCTGCCCAGAAGCCCTGGGCTCGAATCTCAACTCTGCCCTTTGCCCCCTATTTGACCTTGGGCAAATCACTTAACTTCTCTGGATCTTATTTTCCTCATCTGTAAAAGGAGAGGTGATGATAGCTGACCGCTAAAGCCCTTTCTAGCTCTAAATCTAAGACCCTCAATCAAGAGCCCAGGGTCTCAGGCCTTCCATAGGTCATCTCATATGCCCTGTGTCACTGTCTAACTTACTACATATTGGTTGCCATGGATGAGAGGGAAAGTGGAGGAAATATCTCCACTTTAAAAAACAGACAAAACCAAACCACAAAACTCCAAGAAGTCTCTCCCATTAACCTTCTATCACAATGTGATTTTTTTGTCCCCTGTGAACTTAGGTAACCATGAACTTAGTTTGTATTGAATTAATTTTCAATTCATAGATCCATAGAGCATCAGCACTAGAAATAACCTTAGGCGTCATCTAGCTAGTTCTCTTAACATTTCTGTTGTTTTTATTTTGATCATTCCTTGTACTTTCCAAACCTTTCCTATCAGTCAGAGGTCCCCAAAGGCATTTATACCTCCTTTCTCTGATCTCTCCCCTGTATATAGGATAAAGATCATAAAGGCCAAATGAGTTTCCATTCTCCCTAAGTCATTCAACAGACTCTAGCCTTAATCTGGCCTAAGTGACATTCACCATGTGTCTCTTTTGACTTTGGTTTCACCGCAGGTCTCTTCAGTCAGCTGGCCTCAAGAATCATCTTTGGGAATCTCAATGAACCCTCCTCCCCAATTATGCAACTCTCTTGCCTCTGTCCCAGCCATCCTTGTCCAGTCAGCCAAGTTGGGACATGACTCACCCCCTTGTCAGCAGCTAGTCCCATTGCCCCCTTGAGGGGGAAGGGAGGGAAGGGAGGGAGGCTGAGAGCCTCCAAAGCATTTACAGGAAAAAGATGAGTTGGAGGCCTGAGGATATGGCTGTTATGAGGTATGGATTATTAGATGTATATATAATTACACACACATGCGTCTGATTACATAAGAGGGTTATTATGAGGAGTTTATACATTATGAATTGGAATTATTGTACAGAAAGGATTTAAGACCCAAATCCTATAGGGTCTTTATCTGAGGGTTACTATATGTAGGACAGCCTTGCCCATAGGCTTTGACTATATTGAATTTGTATTGACTCCATTCATAAGTAACATGTATTCATATCTCAGAGAGAAGGAAAGCTCAGCTCTAAATCCTATGATCATACCATCAAAGTTCATCTAGCCCAACCTATATGTGAGCAAGAATCCCTTCTAAATACTCTCAACAAAGGGTCTAATCAAATCTTTCCTTGAAGATTGAGAGATGGGGGCAACTCATTCATTTTTGGACAGCTCAAATTCTTAGGAAGGTTTCCCATATCTTGACTTGCCTCTCCATAGCTTCCACCAACTGATTATGCCCCCTGGGGCCATGTATTACCAGTCAACTCCTCTTTCTTTGGACAATCCTTAACATTCTGGAAGGCTATTCAAATCCTCTCTAAATTTACTCTGGGCTAAATATTCCCAGTTTCTTCATGCAAGTCTTATTTGGTATAGCTTTGAGTTGTCCCACCAGCCTAATCATCTTCCTCCATTTATACCCTAGATTAAAAGTCCATCTCTAGTCCTCACTCTCACTATTCCTACCTTCCTTCCACAATAATAAGAGAGGAGAAAGAAATCATTCTCAACTAAAATGTCAGAGTCATAGGGTCTCAGCATTGGATGGGACCTCTGAAGTCATCTAATCTAACTAGTATCTGAAGCATTAATTTCCTCTAAAACATTTCAGACAAGTGATTATTCCACTTTTGACTGAATAGTTGGAAAACTTACTACTTCCAAAGATAGTCCATTCTACTTTTAATCATTAGGAAGGTTCTTTCTTATACTGAACTCTTTTAATCACCAGGCTCAGAGAACATGAATATCAGGCTGCAGCCAGCAGTAAGGATGTGAGGCCATGGAGTCCAATCCTATCACTTTGCAGATGAGGAATCTGAGGTACAAAGAGTTTAAATTACTTGCCCAAAGTCACATCCAGTAAATGTCTGAGATGGGGTTTGAATAAAGGTCTTCCTGACACCAAAGTCTGGCACTCTAACCTCTATACTGTGATAACCCTCAAATTCCTAATGGAACCAAACAAAAATAGAGAAATGAGAAACAGGGCATTTCATTTTTCTTCAGATCTACTGTTGAATATTCATTAGGTCCTTTCATAGGATCACAGATCTAGAGCTGCAAGAGATCTATTTTAACACCCTTATTTTACAGGAGAGGAAATTAAGGCACAGAGAAGTTAAGTGACTTGCAAGTCACAGAGGAAGGGTTAAAACTTAAGTCCTCTAACTTCAAATCCAAGTACTCTTTCCACTGTTTATATACTTTGGACCTGGAGCATAGGAGCAGGCTTTATCTTCCTTGTCATTCCAGGTTAAACACGATAAAGGGACAATTATGATAATATTGATTCTAAGACATGGCACAATGATGATTATTGCATAAATTCTAGGGCATGTCACACAGTGGATAGGTCATTTTTATTACATACCAATTTCTAGACGTTAGAAGCTGGATGGGACCTTGAAGGTCATCTGGCTCTTTTTCAACCATCCATTTTATAAACGATGAAACTAAGGCCCAGACAGAGGTTCAGTGACTTGCCCAAGAGGTCATACAAGCAGTGCTAGAACCAGTATTTGAACAAAGGTCTTTTGACTCCAAACCAGTTTTTTCCACTTTACCCCAAAGCAGGTATGTTCTATGTATTGTGATGATTATGAGACTCATACTTCAACACTGTGATCTCCCCCTATACTTCTAATCAAAAGTTTAATGAACCACTGTGAGAAAAAAACCATTCTCAAATTAATACTCTTCTGGCAATAAGCCTTTACAAACTGAATGAGGGTCCATCTATCATAAGATCTATACTTTGAAGCTTTCCAAGTTGAACCAAACTGTCCCACTGGCATAGCCTTTGTACCTCTATACCACCATCAGGCATTAAAAGGAATGTTTGAGTGGAGATATTAGAATTAAAATATAATGGGATGCATCATAGGTGAACAGGGTGGTTCTGGCATCGAGGTGGGCCTGCTCTGGGCCAGGAAGCAGTCAGAGGAAAATGGAAAATTGGGTTCACTATACTAAGGGCTGTGAGCTCATGGTACCAACAATCCAGTGGAGTTTCTGAAACTAAACCTATTGAACAAGAAGAGAGTTTAGCAAAGAAGAATTTACTCTCTCTTTTTGTTTTTGTCAGGGTTAAAGTAACAAGGTGAGATTAGAATTACTCTTATATTCTTCTAACCTTAATTGCAGATTTTGCTGGTTGACCTTGGGTCAATCACTAAAGACTCTCTGGCCACAACCAAAAGGGAAGGAAAGTGCTTTTAAAAAGATGCTTCACCATGAAACATAACTAAGTTCCTAACTCCATTGTTTCTCAGCAGTTTGGGAAATCTTAAACACAACTTCCAGAAAGATGTGCATACACAACAAAACCAAATATTCTCATGGCTTTCTCCATCAGAGAAAACTAGTTCCCCAGGACAGAACTTTCTAGTGAATAGCACTCTGGCCCCTCATATTCCACCCCCCCCCCAAAAAAAGGAAGCAAGGGGCTGGAGACTCCAAGAACCAAACGAGCAATAAATCCAAAGAAAAAGTCAGCTATCCAGCTTCAAGGGAGAGAGTCCAAAGTAAACATACTTCCATAGCCAATGGACAGGGGAAAAAAAAAGACCTGGGCTTCCACCATGAGTGCCACTAAGGTCTGCCTTAGTAAGTAAGAGAAAGCTCAGTCTCCCTTTCCAGTCCCCTTCGCCCCAAATTCCCTTACTTGCATTAGCAAGCAAACTGAAGCCGCCAAGTTTATGAAGCACCAATTTCTGGGTCAGAGGCTAACTTGAAAAAGACTTTGTAAACCTGGATAGCAAAGCCCCAGGCTCAGAGGTTGCAGCACATCAGGGGTTAAACAAGCTCAATTCAGATGGACTCTGCAGCTGGGCCTCGGGCTCTCGGGGCTACTCCCCCAATTCCCTGCCCCCTGCTCCCATCCCACTCCTCTTGCCACGGCCTCCACCCCCACTCTCTCCATTCTCCAGGCCTCTCCTCTCCCTTTCCTCCAGGGCAAAGCAGTAAAAAGATTAAGTGTTGGCAGCAGCCAGTGGTTGTAAAAACTAGGCCCAGCTTCCCCATCCCGCCCCCTTTCACCTCGGCTCCAGTGCCTTTCCTAAGACATGATCGACCGCTATAGGGAACAGGAGGCTCCCACTGCACTGGGAAAGCCTCTCTCTAGAATTCCTGCTCCTGGGCTTCCAGTGAAAAGTACCTGGGAAGGTCCAAGGGATGAGAGGAAGCTAAGCAAGAGGGCTACAGCAGCCCTCTGGGGCCAGCCTGTGGGTAGAAGAAGGCTCTGAGCCAGATCTGAACAATTGACAGAGAAGGAGGGCTGGATTCTGTTGTTTCTGAACTTCAGAGAGGTCCCATCACTTCAGAGCAGAGTGCCCAGGGGCTGGCCATCCCCAGGCTTTTCTTCCCAAAGGAAGTGTGAAATGGGCAGCTTTGGCCCAAATTTTCCCACTTCCAACTAGCCTGCTTGGTCACTGCTAGACCTTGGGTTACTATGACATTCTAGATCCCACCACTCATATAGTGATAGGGTCCTCTGAGGGTTTTATTTTACATAGCCAAAGTTCCATGAGGCACGGGCTTGAAGAGAGGTCTGAAGGGATGTCCTAAGACTCCCAGCCTCTCTGATCACCTCTTGGACCCCAAGGAGCTTTCATGCCACACGGGATGAGGAGGTCAGAGGGAGCCTTACATTTCAACTTATCTCTCCACCTATTTTATTTTTGTTTAGGATTTCTGCTTGGCTATAATTAGATACTCACCACAACATCTAAGCTGACTAGTTTCTTCCCTCCCTCCAGCCTTCAAATCCCAATTCTTTCCAACTTCAGGGCTAGGCCCGTCTAAGCCTCTGTCTCCACTTTCTACCTCCCTCTCTCCTCCCCAGTTTAACCATGTCTCATCCTTGGACAATGCCAATGGGTATGTCACCCCAGGAAAGCTAATAGTAGTATGGACTGCCCAATGCTCCCTGAAGGAAAAAAAAAAAGAATGTCTCTCCTTCAGGAAAAAAGGGCAGAGTCTGGGTCACTCTTCCCAGGTGTAGTGGCTGGCAGAATTAAAACACTGCTTTAATCCAGAACAAGATAAGAAAGAGTGTGTCTACTGCTATAAACAAATTCTGGAAAGAACCATGGGGGAGAGTGATAGACCATTCTTAATCTCATCCAATTTCTTCATCCTTTATGGATGAAGAAAACAGGACCCAAAGCACTTTATCTAAAGTGCCTTACAAGTGGTATATTCAGGGCACCAATGGTCCAATCCCCCTTTCTCTCCCCCCCTCCACCCCATCCTGATTCCTTATCTTGTTCTTGACTGGATTCCTTTTCCAATTCCGATGTAGTCATAGAAATTTAGTATTGGAAGGGACCAGAGACCCTTTAGTAAAACTCCCTCATTTTACAGGTGAGGAAACTGAGGCTCAGAGAGATTAAAATGACATTCGGAATGTCAAACAGCTAAGCTGTTGCAGAATCAAGGTTGGTCCTTGATTCTGGTCCTTAGCCTTGGAATTCACCACCCCACCCCACTGGTACAGATGGAAGGAATGAGGTTGGTGGTGATGTTTTAATAGGTGAGTAGTTGTGTGTGGGGGGGAGGGTGGGGGGGGGGCGAGATTTAGAAGGCAGAGGTCTCTTTCCGAAATCCCTGAAGGGAATGTGTGTATTGGAGTTAAAAGGAAGGAAATTGAAGCAGGAGAGGACTGGTTTGAGTTTAAGAAGGAGAGGAGAGAAGACGAAGTGAGTGAAAGGGAAAGAGGAGTCCCAGGTGAGAGGGAGGTAGTGCTGGGGGTTGGTCCCTCACCCTTTTGAAGTCTGCAGTGAAGGAGATGAGGGTCCCGTCGGGTTTATGCAGCTCCAGGCTGATGCAGTCTGCATCACTGTCAGCCTGCAGGCTCTCCTCCGTCACCTGGCCATCTGGCAGCCGCACCCGGACCTTCAGCTCCGACAGCCCCGAGGACCCCCCGGCCGGCGCCTGCAACCCAGGGATCAGCAGCAGCAGGAGCAGCAGCTGGGGAGGATGCGGGACTCTGCTCCCGAGGGAGCGCATCCCCGGGGGCAGCAGAAGCGGAGTCCACCGCTCCCCTTCTTAGCCCGGTGGGCCCCCTCCTCACCCCCGACGCACGGGTCGGGGGAAGAGGAGTTGCCAAACTTCGGCTGAAGTTGGTACCAACTTAGGAGCTGGGAGTAGGGAGGGGAGAGCTGGACCCAGAGGGGGCTCTGCCTCTATCCAGCGGTACGCGCTGGGCACATGGGCTGAGCCCGGGAATGCTGCCAGTGCAGAGAAACCGCGCGGCCGTATCAGAGCGGGAGCCCCCAGGGCATGGCCGGTTGGCCAATCTCTCCCCAACCCAGCTGTTGCCTCTGTCCCCCACTCCCGCCCGCTTTAACTCGGTTCTGCACTTTTCATTCAATCCCCCGTCACTTCCTTCAGAAAACAGAAACCACAAGGACCTGCCTTAAAGAGACAGCGCACCTCCTAGTCCTTAAAGGGCCAGCTATGGTCCACGTAGCTGATCCCCAGAGCTTAGGCAACCTGCGGGAGGGGAGGCGGGTAAGGTTAGGGCTGAGTATGCCAATAGGGCGGAGACTGGGAGGGGGCAGCTGGAAAGAACTTTTCCCACAGAACTTTCTCAACTAGCGTCCCTCCCCGGTGTCTCAGTCATCTACTGGGGCGGTGTCAGGATTTCACTTTTTTGGCATATCTTTTACTTTCAGCCTGGGCGGGGCCGGTGGGTTCAGCTTTTTTCCCCTTAGGACAGCGAAAGACTCCTCTGCGGACAGACTGCTGCAATCTGCCTCCATCCACCTACTGTACTCTACTGATCCTTCCTTATTTGCCTGGCCTCCTCCCCTTCCCGTTACCTTCTTGCTCCATACACAGTCCTCCCTGTCTCCATCTCCCTCTTTCTCCCTCCCTTGGGTAGCACTACCCGAGATCCACGAGTAAGGGCATTTAATGAATTGAGGATCTCTCCTAGAACAAGCTGAACATACCTGGGCATAATTCAGAGATGCCAGGCCATGAAGCGGGGTTTCCAGGGGTTTGGGCAACTGCCGATCCACCGCCATCCCGGGAAACGGAAAAGTACTCAAAGGCAGATTTCCCCCAGGCTTCCAGGAAAACCTATGGTTGATTTTTTTTTCCCGTACTTTAGCCAGTAACTGGACTAAATGTCTGGGCAGTCAAGTTCTAGTTTAGACTTTGCATCATTCTAGCTGTATGACCTCGGAGAAGTCATATCACTTCGATCGGTCTCGGTTTTCTCATGTGTGAAAATAAGGGGAAAAATACCTGCTCTTGCCTACAGTAAGGGGGCAGTTCTGAGGATGAATGAGAATCTCTGTTAAAATGCTTGGAGTTTAAAGTGCTAACGATTACTGGAAAAAAGCACTAGACTTGGGATCCGAAGATTTCGGTTCTAGTCCCAGGTCTGATATATACTAGTTGTGTGGCCTATAGGGAAGTCTCTTATTTTCTTGGATTGTTAGTTTCTTCATCTGCGAAATGGAGATAACAGCACAGCACTACCTTTTTGGATTGTTTTGAGGAAACCACTTTCTAAATGTAAGTCACTATCTGGGTTATTATTATGAAACAAATATAAAGGATTATTATCCCGCACTTCTGCATTGTGGAACTTCAAAGGAGACCATAAGATACCTTCCTCCTCCTAAGGAACACAGAGTCTAAGTGAGGACACAAAACTAATACAGATGAAATTATGCTAGGACAATCAATAGAAGACAGAATATAATTTAGTTCCAGAATGTGTAATACTTTGAGGGAGTCCTGCCCTTGGTTGGAGAAGTGGAAGATGGAGACATTCTTTCACTTTTCCGATTATGCAGTGTCCCAGAATCCCCAGGGGAAGGGGCATGTGGCCATTGACCAGAGCTCTTATAAATTAAATCCATTTTTTTTTCCTCCTAGAAAGTACTATATTTCAAAGAGGCTAGATCTATAGGGCTCCTTTGTTTGTCGACTTAGCCTTGGAAATGGGATTTCCTGAGTGTATCTACACATGGGCCTCACCCACATTTCCTAAAGTCTCCACCCTATCCTCATGATCCTTACGTTATCAGCATCTATCTCCAGCTAGCTGTTTACTGTACTTTTGCCTGGAATGCAACCTGGTGTGTGATGACTTCCTGTATTAAATATGTTTGTGTGTGTGTGTGTCCCCAACATATAGTGGGTTTTTGTTTTTGTCTATCTGAACCCATCAGTCCCAGAGCAAAGTCCTAATGCTGGTGAGATTGACTCCCACAAGGTGAGGAGAAACCAGAGGTGGGCTTTGGCCTAAATGACTGTTTCTGTCTCTATTCCATATTCTCTTCCCTTTCTCTTCTCTTGATCTCCCTCTTCCTCCTACTTGACCCCTCTACCTCTCCATATCCATCTTCTATGGCTGGATAACAGTCACAATAAGTAGCATTTATACAGCACCTACTATGTGTCAGCTACTGTGCTAAGCATTTTACAAATATTGTCTCATTTGATCTTTACCACAACTCTGGGAGGTAGGTGCTAGTATTATCCTTATTTTACAGTTAAGAAAACTCATGCAAACAGAGGTTAAGTGACTTGTCCAGGGTCACACAGCTAGTAAGTTTCTGAGATCAAATTTGAACCCAGGTCTTCTTGACTCAAGGGCCGGTGCTCTATCCACTGCACCACTGGCTGCCTAGATGGGTCAAACAATTGGTGTACGTGAATGTAACAGAATGTTCTTGTGAAATAAGGCATGATGAAGATAATGAATAAAGTGAAGTGCGGGAAACGTTATATGAACTGATAAAAAGTAAGCAGAACCAGGAAAACAATGTATACAATTACTACAATCATGTAAATGAAAGAAAGAGAAACAAAATAACTGAAACTGAATGCTGTAAAATTATAGTGACTGAGCCTGGCCCCCAAGAAAAGATGGAAAAGCACCTCCCTTTGCATTCTCTTTGTAAAACACAGCATAGAATGTTAGACTTTTTCAATATGTTACTTAGTTTTGCTGAACTTTTTATTTTTTATTTTATTTTTTTTGGCAGCTGGGTTGTACAGCGGATAAAACCCTGGACCTGGAGTCTGGAAAATGGGGCTAATAATAGCACCTGCCTCCCAGGGTTGTTGGGAGGATCAGATGAGATAAGATTTGTAAAATGCATTGTAGCCCTTAAAGTGCTACATCAATGCTAGCTATTATTATTTCTCCCTCTTCTTTATTCCTAGTTATAAGGGGTAGCTCTCTGGGAGGGGGAGAGAAAAGGAACACATTGGAAAACGTAAGTAATACCAAAACAAAAGATAGCAACACAATTGAATTTTTAAAAGCAATTCCAGCTCTCCCAAAGTGGATTCCCAGATACTGGAGGTCTTCAAAAAGAGGATAAGGATGATTTGTTTGGGATATTTGCCAGGGGCTTCGAGCTTGCGGCAGGGATTAGACTAGGTAACTTCTGAGTTCCTTTCTAACTTCTGAGTTCCTTTCTAACGGGGGTTCTATGATTCTAAGACTCTTCTAGCTGATATCAGTCTCTCATTAACTGCCTTCTATTATCAGCTGACTTTTTCATGTGAGTGATTCTTATCTCCTCATTGAGATTATAACGGAGTTGGAGGGCAGGGGTGATTCACAGAGTCTTGCCCAGGTTGGCTCAGCCTGTTCTTGAGGGGGTCCTCAAATCTAGCCTATGTTGCCTCTTCATGGGATCTTGGACTATGATATTCTGGAAGGAGGAAAAGAGTGGAAATGGAGAGACAAGAGATGAATGAAGCGGGGAAAGGAAGGACAATGAATGGAAAAATGGGGCAGAAAGACCAGAGGAGACCCATAGTGGAGGATTGAAAAGGAGATAAGGGCAGAGCAAATTGCCCTCTGAATGAACTAAATTCAATTTCCCTGACACTAAGTAGGCTTTACCTAAATCATCGGAGACTCAGTGATGTCTATCCTGCCTTCAAAAATCCTCAGAGGAAGAGAACTCAAAAACTTAATTATATAACCTAGGACTTTTCATGAGAAATTCTTTATGCACACTCTCTATCCCTCTTACTAAAGTTAGAGCGATTCAGAAAAATTATCAGATTTTAGAACCATAAGGAATGTTTGAGATCATCCAATACTCTCTCTTCATTTTACACATTTGGAAATGGAGTCCCAGAGAGGTTGAGACTTGCCCATGATCACATCGGTAGCACACTGCAGAGCTAGGGCTTGAACCCAGGTCTTCTGACTTCAAATGCAATATTCCTTTCACTGTACCAGTTCTCTCATCTCACTGGGGTGGGGAAACTACAAATCTACCTTCTAAAGTACTCTGAGTACCTTGAGTTAGAAAACACGCATATACACCGCCCCCTCCCCCACTCCACACACACACCCCCTACTCTTCTTGGCTATGGTTACTCCTTAAATCGTCCAGTTTTCTGGGGCTTGAGATCTCTGTTTCTGAGATGCAAGCAGGGTAACCTTCTTTCCTTTGTTGAGGAAGCCTCTAAGTCAAAGGAAAATAAGTGTCATGCTCATCAGCCAAACCCTAGGGGATTCAGACAGCATTCTGAAAAAGGACAAGAAGGAAACTGACCCAACTCACTAGTAAGATAGATGAAGTATGTATATGTGTGTATGGGGAGGGAGAAGAGGAGAAGATGGGAATGGGGGATGGGAGGAGGGGGAGGGCATTGCATTTTCATAACAGCGGAGAGACTTTTCTTTCCATTTATTTTTTGTGGTTTTGTGTGTTTGTTAACCTTCTTACACTAATCGTATTACCACCATGTCTTTACAGTTAGTTCGGTCTCTCTGGATTGTTGAAAAGGAGAGGAGAGATTTCAGGCTTGGAGAGGAGGGGGTGGGACTTGCCTTTCTGACACAGAAGCAGGGCCCCAAGTTTCTGAGCACTTCACTGTGGGAGTAAAAGTGCAAATTAGTTTTATTAAACAGCATGATTTTTATTACACACAGCATAATTATCAGGTTATGTGAAAAGATAAAAACTGCATAGGGAGAAATGAATAGGGAGGCCTCTGAAGGAAAAAAATCTGACAAAGGTTATGAAGCTAAGAGGGGGTCAGGAGACACTTCACTATCCCCACACAGGTATCCCAACCCTTGACACACACACACACACACACACACACACACACACACACACGCCAAGGGGAAGTTTAAATAAGGGTGGGGTGAGTCAGTAACTCCAGGAACAGAGGAAGGATGTTTTGTGTCAGACTTATTTTTGGCCGCTGTTTTATCTCCTCCAGGAGATTATCAACTTCTTGAAGACAAGAACTATGTCCCATTTTCCTTTGTATCTCCCAGAGTGCCAACCACAGGTTGTTGTCTTTAGAAAGGACTTACAATGTTTAAGTGAATTGAATTGATTCCTCATAGAGCTGGAAAGGAATCTCCAGTGGTCACTGGATTCATACAGTTAGAAGGAAAAGGGAACTTCGAGATACAGTCCAACCATATCTGACATTTTACAGGCTGGGAATAGTAAAGAGATACCCAGGGTCACATAGCTCATTCATGGTAGAGATATGACTCTGACTTAGATCTCTTGACTCCAGGGCATTTTTCAAAGGAAGTAATCTTTTGATATGACAGGACTTGACCTAACTGGTTCGAATAGAAAACAACTTCCCTCTTTACCTGTTAGATTCCTGGGTATCTTTTAAGTCACACCTTAAATGCCACTTCCTCCATGAAGCAGTTTCTGAGGATGGCCCCCAGCTGCTCACACCCTTCCCCACCAAATTATCTTATTTATTTTGTATATTGTTTGTACATGTTTTCCCTGATAGAATGTTAACTCCTTGAGGGCAGGGACTCTTTCTGTACTCTTTGCAATTTCTTAGATGAAAGAACTGAGAAGAGGATCAAGAAGATTTGAAAGATGAATGGTACAGATGGTTATTGGGCACAATATCCTTTTCTTTAAATAATCAAAACTTAGTGAAAAGATTTTTTTAAAGGTAGGTATTTTAGCCCAATTGTTTATTGTTTTTGCAGAATGGGTCTTTTGATATGGCTCCATCACTGTTTGTGCAGGGAATTGAGTGTGTGTGTATATGTGTATACATGTTTGGCCTGGACAGATGCCACGTATGATCCACACCATTATTTATTCTTTCTTTCTCTGACTCTCTTACTGAAAGTCATTCAGTGAATTGTCATTTTGCTCTGACACAAACACAACAACATTCAGGCTAGAGAAGTAGGTGGTTTAAGTCCTCAGCCTGAGATTTTAGCAGAGCTAAGATTAGAATCCAAGAGCTCCAGTCCTCCTTATCTGGCTGAGAAGAAAATAATCCTTACCCATTGTTGTGTTGAAAAGGAGTTTTCAAAAAAGATCAAGATTTGATCCAGTTACTTCTTTTAAAGTTGAGCTAGGATCACAAAATGTCCATTGAAGGGTCATTTCTAGGAAGGCTGGAGATTCAACCATCTCTCCTTAATTTCAGTGCAAGAAACAAAAGACGAGCCACAATTGTGTGTGTGAGTGCATGTGTGCACATGTGTGTATGCATGTGTGTGTGTGTGTGTGTGTGTAATCATAGGGTCTCCATACTCTCATGACAGGAAATTCTTTTCAATGTGTAACCTAGAATCAGATGGCCAGATTTACATAGAGTTAGATCAGACCAAAACTGTCTTGTAGAAAAATGAAATATTAAAAAATACTTAAATATAAAAAAGAGCATTTCCATACACATGGCAGAACACAAAAAGAGAATCCTGCATGAAACCAAAATTTTCTAATTCCTATTGCTAGCTTTTGTGTTGAGTACTATCTGGGGTCTCTATTTCAGTCAGGTTGGCTACCATCTTCCCATCAGAGTTCCAAGGCTTCCCCTTAGGGGTGAAATGTCTCTTTCTTTAACAACATTGGCTTAAGCCTCCATTCTGGGTGTGTTTCCCTTACTGTTGGATATGAGGCCTAGTACCCTGTTTCCATTTAACCAAATAATGTCAATTACCTTTTAGAAATAGAAATTTAATTAAAATATATAGTAAAAACAGAAGTATAGACATTTTTTCTCAACACTCAGCATACTCTTCCCCACCAGAATCTCTGAGAAGATGGGGCCCAAACTTAGCATAATTTCCATATAGCATTGCTCCTAGTAAGTTCAAATTCAAATGCAGCTTTGCTGCTGGAAGAGTGCTAGTGTCAGCTACTTCTGGAGTTGGGTCTGAAGGTTACTCCTCAGGGCATTGATGTTGGGTTGGCTGCAAAACCCAGTATAGACTCTTTCTACTTTAGGACTTCTGAATCCTGAGACTTCCAGACTCCTGGATGGCTCGCTTTCCTGATCTTTTGAAACTTACAAAGTTGCAGCCTTCAATTTCTCAACTTAAAATGAAAGAATGAACCAAAGGAACTGAGACTCATATTCCCATGTGAGTCTTAGAAGGAGAGGGCTTAAGGCATTAACTCTTACCAAAACCAGCAGCACAGCAGTCTTATCAAGGGCAGAGATACAAAGAGAGAAGCTGGGGCTAACTTAGGCCTTTTGATGGCATCCCTAGTTCTGGTTCCACAATTGCAACTAATCAAAGAGGCTGCCATTTACAGACCTGAGCTAGTCACAGAATGTCTACACCTGCTCCAAAGATTCTGCAAGACATTTCAATTAAGCATCATCAGGACTCTCTCAGAAGGCCAATCTCCATATGGGGTATTATATCAGAAACACTTTGAGCAGTGCAGTCACCCATTATTCCTCTTTTTTTAAAAAAAAAAGCACATAAATTCTACATGTTACTTTAAAAACTGTCCTGCTTATCTCTGCTTCCTTCTGAACTTCCTTCTGTTTTCTTCTGTACATTTTAAAAGTGTTATGAGCCTCATTTTTTTTGGTATCACTATTTCTATACCTCTCTCTCCTGACAATCCTCCTCTTTCCCCCATCTCACAATGAAAGAGGGAGAGAAAGAAAAAAAATCCTTGTAGCAAAAAAATACAGTCAAGCAAAACAAATCCATGCAGTGGTCATATCGAAAAATTGTGTGTGTTTTTGCATTTTGTGCGTTTATCCCCTCTCTGTCAGGATATAGGTAACATGCTTCAACAGAGGTCCTCGGGGGACAGGATCAGTCATTGCATTGATCGGAGTTGAGAAATCTTTCAAAGTTATTTTTCTTTGCAGTGTTGTCCTTGCAAAAATTGTTCTCCTTGTCAATTCATGCTACCCAGTATTCTCTGAAATTGTCTCTCTTGTCATTTCTTTTGTGCAAAATTATTCTATTACATTCATATACCATAATTTGTTCAGCCATCCTCCCAACTGTCTAAAAGGCAACCTAAGGCACCCTCTTAGATTCTAGTGCTTTGCTTTTCTTCCCCCTCCCTCCATCCCTTTTCAATCCTCTCCATGATCAGGAAGTTTGCTTTACTTGTGAATGTTTCCTACCAGATATTATCCTACATGTTAGGCCCTACCCCCTCCCTATCCCTCTTTATTTCCTTATTGAGTTTGATTTTTTTTTACACCAAATTTTGCAAGGGTTCAACCCTTCTTTGTCTATTTTAGATAAGACTAAGATTCATCCCAACCCTTTTTTCCATGTTTGCTTACTCTCCTCATGCACCCCAATTATGAGATACATGTTCCATACCTTCCATATCCTTCTTCCTTCCTAGACCAGTATGTTCCTTTTACCCTTCCTTATATTTTGCTTCTTCAAACCCTCAGAACTAGTCTACCCCCTAGGAGTTACGATTTTCTTATTCTAGTCCCTCAATACCCTTTGAAGACATTAAGGTTCTGAAGGTGTTGAAGTCTAGGGGTTCTGGGACCCCGAAATTCAAGAACAAGCGATGCAGTTCCGGCCTTGAATTAATTCAACCTAAGCCTTCTTTCAGCCAAAGACAAGTTTTATTAGAACACCAGTTGGGGTGGGCGAGATTTTAAAAATTTGCACTATTGTCCAGATTTTAAGACTCTGAGCATTTATGATGCTTGTATTGACAAATGGGCCAGACACTTAAGGAATCTGAACAATTTAATGGGGGGTAAGATGGACCTTATATATAGAAAGACTGTGGGAAAAATCTAAGAGTGGCCAAGTAGTCTGGGGTGACTAGGAGGTAACAGAAGGACCCAGAAAATGCTAGGGATGTGGGCCAGGTGGGAAAGTCCAGGGGCTTTTCCTTTTTTGGGTCCAGATCCCAAAGGCATGGTCTTTTCCTTTTAGTGGTTCAGATCCCATCCCTAACAAAGGGACACAGATAGTTCTCATTTTTTGTAAGTTCTGCAGACCTCTATGTAAAGGATTTTTATGGAATGTGAATTGCCCAAAGATGCAGGTAAGGGAGGGAGGGAGGGAGAGAGGGAGGCAGGAAGAGGGCCTTATAACCATGGAGGGAGGAGGCTGGCATTCTACTTTTTCCACCTCTGGACTAGCTTGTAGGCTATATATAGAAATGGTGATTTCCAGTTACACTGGAAAGCTACTCAGCTCTAGGGCTAGCTTTGCTGATTAAAGGGTCCCTTTTTTATTGTCCTCAGGCATCTGGTTGACCTTTTGTACAGATTTAGGGTTAAAGAAATCAGAGATTATAGTTTTTGTGGCATTATTATTATTTGATCTTGTGTGAATTTTAAGGTTTTTCTGGGTCAGGTATATTGGAGTTGGTTGGTCTACCTCTCGTTCAGGGGGCCATCTTGGCCAAAGTCCTCGATTGTTTTCTAATTCCATGAATACCTAAGTAGGAATCCCCTCTACATCTGTTGTTGTTCAGTTGTGTCTGACTCTTCATTACCCCATGGACCATACTGACCATGAATGGTTTCTTGATGAGGATACTGGAGTGATTTGCCATTTCCTTCTCCAGTGGTTTATGGCAAACAGAGATTAAGTGGCCTACCCTGGGTCACACTAGCTAGTAAGTGTCTGAGGCTGGATTTGAATGCAGGTCTTCCTGACTCCAGGCCTGGTGCTCTATCCACTCTGCCACCTAGCTGCCCAGTAGGTATTATAGAAATGCTTATATTCTTCTTCCCCTTGTGAATTTGACTTTTTAAAATCGAAGCATAAGACATTTATTGGATTTCATCTTATTAGATTGAATTCAATGCTCTGGCCTATCAAGATCTTTTTAGATTCTGCCCTTGCCATCCAGTTTGTGTGTTGGTAGGGTGGAGTGAGAGGGATGGATGTGCAGAGCCAAGTTGGAGGAATGATAGAAAACAATGCAGCCAGCTCCTCTATACAAACTTCTCCAGACAGATCTAGAAAATGCACCTGACCAAATCCTGATGAGGAAATCCAGAAAAAGTCATGAGTCCTCTGTCTAGCCTGGCTTGGCATAAGGAGCCACAGAGAGGTCTGCGGACACTGGGACAGGTCAGGGCAGGAGAGCTCTTCACTTGGAGTGTTCCAACACCCAGGGAAAGGCTGTGAATCAGGGCAAGAGGAGATCCTATGCCTGTGTAAGTCAGCTCCAAACCCGCACCAGGACATTGTGATGGAGATGGGCGCAAACTGGTGGTTGTGTTACATACTCGCCAGTCGCAGATCCAGGGTAGAGTGAGAAGGTGATCTACTCGGGTCAGTAGTGTTCCTGGGTGGGAAGACACTGGGCAGTGTCCAGAGAATAAAGAAAGTTCAGAAGCCAGCAGCTGCTGTAGCTTGTTGTTGTTCGTCTTTTATTTTCCAAGAGGGTCAATGACATCACAGGTTGATTTCTTGACTTGGATCTATGTGAGGCAGAGTTGCTCCAAGTTGTCATTCTTATTCACTCTTCCAGAGTCATTGGAGTCCAGTGGCAAGACAAAAGTCAAGACAACTGGCAATGGCTTGGATTGCAGTGGATGACCTTGGTGTCTTTGATGTCTGACCAAGCTCTAAGCCAGGGGTGGAATACCTGGAGCCTTGGGACCACATATGGCCTTGAGGTTGAAGGTTCCCCACCTCTGTCTAAGCACTCTACAGCACCTGCTTCAGCCAGTAGTGGTATGGCTCAGACCTCAGGTACAAAGTGGGGTCTCACTTTCAATATCTAGCCCATTCTACAGATTGATAACCAGAGCAGGAATCCCAGACAAAAGGGAAACCTAAAATTCTGGTTCCCTGAGCCAATAGAGCATTGCAGTTGGCTAATGGGGTTGGAATCCAGTATCATTTTACTCTTGCTCAGACCCAAACCCAGGTTGGAAACTTGCAGAGCTCACACCAGGGCAGACAGCGACCAGACTGTGCCCTGATTAGGACCACTTTGGGAGCATTGAAAGTTTGCACATCTTCAGCCTGTCTCTGAGATCCTGGAACAACACAAGCCTAAATGCTCCAAGAAAGCAGGAACAGAACCAGCCCAGACCTTTCCTCCAGAAGTGCCAGGGTTCCAGAGAGAGCCTGGCCCAAACATCAAATCCAAAAGTCAGGAAGTATGGTGGAAGAATGAGCAAACAAACAAAGCAAACAACCCCACCATCAGGAGCTCTTTTGGTGACAGGGATGTTCAAGACACAATGGCAAAAACAATGACTCCAAAACATCTATAAGCAAAGCCTCAGAGAAAAAATACAACTGGGACACAAAATCAACTAGAATTCCTAGAAGAGATGAAGCAAGAGTTAATAATATTTTTATATGTAACTTCCATCCTAAAACCCATTGGTATGGAACTCTCTCTTTATTGGTAAAGGTAAAGGCCCTGCCCTGTGTGAGAGGTAGAGCAGAGTTGGTGAGAAGCAAGAGCTTCAGTTCTCAATCAGTCCCTTTTTGGGGATCCTTAAAAGCCAGAGTTTTCTTTGAGACTTTGGGGAGTTTCCCCCTTGGGTGAGCTCAAGGATACTCCACTGAGAACAAAGTAACTCATCTTAACCAAGAGAGAATGTCCTAGATCTCACTGAAGGTTAAAACTCCCTGAAGTCTCTAGAGTAGCAAACTGGGAAAAGGGATGTGATAGAGACTACCCAATCCTCTGATGTTTTCCTATAGCAGCCTGAGATGGGGTTGGCCTCTTCCATCTTCTCTCTCAAAGCTGGAACCTGACTCAATACTTCACTTGAGGAAGACTCTTGCTTAAAGAGTCCCCAAAGTAGGATTGGCCAAGAACTGAAATGACAACCCCATTCCACCCCTCACCCTGGTCAGGGTCTTCATCTCCATCAATGAGAGAGTCCCATACCAATGGGCTTTGGGATGAGGGTTACATATGGATGGGATGAGAGTGTTTGAGGAAAAAAAAATGGAAAAGAAATGAGAGCTATGGAGGAAAGAATTGGAAAGGGAATTAACAGCTTGGCATGAGATGTAGAACCTTGCCCAGGCAATGAACTATCTGAAAAGAAGAATGGACCAACTAGAATCCAAAGATTGACTTCATGAGGTATCGAGACATTTTTTTTGGAGGGGGGAAGCCAGGGAAATTGGCATTAAGTGACTTGCCCAAGGTCACACAGCTAGTAAGTGTGTCAAGTGTCCAAGGCTGGATTTGAACTGAGGTCCTCCTGACTCCAGGGCTGGTGTTCTACTCATTGCACACCTAGCTGCCCCTTGGTAACAAGAAATTCTAAACAAAGTCAGAAGGCTGGGAAGAAATTAGAAGAAAATGTAAGGCATCTCATAGTAAAAGCAACTGACCTGGAAAACAAATTGAGGGGAAAAACATTTAAGAATCATTGGATTATCTGAGTGACATGACCAAACAAAGAGCCTAGATATCCAGTGTATTAGCTATGCTTCCCAGCTTTTTGTCATCTGCAAATTTAACAAGTAGACCTAGGGGATTAGAAAAGCCCTTGTGTAGGAGATGGCACCTGAGCTGTGCTTTTAAAGAAGTTAAGGTTTCTGTGAGGTGGAGGTGAAGAGGAAGTGCTTTCCAGGTATGTGGACAGAGCACTGAGCCTGGAGTCAGGAAGACCTGAGTTCAAATTCAGCCTTAGATACTTACTGGTTGTATGATCTTGGGTAAGTCACCTAACTTCAGTTTGCATGTATTTCCTTAACTGTGGGAATAATAATAGCCCCTACCTCCCAGGGTTGTTGTGAAGATCAAATGAGATAATATTTGTAAAGTTCTTAGCATAGTGACTGGCTGGCACAGAGCAGGAACTTAATAAGTGCTTCCTCCCTCCCTCCCTTCCTTCCTTCTTTCCTTCCTTTTTTCTTCCTTCTTTCCTCCCTTGCTCCCTTCCTTCTTTCCTTCCTCCCTCACTCCTTTCTCTTCTTCCTTCCTCACTCCCTTCTCTCCTTCCTTCCTCACATGTGGTACCACTTATACAAATGCAAGGAAATGGGGGATAGAATATCATGTACTCAGAACAGCTAATAGACCACTTTAACTAGAACCAAAAGTACTTGAAAGAAAATAATATGATATAAAACTACAGAGGTGAATGTGGAAGACTTTAAATGCCAGACTGGGGAGTTTTCATTTTATCTTAGAGGCAATAGGAAGCTACTGAATATTTTAGAGTAGGTAGATGACATTTGGCAAATATGTGAAGGATGAGCTGGAGAAGGAAGAGGAACTGAGGTAAAGGACCATTAGGAAGCTACTGTAATAGTCCAGGTGAGAGGTTATGAGGGCCTGAATTAGGGTAGAAATTGTGTGAAGGATAGAAAGAAGGGAACAGATGAAGGAGGTATTGTAGAGGTAAGATCTAGATTCCACAAGACTTGGCATTTGATTAGCTATGAGAGTTAAGGGAGAAAGAAGGTGGTGAATTCTGGTGTGTAGAAGAATAGAGGTACCATTAACAGAAATGGAAATGTTTGGAAGAATGTTTTTTTTTTTTTAGTGGGGGGAGAAGTATAATGTAATGAGTTCACTTTGAGACATGTTGAATTGGAGACACCTCTGAAACATCCAGGTGGAAATGTTCAGCAGGTAAGGTGGGGCTGACACTGAAGAGGAAGATTATGGCTAGCTATCTTGATTTGGGAGTCATCTGCATGAACATGTGGGAGCTGATGAGGTCACCTAGAGAGAGAGAGAGTGAAGAGAGAAAAAGAAGAGGGTGCAGATCAGAGGCTTTGTAACACCTACATGTAGTGAGCAGGATAATGATGATGATGATAAAAGACTATATAAATGCCAAGCATTACCATCCAGCAAAGGAGAGTGATGAGGGGCAATCAGACAGGCAGGAGGAAAACCAGGGTCACAGAAACTAAAGGAGAAGAAAAATGTGTCTAGGAGGGAGGAATGGGATTGACACTATCAAAAGCTGCAGAAGTCGGATGAAGAGAACACTATGTGAAGCCATTAGGCTGTTTCATTTTTGTCTTGGTATTCTCAGTACCTAATGCAATGCCTGGCACAGAGTTGGCACTTAATAAATGCTTTTTGTTTGATGAATTGATTTAACCGTTAAGAGAATGATAGGAAATTCACTCTCTCCCAAAGGAATGCATTCTTCTTTTGGACAGCTCTAATTGTAAGAAATTTTTCTTCACAGGGAACCAAAAACTGCCTCTGCAATTTCAACTCTTTGCTTTTTCTGGGCAATGATTTAATTAAATATTCATTAAGCACCTACTATATGCAAAGAATTGAAATCGAGGGTCACCTAAAAAACAATGGAGAGGCACTCAGTGGACACAAACAGCCTGAAACACATTACAAAGGAGAAATAGTGTAAAGGATGTCCTCAAAGATCGAAAAGGAAAATGAGCTTGTCATGTGGTAAGAGTTAACCTATGAAACATCGGGAACTGTATTCCATTGGTAATCTCAATATGTCAAGGGAACTTGAGAAAGGCCAATATTAGTAAACTTATCAGAGGACGTGGACATATCACACATGATGGGCAAACCAGAAAGGGATGAAATCTGCATTGTTGGATGAAATACCCGTATGGCTGGTATAATAGTTCCATTTGGAGGAAATCCAAGGCACTAAATTAAACCCTGGAGGAAAAAACAAACAAACAATCTTTGCCCTCGGTAAGCTCCCAGATATAGTATGTACATTAATAAGTATAGTGCAAGGAAAATTGAAGAGGGTGAGAAAACTAAAAATGGGGGGACCAAACATAACAAATGTGATCCCTTGTCTATCCCAGTGATGTCAAATTCACATAGAAACAAGGACCACTAAACTATACATAAGGATCCTTGTGGGCCACATATTGAATATTTTTCATTTACTTTTTGATCTGGTTTGGGCAGCATTGGGAAGTGCTGTGGGCCACAAGTGTCTCCTGAACCGAATGTTTAATAGCTCTGGGTAGATGATGCCTTTCAGGTATTTGAAAGTATCTCATGGTTCAGCCTAATTCTTTTCTTATCCAAGCTGGATGTATTCAGTTCCTTCAAGTGGTCTTCCAGGGACAGTCTCCATTTCCCTCATGATCCTTGATGCTATCATCCAGTCTATTGATTTCTCTCTTAAAATTCGACTACAGGGGCTGCTGGGTGTCACAGAGAGTAGAGCACTGCAGGAGGACTTGACTTCAAATATGGCCTCAGACACCCACTTACTAGCTGTGTGACCCTGGGCAAGCCACTTAACTCTGATTGCCTTCAAAAATAAAATAAAATATGGTTACAAAATTGGCACACATATTTCCTGATTGGGTAACCTAATCAATCAGACACACAGCACAGTTATTACCGCCATCATCCTGGACATTATTCTTTGGACATTCTGGACATTATGTTAACACATCCTAAGGTGATGTTAGTTTTTTTGGGTTGCCACATTGGACTCTTGACATAAACTGCTGAAATTCAAGACTTTAAATTTCTATCTGCCCCTACCTCCCTAAGGGTAGCTAGGTAGTACAATGGATAGTGTCGGGCCTGGAGTCAGAATGACCTGAGTTTAAATGTGGCTCCAGACTCCTACCAGCTATGTGACCCCGGGAGAATCACTTAACTTGTCTGCTTCAGTGTCCTAACAGTAAAATGTGGATATAATTGTATGTACCATGTGAGGATCATTTGTAAAGCTCTTAGCACAGTGCCTGGCACATAGCAGATGCTTAATAAATATTCCTTTGCTTTGATTTCCTTTCCTTTCTTCCTTTCTCTTCCTTTCTTTCCCTTTCCCTCTTTCTTTATCCTCCTTCCTCATTTCTTTTTTCCTTTCCCTTCTTTCCATTCTCTTCTTTCTCCTTCCATCCTTCCGTCCATCCGTCCTTCCTTCTTTTCTTCCTTTCCCTTCTTTCCCCTTCCATCCTTCCATTCATCTACCCTAAAATGTGCTTTTCACCTTCCCTCTTATAGGATACCTTCCTAGGACTTAAGAATGTGATTCAATCACTTCCCAGACTTCTCTTTTTTGCGCTAAAAAACAAACAAAACAAAAAACCCCAGAGCAAAACAGTTTCTTTTGCCTTTTCTCCATAGACACAACTTTCCACAAGCCCTTAGTCACTTTCTAGCCTCTCTTACTTTGGCAAGCATGCCTGCTTCTCAAAGTTGTGAAGCCTGACTTCTCTGATTGAAAATCACCGGGGCTCATTTGAGGGCTCCCTAGTGCCTCTGAGCTCACCTAAGCTGTTTTCATTGGTTAAGGCTTGTACAGCATTCTCTTGTGATTCTTTCTTTTCTAGAGGATAATCCCAATCACACCTGCCAAGGGCAGATGAAGACTTCAGGGCTGCTATAGAATATATAGCCTAGAGGTCTCCATTTATCTAGTCATTGGGTTAATCCTGGGTAAACTGGCACAAAACTAGCAAACCTACTGAGGGGCAGAAGCGGGAGGGCAAGCAGGAGTTGGCATCTTGAATTTAAAAAGCCAGCTCTCTTTAGGGGAGCAGTGGGCCTGAAATTTCAGCTTCACCACTGCCTTGTTGTCAGGGGGTGGGGCTTAACATCAAAGAAACTGTTGCCTGTCTCAGTTAGGATGACAGAATCCTTACACTGTTTCAGGAAGGGGGAGTATGTGTAGCACCAAGTTTGTAGCTTCTCTCTTCCTCCTCTGGAGCTCCTCCAATTTCTCCTTGTCGTTCTACCTGGATCAATGCTACACAACGAGTTAGCCTTCCAGCCACCTGCCTGCCGTCTGTTCCAGCATCTCCAGTTCTCCAAAGCTGCAGTGGCTTCAAGAGTATCAGAAATGGAGTTAGCTAAGGTTAGGACACAAGGAAAGCTGTGTGGGGTATGTTTCTAATCTGCCAAGCAGTGCCCCAGCCTCTCTATTCACTCCTATCCCCTGTGACCTTTGTTCCATACTTCATCTGCTTCCTTCAGTTAACTTGGGCCCACCAGAAACACTGACTTATCAATCTAAGGGCTAGAGAAAAAAGAACACATGCATGAGACACGGAGAACTAGAATAGAAGGGAGGAGTTCCTGTTCGTACGATGAGATTCTGAGTCCCCATGGGGCAGATCTGATCCCAGAGATATGGAGCAAGTAAACCATCAATGCTTTGACTACTTCTTTGTCACGGGTGGGTTTCCTAGGGAAGGTAAGCTTCTCACTCTAAGCAACCTTTGCCATCCTTTAACTTTTTGGATAGCTATACCACACTATTGATTCGTGTTGATGTTCCACTAAGATCTTCAGATTTTTTTTTCATTGATTACTATCTGACCTCAAAGCCCTTTCTTCCTGCTGTCATTCATTTACTTTTTTTTAAAATAAGCATTTACTGGATGCCTATGATTAACTTTTTACTGTGGGTATACTGAAGAAGTACACAATGAGGTTCTTTTCCTGTCCTTGAAGACCTATTCTTCTTTCTCTCTCCTTTGTGCTCCTTTTTAATCTGTCTCCTTCCTTCCTCTTGAGGACTCACTGAAAAGGAAGTACTCTGTTCTCAATCTTTATCCCCAGAGCTCTGATACAATTTCCTCCTTCGGTGCATTTTCTAGGGCAGATTGTTGAACCCCAAGGGCCGATATGGCGTCCCAGCATGCACTTCACCAGTAAAACTGGGCAAAAATCAGACAGTGCCAATTAACAATAACGAGGATCCCTCACTGCCCAGGCCTGTTTTGAAGCTTTGGTAATTAATACCTTTGCCATCCTTTGGGTTCCTGGAATGAAGAGCTCTGGTTGCCTCAGGCTATTGCCAGATAATACCTTATAATCCCTCCCAAAAGGTTTTTTTTTTCTGTCCATTGTACTGATGGAAAGACTGAGCTCTAGGAGTTAGTAGTGGTGTTGGGACCAGAAATCAAGATTTTGGATTCCCAGTCTTCCAAAGTAGTAAGAGATAATAATTTACATATACCACTCTTCAATCAGCTGCCCAATTTATTGGTCCCTGCCAGAAAGGCTGGACCAGGTGAGATGCCTATCTGGCTGATGGATGCCCTTAGCACCCTTTTCCCAAGTCTGCACTCGGATTTGGAGAGTAAAAAGGAAGTAGAAGCTAGGGCAGGTGGCTCCACTTTTTTTTTTGGAGGGGGGAAGGGAGGGCAATTGGGGTTAAATGAGTTGCCCAAGGTCACTCAGCTAGTAAGTGTGTCAAGTGTCTGAGGTTGGATTTGAACTCAGGTCTTCCTGACTCCAGGGCCGGTACTCTACTCACTGCCACACCTAGCCGTCCCAGGGGGCTGGCTCTACTTTCATCCCCTCTCTTCCCCCAACCTTATGTAATTTTCTTGTTCCTGGGGTGAGTAATTGGACATTTTGTATTCTTACTGCAGTATTATCTAGGCACTTGATGAATAGTTGCTGAGTGAAAGAATTTGGCCAATGATCTTTAGGAACTTACATTTTCTATAAGAAGGCTTTCTTGACCCCTCTCTATGCTACTGCCTTTCCTTTGTTGATTACTCCCAATCTATCCTGCATAAGGGCAGTTAGGTGGAGTAGTAGATAGAGCGATGGCCCTAGAGTCAGGAGGACCTGAATTCAAATCCACCCTCAGACACTTACTAGCTGTGTGACCCTGGGCAAGTCACTAAACCCTGTTTGCCTCAGTTCCCTCATTTGTAAAATGAGAAGGAAATGACAAACCACTCCTGTGTCTATGCCGAGAAAACCCCAAATGGGGTCATGAAGAGCTGGACACAATTGAAACAACTCAACAATAACAAAATCCAATATGTAACTTTTTTGTGCCAAGTTCTTTGCATACAGTCTCTCCCATTAGACTGCAAGCTCTTTGAGGGTAAGGACTGGTTTTTTGCCTTTCTTTGTATCCCCAGCTCTAAGCACAGTGTCTGGCACACAGCAGGTAATCATTAAGTGTTTATTCACTATCTCCTCCCTAGGCATTGTCTAGCCTCAGTTTAAAGGGAGGAAAACCTTTTATTCAGATGCATAGTATATGTTGGGCAGGAGCAAGCAGGAACAAGGAGGAAAAAGGGTACAATCTTTGCTCTCAAGGAACTTATATCCTAGCAGGAATATGAGAAATGTTTATGAAGAACATACAAGTTAGAACAGATCAATGCCTAACCAGGGCCACCAGACTGGGGTTAGGAATTAGTGAGGGAGGAATTATCTCTAGCTTGGGAGGTAGTGCCTTGGGGTAGTGCCTTCCAGACTTGAGTGGTGATAGTGGGGTGACCTAAACAAAGACATAAAGGAGAGGCAAGGCAGGATGAGACTGAGAAACAGGGAAATGGGTTTAAGTCTGGTTGGAATGTAGAATTGGTAAAGGGGAGTAAAGTGAAATAAAAGTAGAGAGGTGAGCTGGAAACAAAGTCAATAGTTAATAAACATTTATTAATCACCTACTATGTGCTAGGCACTGTGCTAAGAGCTCGGGATACAAAGACAGGCAAAAAAGGGATTTTGAGGGGTCCTTAATGCCAGATTAAAAAAGGTCCCCCACTGCATCCAGGGCCATCTTCGATCATTCTGATCTATATCTGGCCACTGGACCCAGATGGTTATGGAGGAGAAAGTGAGGCTGGCAACTTTTCACAGCCCTCCCTCCCTTAAATCCAGTTCACTTGCACATCAAAGCATCGCTTCCCTAATTTCTTGGTCCTCTTCTCCCCGGGTGTTGTCTACAACAACAACATCATCATCATCATCAAGAGGTTTGTATTTTATTCTGTAGGCAATGGGGAACTCCTGAAAGTTTTTTGAACAAGAAGGTGGTATGGTAAATATTCATATAGTTTACTTTGAAGGTGATGGATAGATTCAGAGTGAAGAGCCTGGAGACAGGGAAGACAGTTGAGGGGAGGGATAATTAGGACCTGGATGTGAGAAATGCTATGGAGGTGGAATCAACACTCAATTAGATATGGGGGATATAGGACATGGCAGTCAACGATGGCTCCAAGGTTTTAAGGCTAGACTAGAAGATGATGCCAGGCAACAGTAGAAATAGGAAAGGCAGTTTCAGAGGATGGGGTGGGATGAAGATGATGAGCTCAACTTTGCGCATACCGAGTCTGAAGAACTGGTAGGACATCTAGGATTGGAGGTCCAATAGGTTGTTGCAATTTTGCAACTAGAACTCAAGTGAGACTAGAAGTAAAGATTTAAAAATAATCTGCATAAAGATGGATGGAATAGGTTAGATTGCCAAGGGAAGGGCTGCATTTCCTCTATAAAACATATAAGATGATATGATATGATATATAATGCAAATAATATTATTATTAATATAGTAATACATACTATATAGTAATATATAGTAAGATAGCATACTATATTGTTAATAATATTACACATATACATCATATACATACATATTGAGAGAGAGAGAAAGTGAGAGAGAGAGAGAGAGAGAGAGAGAGAGAGAGAGAGAGAGAGATCATGGAGGTTAAGAGCAGAGTCTTGAGGGATGCAGTAGGTTTAGGGGGAAAGATAACAACAACTATAAGAACAGCCTGATGATGAAATTTATATGGTGCTTTAAGATTATCAAAGCACTTTACACATATTATCTCATTTAATCCTTACAAAGACCCTATAAAGTAGGTGCTATTTTTATCCCCATTTTACAAATGGAAGAAGTTAAGTGACATCATATAGCTAGTGATTGACTGAGCTGGAATTACAGTTCAGGTTTTCCAGATTCCTTGAAAAGCATTCTATTCCCTAATACCAAGTTGTCTCCCATAATTAGGTGTGTTTTAGACATTGAATATGAGATATTTTGGGACATCGAGGTGGTGATGTCCAGCTGGCATTTGGAGTTAGAGAACTGGAGCTCAGGAGAGAAATAAATGCTGGATATAAAGATTTGGGAGTCCTTTGCAAAGATAGGTGAATTTATATGAGACATGATGAGATCACCTAGAGAGAAGAGATAGAGAAAGATAGAGAAGAAGAGAAGGCCCAGGAGAGAACATTGGGATATAGGGGGTGGTACATGGGTGATGAATCTTCAAAGGAAACCTAGAAGGATTGATCCACTAGGTATGAAGAGAATTATAGCAGAGCAGTGTCATGAAAACCCAGGCAGGAGAGAGTATCCAGAAGCAGTGGAATAATCAACAGTGTCAAACCTTGCAAAAAGCTCAAGAAGAATGAAGGCTGAGAAAAGGACTTGAGAGATATCAGTGGCCTTGAGACAGCAGTTTCAGTAGAGTGGTAGGGACAGAAGCCAGTTTGTAAGGGGTTGAGAAGTAAGGGGGAGGTAAGAAAGTGAAAGGAATCAGTATAGACAGTTTTCCTAGGAGTTTGGCCATGAAAGGTGTCGGAGGAGAGGGGCAGAACAAGTATTTATTAAGCATCTACTTACTATGTGCTAGGCATTGTGCTGAATGCTTTAGAAATACTATATCATTTTATCCTCACAGCATAAGTGACTTGTTTAGAGTCACATAGCTAGTAAGTGTCTGATTTGAATTCAAGTCTTACTGACTTGAGGCCCAGCTCTCTGTCTTCTGTGCCACCTACCTGACTGGGATGTTAGGTCATAGCTTAAGAGACTGGTAGGGCCAAGTGAAACTTTTTAAGGATCGAAAAGATCTGGCTTTGTTTGAAGGTAGCAGGGAGAGAGCTAATGGACATGTAGAGGTTAAAATTAGGGAGAGAGAAGGAATTATCAAAGGAGTGAGCTGTCCAGGGAGAACATGGCAAAGACTGAAAGTGACAGTAATGAACCAGTAATGCTCTGACAGCACCTCCTGGCCCGAGAAGAGATCAGGAAAGATGGCAGCAGAACTCTTACCCTTTTCTACCTTAATTGGTGAAGCTCAAAGGTGGGTGACTTTCTCCCACAGAAACATCCCAATGTGCTCTCACCCTCCATAGATATCTGCTTGCGATCTTGATTACTCAAGGTCAAGACCAAAGAGAATCCTAGCACATCTTTGTCCTTCTCCCATCCCCAAGAGGGGAAGAAAAACCACCCACTGGGGTATTCTAATGATAAAAGTAACCTCAGAAATGCAAACCTGATCCCTCAGGTCCTGCTTTCTAGTTTTCATATTAATTTTAGATTGTAAGCTAATTGAACAGGCATACAGGAAAGATCAAGTAGATGAAGAATGTCTATTGCCCAAATCAAAACATGTACTTGGAGTGACAGCCTAAAGATATTGTCCGTACATACACACGTACATACGTATATACTTCCACATCATGACTTTCCCCATCAGGGTTTTGATGGCATAAAAAATTAAATGGGAATTTTGGGGGAGTTTTGCAGAAGCTGCAGATGAAATGCGAAAGCCAGCAGACACAAAAAGTTTAGAAACTCAGAAACGAATAATGTATGTAATATAGTATTGTATAATATCAACATATTTTATCTTTTAATACCATAATAATTCAGACTTCTTCTCTGGTACAAAGGGAGGCCCAAAATTTTTTACATGGATTTTCCAGATCAAGGGGGCACTGCATCCCTAACTCCCCTGCAATGTGGAAGGGATAACTGTACGTAAACACACATACAAACAATACATGTGTGTATATATACATACTTGCATACATACATACATCTGGGACAGATAGCATAGAAGGATGATGGGTTTGACCCAGATTTGAACAGAAGAAGAGAGCAGGCTGGATTGTCTTTGGGAAATTGTAAATGACTCCAAATTTCTTATGAAGGCAAAGGGCCATGTTTTTTAATATCAAGATTTTACCAGTGCTGCAGTACAATAATGAGACATGGAATATAGCAGTCTCAGAAGAATTAAAAATGAACATCAAATAGAGGCCAAGAGAGACATACATGGCAAGTGTAAGCAAACTGCAATATAACAAGTGAAGAACTCTGAAGATGAAGGTGAGCAAAAGATGCCATCTAGGAATTGTATGATAGGAAGAGAAGATGGGCTGGTCACACGGTGGGGGTAAGGAATGCTAAATGAATAAATAGCTAAAGAGTTCTATTGTGCCTTGATGATGTCAGGAGAAACATAGAAAGGTCTCCTATATATTGAGTGGACCCTTTGGGGCAAACTTATGGGAGGACATGGACAAGAGTTTCATAAAAAGGGCAGACATGGATGCATTGTCATCTGTATCATTGGAATGAACTTCCAAATTGATGAGATCACTGGGCCATTTGAGTAGGTTTTTTTGAGATCCAGGGACAGTGTTGCTCTTATCTTTGTATCCCCTGCACTTAGAAGTGTCTGGTACATATAGTAAGCTTTTAATAAATGATTTTGTGATTGATTTGAAGTAGTTTGGGGTACCAAGAGTCTTATGCTAGCATAGTAAGTCTAGCTAACTCTTTACCCTGTCCCTAAGGCATTCTGTTTTCTGACTACTCACTTGATTGTTAATCTACCAGTCTGTTCAACAATTTATTTAGCTTGGTTAAGAATGTGCAAAATGCCAAATTCATGGATGGGCTAGGCATGAAGCAATATTATCACTACCACCACCACCACCACCTCCACCTCCACCACCACCACCTCCACCACCTCCACCACCTCCACCTCCACCACCACCTCCACCACCTCCACCACCTCTACCACCACCATCACCACCACCGCCACCGCCACCGCCACCACCACCACCACCGTGGCAGCAGTGTTCTGTTGGAAAGAACAATAGACTATGGGTTGAACCTGAGTTCAAATCCTGACTCTCCCACTCACTTCCTGTGTGATCCTAGGTAAGTCCTTTAACCTCTTTGGGCCTCAATTTTGGCCTCTAGAAAATTTGGTTGAGCTGAACTAAAGGATTTCTAACCTCTATTCTAATTCTAGATCTGTAATTGCTATCTTGCTGTTTATCAAAAGTGGACAACTGAGTTGAAATTTGGAAAGTTCTTTGAGATCTCAAGTTGAAGACTCGAATTCAAACACTATTCCTGAAAGCTGCAGGCTCATATTGAGCCTTTACTTTTCTGTATTTTCTGTTTCTCTCTTTCCCAGCTGCATCTGGTTCCTCCTTTAGCAGTCCCACCCCATCCTCCACATCTGGATTCAACTAAGAAACAACAGACTTACTGTAAGTGGTCTCCGCCTCCCTCTGCCCTCTGCTCTATGGTTCAGAGCTTTGACTTGAAGGGATGGGAATGAGATGGAGGCAGCACACATCTTGCTCTCTCTAGCCTAACTCATGGGGGCCAAGGAAGAAAGGTATTCTCAAAAGGAAGTGTTTCAAGGTGCTGTTGTCCTCTAAAAAGATCCAAGCTGTAATCCTGGCAATTTACTCAAGATCTGTCCCAGACAAAATCCCACTTCTCTTTTCAGACGTGGGCAAGAGGGAGTGGTCCCAACACAGAGAAGAAATGTCAATTCCCTGGGGTACCTTGGCCAGTTATCATAGTCGTCCTTCCACTGAAAACCAAAATTAAAGTCTAATTCAACAGACTCTAGGCTGAAGGAGGAAAAGGATATAAATTGAAATCATAGCTCTCACAGTGGAAAGCAGCTGTAATTCTCTTTAAAGCAACATACGCCCAACTCTAGCATTGAGCTATAAATTCAGGGAAAAGAGGTATTCATCTATGGACAATGGCAGGAGCAGATCAAAAGCTCTGCAAATAGAAGGAATGCAATATGTGGGAATAATGGCCCAGTTCTAGCTCAAGCAATCTATATGCTTTAATAATGACTTTCTATGAACCAACCTCTAGGCTAGATGCTGTAGATACAAAGACAAAAGAGAAAATAGTCTCTGCCCTCAAGGAATTTATAGTCTAGTAAGGTTAGACAGTATGTACATGTGTATATATAGACAGAATAGACACAAGATAATTTAGGGACTATGGGAAATTATTGAATTTGATGGGCTGATCAATGTCTAGAGAAAAGATAGGAGGAGGTAAACAGGCTCCAAGAGACTCAAAAATAATTTGGGGACATTTGCTAGGGCCTAACAAAACATTCTTCTGCCCTTTTTGCATTTTTTTCTAGGAGTGCTAAAGGTATGAAGTAACTGCAAAATCCTGAAAGTTCTCTTCAATGTCCAATGTATGCTCTTGTCTGATATTGAGGGAGCACTATAAATTGACCCTTAAGTTCCATTTCCTTAGTGTCTAGGTCCTGTAGCAGGACTATGTTTTTCTCTAGCTCAATCTTAACTTTTGTTTTACACAGCCCCATCCAGGACCCATCCCTCTCCTCAAAGTTTGTGGTCAACACCACCATCACTACCCTTTCTTTTGGGCCCTAGTTTGACTTTTCCCTTTCTAGCTTTGGTGGTGGTGTGATTTAGCAATCCTGTTCTGGAGAATGTCCTCAGGTGAATGTCTGGTAGATGAATTAACAAGCAGCGGGAGGTAGAAATTTTTAAATGCATCCACATTTTAAAATACATCCAAATTTTAAATACATCCAATGACTTGGAGCTGGGTCCGTCCTTCCCTGGATTGCCTCTGTGGCCCTAGACTTTAGCATCCTGAAGGACCTACACTATGTGTCCAAGACCCAAAGTTTCCTGTTTCCCTTCTCTCTGTCCTGTCCCTAATCACCGTAGTGCGTGTTGGTTGTCTTGAAGATCGTCTATGGGACTCCATCATTGAAAAATCAAAGGTAAGGGATGGAGAGAGAACAGAAGACTGAAGATAGTCTGAGCTGTGGACCTCAGGTAGATTTGTCTGAAAGGAAGAGACAATAAATCAACTTTTAAAATGTCTGGAAGAGATGTTTAGGAAAGATAATAGTGCCTTTTAACAGTAGTCTCTTTAACAGAAGTGTCAGTATTTTATTTGTATTGTTTTTTGAAATTTTCAAAAATTCTGAACTTAAAAACCAACAGAAAAGCATTTCCATGCACAAAAAGAGCATTCTCTATGAAACCACAAATCTCCATTTAATATTGTTTGCTTTAAAAAAAAACAAGTATATAATAAATTCTTAACATTACTTTCAAGACTACCTTGCTTGTCTGTGCTTCCTTCTGAATTTTCTTTTGTTCTCTTCTGTGAATGAATAAATATTACAATGACTCTCTTTTTTGGGGGGAAAACCATTGATAATTTATTTCCCCCTTTTGGGATCACTTTGCTACTCCCATTCCTCAATTAAAAATAGAGACAGTGCTGGCAGCAACAAGTTCCCCAGCTTTGGCCCCTTCTCACTGGCTTTCTTTCTCCAGCTCCAACACCTTCTCCCTCTGTAACCATGACAGAACGGGCCATCTCCTTCTCCAAGGACTTCCTGGCGGGTGGTATCGGAGCTGCTATCTCCAAGACTGCGGTGGCCCCCAACCTCTCCCTCCTAAGCTACTATTGCAGGTGCAGCATGCAAGTAAACAAATTGCTGCAGATTAGTAGTACAAAGGCATAATGGATTCTGTAGTCTGAATTCCAAAGGAACAAGGGATGCTTTCCTTCTGGCGGGGAAACTTAGCAAATGTCATCAGATATTTTCCCACCCAGGCCCTTAACTTTGCCTTTTAAGGCTAAGTATAAGCAGGTGTTTGGGGGAGGAGTGGACAAGCACACACAATTTTGGAGGTATTTTGCTGGCAATCTTGCCTCTGGTGGTGCAGCTGGAGCCACTTCTCTCTGCTTTGTCTACCCCTTGGGTTTTGAGAGAACGGGCTTGGCAGCTGAAGTTGGGAAATCTAGCACTGAGAGAGAATTCAAAGGCCTGGGAGACTACCTTGTGAAAATCACCAAGTCTGATGGAATTCATGGCTTGTATCAAGGTTGCAATGTCTCAGTGCAGGGTATCATTATCTATAGAGCAGCTTGCTTTGGAATCTATGATACAGCAAAACGTATGCTCCCAGATCTGAAGAACATTAGTATTGTGATAGTTGGGTGATTACGAAAACAGTGACTACTGTAGCAGGTGTGGTCTCCTACCCCTTTGATACAGTAAGGTGTTGAATGATGATGCAGTCTGGGTGCAAAGAAACTGATACTATGTACACTGGGAAGATTGACTGCTGGAGTAAGATCACTAAAGAGGAGGGTGGCAAAGCTTTCTTCAAGGGTGACCAGTCCAATGTTCTTAGAGGCATGGGTGGAGCTTTAATGTTTGTCTTGTATGATGAATTGAAGAAAGTCATCTAAGTACATCCTAACTAAAAAAGGAACCAGTGCATATAGATCATATAGAATACTTAACTGGACTTAGCATTTTGGACTGCTGACCTTCAAGAAATTCCTGTTGTCTTTTTATCCAGGCTAGATCATGTTCGTAGAGGAGCCAGGAAAAGCTCTTAGAAAAAAGGACTCATTTATTGTGATCCATTATTTACATAGTGAAACTGATGATGATTCAGTATATTGATTCTATTGGTTTTGGGGAAAGTCATTGGGACCATAAATTTGTGTTTAAGTATCTATTTTTTAAAAATCTTGTCTCTCATTTGTACTTAAGTGCCACATATATTATTTTGCTCAAAACACCAAAGAAACAAAAAAAAATCTTGTGCTGAATAAGCCTAGCAAAACATTAGTTTCAAGTAGTCATGTCCAAAAACATGTGTCTCATTCTGAACCTTGTGTCCTTGGCTTCTCAGTTAGGAGATGTGGGGAACATACTTCATCCCAGGTCCTTTGGAAGCGTACATGGTCACTGCATTGCTTAGAGTTCTAGTTTTTCCAAGTTGTTTTCTTTACAATGTTGCTCTCTTTGTAGCAATTGTTCTCCTGGTTCTGTTCCCTTCAGCGTGTGTCAGCTCATAGTACCCAGGATTCTCTGACAATGTATCTTTCGTCATTTCTTTGGTGTCATGATATTCTATGACATTCATAAACTACAATTTGTTCAGCTGTTTTGTAATTGTCTAAGAGGCAGTCTAAGGTGTTACCTTAGATTCTGGTTCTTTACTTTTCTTCTCTTCCTACCTCCCTTCTATTAATCATCGCTTCAGGATCAGGAAGTTTGTTTTGCTTATGAATATTTCCTCCAAGGTGTTATCCTACCACTTAACAACCCTGTCCCTATTCCCACTTGTTTCCCAGTTGAATTTGATGTATTTCTATACCAAATAGTTTTTTGAAAATTTTGATAATCACACAATTTTTAGTACACACACATATACCACACACACACACACACACACACACACACACACACACACACGTATATGTTCAAACCTTTGTCCATTTGAGTAATCTCTAATGAGTGAGGTACCCTGATACCCACTCCTTCCACTAATCCCTCAATGTTTGTATGTTTCTGTCCTCATACATCTCACTTATGAGAAATAAATTCCATCCTCTTTTCCCTCTTTTCTATGCCAGTGTATTCCTCCTTTTATGTTCCCTTCTCTGTTCCTCTTCAAACCCTCAGAACAAAATCAATCCACTCTCAGGTCCCCTGTTTTTCTTATTTCACTTTCTCAATGCCCTTTGAAGACATTAAGTTTCTGAAATGACATCTGTATCTTGTCCTTCTATTAGAATCTCATCATTAACTTTATCATTATATAGTTGATGATACTTCCAACTGATCAAATGAATTTATCTTTCTTGGTTTCTCTGGACTCTTGCATTTCAAAATGCCTATTCAGCTTTGATCTTTTCATGAGAAATGCTTGAAAATCCATGATTCCATTAAAGACCCACCCTTCTCTGAACCCCCATAAAATTATACTCAGTTTTGCCAAGTAAATTATTCTTGGTTTTAGATCTGTATCTATTGTCTCTTGGAATATTGTATTCCAAGATCACCTCTTCTGCCTTTTAGTAGCATCTACCAGATCTTCTGTGATGCTGACTATAGTTCTTTATAACTCTCATCTGCTGCTCCAAGAAGCTATGGCATACACTGCTGTCACACTTTGGTAAAAAAAAAACCAGGTTCAGGGTATCTGATAGGTCTCAAACCCATCAGTAAGTTAGGGATCATCTATCCCAAACATGTGAAGACTTCTCCTGTTGGAACTGGAGGAATATAACAACTTGTTCCAACAGCCATGGCTGAAGTAGATGCTGTGGAGACTTAGCGCTTAGTCAGACATTGAAGATACGAAGGTCGTCCACTGTATCCCAGGCCATCAATAGTCATCTTGACTTTTGTCTTGCCAGTGAACTTTGATGACTCTGAAAGAGAGAGTAAGGCTGATGACTTTGAGCAACTCTGCCTCACTTAAATCTAAGTCAAAGAATCACCCCTGATGTCATTGGTCCTCTAAAAAGCAGCAACAAACCAACAACAACAAGAAGTTCCATATTATTTAAACGGCCTTTTATTCCCCCCTGGATGCTTGCATACATTTTTTTCTTTCGTGTGGGAATTCTGAATTTTGGTTATGACGTTCCTGGGATTTATTCTTTTGGGATTCCTTTCAGGAGGTGATCAGTGAGTTCTTTTCATTTTTACTTTTCCTCTGGTTTCAGTAGGTGTGGTTTATTTTCCTTTATGATTTCTTGAAAAATAGTGTACAGGTTTTTTATCATAATTTTCAGAGGGTCCAGTTATTCTTAAATTATTTCTGTTTGACCTACTTTTGGGTCAGTTCTATTTGAAATCAGATTTTACATTTTTTTTTCCTATTTTTCACATTTTTTTGTTCTAAGATTTCTTGCTGTCGCATTAAATCATTGAATTCTTTTTGTTCAATTTTTGTTTTCAGGGAGCCCATTTTTTGAGTAAGGATACTGCTTTCTTTTCTTTTTCTTCTTTAAAAAAATTAATCTGTCCTTTTTATCATCCCTCTTCTATATTGAGCAAATTTTTAAAAAGAAAGAAAAAAGTTCTTAACACATACATGCATAGGCTGTTAAAACAGATTCCCATGTTCTCCATATTCGAAAATGTATGTCTCTGCATTTTAAGTTCTTTATCTCTCTTGCAGGAGATGAGTAGCATGCATGTCTTCATTCCTTTAGATTTGTGATTTATGATTTTGTTAATTCAAGTTCTAAAGTCTTTCAAAATTGTTTTTCTCCATAATGTTGTTATCATTGTATAAATTATTGTAGTTCTGCTTAACTTGCTCTGCAGCACTTCGTGTAGCTCTTCCCAGTTTCCTCTGGAAGTTATCTTTATAATTTCTTATGGCACTATAATATTTCAGTACATTCACGTATTACCACTTTCTCTTCTAAGATACTTACTCAGCTTCCAATTCATTCTTCAAGAGCTTTTATTTAAATATTAATATTTTGCTTTATTTCTTCTAGGTATTCATATTAGTCTTTGTGGGAAATCCATTCTTTTTCCTTTGAGTCTCTGCTTGTTAATTTTTATTCTTTTCTTTGGAGATCTCTAGACTGGCAGTGTTTTTTGATACTGGTCAGTGCTTTCTTTGATTTATTCATCTTTCCAGTTCTTGGGTTTCTGTGCAGGGTCAGACTCTGTCTCTCACTGTCATTTTGGTTGGAATGGTCAGTCCTGACAATCTGCCCATGGTTCTTCCGGTTTTGTGTGTTCATCTTTACCTCCTAGAGTGAGGTCCCCTTGGATCTTTGAAGTTCAGAGAGCTGTATCTTCTGTGTTCTTCCTGGCATCTCAGAACAGCTGGTAAGTATTGTGAGATCTCTCTGGCCTCACTATCGCAGAGCTAAATTGGCTATATCTTTTCCTTAAGGCTCCATGGATACCCTTGACAGGTTGGGGTCTCTCTTCTCTAATGCCATTGACTTGACCCTCCATTCTCGTGTAGTACCCCTGCTATCAACCTCCAGTAACCAGTGCTCCAGTTCCATTTAACCAATTAACAGCAATTCGATTTTATAAAGGGAAATCTCCTTCAAAGATGTGGTAAGAACAGAAGTATAATCATTTCCTCTCAACACCTTAGGAGCACACTCTCCCTTATACCACGTCAGTCTCTGGGGAAATGGGCTAAGACATAATGCAATTTCTATATAGCATTGTTCCCACTAAATTCACATCCAAATGCAGCATCACTCTGCATGAGACTTTTATGGGCTGTCTCCTGAAGGCTTCTTGTGGCATTGATGCTGGTTAGTTGCAAAACCCTGAATGGACTCAACTTCTAGGCTTTTATTGCCACTCAAGAGCATCCTAGGATAGAGATAAAACTCACAGAGCACAAAACTGATAGCCAGCCTGCCACAGCTGTCAACCCAGGTGTAGATAAAACAAGTTTAGAATGATCCTGATGGTCAGCCCACATCATCTACTATCTCAGGTAAAGGACCAGTGACATTGGCCAAAAAGAGAGGAACTAGACCCATCAGATGAGTCACTAGACCAATTTATGATGTTACAGGGAAGCTGAACTAAAGAGTTACTTGTATTCAGACTATGATAAGTGCTACGCATACAAATAAGAAAAATAAAGGCAGTTCTTGCCCTCAACGACCTTACAATCTAATGAGGGGAATACAACATATGAAAGGAGGCTGAAAAGGGAGAGGGGGAAGGAAGGTACCAGGACCATGATGGTGTGCAATTCAAAGGAGTAAATGCTGGAGACTGACCATGTGAAATATATGTATGTATGTATGTAATTGCATTTATTACCGCACATATTAACTAATGCACCTTGGAGTATGTGTGTTTATTATTTTGCTATCATGTTCATTCGACTATCATTGTTTCTCTCCACATGGTTATAGTCACACCATATTTTTATATAGGCCTATTGACAGTGGTATTATTATAACTAATTAGCTTTGGTTTGTTAATTGGCCATGCTTTGCTTTGTTATTTATGATTATTGTTGCATTCTGTGGATATTCATATAGCTCTTGAATGTGCAAAGTTCTATGTCCTGCATGTAACAGGCATGTTGTAGTTGAAGTATCCTGTCAGGTCTTTGTATGGTGCCATGACTATTGCATGTATCACTAATGGGCATTTATTTCAAATGTACCATGGGCTAGCTACCAGGAAACCAAGAAAGTTGCCCTTGTTTAAAGCACTAGTGTTTTATTTATGCTACAAGTTTCAAGTTTACCTTGGTTGATTTTTGCAAATGATTGCAAGAAATTTTGGACCATGGGAAGTATATTCTTCTCCCACCTTGCTGAGCACAGGCAGTTTCCTGAAGGACAGCCTTGTGACATTACTTATGTGTAAGGGGATATGATTTCTGATTAGTAGAGATAAGTTGGAATGAGGGAGAGAGAGGTAGGAAGGAAAGAGAGTGACTTCCTCCTTTGGGGTCTTTTGTATGTACTCTATGTTCTGTCTCAGTAAGCAGTCAATTAGAAATAAACATTTATTAAGCAGTGTCAGGCACAGTTAGGTGATACAGTGGATAGTGCACTGGGCTTGGAACCAGAAAGATTCTTCTCCATGAGTTCAAATCCAACCCCAGACACTTCCTAGCTGTGTGACCTCGGACAAGTCACTTAATAACTTTCTGGCCACCCCCTGGTGTCTCCCTCCCCAACCTGCTCTTTGGAACCCTCAGGAGCTGCTCCCCCGGTTCAAGGTACTGTGTGTGTCTGCATTCCTAAAGTTTACCTCAGTTTCCTCATCTGTAAAATGAGCTAGAGAAGGAAATGGCAAACCACTCCAGTATCTTTGCCAAGAGAACCCTAGATGGATTCACAGAGAGTTGAATAGTACTGAAAAATGACAACAGAAGTGCCAGGCACTATGATAAGTGCTAGGGATACAAATAAGAAAAATAAAGGCAGTTCTTGCCCTCAAAGAGCTTACAATCTAATGAGGGGAATGAAACATACAAAAGGAGGCTAAAAAGGGAGAGGGGGGAGGAAGGTACCAGGACCATGTTGATGTGCAATTCAAAGGAGTAAAGCCAAGTGAGAAATGAAGAGATGGCAGTCCTGGGAGCCTTCTTTAAATGAAGACTTTGTTCTTTGTTCCACCCTCCAGCTGTCCAATCAGAAGGGTAGAGAGTACTGAGAATGTACTGATGAAGTATGAATACCAAGGCTGATGCAAGCTCAAAAGATAGGAAGTTTCTGATGATGAGGATGGAGCACAGGCCAAAAGAGTAGAGTTGATGGGAAAGGTCCTTTTCCCCCACTGTAGTAAGCAGACAGGAAAGAGTCATAGGATATGATGCGAATTATGAAGGAGAAAGCCAGGCGCCTCTATTCTGTATCATCATGAACTTGAAGAATCAGGCTTACCAAGCATTGACATGAGTCCTTTGCACATGCTCCCAAGATTGGGCCCTCACTGGCTACTGATATAAAGTTAAGTCATAAAACAGAAAAATGTACACTTGCTGAAGGTATATTCCAGCATAGTGGAAGATGTCCAGTATAGAGTATAACTACAAAAAGAAATCCCAAAAGAAATTTAGGTCTTCCAGATGCTCTTTCTTGAAGATGACATCGTGCTGATTATATCAAGCCTGGGAACAGAGCCTCCTAATGAGGCAATCCATCAAGAATTTGGCCTAATTATGAATAACCGAATGGAGGAAAAAGACCTGTTGTCCAAACTGTGACAGAGTTGGAACTCAATGGGCAATGAAACGCACTCCCTGACTCCCTCTTACTTGTTGTTAGATAGCTGTACAAGGATGGGGCTTCAATAAAAAAGAATATTTCACATGTGGTTCTGGAAAAATATTGAACTTGTAGCATTGAAAGGTGGGCACTGGATTGAGAGGTAATCCAGATTTCATTTGTAAAATTTCATAGTGATTTTTAAAGACCCTAGTTTTTCCCTGAAATAAAATAAAAACTAACACAGAACAAAAACACTTTAGTTCTATTGCTGTTTTGGATGGATACTGAAGAGATCCAAGAAACATATGTTTTTAAAAATATAGTTTGGCATTTCATTTGGTCTTTTATATGAACAGAAGTCAGTTTGTAAAGCAACATGAAGTACCAAGTATTTTGAAGAATCACACAAAATTAGGAGCTATGAAACCTAACTCATTTTGATAGTTATGTTCCTGATCCTCCTCCCAACCCCCAAGCTCTTAGCTGTTAGTGCTAGTCCCCTAAGGATTTACCTTGTATTTATTTCTATATAGTCTGCATTTATGTAGGTCCACACTGTCCCCAGATTGACTGTAAGCTCATTGAAGGCAGGGATGATTTCATTTTTGTCTTTGTTCCTCCAAGGCTCAGAATCTAGAACTATTCCTATTTATTACATACTGAAACCTCCAGTGTAATTCCCATTGGAGGAGATTCTCAGCCCACACCACTCTGCAACTGCTGCTCTTTGGGATTTCAACTCCTTGGAACAAGGTCCTGGCTACCCCCTGGTGTCTCCCTCCCCCACCTGCTGTTTGGAACTCTCAGGAGATGCTACCCCAGGTTCAAGGTACTGTGTGTGTGTCTGCACTCCTAAAACCACAGCTCATGAGCTCCCCACTGGTGTATTTTCATTTAATAGCCAACCAGTAGACATTAGCTGAAAACAAAAGTCTTTAGTGAGACAAAAATTTCCCTTATGGATACATACAGTGTCAATGGGAAGAGTGGGCACATAAATGGAGCACATTAATTGAAAAGTACATTTTTAGATTCATTTTTTATTTTAATTTTTTGTTTTCAACATTTACTTTTATAAGATTTTGAGTTCTAAATTTTCCCCCTCTCTCCCTTCCCCCTTCCCCAAAATGGCATGCAATCTGTTATAGGTTATTCATGTATAATCATATTAAACATATTTCCACATTATTCATGTTGTGAAAGGAGAATCAGAACAAAAGAGGAAAACATGATGAAGAAAAAACAAACAAAAAATAAAATAATGTGCTTCAATCTACATTTGGACTCCACAGTTCTTTCTCTGGATGTGAATAGCATTTTCCATCACGAGTCTTTTGGGATTGTCTTAGATCATTGCATTGCTGAGTAGAAGCAAGTCTATCAAAGTTGGTTAAAATGTTGCTGTTACTGTGTACAATGTATTCCTGGTTCTGCTCACCTCACTCATAAATTCATGTAGGTCTTTCCAGATTTTTCTGAAGTCTTCCTGCTCATCATTTCTTATGGAACAATAGTATTCCATTACTTTCATACACCATTCCCCAATTGATGGGCATCCCCTCAATTTCTAATTCTTTGCTATCACAGAAAGAGCTGCTATAAATATTTTTGCACATGTAGGTCCTTTTTCCTTTTTTATGATCTCTTTGGGATACAGATCTAGTAGTAGTATTGCTGGATCAAAGGATATGCACAGTTTTATAGCCCTTTGGGCATAGTTCCAAATTATTCTCCAGAGTGGTTGGATCGATTCACAACTCCACCAATAATGCATTAGTGTTGCAATTTTTTCCACATTTTCTCCAATATTTATCACTTTCCTGTTTTGTCATGTTAGTCAATCTGATAGATATGATGTAGTACCTCAGAATTATTTTAATTTGCATTTCTCTGATTAATATGAATTAAAGTGTGAAAAGTACATTTTTAAAGAATGCACTTGGCCAAGGTGACTCATGCCTCTAATGCCATGGGGCCCCAATATTCTTTCTCTTCTCCAAATATTCTGTTCCCCATGGATAGTGTCTGCTGGACATGTTACTCTGCTGGGCACCCTGGGCATGCTTCCTGATGGGAGTGGTACTAGCAGATACCACTCTGGATACCCTAATGGTTGAGTAGCTTCACCTCAAGATGCAAAGGTTGTTGGGGATGGGTGGGGAGGAGAGAAATCTCTTTCCCCCAAGAGATAAAGAGTGATTCACTTTCAAGAGTTCTTCCAAATCTAGTTCTCACCCTGGCCTCCCAGTTCTTCAATTTCCCCAAGTGTCCTGATCCAGTGCTTGGGTCCTCATGCCTCAGGTATATGCAAGAACTATCAATCCTCAACTAAACCTTCAACTAAATTTGCCCCAAGAGCTGGAATTCTTAGTTTTGGTTCTAGATACAAACCAAAGTACAATGTGAAGTCTGAAGGGGCAGGTCACAGGAAAAATCAGGGAGGACTTCATTGAGGAGGCATTACATTTAAAAGTATTGGTATTTATTGATTTCTATATCAGTCATTTCCAAATACTGCTTGTCACTCCCCCTTTCTTGCCCAGTGAAACTTCTCTTGTGAAAAAAAGAAAAAAAACACAGAAATTAAGCAGAACCAGTTGAGACACTGGGTACATCAAGGAAAAAAAAGGAAGAAGTATTTATTAAGCACTTACTATGTGCCAGGCACTGTGCTAAGTGCTTTATGAATATGAATACATTCGATCCTCACAACAACCCCGAGGGGGTAGGTACGATGTTTATTCCCATTTTACAGATGAGGAAACTGAGGCAGACTTGCCCAGGTTCAAGCAGCTAGTCAATGTTGGAGGCTAGATTTAAACTCAGGTTTTCCTGACCCTGGTCTTAGCCCTCTCTATCCATTGTGGCAGGTGGCTGCCTCAACAGGGTTTGTGATATTCCACAGCTCTTGTCTCTCACCTTTCTGTCAGAAGGAGGGAGTTCTATTTTTCTTGTCTCATCTCCCAGGCCAAAGTTGGTCGCTGTGATTACAAAACATTCATCTTCATTTTATTGTTCTTTTCATATCTTGTTCTGGTCATATAATTTTCCTGAGTCTTCCTGCTTTACCTCACATCAGTTCATGCAGAGCTTCCCCATGTTTCCTGAAAGTGCCATTTATATTGGAGACAAATGGATGGTAGGGATTCATCTCAAGAACAGAAAGAATGAAGGCGTTTCAGGCGCAGCACATTCTGGGGAATAGGTCAGCCTGGCTTATGGGGAGTGGTATGAGATAAGGCTAAATATGCAGGGTGAAAACAGATTATTTTGATCCTTGAATGCCAAGCAAGACTGTGAACTTTACATAGTAGACAATGGTGATGATTTGGGGGGCAGAGGAGTGACAAGGCCAGATCTAGACATAAGGACATGCCAACCTACCACTTTTTGGCTGTCCCTAGAAAAACCCGTGTCTGCAAAGTTCAAACCTACAATTTAAAGAGCTTTAACTAGGGTGGGACAACTTTGCTTTGTCCCAAGGTGATAAAATTTTATAGGGTGCTGACAGCATCACTCCAGGGCATGTTTTCTTCCAACCTGCAGCCAAGGTGAGCTCAGTTCCCCTCCTCCCCCCACCATACTCTCGGCAATTAGCAGAAGTATAATTATATGGGCTGGATACTTCTCTGTGGGTCAGGTCACTGAACAGTGTCCAGAGGCTCAGCTCCTCCCTGCCCTGCATAAATATGGTAGCAGCCATAGATGAGAGAGCAAATGCAGACTCTGGCCTTAAGGCATTTACATTTCAGATGAACTGATGGGCTACGAGACTACCTGAAGGGCATGATATATACAAAGTTAAAAAAACTAAAAATGAAATAAACACAAACAAGCGAGGTTACCACAGGCAGGGCAGGCCAAGGAGAGCCCCCCAACAACCAGTAGAACATTTTCCCACAAGCTGGGAAATTTAGCTCCACCTTGTGAGGTGAGCCCTGCCTTAGAATCTGGGACTAGCCAGGGCCTGAGTCAGGGAATTAGGAAGAACCCTAAAGAAGTAGCTTGCTGGTTCACCATCGGGTCAGTCTGGTTTTAGGCCCCCTCTTATGTTGTACCACTACTCAGGGGTCAGGTCCTGGCCTACCCCAGAATCCTACTCTCCATGTGATTAAATCCCTTGTATCTTCTGCCAATTACTTCTTTGACTCTTCCTTCTTGCCTTCCCACCACTGGCCTAGTGGATAGAAGGCTGGACTTCACTTTAGAAAGACATGAGTTCTATTCTTGCTTGGCATAACTATTAGCTTAGTGACTTTGGACAAGTCACTAAACCTCTGAGTCTCAGTTTCTTTATCTGTAAAATGAAGAGTAGGACTAGATGGCCTCTAAGTTCTCTCTCAGCTCTAAATCTATTATCCTGCGAACACCTCACTTGTTGCTAGATTATATTCCGGATGCATTTGGGAATGTTGTGGCTCCTGTGGCCCTTGGGTTCTATTTGACACCTCTGGCCTAGAACATTAAAGGTTAAGTGCCTTGCCAAGGGTCACACACCCAGTATATGTCAGAGGCTGACTGGAACCCAGGCCCCTCTTGGCTCTGAGGCCTTCTATCTAAGCCAAGCCACTCTGCTTCTTGGAGTAACAAACAGTAGAAAAAGAACACATGCTCCATCAGTAGTGCTCTTCCTACTAAGATCAATACTCCAATACAATAATGGTTTCATTATCATGTTGACATGGGCCTATTATCCAACAGTACAGATCTTTCCCCATCCTTGCCTAGCCCTCTGGTGTAACGCTTGTCCATGTCCTCCCCTAAATTCACTATGGTAAGGACTGTCCAGCCAAGATACTGGGCACCTTCCTTGTGTTCTCCCTACATTGTGCGAATTCCAATCTGTGACATGGGCTGCCACTCAGTTGTCCCTCACTGTTGTCATATTGCCAGACCATCTGGTTTTTTTCCCTTTCTGATAAAACATTTTTCTGACCACATTCTTTCCACCCTCCTCCTGTGTAATCCCACATTTGTAATGTTTGGCGCCTGTTCACACCCACCATGAGCTTCTCCACTGCCTTTTGGGTGATCCTTAATTTCAACTCTTTAGAGACTATAGTAATCCATGACTCACAGTCATACAATTTGCTGGAAAAAATATTGATGATAAAAAGATGTGCTTTTGCTTCAGACTCATTTTCCAGCCCATCTTTTACCTCCTGTTCAATTCCGAGCCCTGCTTACTATCCGTTTGTCATGTCCATACCAAATATATGTTTTGGTGGATGAGTTGTATAGATTATTCATCCAAGTGTGTATCATAGTCAAATATTTATTAAGCACCTCCTATGTGCCACCTACACTGTGCTAAGCACTGGGGAGACAAAAAAAGGCAAAAGTTGTCCCCTGTCTCAAAGAGCTCATAGTCTAATGGAGAAGACTGTACAAATAAACTATATTCAGGACAAATGGGAACTAATCAACAAAGGGAAGGCCCTAGAACAAAAGGGGATGGGGAAGGGGGGATTTTTAGCTGGGATATGAAGGAGATCAGGGAAGTCAGGAAATAGAGATGAGGATCAAGAGTGCTTCAGTACCGGAGGATGGTGAATGCTCAGAGTAGAGAGAGGGAGTGTGTCACGGTAGGAATAGGAAGGAGGCCAGTGCCTCTAAATCATAGAGCACATGGTAGGAAGTAAAGTGTAAGAAGACTGGAAAGGTGGTGAAGGGGACAAGTTATGAAGGGCTTTGAACACTAGACAGATGATTTTATGTTTGATTGTGGAGATGATAGGGAGCCACTGGAGTTTATTGAGTGGGGGGGGGGGGTGAATGGGTGACATGAAGATGATATGGTCAGAATTTTAAACTCCGTATGTCTAAAATAACTCATTATCTTCCCCCAACAAAACTTCCCGCCCCCCTCCACTTCCAAACTTCTCTATTATTTTCGAGGGCACTGCCATTTTCCCAGTCACCAGGCTTGGTCACCCAGTCACCATCGTACTTGACTCTTCACACTCTCTCACCCCTGTACCCAATCTTTTGCCAAGGCTCATTTATTTTACCTTTGTAATATCTCCCACATATGCTCCTTCCTCTCCTCTAACACTGCCACCACCTTGGTATGGATCCTTATAAGCTATTGCCTAATAACTGAATCCTCATAACATATTGCCTGTTGTAATAGACTGCTGGTTAGTCTCTCTGCCTCAAGTCTCTTCCAGCTCCATTTCATCTTCCATTCAGCTGTCAAAGTGTCCTTCCTAAATCAGATTTCTGACTGTATTACTCCATGTCACCCCATTACTCAAGCTCTAGTGGCTCCTTATCACCTTCAGGATCAAATATAAAATCCTCTGACTGGTATTCAAAGCCCTTCATAACTGGCACTTTCCCTGCCTCCAACCTTTCCAGTCATACCCTTATTCCCCACTGCCATGTACTCTGTGATTCAGTGACAACGTCCTCCTTGCTATTCCTCCTGTGAGACACTCCATCTCCAGATTCTGAGTATTTTTACTAGCTTTCCCCCCATGCCTACAATGCTCTCCTTCTTCATCTCTCTCTCTCTCTGGGCTTCCTTCAAGTCTGAAGAAAATCCTCCCTTATATAAGAAGCCTTTCATTCTGCAAGAAGCCTTTCCTCATCTTAATGCTAGTGCCTTTCCTCTGTTGATTATTCCCAATTTATGCCATCTATGTATCCTCATACATAGTTTTTTTGCATATTGTCTCCCCAATTAGATTGTCCATTCCACGAGGGCAGAGGCCGCCTTTTTCCTTTCTTTGTATCCTCAGTGTTTAGCACAGTGCCTGGCACATAGTAGATGCCTAATAAATTCTTGGTAACTATTTGATTATCCAGGATCACAAGGCTGAGTGTCTAATTTGAACCCGGTTCTTCCAGACTACAAGTCCAGTGTCCTCTTCACTATTTATGTTGCCTTCTTAAAGGAAGAAGGGATGTAGCTTTGTATGTTTGTGGAGGTAGTGGTGGGGGTGGGGGTGTGTGTGGGGTGGGGTGGGGTAGGGTGGTGGGGGGGGAAGGGAACACTAAGCAAATCATAGATTGAAAGCCAAAGAAGATCTTAAAGACCATCTCATTAAATTCCCTGCTCTGCAGATGAAAAAAATTGAGATTAAGTCATGTGCCTGATGTCACCCAGGTAGCAATCAGCAGAGGCAGCATTCAAACCCAGATCCTCTGGCTCCAAGCCCAGGGCTCTTTCCATTGCATCAACCTTTTTTCCCCTCCTCAGGGTAGAGACAGAATGGCTTTGGATTCCAGAGACCTGGGTGAATCCTGACTTTTTCAGTGAATTATTTAGGACAGTCCTCCAACCTTTTAGCCTAGATCTCCTCATTTCTTTAATGAGTAGGATAAAGGTATAAGTAGGAGGCAGTGGTCAAAGTGGGGGAAACTAAGGACAATCTGGAAGTTGAGGCAAGACTGGGAGAGTTGTAGGTAAGGATCTTGCTGTCCCATCCCTTCACCTACCTTCTTCCCCTCCTCTGCTATTCCATCCACTGAAGGTCATCAATTATTTCCCCCACGTGGACATGGGAGAGATATCATCACATGTATGCCCAGATCTCACGACCACTGATCAACAGGGACTCATCACACACACACACACACACACACACACACACACACACACACACACACTGGTGAGAAGAGGGAAGTCTCAGGAGGTGATATAGGGCAATCAGTTTTCACAAACCTCGTGACACAGAGTCATCACTATGCACGTGTTTGCAGTCATCTGCACCCAGAATTTCAAATAATTTGCAGCTCAGGGCAACAGCCAAGATTTTTGCCAGGGATACATACAACATGGATGCATGAATGCCAACACCCCGGCCAACAAATTCCCCCAAGGCATAGTGGTCTCCCCTGGCTCATTTTTTCTCCTTCTTCTAAAACACACAGTCCTACCACCAGAGATCAAGGGGCCGATCTACAGGCTGACAGAGGGGCAGGTCTTTCTTGCTCAGTGGAGCCTAGGACTGCATCAGAGTTTGGGGGCTGGTCTATTTACAGTGTTGACGTATTGAGCTAATATTCCACTAGACTCTCTAAATTTTAATTGCCTAGTTAGTCAACAATCCTAGCTCTGTCACTGCCTACATGGGTTTCCTTGGACAAGCTATTTAACATTTTGTGGGCTCATTTTCCATGTGTGTGTGTGTGTGTGTGTGTGTGTGTGTGTGTGTGTGTATGTGTGTGTGTGTGTGGCCTGTCAGTCACCCTTAACCTGATTTAGGCTGTCTGATGTGGCTGCTGCACTCGCTACAGCTTCTTGGAGTCACAGGTGAGAGTCGGGTGACAGGTGGACAGCAAAGGTGGATGAGCAGACTCCAAAAGGAGGTGCTAGACTTCCATGAACACCCCAAGCAGATACCATAACTTGTTCAGCCATTCCCCAATGGATGGGCTCCTCAATTCTTTGATACCATAAAAAGCTGCTAGAAATAGTTTTGTACATGAGCCCTTTTCCTCTTTCTTTGATCTCTTTGGGGGGTATAGACCTAGTGGCAATATTGCTGGGTCAAGGGTATGCACAATCTAATAGCTATCTGGACCCAATGCCAAATGGCTTTCCAGAATGGTTGAACTAGTTCGCAGCTTCATTATTCTAGGAGAACATCTGAGAAACCTGGGGGCTCTGCCATCTTCTGGCATCCCTAAAGAAGGTGAGTGAGATTTCTATCTGAACAGTAGATTCTATGGATAGACCTGTCAGGCAGGGACAATTAACAACACATTAGTCTAAGCTATAAAAACAAAGAGTAACGAGCCTTTCTCTCATTTGCCTGCTCTTGGCCCACTAAAACAACATAGGCACTTGCCTGGTACAATAAAGTCTTTCATTGCAGAGATAGAAATCTCCTGGTTATAGGACAGGTTTTCAGAAGCCTCAACCTTAGAATTGACATTAGTTTATCAGGCCTCCTTAGCTCCTGTTTAACTATTGTTTACATAAACACTCATTATCGGATACAGAGATAGCTACCTTTAAAGTGGTGTCCAGAAGACCAGAATCTCTTAAAGGGCCAGTCAGGTCCTGCAGCCAGGGACTGAATATTTACCCAACATTGAGAGTGGGGTGGGATGTGTATATGGCTGGTGAATTATTTTATTTTCATGAGCAAAATCCTGTGATTAAATTTGTTTTCTCCAAGCTATTTTGTTAGCTGAGGTGTTTGCATGCTTAGTACCACACACTAATATTTTCTTCTTTAGCAAAACATTAATTATCCCACCCAGCTCCCTTTCCCCTAGCTTTTGTCTGGCTCCACTATCACCAGCTGTTTGGCGTAAAGCAATTTCTGTGTTTTTCCATCATCTCCCTGGCTTATTGTAATGGAGAGACAGCCTATTTGACATCTGACTTCATGGGTGAGCTCAGCTCTCATTCATAAGGAGATCATTAATTTTTAGGGGGAAGGAGAGAGGTGAGGGCTGCAGACTGAGTCTGAGGAAAGCAGACAAAATAGAAACCTGAAGGAAATAATAGGAATACTGATCTGTCAACCATACCTTTCTCTCCTTGATTTCAATCAGTCCACATTGGGAGTAGCTGGGGAGATCACTCTGGGTGCCCTCCAAATTTCATATTTCCCTCATCTGCTCCTCATTGTCTGCTATGTTGGGCTAACTAGGCCCTGGACATCTGAACAACTCTAGCTTATTCTCCCTCTGGTTGAGAGTTCTCCATTTTATAGTTGAGGGAGCTGAGACAGAGTAAGTGACTTACTCTCAGTGACAGATGGAGTAAGCGTCCAGCCTTACAAAGCTAATAAGTATCTGAGGCTGGATCTGAACTCAAGTTTTCCTGACTTAAGGTCCAGTGTTCTATCTACTATGCCATCTGGCTGCCTAGCATGGTAGTGGTTTGGTCCTTACTTCCTTGCTCTCCTATCTTCAAGAAGGGCACCAGGCTGGAATTATATCATCTATTGCATCTCAAATATTTGAATTCTAGGAGCAAGGCTTTTTTGTGCTTCCAGATGAAAGGAAATTTTTATGGTTGCTCAACATTACTTTCCTTCATGTCTGTGTTTGCTAGTTAGGGCATGGATTGGTGGGGAGGTGGGGTAGGAGAGTAATTCTGCCCCAAATTTGGAGGGTAATTGTTAGTTTAATCTTGGCTGGTTTAAGTTGTCCTCTCACTTTATGCTCATTACACAAAAGATAATCATAGATAGTGATCAAACATTTATCAAAACAAGCAGGAAAAACAGTAAATCAGGAAATTCATATAGATTAGTCAGGCAATGGAACATATAGGAATTAGGGGACTCTTTACCCTAGACATGAAATGAAATCATAGTTTAACTAGGGAGGGCCCTGTTTCACTCAATGACTCTTCTCTTAGCAGTCTTAGAGTCCAAGGACATGATGGCGTGTCAGCTTTTCCCCATATATCTGCTGTTTGGGGGAGGGGGTGTCTCTCATTCACCATTCAAAGTCCACACTTTGTCTCTTCTTGTCCTGTTTGCCTCTCCTTCTTCCTCCTGTGATTCTCTTTCCCAGATGTTTCTCAGCCAATGAGGAGTAATGTCTCCCTACCAGTAGCATTATCATAGGCCTGTCCTTCAGGGGACCTTCAAACCTGTAGCAGAGGGGATCCCTACAGGCCCCATACCTGTGACGTCAGGAAGTTCTGTATGTACATTAAAGGCAAGCGATCAGGATCTCACCTAGAGAGGTAGACAATGCAATTCCAGGGCCTTCCTGCCCTGGAAAAAAATCTTTTTTCTGAAATGTATTTATTGGATAATCAAAAAAAAAATTCTAGTCCAACTGTGAGAAAGTTTAAGTAGACACTTGAAAACCAAATTAATTCTAGTGAGGTCTTGGGAAAGGCCTAGAGACCAGAGCTCATCAAATTTAGGGTAGAAACACAGTATGGACAATGAAAGAGATATAAAAGCATTAAGATCTACCAGAGCAGGGAAGGATACCTGCGATACCCTGGATCCAAGTGAGAATTTTCCTTGCAGTCTGATACCTCCCTTCAGACATTCTTGGCCGTCCTGCTCTAACCTTGTTCCTTTGAAAGGGGGTAAGGATCCCCTTTCATACACCCTCAAATTAGACAGTATAACCAGAGAAGCCTTACCCCTATTCTTCTCCTACAGAAGCCTTAGATTTAGTTCGGACCTTGTTTACCAGGTAGAGACCTCTGTTGTTTGGAAGTCAGCCCCCCTCCCCTCCCCCGTAGGTTTTTCCTCTCACTCCATGAGTTATGAAGCCTGGTCCTGTTCCCCTGTCCTCTAGCCCAGAGCAGATATCAAAATATTTCTGTGTTTCCTCTGGAAAAATTCTGGGAGGTCTGTTTATGGCTACATCAGAGGCAGCACACATCTGTCTGTCCAAGGGCCTGGAATGCTGCAGCTCCAAACACAGGAACTGGAATTCTCAAACCTGGATTAGGGTGTGTAGTTGTACACACAGACACACAGACACACAGACACACACACACACACACACACACACACACAAACATACCCTCTCTCTCAGTCTGTTGGAGAAGGGCACTTCATGATTTGTATGTTTGTTTAGGTTCACCAGCTAAGTTAAAAATGAAATTTATTGATAACATTTAAAAGTAAAATATTCTACTAGATTTTTTTTTAAAAAAGATCAATTCGGGGACTACCCTGTTTCTCCACTAATTCGCTGGGTTTCATAAGACCTTTCTCCTCTAGACGGAGCCTAGCCTTGGGGCAGCCAGGTGGTACAGTGGATAAGTGTGAGAAGCATGAAATCTGGCAGATCTGAGTGTATATCTTACCTTAGCTATTTACTAATTGTGAGATCTTAGATAAGTCTCTTAGCCTGGGTTTCCTCACCAATAAAATGGGGATAATAAAAGCATCTATCTCGCAGGGTTGTTGTGAATAACACATTCAAAGCCCTATAATTAGCTATTAGTATGTGCTATTATTGAGAGGCAGCTTCCATGATGACTGCCATGATATATTTTTGTTTCTTTGTCTGTTCTGTTTGTTTTTCTGTGTTCTTTGGAACCAGCAGTCCTTGTCTCACCTTACCACCAAACAGCCCCGAATTTCCTTTGGACTTCTTCCTGTCAACCTTGGAAATTTGTGTACGGACTCTCTCCCTCTTTGCCTTAAAAGATTCGGGCACAGGGGACAAAGAGGCTGGGGAAGGTGAAGGGCACAACACTCCACTGGAGAACTCCAATAAGCTTTCATTCTGGTCAGTTGGCTGAGGCCTGAATGGGCATTTCAATGCACACGTGCTGGTGAGGTGGCGGTCCCTGGCAGGGAACAGAGAACAGGGCATGAATATTCTAAGACTCAGAGTAGTCTGAATCCCCGAGGGCAAGGCAGGTCTGGTCTCACCTGAAAGGGCCAGGGTTGCCAGAAGTTAGGGTGAAGGGACCATGACTGGTTGTGGCTGAATTTCTGCTTAGTTATTTTATAATGAATCACACGTTGTGTGTGTATGTAGGTTGGGGGTGGGAGGAAAAGGCAGGGGCTGGGGTTGCTTGCTACATATCTATGTATGAGTGTGCTGTGAGTTGATATGTGTTACTTCTGGGTGGCAAATGGGTGTGTAGCCTTCATATGTCTGTTAAGCATGTGTTCAAGAGGAAGTAATGGAAATATGTGAAGGGGCTTTTGGGGGCTGCTCCCTGTGCCTATGGACTCTGTTGGGGGGGTGGGGGAAGGGAGAAGGCAAGATTACATGCTCTGTATGTGTGTCTGCCTACATGTTAGCTGGTGTAGCTGGAGCTGAGTATGGGCAGCAGTGTCCATGAATGTCTGCATGTACTTGTTCATGTGTATGCACGTGTGTGTGTGTGTGTGTGTGTGTGTATACACCTTTGAGCTGTGTGTCTGCATCAATTACTGTTACCTGGAGAGATGAGGGACTCTGTTAAAAGAATCACAGTGTCCACAATTCTTTGTTCTGGTCATACCACGTTGGGATTATTATGTCCTATCTGGGCATCATATTTAGAAAGGGAGAGGGGAACAAATATTTATTAAGTGCCTGCTATTTGTCAGGTCCTGTGAATACAGAGGAAGGTGACTAGGATTTGAAACCATGCCACATAAGCATTTATTGAAGGAAATAGAGATGTTTCACCTGGAGAAGAGGAAATGGAGAAAATATAATACTTTTTTTCAAGTCTTTGAAGTACTCTCATGTGAAGGAAGGATCAGGCTTGACTTACCTGGCCCCAGAGCACAGAACTGGGAGCAATGGATGGAAGTTAAAGGAGGCCGTCTCAGATTTAACATAAGAAAAAGCTTCCTAACAGTGTCAGCAGTTCCAGAGTGCAATGAGCTTTCTTAGGAGGTAACTGGGCTTCTCTTTTCTGGGGGCTTCAAGTGGAAGCTGGGAGATTATTTGCTGGGGAGGTTATAGAGGGAATTCTCTCTCCCAGTCTGGTTAGATGAAATAACATCCAAGGTCCTTGCAGACTCTGAGATGCTAGGATTTTACGGTTCTGTGATTCCTAGGGAACAGAGTAGGCTTCAGCCCAGCTGTGCGAGGGTTAACCCCACCAGGAGGAATGTGGACGGTGGGGTCTACGCCAGGGCTGCAGATTGTTCCCAGATGCAGATTCTGGCAAAGGGGCCTCTTGCCCTGAGACAGGGACAGGCCTCCATTCCCCGTAATCAGTGCGAGGCGTGAGGAAGTCTGCAACTGTTTTCTCTAGTTAGAGCGAACCTCTTTCCAGTCTCTGTCTCTGCTCTTATTGCCAGGTCCTCCTCCACTCCCTCTCCTTTCCTAATTCCCCAACACAGATCAAGGCTCCTCCCTCTGACTGGCTCTGCATAGAACCAACCAGGTCAATCCTGTTAGAGGGAGGAAGGAGTAGAAACATCCTTTAGGTGCCCACTTTTTGCACCAAGACTCCGGAGAAACCAAGTTGGACTGGAGCAGCAGATCTAAGGCTTCCAGTTTACCCAACTTCTTCCTTTTGTCCATGGGAAGGGCAGCAAATCGGATGAGGTGGAGAATTGTGCTGCGTGTTTGAGGACTTTTGCCTTTTCCCAGTGTACTTTCCTCTTACCGGATCCCTCTTCCATTACTAACCAGGACATCCTCCAGGCGTACAGACAAACAGCTGATTGATAGATTTTTATTTTGCCCTACTTTGGTTTCTATTTCTTATTCCTTCTTCTGCCCTCCCCTCCCCCAATTCTTGTTTCTTCACTCAGTTCTGTCCCCTCAGTTCCACCTCACTCATTCCTAGCTCCTGATCTTTGGGCTCTCTGAGATTCCAGCAAGCCATCTGGACTGGATAAGAATGCCTTCCCAGAATAGTCAGTGGGGGCAAAGGAGGAGCTAGGGAGGGTGGGGAGCAAGTGGCAGGATAGTGGGGGAAAAGCTTGGAAAAGGTAAGATGAGGTGTGGTGTGGGGTGGGAGGAGAAGCTAAAGAGAGGGAAAAAACGGGGCAACTCCAGTAAACTCTAGTCCATCTTCCACTGTCAAATTAGTCTTTCTAAGGTACAGGTCTAACCATAGTCAACACGTTCTAGGGGTTCTCTATTACTTCCAGGATAAAACCTAAAATCCTTTTGTTTTTAAAGTCTTTTATAACCTGGCCCCTTTCCTGTCTTATTGATGTTCTTATACCTTCCTTCCTTCCTTCTTTCCTTCTTTTCTTCCTTCCTTCGTTCCTTCCTTCCTTCCTGCCTGCCGGCCTTCCTTCCTGCCTTCCTCCCTCCTTTCCTTCCTTCCTGGTATTCTGCCATGAAGTAGCAGTGGTACCCTTACAGTTCTTCACCCATGACACTTCATTTTCCAAGTCTGGCCACTTTCTATGGCTGTCCCCCATGCTTGGCACCCTCTTTCTCCTCCCCTTTGCCTCCCAACTTCTCTGGCTTCCTTCAAGTCTCAGTTAAAGTATCATCTTCTGCAAGAAGTCTCTTCTAGCCCTCCTTAATCTTAGCACCTTCCCTCTTAGATTATCTCCAATATATGTGTGTATACATATACATATATGTATACACACAAATGTACACACATATACATGCATAAGCAAGATATAGATAAGTGCATCTATGTATATGTAGATACCCATATCTAAATCTTATTTATTCATAGTTGTTTGCATGTTTTCTCTCCCATTACACAGTGAGTTCCTTGAGAGTAGGGACTGTTTTTTCGGTGGGGGGAGGTTTTCTTTATACTCCTAGAGCTTAGTAGTTGCTTAATAAATGTTTGTCCACTTGGTGTAATGCAATGAGCATAAGTTTTGAGCCAGAGTACCAATGTCATATCCTTGGGCAAATCATACACACACACACACACACACACACACACACACACACAAACAGATATATACAGACACACACACACACATATATATATGTATACATACATATGTATGTATATGTGTGTGTGTGTGTGTGTGTGTGTGTGTGTGTAATGGACAGCCTCATTATAGTAATTATAATATTAGCATTTCTTCATAGAGAAAACAATGACAAAGAGCATAAATTCTGGACTTCAGTACTTAAATGGACTTGTGATATCTTCAAGGGTACAGTTTAGAATCCATTCATGCTTATCTTTGTCTTCCCATGGATCTTCCACATTGCTTCAAGTCAGATGGAAAGGCTAAGGGATGAGCTGATAAATGTTTTAGCAACTGGCTTGCAAGAAAAAAATGTGTGCACAACAGACTTTTAAGTTTAATATACATTATCATCATTTTCATCATCATTTTCTTAAGTCTAGCCAACAAAGAAAACAAATCAAATGCTGATTTGTGGCATTTGCCAATTTCCAAGTATAAATGCTTGCGCTGAAAGTTTAATAATTAGCTCTTGTGAGCTGTAGGAGCTGGCTCCAGCACATTCCTGGAAAGGTCCCATGATTCTTAAGACGCAATGGCCAAGCAGATGGTAATGAGTCTTCTTTAATGTTCCTTTAATAATAATGTGTCTTCTTTAATTTCCACTGATAAAACAATGTCTGTTTGTAATGTTGAACCATTTCACAGTCCCAAGGTGGTAAGAGTCTTCTTTTCTGGGCCTTCTGTAGCTGTGGTTGCTGGGGAATTGCTGGGGCATGTGGGCTGTCCACTGGTCATCCTTTTGCTACCCTACCAGCCTACGGCTTTCTCTTTAGTAATATTTACTTTTATGTCCCTTCTATGCAAAGTGACATTGTAATATGCTGTAGCCTTCTTATGTCCACCTCCTCCTTCGTGGTGAGACCCATTAATTCAGTAACACTTTTAAATGAACTTATATTTTATTCATCACGACAGCATCTATATGCATCTGAAAACAGTGATACATATATGTGTGAGTCACATTCCCACTACAGAAAGTATATTTAATTTTTATTATTCTGAGTCACTTCAGGAGAAGGATCCCTTATAATAAATGAGACCCAGAGCCTCTGGGGTCCCTAGGTTAGGGGATCGAGTACCAGAACTCTTTCCCATTCCAATTCTGCAAATCTAGGTATCCAACTTCCCTGGGTATCCTTCTGAAGAAACATGTCTGTCTGCTGTGAATTTTAGGGATGACCCGTGTGTTGGTGTTGATTTTTTCTGATTTCTGAGATAATTTGATGAGAGGGGAAAATTTGTTAGCTCAGTGATTAGAGAGGAACATGATCAGAACAACCAAAAGCCCACTAGGCCAGAAGGTTGCCTTGACTGGCTAAAAGCCAAATAAGGATTGTAGATTAGTCCCTGAGTTCATTCCAGTGAGTGAAAACTGATGGGTGAATGTCAACCTTGACTTTTGAGGTACAGGTGTACTGCATAGATATTGAATGTTCAGCTCCAGACCACCATAATAAAGCAAATATTTCAGTAAAGCAAGACAAGCGAATTTTTTTTATTTCTCAGTGCAAATAAAAGTTATTTTACACTGTACTATAGTCTACTAAGTATGCAATAGTACTGTCTGAAAATGTACATACCTTAATTAAAAAATACTTTATGGCTAAAAAAACTAAACATCATCTGAGCCTTCAGCAATTGTTATCTTTTTGCTGGTGGGGGGTCTTGCTTTGATGTTGATAACTGCTGACCAGGTGGTACACTGGTTAGAACACTGGTACTGGAGTCAGGAAGACTCATTTTTCTTTCAAATCTGGCCTCAGATACTTTTAGCTGTGTGACCCTGGGCAGGTGTTTAACCTTGTTTTGTCTCAGTTTCCTCATCTGTAAAATAAGCTGGAGAAAGAGATGGCAAACCACTCCAGTTTCTTTGCCAAGAAAACCCGAAGTGGGGTCATAAGGAGTTGGATATGACTGAAAAAATGACTGGGTAACTACAAAAAGACTGATCAGGGTGGTGGTTGCTAAAGGCTGGATGACTATGGCAATTTCTTAAAAGAAGACAGCAATGAAGTTTGCTGTATTGATCAACTCTTCCTTTCACTTGGACACTTAGAGGCCGTTGCAGGGTTTTTAATTGGCCTCCTTTCAATATTGTTGCTTCTCAGAGAACAGGGAGGTCCGAGGAGAGCAAGAGATGGGGAGCCATGGGTTGGTGGAGCAGTCAGAAGACACAGGACATTTATTGATTAAGTTCACCATATTACATGAGTGTGGGTCATAGCTCCCCCTCCCCAAAGCAATGAGAACAGCAACATCAAAGATCACTGATCATAGATCATCAAAACACATAGATAGAGTGATAATGGAAAAAGTTTGAAATATTGCCAGAATTGCCAAAATGTGACAGACACAACGTGAGCATATGCTGTTGGAAAAATAGTGTCCGTAGACTTGTTGGATGCGGGGTTGCCACAAACCTTCAATATGTAAAAAAACATGATATCTGTGAAGCGCAACAAAGCAAAGTGCAATAAAAGGAGGTATGCCTGTATTCTGGAAAGGAAGAGACCTGGGTAGCATAGTGCCTAGAGTGCTAGACTTGGAGTCAGGAAGACCTGAGTTTGAATCCTGCTTCAGGTATTTACTAGTTATGTGACTTGGAAGTCATTTAACTGCTCTGAACTTCAGTTTCCTGAGTTGTCAGATGAGGATAATGGCACCTACCTCACCAGGTTGTTGTCAGGATCCAGTGAAATAATATATGTACAGTGCTTCTCAAACTTTAAAGTGGTAGATATATGTTAGCTATTAGGGTCCCTGAGGGGGCATAGCAGATTCTTTGTTAAATGCTTGTTTGATTTGATTGTCAGTGGAAGAAAAAGAGGTGTGTGTGTGTGTTTGTGTGTGGCTGGGGGAGTATAGGTAATTAGGGTTTGACTACAACATTTCTCTTACTCCCAGGAACCAAATGTCATGTTTAGGTGGCTGGAAATCTTGGGTGAGAGAGGTGAGAGGGGTTAGGAAACAATGAAAGTTTAGAAAGTAGTGAAAGGGAGCCTTGGGAGCCAAAGGAAAAATTACCTGGACTTGCTCTTGGAAACTGAATGAGTCCCACAGGGTTGGATCATTCATACTTTTCTGTCTTCTCCAGTGAAAAGGGGATAATGACCTCTTCCACCCCTCTGTCTTCCACCAATTCTGTCTCTGTCTCTGTCTCCATCTCTCTTTGTCTCCCCTCCCCCTCTTTATTTTCTGATACTGAAGGGAGACTTGTTCCAATGATTTAGCTGTTGCCTTCTAAGGGCAGAAGCTTTAGGGGTTCTTTAGAGCAGCACAGAGAGTAGGGCTGGGGTAGCAGTTGGTCAGTCTGTAATTGGGATACACTAGGGCATGACTGCCCTCCACAGGCTGGCTAAAAGTCTGCTTCAGACTGTACGTTACAGACTGGTCCATATGACTCAGTGAGAATGTCCATCCCAGAGAGTGACTTCATTGACTTACCCTTCTTAGCACATGTGCATTGAGGCTTCCACCCAGTTGTGGGGATGGATTTGCGTTGAGCCACCCACACTCTCTAAGTCAGTTTTTCTTATGTCTGTAATCGCCCATTTGCAAAACTGTTGGTCAAGTTCAGAATACAACTTATGAAGCTAAAGGTCCCATCTGTTTAATCTCTGTGGGTATGGGCCCCACTAGCAATGTGCTCTAACAATTGTGGCTACCAGTGAAATCCAGTCATCTGGGTTTGGGCTGCTTGGAACTGAAGCCACAACGCTACTCTCTGATGCACCATGTTCCCTTGGCTATGTCTTGGGCAAAGAGATCACAAGATCATAGATTTAGAGTTGGATGGTCCATGGAGGCCACCTAGTTCAGTGCCCTCATTTTATAGATGTAGAAAATAAGACATAAGATGTTATGTGCCTACGGTCATACAAGTAGTAAGTGATGGAGCCAGGATTATAATCCAACTCCACTGACTCGAAATCCATGCCTCTACCATCAGAATCTCTTTGCACCAATTTCCTGTTCTCTAATGCCCATACTTTTTTGTTGATATAAAGATAATGCTCATTTGTCCTTATTATCACCCACCCACCCACTACCCTAAACCATTTCCTTTTCCAGCTAAAAATCATCTCAAAACTATTCAGCTTTCTCCTATATCCCGTTTCCAAACCCATTCATCATCCACAGGGCATCTGACCACAGTGTGGTCATTGTGACCATAATCCTTATGTCCCTTTTATGATCATATTGTTCTTAGCCTGGAGCAGGACCACAAATGGTAATCTTGTCTACCCCACTGCCTTCAGGTGGTCCTACCCCTCAGACTAATGTTCCTGCTTCCAAGCTGTAAAACCAGGAAGGACCTGGGCCCAGTAGGGGATAGGGGAGAGATGGCTGCCATTCAAGGGACAAAGTGCAGTAGTTTTTCATTAACTCAGAAAAGCTTACAACTTCCAGCATCCTGGTTGCTTTACTTTGGGGGTTGGATGAGGGAAGATAGAAGGATAGGAGGAGGGAAAAGTCAAAAGACTGAGGAAATGTTCATTCTGCTTGAGAGGCACCCTTCCTCATCTCCCCTTTTCATCCAAAGGTGATTTTGTTCCACTGCCTCCCCCCAGTCTCCTGCAGTTTGCTTCCTCCCAGCCCTTCCCTGGGCTGCATTGGCTGTAAAAAACCAAGCTGTATTTGCTGGAACTGAGTGGGGGGCTGACTCACTACGTTAAAGCCTTGAATTTGTCTCCTGTCAGCCCTCCTCCACCCCCAGCCTACATCAAACATTTTCTCTTCTGGACTCTGAGCAAGGTCAGCCACACAGACACAGCTCAGGGACAGCTTCTGCATCATCGGGGCTAATGACCCAGAGGACAGGAAACAGTGGATTTAGGCTAAGCTGAACAGGGTAAGAGAAAGAAGATAGACTAAGAGATGTTTCCTAAGGAATCCTGAAATCCCAACAAGCTTAGTATCTAAAGGGCACTCAGGGGGTCATTGAATTCAACCCCTTGGCTCTATTCTGAACTGTCTTTAACTCATTCCAGAGAGGAGACAGCATGTTTTAGCACTAAGGATCCCCTCAGACGAGGATTCCTTAGCTCTACAAAGAAATATGTTCTGCCTTTATGATTAAGAAGTTCTTCCCAATTTTTTAACCAAAATCCCCGCATTGTATTTTCAGACCATCTTGATAAAATTGTCAAGGCTGGAAGATATTACTGACTAGTGAGAAGAGCTTATTTCTTCCCTTCAATGTTGAGATTCTAAATGCCTTCCTGTGCCCTCCCTTCATTCTCTCTCCCCAGAGCCAACTCTAACCTCCACCCTCCAAGCACCTCTTCTCCCCCAGCCACATGGGAAAAGCCATCGTTAGCACTCCCAGCCGTGCAAAGAGGCCAAAGACAAAGGCAGTGAGCCAGGGAGGAGGAGATCACGGGTGGGCCAGAAAGAACCAACCCTTTGTGCTGAACTTCGATCCTTGGGGGATGAGTGTGTTTGGGACATATTTAGAAAGATTTTGTTTTATAATGGGCAACAGAGGAGAAAGGAGAAGGGAGGGGAAGAGAGGCCAGGGCTGAGGGGAATGGATGAGGCTTGAGAAAAGAGATGGGGGTGGTGGTGGAAGGACTTAGACAGAATGATTTTATGAGACCTTAAGAGTAGCAAAGAGATTAGAAATAGGGAAAAATGGGAAACTGAAGAGAAGACTGAAAAGGGTGAGGGTATGGTGGGGGAGAGGGATAGATCCTAACAGAATTGTTATCCAATTTCAATTTGGCTATATTCCACAAATACTTATATAGCACCTGGGGTACCTCTACTTGCAGGTGAATTTCCCCCTCACCCCACACACACACCTAGGCTACCCCAGATTCAAGATATTCTGTGTATTTATTCATCGTTGTGTTTGCTTTTGCTTGGCAGCCAGAAGATACAATTCAATTCAGTTCAAAGACATTTAATGCGATAGTGTAATAAAAAGTTGCAAAAGAATATTTTCCCCATAAACCTGGGACACGCTATCTCACAAATACACATACCATCGGTGAGACAGACTAGACCTACTTAGGGAGCCAGGGTAAAGGCACATGTATGTACATATGCAACAAGTGTGGAGGAATCCAAACAGAAAGTATGTGTGGTCAGGGTATACATGGAAGAACGCACATGCAGAGAACACAGGTGGCCACGGTTTCTTTTGGGGAGGGACAACTCATGGCTCTGGTCACTCTGCTTATGGCTGCCAAGCTAATGATGTCTCTTCTCAATTTCTTTGCACTGCTTACATTCTAGTGAGGGAAATAGTATTTAGGCAACTAAGTAAACACAAAATATATACAAAATAAATATGAAATAATCTTCCAGGGAAGGAGGGGAGTACAGAAAATTGAAGCGATCAGGAAAAGCCTCTTGTGGGAAGTGGTACTTGAGCTTTGAAGGGAGGTCGAGTTTCCAAGGGACAAAAGGGGAATGAGGCATGGGGAAGAGTCTCTGAAAGGTACTGAGATGGGAAATGGGATGTTGTATGTGGGGTGCATCAAGTAGGGCAATTTGGGTTAGAATGTAGAGAAGGTATGGGTGATTCAGGCCTAATCATTGTGTGAAGGGAAGCTGGAGCCAGATTGTAAAGGGTTTTAAATGCTAAGCAGAGGAGTTTGCATTTGATCACAGGGGTAATAGGGAGTCATTGACACATCTTTAGCAGGGGAGGGACATCGTCAGATCTGTGCTTTTAGAATTATCAATTTGACAGCCATGTGGAGGATGAATCAGGAAGGGGAAAAGCTGTATAGAATGAGTAAAAAGATCACCACGGGGAGAAAGAAGCTTTATACTGCTGTAGCTGAGGGAGCAATTTCTTTCAAAGGGGTTGTCAGTGTTTGGTTCTGGGGGACTGTTACAATTTCCAGGAAGCACCATCTAATAGGGGGTGGTTCCCAAAGATTTGTTAGGGGACGACTAAGCACACTGAAGTAGTCTGGTTATAGTAATAATTAACAATAGCAATATATCTATGTAATACTTTATGCTATAAAGCACTTTCCAGAACATTATCTCTTTTATTCCTCAGAACCACTGTGCAAGGTAGGTGACACAAATCATGAGTCATTTATTATTATTCTAATGATTCTGGATGCAAGAGAAAGAGTAGCAAGCAATCCAAGCATCTAGAATTCTCATCCAGGCTCTTCTATTTACTGCTTGTGTTACCCTGGGCAAGTCACTTCCCCCTCTGGACCTCAGTTCACTTCTCAGTAAAATGAAGGGGTTGGATTAGGTGATCTCTCAGGTTCTTTCCAGTTCTAATATTTTGTGATTCTGAGCCCTGCATTTGGCATCAAGAGACCGGGATTAGTTATAATAATTACTGTTTGACTTTGAACAAGTCACAACCTCTCTGGGCTTCATTTTCCTCATGTGTAGAAGGCAAATAACAGAATTTATAATACTACCTCACCAGGTGGTTGTGAGGAAAGCATTTTGTAAACTATAATGTGCTCTATGGAATAGTGAGCTATTATCATTCCTGTTTTACAGAGTAGGAGGCTGAGGTTTTCAGAGACTAAGTGATTTGTTCATGGTCACCCTGATGCTCTGATGTTAAGTGCTGGAGACAGGATGCCCACCCAAGTTTCCAATATGGGCCATAGGGCAAAGGCCACGTGTTTTGTCTGCAGAAAAGAGTGAGTGTTTGTGTAGAGTGCATGTAGGTAGTGTGTGGACATATGCCCAAGGGGTCATCAAGGCGTTTTCTTGCCTTGGTGCCCCGGGTATCTGTAATCTCCTGCCTTTGCAACTTAGCTTTGTACTAAATGCCATTAGCGGGTGAAGACCAGAATGGCCAGAGAAAGCCCTGATCCCATCACCATGGTGATGCTAATTCAAGCTGAGTTCAAAGGAAGCAGTTCCAGGGAAAACTGACAAGCTGGAGCCAGCCAGGGGAAGGAGCAGAGCCAAGAGGAGAGAGACTGGCTATTAAGTAAATAGGAAAAACAAACCTATGTACTCATGGTCACATACTCCCCCTCCCTCTTGCATCCTCCCCAAAGATTTTGGGTCCTACGTGTCACTATAAGGAAACTGGAGAGGTCATTTTGTCCTTCCCCCTGTACCCCAGTTGAATGACCCCAGACAGTCAGCCTGGTGAAGTGGCAAAAAAGACTGGACATGGGGTCAGGAGACCTGGGATTCAATGCCAGCTCTGTCCCTGACTTCCTGTGTAAACTTTAGTTAACCTCTTTGAAACTGTTAATTGGGGACACTAGAGTCTATTTTAACTTAGGTTTTTTTTACTCAAATGAAATAATGTCTGAAAAGGACTTTCTGCAAACTGTGTAAATGTCAGCTATAATTTGACAGGATAAGTCCACTCTGCCTTCCATATGACGGCCCTTTAAATACTTGTCATGATCTATCATGCCTCCTCTAAGTCTCTTCCTTTGCAGGATAAATATCCATCTCTCTTTCAAATGGTGCCCAGATGACATAGTTTTCAGAACCCCCTAGGATGCTGGTCATCATCTTCAGGATGCTAAATGGCAGATACAATCAGATGGATAGGGTGAGACTAATGGCTCATATGGATAAGAGAATTGCAAGGATTGGAGTGAAAAGAGGGAAAGAAAGCTGGTTGGAATAAAGTACCTTAGAAGCAGGCTCCTGGGAGGGGCCAATGGAAAATGCTTGAAAAACTAGTTAGCAGGAAAGTTTCTGTGACCCAATGTATACTAGATGTGCAGTGAAGATTTTTTGACCAGAGAAATGTTAGGTGCATTGGGCAAAGTAGTGTCTACCCGGAGAACTCAGGCAAATAGGACCTTGGTTCTTCCTTAAGCAGAATAGCTAAGGTCATGTAATCATGACCTCTCAATTTACAGATAAGGCCCCCCAAAGTTAAATGACTTGTCCAGGGCCGCACAGAATATATTGGACCTCAGATTTAAACGCAAGTCTGTATTACTTCAAGTCCAACACTCCATCCACTATTTCACCCTGCCAGAGCAAAGGGAGCTTAATTCGGGCTAGGGAGAAGGCAAGGGGTGAAACTAGACGGTGAAACTTGCAGTCACAGCTTAGTGAGGCCAGCCTGATTCATGAACTGAGCCATGTTAAGCTATAGTAATGACAGTGATAAGGCATAAAAGGCAGGCTCCTCACATTTTCAGATGACACTAAGCTGGGAGGGATAGCACCACACTGGATGACAGATGCAAGATCCCAAAAGGTCTTGACAGATTGGAGCAGTGGGGTGAATCTAATAAGATGCAATTCAATAGTGATAAATGTAAAGTTGTATGCTTGTGTACAAAAAATTTAACTTCCTAAGTAGAAGATTAGGGAGGCAGGGTTAGGTGGCAGCTTGTCTGCAAAGGAGCTGAGGGTTCAGTGGCCTGTAGGCTCCATGTGAATCATCGGTGCGATAGGGCAGCCAAAAAAGCGGATGCCATCTTGGGCTGCATGGAGGGGTACAGCCTCCAGGAACAAGGATGGACGAGCGCTCCACTGTACCGGGCCTTGCTCATACCTCACCTGCACCTGCAGTGCAGTTCTGTTCTGGGCACCGCAGTGTACAAAGCACATTGACGTTCTGGAGGACGTCCAAAGAAGGACTATTAGGATGATGAAGGGCCTTCCCTAATCCAGGTCATATTTGGAGAGACAATAAGAATTGAGGATATTTAGGCCAAAGAAAAGAAGGCTCGGGGTGGGGGCATAAAAGCCGTGTTCTAGTATTTGTTTTGTTAAAGAGGCATTAGACTTGTTCTGCTTGGCCCCAGAGGGCAGAGCCAGCAGCCATACAGGTGGCAGTCACAAAGAGGAGAAGGAAGAAGTGATGCCAGGAAAAACCTCCCAATAGTGAGAGCTGTCCAAAAGTGGAACAGGCTTCCTCTAGATGTAGGAGGTCCTCCTTCCTTGTAGGCCTTTAATCAGTGGATGGATGACCACCTCTAGCTGTGCTTTAGGGAGGATTCCTTCCAGGGTGGGTTGGACTAGGTGGCCACCATGGGCCCTTCCAACTTTAAAATTCCATGATTTGGTGAGTAATAAAAACAACACTAGCTTGCATTTATATGGCATTTTATGGTTACAAAATATGTTATATATATTATCTACTTTAAGCCTTACAATCAGTTTTTGGACCAGAGGCAGGTAAGATCAGTAGCTGTCTAGACTGCAATATGAAGGGGTTGGAGAAATGTCATGTACATGTCATAGCATGTCCTAAAAGTCTTAGTGCATCTATATCTACAGCTATACCCATGCCTATACTCATCCTTATATCTATGCCCATATTTATACCCACACCTATACTCATATGTATGCCCATACCAATAGTATGCCCATACCCATATCCATACCAATAACTACATTCATGCCTATACTTATGTTCATACTTTTGTCTATACCTATACCCATGCCAATACCTTTACCTATTCCTGTACTGATACCAATATTGATATCCATACCCATTCCTATGCCCATTTCCTTACCCATATCTATATCTATTACCATAAATATACCTATACCAATGCCCATACCCATATCCATACCTATGCCTATGCCTAAACCCATGCCTATATCTATACCCTTATCTATGCCTATACCTGTCTGTATCTGTCTATATAATTTATTAGCATACCACTGAATATAGATATATTTTTATCTGTCTATGGATTAAGATGCAGAAAGGGATAGAAATATTTACATACAGCTTAACAACTGATTCACTGAAAACAATGTATGCAGGGCACACTTTCAAGTTTAATCTGCATTCTTAACATTTTCCCCATTGTTTTCTTAAATCTAGTCAATCAACAAAGCAATAAATCAAGTCTCGATTCGTAGCATTTACCAACTTCTGTGGTGTAAATGATCTCACTGAAAATTTGAGCTGGTATAAGCTGGTATAAACTGGTATATGAGCTGGTATAAACACATGTGCTCTCTATATATGTGTACATACTTCCCTCTCTGCCTTCGCCTTCCTTCCCCCCAATTTCTTTGTGTTCATTTTCTATTAACTTGCTTATATTGTTTTTCTCCAGTATAATCTAAGCTGGTTCAAGGTAGGGACTATTATGTTTTTTTTTTATCCTTAGTCCCTGGCACATAGTAGGTACATAATAAATGCTTATTGCATTGAGTCAAATTGTTTCACGAGTTACCAAGACCAAATCATTCGGCATCTATTGGCCAAGGCTCTATGATGAGCCTCCAAATACTCAGCTAGTCTGGTCTTTGGCAAACAGACAAAGTCTGTTGTTCAGCCTGTGCTTGAGGCCCTTCCAGCTTGATGGGAATAACCATAACTCCCAATTCTATAGTGCTTTAAGGTTTACTAAGCACTTTCTCCATGACAACCTTGTTGGTCATGAAATTATCGCTCTCCACATTTTACAGATGATTCCTCTGGGCTTCCGTTTTCTCATTTGCAAAATGAAAGAATCGGATGGGACTTCCAGTTCTCAATCCTCCGTCTAAAAGTCAAGTTTCACGAGTCACAGAGAAGAAAAGCTGCCAGTGGGCACAAGGGCACAGTTTTCAGATTTTGCTTGTGGTGCATCAGTCTCTTCTGCTAATTTGGCCCGCAACACCTGGGTGGGACAGGTGGTACAAATACTGTTGTTACTCTGCCTTACAGATAAAGAAACCTGCTGCAGGGTCACCTAGCTGGTGGTAGAGATGGAAATAAAACCCATGTCTTCTGCCTCTTCCATCTATTGTGCCCCTTAGTAAAGGTGATGAGGTTGTAGGTCTGCAGCCATCTTGATTGCCTAGGGTTTGGGTCCCTTCAGTAATGAGGGGATTGAATGGCTGGCAGCAAATGGTATCAAGGGAAGCCAGAGAAAGGTGAAAGGGCAGGAGGGCCATGATCTTAAGGGAAGAAGTATAGACAGCTCCCTGTTTTAGAGTTCAGAATTCAAGCTCTGACACTTATTCACTATATGACCTAGAAGAGTCATTTTACTTCTTTGAGACTCAGTTTCCTCACATATAAAATGGGGAGAAAATATTTGCACTATTTACCTTATAAGGTTGTTTATAGGAAAGCACCTGGTAAACCCCGAAGTGCTGTACAAATGCGAGTCATTAATGGTTTGAAGATGCACTGAGGCTGTTTCATCATGGAAATCAGATGAGGACAGTGCTTCCTGGGGAAGGTCATCGGGAGCTCCTTTTGAGATGAATTTCTTTCCCTTGGGCAGATCCTAAGGCTAGGAATTGGGTATCTTGGATCTGATTTCCAAATGACCTTAAGTCATTTTAATTTTCAAGTTTTAGATCTTAAAGCCACTAGGATCCTACCTCAACATATGGGAGGATCTTACTTTCACCGGGAGCTGAGTTCCTGTGTCTCATTCTTCTTTAAAAAGTGGTGCCTATCACCATGCTTTCTTCCATAAATGTTCAAATGGTTTGGGGAGAAGACCATGGGAATTGGAGGGCCTGGCAACTGGATCTATCTGCCCTGTGATCTTCTTAGGGTCAATTTACTCCTTCTGTTCATGTTTTTGCATTTTTAACAAAAAGATTATAATGTCTAGCCCAATTGTATTTCCAGGGGCTCTTAAGGGGAAAGATGAAAGAATATTCAGGAAACTCCTTAGGAGCAATTGATAAATTTAAGCCATCTTTACCTTCTTCCTCTTCTCTTTGCTCTGTCTCTGACTCTTCCTTACAGATATAGGCCTTTATCTCTCCTTCCCACCCCTACCCCCATCCTACTTGTATTATTTTTCTTATTCTGGGTCATGGGCCCTTGGCAGGGATTCTAGGGCTCATGCTAGGTTCTGTGGCCTTAACTACTTTTTACAAACTCTTTATGAACCCTGCCTCACCCAGTAGCTCCAAGGTAGTAGTTGAACATCTGGTTTACAGAGAGGACTCCTAGGGCCAAGGGGGAGGAAGTAACTTGGTTAAGACAACGCAGTGACTAAGCATGAGAGCAAGGAGCAGAGGCAGGAATCCAGCGCTCCCATCCTGGGATCTGTAATAACTGTACTTTATACTCATCTAAGTGGCTTTTATCCTAGGATCTCAAAGCACCTTTTATGCTAGCAGCAGCTCCAGGAATTGGGTAATCGGCCTGTGTCATCATTCCAATTAGCAGGAGAAAGCAGAGACTAAAACTGGGTCTGAGATACTTTCCCCGCAAGGTATCCAACTGAATCACTCATTTGGGCAGGGAACCCAGAACTCACCCAATCCCTAGGCCCCAGTTCTAAAGTCTGGAGAGAGAGGTTACCTCATGTCAGGGTTAGGGGCCCAGGTAGGCGGTATCTCTAGGGACCCAGGAATCAGGAACTGTGGGTTCAAATCCCCTTTCTGCTGCTTAATCCCTGCGTAAGTCTAGGAGGCTGTTTCTGAGTGTTTCCTCTCTTGTCTCTATTCCACAGAGGGGAACAAAGGGTCACACTGCCTCAGAGGCAATGGTAGGCACTGTGACCTTCTGGTATGTGCAGATCTCAGAGGGCATAAGCCTCTGAGAGGGCCTGGGGGAAAACTCAGTTTGTATTTTCCCGAGATCTACATGGGGTGGAAGGGAAAGGAGGAAGCGAATGTCAGAATTGGACATCTGGTTTCCCTGGTAGCCACATCAGCAGAAGTGGGAGAAGGGTGAAAAATCTCTGAACCAAGTAGTCAAAGACTGGGGACTAGGAAGATCCAAGAGGCTCAGTACCTTGGGGTGGGGTTGAAAGCACTGTGGGGTTTAGAGCTTGAATGGACCATAAAGATCACTTAGTTCAACCTCTCTCATTTTATAGATAAAAACTATGGCCCAGAGAGGTTCAGTGACTGGCCCAAAGTCACACAGGTAAGTAGCAGAGATGGGGTTTCAACATAGGTCCTCTGATTCCAAATCTAGTCACGGTGCATAGAAATTAATAAAAGAGAAAGCCCTGGGACCAAATGTAAGGCCCTCCATGGGCGGGTCCTGAGAAGGGACTCTAATTCCCTTGTCCACGGCACTGAAATGACAGAGCTGGAAGGAACCTTATCAATCAACCAGTCTAATACCCTCATTTTTAAGGAGAGGAAATTGAGGCCCAGAAAAGGGACTTTAGTCCTTGTGGCTAAAGTGACAGAGTCAGGACTTGAATATTAATCTCCTTATTCCCAGTTCAGTGACCTTTCTGCCCACCTGGCTGTTTCCCATCATCAAAACAAGAAATAATGATGGAGTACCTAGCACGTATGTCAGAACTGTGCTTGACGCTCCGAGGGAGACAAGAATCATTGAACGTTTGCATCTCATAACTAGAAGGTATTGTAGAGCTTTTCAGATTCAATTTTACAAATGAAGAAACTAAAGATCGGGTAAATTAAGACTTGACTGAGGTCACAGAGTAAGTTAGTAGCAAGGCCAGAATTTAAACTCTAGTATTTAAGTAGACAATGCATATGGTACTTGCTCTTGAGAAGTTCCCAAACCTCCCCTTCATGACTTTTATGGATAGGAGAGGGATCCTCCTCCATATGCTGTGAGCTTCAGTGACTCAGGACAGGAAAAAACTTCTGGACTGCTGTTCTCAGCAGATTGGGTAAGAGGCAGCTGCCCTGGGAGGCGGGGAGGAGGCTGGGGAAGTCGGGGGCAGAGGAAAACCCCAGATGTTGCATAAGGAAGAGTGGGAGTAGGGGAGGGTCCATTTTAATGAGTCGGCCAAAGAAGAAGAGTGGACAGAAGGCAGGCAAACCTGGTGATGACTATGGATGGATCAAAGCTTGGCCCAGTGCATCATGCTCTGGGAACAGCGTTGGCTTCACCAAGTCCCTGACTTTAGGACATGGCTGGTTTTGATGTCACTGCCTTGTTTTTCTTTTTCTCCTGCCCACCACCCCCAGCTTTCCTCTGAAGAGCCTCATCCCACCCCAACAGCTTTTGCTTCCCACCACTGACTCAGGGAAGCTGGCTTGCCTTCATTAGGAGTGGTGATTCCCAGATGCCTGTCAGGAATTCCAAACTCCTTTGTCCAGTCTTCAGGCCCTCTAGACTATGTGCACCTTCAATCAACAACTCATTTCTACTCACTCTCTGACTTTTGCCCTGAGTCTCCAGTTCTGGCCAACTCTTTTACATGGACTTACTTATTCTCACAAATGAGTTTTAGCACTGGCAAATTGCCTGCTATCTACTGTGGAAGAGACTACCCCCTCGCTTCCCATCGCCCCCTCACCTGCCCCAATCCATGTTCTTCCCATATTCAAAATCTGATCTAAAAAGTTTTCTTTGATTAAGTTCAGCCAACTCTGATTGTTTTCCTGCCCTATGTCCTCTCAGCTTCTGGGGTCTTAGTTTTTCATCATATTAATTTGCAGTGGTTCTCCTATCAGCTCTAATGATTTTCATGTCTTTTTCCTGTATATTTCTTTTCCCTTCACTAGACTGGGAATACCCCCAAACAAGGAGTTATAGCTTCACTTTCTTCTGCAGATCTAAGGAGAGAGTTTGTCTTGTGAACTTTGTTGGTGATGTGTGCATTGGGCTGAATTATTCTGATTTGGGAGGAGATGTGAAAACTGCCTGTCTTTTCTTCTTCTACTTCTTCTCCTCCTCCTCCTCCTCCTTTCTTCACCTTCTTCATCTTCATCATCATCATCTTCTTCTCCTCTTTGTCCTCCTCCTATTCCTCCTCCTCCTTCTTCCTTTTCTTCATCATTAATAAGCTTATAAAGCTCTTACTATGTACTAGTCACTATGCTAAATGCTGGGGATATAAAGAAAGGCAAAATCATGGTCTCTTCCCTCAGTGAGCTCATGTCTAATGGGATAGACAATGTGCAAACAATTATGTTTATTCAAAATATATGTAGTGTAAATGGGAGATAGTCTTTGAGAGAAGGCACTAGCATTAAGTAGGACTAGGAAAGGACTCTAGTAGAAGGTAAGATTTGAGCTGAGTCTTCAAGGAATCCAGGAAGTAGAGGTAAAGAGGAAGAGCATTCCAAGCATGGGGGACAGTAAGTGAAAATTCCTGGAACTGGGAGATGGAGTGTTGTGTGGCGATACTGATAAGAAGGCCAGGGGTAGTAATTATTATCTCACATAAAGTTAAAGTTAAAACAGATTTAATCAAAAGAGAAAAATAGTGAAACTACATGATATGTCAGACATGTTAGTCAATATTGTTTTAGACTATTTAAAATTACCAGACAGTATAAGATTGGAACACTGCTGTGGTGTAGGAAATGATGAGTTGATGGACTTAGAAAAATATGGAAAGACTTGAACTTATGAAGGAAGATGTTATCCACCCTCAGAGAAACAGAGGACAAACAAGTATAGCATGGTCTTACATGGATGCATATGTCTATATATGAGGATGATTATAGATGTCTAAGCATATGTATGTATATGTAAGTGTGTTTGTATATGTATGTATATACATTTGTGCATGTATGTATATATGTATATTTATTTGTGCATACACACATATATATGGCTAAAATTAAGCACTGATACACATATACACACATACACACACACACACATATATATACACACAGATATAGACATAGACATAGACATAGACATAGACATCAACATAGACATAGATATATATCCTTCTGGGGCAGGAAGAGAAAGGTGGAAAAAGAACGAAGTAAAAGTACACATCAGAGAACAAAAGAAAATTTACAAGGAAGCAAAGAAAAGATTGACAGATCTGGACACAATGCATAGTATTTATTATACAGGCTTTCTTGAAATTGAAATTTATTTGCTGTATATTTTGAATCCCCATATGTTCTGCTGTGCACATGGCAAGTGCCTTTTCTCTTTTCTTGTTTTGTATTTAACTTTATAATATGCTTCTTTTTCTTTTTTCTTTTGTATTTAAATTTTAGTATTTAAGTTTATAATATGTTTCTTTTTCTTTTCTTATTGTGTATTTAAGTTTATTTAAGTTCAAGTTTAAAAAAAATTAACTTAAATTTTTTTTAGAAAAGGCCAGTGTCCCTGGTTTGTACAGTATGTGGAAGGGAGCAAAGTGTAAGAAGATTGGAAAGGTAGAAAGGGACCAAGTTATGAGGGCTTTAAAAGCCAAGTAGAGGATTTTCTATTTGATACTAGGGATAATAGAGAACCATTTAAGTTGAACGATATGGTCATACTTGTGCTTTAGAAAAGTTACTTTGGCAGTGGAATGGAGGATGGACTGGAGTAGGGAGACTTGAGTGAGGGAGACCAACTGGCAAGCCATTGTAATAGTTCGGGTGTGAGATACTGAGTGTCTGTACCAAGGTGGTACCTGTGAGTGGAGAGAAGGGAATGTATATGAGAGATGTGATAGTAGAAACAAGAAGACTTGGAAATGAATTGTATGGGTGAGGTGAATGGGAGTGAGTAGAGGATGAGACTGAGGCTGCAGACATGAGTGACCAGGGATGATGATGATGTTGCCTTTGATAGTAATAGAGAAGTTTGGAAGACAGGAGGGTTTGGGAGAGAAAGATAAATGAATTTTGATTTGGACGAGTTGAATTTGAGATATCTATGGGATATCTGGTCTGAGATGTCTAAAAGGCAGTTGGTGAAGTGAAACTGGGGGTCAGGGGAGAGGCTGGGACTGGACAAATAGATCTGAGTATCACCTTCCTAGAGGTGATAATTGAATCCGTGGGAGCTGGTGAGATCATTAATAGAAAGAAGGCAGTAAATTAAGAGGGATCAGCAAAGATTTCTTGTAGAAGATTGGGTTTTAGCTGGGAGTTGAAGGAAGCCAGGAAAGTCAGGAGGTGGAGATGAGGTTCCAAGAATGGGGAACAGCCAGTGAAGATGCCTGGAGTTGAGAGATGGAGTGTCTTGTGTGAGAAATACCAGGGAGGCCAGTGTCACTGGATGCAAGAGTACATGGAGAGAGGTATTGCAAAGGTAGAATGAAGTCATTGACTTTTTCATTATTGGAGGGAAGAATGATGTCTATCTAACAATCTAAATGCAAACTTTTCTGAAAAAAGATCATAGACTTGGTGTATGTAGGACAATGGTTTTGCAATGCTGTAGTGCATATGCTTTATTCCATGCCATCTTCACTCTCACTCTTCTGGGATGAGTCCTGTGTTTTCTTTGTGCAAAGCCAAACAGCCTGTGAATGCATTTACCCCATAACTTTGGCCTCATTAAGACCATACTCTAACCTACTGAATGACCTGGCCACTTGATCTCTGTAACACTTAGAACAACCACAGGCAAATAGGTGCTTATTAAATGCATGATGAATGTATAAATGGTCAGTTGATTCATTTATTCATGTTTATGGTCCCCTTCCCTTTGTCCTAAGCCTACCCCTTTGCTTTTTATTACAGCACATTCCAAAGTGTCCCTGTGAAAGAGATGTTGGTTACTACTCCCAGATATAGCTTCAGTTCTCAAGCTTTTTTTTTTTAATAGTAGTTGTCCTGACTCCTCTCTGTAGTCTACACTGACTTTGACAATGGCATGCTTTCTATCAAAGGCTCAGAGCAGACAAAAATGATGCCACTTTCTTAACTTCTTTCACTTCTTCCTGGAAGTGAGGCATGATGCAGGGTCCTGCAAATAAATGTTTAACAGACAACTCTGAAAAAAAAGTATGTATGGCACATTTTAAATTTTAATCTGTATTATTAACATTTCTCTATCATGTTCTTGAGCCTAGACAATCAATGGAACAGCAAACCAAGTCCTGATTTATCACATTTGTTGATTTCCAAGTAGCAAATGTTCATAACTAAAGACACTTGGCTCTTTGGGTGCTCAGAAGAAATAGTATCTATGCCCTACCCTCAAGAAGACAGAAGTCACTCTCAGTCTCTTTCCCAGGATTATAGCATTCCAAGCCTTAAGTATTGATGGGGGCTGAAAAAAGCTTCTAATAAATTCCTAGATAACAGTTACACCGAGAATTCCAAGGAGAGATATCTTGGGGCCTATTCCTACCGTTCTGAGGGTAAAACATTGAGGACAACAATGGGATTTTCCCTCAGTAACTCAGACACAGCACAGGGATAAATATACATGGACCATGGAGCTAACTCAAGTTGGTGACTACCATGTTCTTAGATTTTAGTCAGAAAATCCCACAGCTGGAAGGTCCCTAGATGTTATGATGGTCATCCCCCTGCCTTCAGGAAGGCCAATTCCCACATCCAAACCACACCAGAAATGTAGTGCTCCTTCTATTTTTTATGGTCTCCCAGGAATCTTATTCTATTTCTTCCCCATTCAGTTTGATACAGTATCATCTTCGACCGCTCTAGACTCATTGTAGATACTCCATTAAGGCCATTAACATCTCCACTCCCTCCCCTCCACCCCACCTCACTCCAGAATGGAGCTCCACCCCTGGAGCCACCTTGTGTTTGGTTAAGCCAGCTTTGACTCCCTCCTCCCCTGCTTGGTTCCAGGTTTCCATCCACACTTCCTGGGCATCTCCAGCCAAGGTACTATGTACCTCCTCTACCTTCTAGCTTTCCTTTATGCGTTCATTGTTTTCTTCCATTAGGACATAAGTTCCTTTAGGAAAAGGACTGTTTTGCTAGCTTGTATTTGTATCCCCAATGTTTAGCACAGTACCTGGCGTATAGTCAGTCAGTCAACAAGCATTTATTAAAAGCCCACTAGATGACAGGCACTTTGTTAAGGGCTGGGAATATAATTATAGGCATACCTCACAGATATTGCAGGTTCATTTTCAGACTACCACAATAAAGGAAACATCACAATAGTGATACAAATTTTTTGGTTTCCCAGTATATGTAAAAGTTGTGTTTATACTATACTGTAGTCTATTAAGTGTGCCATAGTATTGTGGCTAAAAAACCCCAATAATGTACATACCTTAATTAAATAATATTTTCTTGCTAAAAATGCTAACCATCATCCGAACCTTCACCAAGTCATAATCTTTTTGCTGGTGAAGGGTCTTGCCTTGATGTTGATGGCTGCTGATTGACCCGGGTGGTGGTTGCTGATTTCTCAAAATAAGACAGCGATGAAGTTTGCTTCATTGATCGACTCTTCCTTTCACTCGAACATTTAGAGGCCATTGTAGGGTTATTAATTGGCCTAATTTGAATATTGTTGTGTCTCAGGGAATAGGGAGGCCTGAGAAGAGGAAAAGAGATGGGGGAATGGCAGGTCAGTGGAGCAGTCAGAGCGCATACAACATTTATTGATTTAAGTTCATTGTCTTATACTCGGTCCCAGGTACCCTAAAACAATTACAAAAGTAACATCAAAGATCACTGATCACAGATGACTGCAAAATAATAATAATAATGAAAAATTTGAAACATATTGAAAGATGACAGAGATGTCATGTGAGTACATGGTTCTGGAAAAGTAGAGCCCATAGACTTGTTTGATGCGGGGTTGCCTCAAACTTTCAATTTCTAAAAAATAAAAATAAAAAAGGAAAAAACCCAACATGGTATCTACAAAGAGCAATAGAGTACAATAAAATGAGGTAAGCTTATATTAGCAAAAAGAGAAGCCACACTTGTCCTCAAGGAGTTTATATTTTAATGTAGAAAACAATATAGAAAAACAAACTGAAAGGTAGGAGAGGCAAGGAATTAAGCTGGGGGTGGTGTTGTCATATAATGAAGTCCAAGGCGATGTAGCCTGGTGGGACACAAAATGGTAACTGTCCTGGGGGATCTCTTTAAATGGAGGTTCTGGGAGGAGCCATCTAATCAGTGGGAGGGGCCCTGTGGACAGAATAAGGACTTGATCAGGGTGGGGAACCTTTGGCCTTGAGGCCACATGTGGATCTCTAGGTCCTCAAGTGTGGCCCTTTGACTGAATCCAAATGTCGTAGAACAAATCTCATTCACGTGGCCTCGAGGCTGCAGGTTCCCCACCCCTGCCCTGGACCTTTCTGTGTGCCTTTCTGGGTAGCTGTGGGCTGGGCTAAAAGTAAGGGAGCTGGCAATGTGTTAGGTAGCCCAGTGGCATGTCGGCTCTGGCTTTCTCACTGTCCAGAGCTAGAATGCTTTCCTGGGAAAGGGAAGTAGACAGCAATGACAAAAGTGACGGAAGGAGAACACTAAAGCTTCCAGCCTTCAGTGAGAGTGAGAGACCAGGACAATGTGGAAATGCACAGATGCGGAGAGTCCTTAAGAAGCCTCAATAGCAGAGGAGAGCTCCAAAGTAGAGGGTAGAGGCAGAGATTAGTAGAACAAGGGACCTTGGATCCAAGAACCAGAAGGCCTGGAATTGAGGGGGAATGGGACATACAGGGCCATAATGTGAAGGAACAAACTCAAACCATGCTCTTTGCTGGTACTGTAGGTCACGTAGACTGTGCGTGTGTGTGTGTGTGTGTGTGTGTGTGTGTGTGTGTGTGTGTGTGTGTGTAAATTTAGCCAACTCTTTCTTTTAAAAAATATTTTATTTTTAATTTATGGAATAAAACAAGCATTTCCATAACATAGAACAATAAAATAGATGATTCCACATGAGACTGCAAATCTACCATGTACAACTTACTATTTCTTTCAAATATACAACAAAATTATCATGTAAATTTATTTTTCCCCTTTTTTTCTTCTTCCCTAACCCACCGCCACCCTTCTCCTGCCCTAGAGATGGCTACCAGTAGACACAAATAAGTATATATATATGTATATACACACACACACACACACACACACACACACACACACATATATGATTATTCCATATATACTTCTATTTATCGGTCCTTTCTCTGGATGCAGATAGTATTTTTCTTCACACGTCCTTTACAGTGAATTTGGGTGTTCATAATAGACAACATGACTTAGCTGCTCAAAGTCGTTCTTAAAACAATGTTGTTGTTGTTGTATTCAATGTTCTTTTGGTTCTCCTCATTTCACTCTTTTTGGGCAAGTCTATCTTTTGTGTTAGTCAATTTTCTAGCCACTCCACCCACCCACCCCCAACCCCTGGAAGAAACAAACTACAGAGATGATTAATTATTGAGAAGATTCCGGTATTGAACCTAATCTATGTGCACTCAGTTCAGCGGGTTCTGAGCCCTGGGTTATAGTGTGTGTGTGTATGTACATATACATATATATATAATATGTATGTATGTATATACATGTATACACATATATACACATAGAAAACCACTTCACAGATGGAGGAAGCTTTAACAGTGAACAATTGAACTCAGATTGGCTATCTGAGCTGGGACACAGGAGTCCTCTCCCCTTGGAGCGTAATTCTTTCCGATCCATTTCTAAAGAAATGGACATAGTGGTCTCTTTTGCCTGAACTTGTTCCCCAGCCATTCCTTCAGGCTCCCCCTTCCCCTCACTTCTCCTTTTTTTTGACCCACTAGGCTTCTCCAGCTACATCAAGACTCCGTGGGAGTCCTGGGAAGGCTGTCATAAAGTACTGCCTCAGCCCCCACCTCCTTCTTAGCCTCTGCAGCCTCCACCTCCACTTCCATCTCTACTCCTGGTACATCAAAGGGAGTCAGGGCTGATCTATCAGCTCTAGGGGATGGGCAAAGGGAGGGATAGAGGAGAAGAGGCTTTCCAATGTTAGCAAAGAGAAAGACAGTTATTAAATATTTCATACCCCAATAAAACTGTTTCCCCAAAGCCAAACCCTGGGGCCCTTTGAAGCCTGGACTTGACCTGACTCTCCTTCCTTCTGTTTCATAGGAAAACAAGCTCTTTGGGTTCTTTGGCTGAGTTTTCCTGGGCAGCCCATTTCCCAGGAGGGTATAATAACCCTAGAGGCTTCCCAAGGTCTAATAATGGCTAACATTGGTCTAGGGCTTTAAAGTTTGCAAAGCTCTTTATATGGATTATCTTATTTGATCTCCATAACAATCCTATAACGTAGGTGCAACTCTATAGCCCCATTTTATGGATGAAGAAACTGCATCAGAGAGAGATGGAGTGACTTCTCCAGGGTCACACAGCTGGCAAGTGTTTGAGGCAGGATTTCAACTTAGATCTTCCTTCCTCCAAGTCCACTGCATTGTGATCCATAGTTGCTAATATGAAAGAAAGGACCCGGACGCATTTAGGGAACATTTATGTAGGATGTTTCTAGAGAAAGGTGTTAATATGCAGACTTCCCTCTCTAGCTGGTTTTTACCTGGACCCAGATGTAAATAGATGTTCATAAACTGGAGTGTCTTAAACTTGTCAGAAGGGAAACAGGGAAGGACCCTATTTGAATCACCTTACCTCAGTCCTTTCTTATCTTCCTTTTCTTCCTTATCTGTGAGATGGAGAGATCAGGCCTTAAGAAGAGATCTTTTCATCTGTTCTGGTTTTAAATCCTAGGATTCTTTAAGTCTAAAGGTGGATGGAGTTGAAGTTGGGGCAGTGGGACAAAGAGGCTGAGTCAGTCATTTTTTAAGGCTGCTCTAACCCAATAGGGATATCAATATAGGGTCATCTCCCCATTATCCACCCTGACTGGGGTGGACAGTAGTGAGTATAATCTCAATCAGTGGATGATTAAAAGTTGTCTCTGTTTGGCTTGGGGCTGCATGAAATGAGTTTCTTCTGCTGCAACTTTACCCTCCTAATGGTGTTTGCTCACATTAACTAAGATTGTATTCTGAATGCACAGGCTAGCTGACAGCAGGATCGGCAGGCTGAGCAGCCTCAGAGCAGGCTGGGTGGCAGATGGAAGGACATCATCTTGGGCCTCAACATCCATCACAGCTCATCCACAGCAGGTCTTACCTCCCAGGGAACCAAAGGCTGAAAGCGTGAGGATACTAGCTAACCTGAAATTCCAAAATTGTTTTGCTGTCTCATATTTGTGCCTTTTACTTACCAATGCCTTCACTATCTCTGATCTCAAAGCCTTGTCATTCTATTAATGGGAGGTTGTCAAGTCAGAAATTATTATCTTGATCAGACCACATCAGATGAGAAACCTGAGGCCTAGTAAGGCCTTGTGTAGAAGCAGGCAAATCACTTGGGCTGGGAGTCAAGAGGTCTGTGTTTAGTTCTTTCTTTGGCAGGTGGAGGATAGAGCGCTGGGCCTGGTGTCAGGAGGACTCCTCTTCCTGAGTTCAAATCTGACCTCAGACACTTACTAGCTATGTGACCCTGGGCAAGTCACTTAATCATGTTTGCTTTGGTTTCTTCATCTGTAAAATGAGCTGGACAAGGAACTGGCAAACCACCCTAGTATCTTTGCCAATAAAACTGCAAAGGGGACACAAAGAGTCAGACATGATTGAAACACCTAAACAACAAACATTTATTAAGTGCCTGCTATGTGCCAGGATGCCATTAAGCACTAAAAACCCATAAGACCTTGGACTAGAAACTTCTCTCCATTCCTCAGTTTCCTTATCTGTAAAGGGAATTGTACTAGACAGACCATAAGGTCGCTTGTAGCTCTGTTGTTGTATGATTTCATTCAGCATTGAAGCAGCATTGTACAGTGCAGGGCTTAAAACCCATTTTGGCAGTTTGTTGATGTTGCGTGGCCTGACAGCAGGCACAGTACAAAGTGTGCATGCTTTGTGTTCAGAACCAAGGCTGCAGAGAAGTTCTGTGACTTAACATGCCCAAGTGCTGCCAGAAACACCTCGTTTCATTATGTGTTTGATTTTTAATTAAGTTTTGGTCGTTGCACATTCAGAAACCTTTTACTGTTGCTACCTTTTTCACCACTCCAATACAGGGTTTCAACCCACAGTTTAAGAAGTGTTGGAGGGGATCTAGCTGGTCTTGAAATCAGGAAGAGCTTGGTTCTGGTTCTGCTTCAGACACATGTTAGCCACGGGACCCTGGGCAAGTCTCAGTGTTAATACTTTAGTTTAAAAATCAGTTTCCAGTCTATGGAAGCTCTTCTGTACTCAATGAATTCCTTATATAGATGAAGTCACAGGTCTGGACTACCCTACTCCCCTCCCCCCCCCAAAAAGTGCAAGGCCCAAATTGCATAATTACTTAATGGTAAAGCTGGAATCAGAGCCCAGTTCTCTTATCCCCTCCCTCTCTAGTTCAGTCCAGAATTCCTTCTACCGTATCAGATATCAAAATAGAACATGCATTGGGCACTTACAATGTAATGGAAAAAGGGTTAGAAGGAGTCAGAGCTGTGTTCTCCTTCTGGCTCTTCTATTTAAATTAGCTGTGTGATATTATGCAAATCCCTTTACCCTTCTAGGTCTTAATTTCCTATCTATAAAATGGGGAGTGGGGGGATTGGAAAAATTAATCTCTAAGATTCCTTCAAGGACTTAAGTTTCTATGATAATTTCTCACATTTCTGCAGCATTAGAGAGCTTACAAGGCTTTTCCTCACTTCAGCCACTCAAGATAAGTAGGAGCACAAGTATTATTATCCCCATTTTACAGATAAAGAAACTAAAACTCGTAGCTATGAAGTGGTTTTCCCACATTCACGGAGCTAATAAGTGCTGGAGCCTGTACTTGAAGGCAGGCTTTCAATGTTCTCTCCATTAGCTAGTCCTTTGGGGGGGGGGTTGGATAGGATGGGGGGACTCATAGTCCTTGTAGAGAAGAAAAGCCAAGGGAGAAGGCAATTTTCCAAACAATTAATTAATTGATTGTTGCAAACATTAGTTATTTTCCCTGTCTTCCTTCAGTTGGACAATGGGAATAAAAACCCCTCATAACCCACATTTGCCATGTCCGAACACGTGTCTCAGTCTTCATTTTAAGTCCATCACCTCTCTGGCAGGATCTGGGTGCCATGTTTCATGTCAGTCCTCTGGACTGGGGCTTATTGCCACATAGATCAGAGTTCTAAAGTTCTTTAAAATTGTTTTCCTCTATAATCTTGATATCATCATACAAATTATTCTCATAATTCTGCTCACTTCACTCTGAATCAGCTCACAAAGGTCTTCCTAGTTTCTTCTGAAACTGTCTATTTTCAAATTTCTTATGGCACAATAATAATATTCCATTCCTTTCATATACCATAGTTTCTTTAGCTATTCCCAGATAGAAGGGCAGCCCCTTGGTTTCCAACTTGAGGCTACTATGGAGAGAGCTACTGTAAATAGTTTTGTACATATAGGTAATTTCTCTCTGTGTCTCTGTGTCTCTCTTTTTAATGTTTTGGTAGTTTATGCCTAGTAGTGGTATTGCTGTGTCACATTTTAGTGGCTTTGGGGGCATAGTTCCACATTGCTTTTCAGAATGACTGGAACAACTCACAGTTCCATCAACAATGCACTGGGATACCTATTTTCCTACAGCCCCAGGAGGAGGTGTTCTCCCAGAGGTCTGCAAAAGAACCCTAACTCGTAGAATTCTTTCTTGGGACAGGATGGCGGGGATTTGCCTAGTCTGTGCAGGGGCAACTCATTGAATCTTAGCTCCAGACCAGGTGGGATGGGGAAAGCATCTTACCATCCCCCCAAGCTCCCCTTTTGCGGAACAAGAGGCTGTCCACTCCCAATAAAACCAACGCATTTCCTAAATTGGTCTTTCCAGATGGCCCTAAAAGCCTAATCAAAGCCAGATTCCCTTCCCTTGGCCTCTTCCTTTCCTATGCTGGCTGGTTAATAGCCCTTCCTCAGCCTCACTGGCTCTGGGGTCCCCTTTAACCATTTCATGACTGGCTTCTACTACATCAGAAGTACCTTTGAACCGTCACCTCTCACTTTCCTGAACCGAAGTCAGGGAGACCATCTGGTAGGAGCATAGTGTAATGGGAAAAGCATTAGACTGGGAGTTAGGAGACCTAGGTTTTTAATCCCAACTCCATCACCAATTTGCTTTGTGATCTTAGTTAAGTTAGGTCGTCTCTGTGCCTTACTTTACCTATCATTTGTAGAGGAATAACTGTTCCTGTCCCATCTTCCTCAAAGGGGTGAGCAAAGCTATCACTAGGACTTTTTGCACCTTGGGCAAATACTGCAAACCATATCAGAGGCAAGAGACATTAAGCAAGCCCACGACTGAGGGGAGGAGGTGGGGGAGGAACTTACCTGGTCCCACAATCTCATAGCTTAATAGGACAGCAGAGCTAGTGACCTCAGAAGTCACGTTTTGTCCAAACTGCCTTAGAGAAAAGCGACTTCCCTGAAGCCATGGGACTGGAATCCACATCCTTTGTCTCCAAATCTACTATCCTTTCCAAATGTACTAGTTTACCTCCCAAATTAACATCCATTTTAACTAATTATTCTGGCTAATGAGATGCTAAGCTCTATTGTTTCTAAATCATTGGACTTCAGGTGCGATCATGTCCTCTAAATACAGCAACCTCTAATTTCATTTATTGGGACAAGGCTTTAGTTCCCCTGCCCTAGTAATGGCTCTTGTTGCGAGGCTTAAATAAGGCCATAGAAGGTAATGGGCTTAGAAAAGTATAAAGTGCTATGGAGACAGAAGATAATATTATTATTTTTTATTGTCACTATTATACCAGACTGAGGCTAGAGAGATTGTGTGTGTGTGTGTGTGTGTGTGTGTTGTGGTGGGGAGGGGTGGGGCAGGGAGGGTGTCCATTTGAGCAAGGTGATACATGTCTATACCTAAGGCTTCTGGAAACCTTAGGAGCAGGGAGACCTTAATAAAAGTCATTTGTAAACTCTGTATCAAATAGGTGAAGTGCTGCCTGAGTGTCTCCTCAGAAGACAGAGAACCTACTCCATGAAGAGGGTCATGGGGAGCTGGGAAAAGGTCACATAAAGAAAAGTGAAAGGTGACAAGGTCATATAATCTAGAAAGGAAAAGACTAAAGCGTGATTTGATATTCTAGTGTGTTTTCTTCAGTGCTTCAAAATATCTGTGGTCTCCTCTGCATATTCTTGCACAACAGCCCCCAGCTGAAACCTCTGTGGCTCATTGTTTAGGATGGCTTAGGATGAGTGTAAATAGCAATTGTTTTCTGTTCTGGCCAGAAACTTTGAGGGTCTTCCCCTCCCAGATTAATATTTTTGTGATGGTAAACTAGGACATCTTTTGTTTTAGTTTTTACCTAGTCCCCTAGTCATCCAATGGGCATTGTCTCAGACAAACTGAGGCCTGGGAAAGACCTTAATTTAGAAAGGCCAAGGTCTCCCACTGCACCCTGGGCCACTGCCAGTCATCTTGTCTTGCAACTCTGAAGGAAGAAGTAGGCTGATGGATGACTTTGCACAGATCTGCCTCCTTTAAATCCAATTTGAGAAAGTCAGGACATCACCCTCATGATGTCATTGGACCTCTTTGAGAACGAAAGAAGAAAAAACAAACAAACATTCCTTCCATGGATATAGATCTCAGCCTTTCTCCAACTTAGCAGATGGTTTTGATATGTTGCTGTGAACAAAAGCAGTCCCCACCCAGTGATCAGCCTTCCAATGACGCGCCTCTCTGGACTTAGATGGGTTAGTCCTTGGGTGACAAAGTTATAATCTATCTCTGAGCCCGACCTTAATCTCTGTCAATTCTCTCTCTTTCTGCAATTCTCTCTCTCTCTCTCTCTCTCTCTCTCTCTTTCTTTCTCTCTCTCTCTCTCTCTCATACTATGTCTATATGTTATATATAAAAAATATATATTTTTAAAACTCTATACAAATATATTACACAAATGCTATATAATGCTATGCATTGTATGTAATGTATATCTATATGAGAATGTGTATAGATGTAAATATACCTATACACATGTGTGTATATGTGTGTTTATTTTGTTGTTGTTCGGTTCTGTCTGACTCTCTGTGACCCCATGGACCATATGGTCCATGGGGTTTTCTTGGCAAAGATGCTGGAGTGGTTTGCCATTTTCTTCTCCAGTAGATTAAGGAAAACAGAAGTTAAGTGACTTGCCCAGGGTCACATAGCTAGTAACTGTCTGAAGCTGGATTTGAACTCAGACCTTTCTGACTCCACGTCCAGTGTTTTCGATACACTGAGCCACCCAGTTGCCCTGTGAATGTTGAATCATTGTCAATAGCCTTTCAATGATCATGGAGAATAGGAATGGTACGTAGGGCTGGAGAAAGACAAATTTTAGATTGATTTCAAGTGAAATAAGAGAGTGGAGCCTGCAAATTTTAAGGCAGGGCTCTTGACTTTGGCTGCTGGCAAAATTCTAGAATGTATTATTAAAGGGATGGTTTCTGAATATCTAGAAAAGGTGCCAGGAGAGCACCACCAGTGAAATATCATGCCAAACTAACCTAAGTTCCTTTGTTGAAAAAATGATGAAGTGGGCAGACTGGGGAATATTGTAGCCCTAGTTCACCCAGACTTCAGCAAAGCATTTCCTGTTAACCTCATGGAGGATATGAAGAAATGGGCCAGATTATAACACTGTTATGTGAATTCCACTTGGAGAGAGGCCTCTCATGATATGTCTTGGTATCTGACCTCAGCGTTATATCATTAAACATTTTAACCAGTTCTTTAAATGGAAGTTTATTGAATTTGTAGATGATACATTGGGCAGTAATAATAGTATTTGAATAGCATTTTAAACTTTGCAAAAACACTTTACATCTTATCTCAACTGATTTGTACAATGACCCTGTGAGTTAGGTGCCACTATTATCTCTACTTTACAGATGAGGAAACTGAGGCTGACGGTCTCAAAGTCACACAACCACACTTATCTCTTCCACACTGTGACTTTCCCCATTTGTTTCCATATATTGCGGGTTGGCTTAAGAAATTAAATGGGAATTTGGGGGAGTTTTGTGGAAGCCACAGACATCGCATGAAGGCCAGCAGATGACACAAAGCTTATGGCCCAAATTTTACAATGAGGTAGACACCCCATAAAAGAAAAAGAAAAAAAGAAGGGACGATCAAAAAATTTTGCATGGATTTTCTAGATTGCAGGGGCACTGTGCTGCTAACTTCCTTGATGTAGAAGGAATAACTATACTGAGTATCTAAGGAAGGATTTGAACTCAGGTCTCCTTGTTTAGCACTCTATCAACTAGGGTACTATGATCCCAAAATATTTCAACCATTTATACCAATGGGTTAAATCTAATAAGAGGGAATTTCATAGAAGTAAATAAAAAATCATACACATGAACCAAAGCATAGATTTCAAAAGTATAAGATGGAGCAGGTATGCCTAGACAACAGTTTGTCCAAAAGAAGATCTTGCAGTCTTAATGACTTGTAAGCTCAATAAGCAAGCCAAGAGATACAACAGCCAGAAAAGCTAATGGGATTATTAAGTTGTATTTAGAGAGGCATAGTTTCTGAGACTAGGCAGTGTTATATAGTCAGACTACATAAGAAAGATGGTGTTTAGGTTTGAGCTTCACTTTTTCAGGAGGACATTGATAAATTGGAGTGTGTCCACAAAAGGGCCCACAATATGATGAAGAGCCTTGTAACCAGCCAGGGCAGTGTATGCACACACACACACATATAGAGGTATATATTAAAAATAAGCCCAAGACGATCATGTACATCTAACACATTTTTGTCTTGGATTTTTTTTAACAGACTCGTAATTTCTTCAGTATAGGAAACACCCCATGGAAACCTTATAAGTTGAAGGAAATGGAGAAGGGAAGACATTTTTCCTAAGCAAACATGATAGCTGTGCTTATATATTTGAAGAGCATATGGAACAGGGATTGGATTTTCTCTGCTTGGTTCCAGAGAATAGAGAAGCAATGGTAGAAGCTGAAAAAAGGCAGATTTAAGCTCTGATAACAGGAAAACCTTCTTTATAATGAAAATTATTCAAAAGTTGCAATGGCCTATCTTAGAGATGGTGGGTTTCCACTTGTCAGAGTTTTCCAAGCAAATCCTGTTCTGGGTATGTGGTAGAGGGGGCTCCTCTTCAGGTGTGGATCTGTTTTAGATGACCTCTGTAGTTATCTTCAACTCCGAGACTCAGTGATTCAGCGACACCCAATTTAAAGATGAGAAAACAGGCTTAGAAAGAGGTGATGTGACTTGCCATGATTTCATGGCTGTTACATGGCAGAGGCACAAGTCAGACTCAGGTGGATCAGTCACACGTCCTTCCTTTGGAGCTCAGTTACCTGATCTATATAATTCAAGACAAAAATGTGTTAGGTGTACATGATTGTCTTGTGCTTATTTTTAATATATGCCTCTATGTGTGTGTGCATACACTGCCCCGGCTGGTTACAAGCCTCTTCATCGTATTGTGGGCCCTTTTGTGGACACACTCCAATGTATCAATGTCCTATTGAAAAAGGAAAGCTCAAACCTAAATGAAATGGGGGGTAGACTTGGCCAAGATCTTTTTTAAGGTTCTTCAAGCTCTTTACAATCTATGAATTATTGAATTTTGGCTCTATGTCTAGTGCTTTCCCCTCCAAATCAACAGCATTTATTAAGTGTCTACCATGTGCCAGGCACTGTGTTAAGTGCTAGGGATAGAAACAAAGGCAAAAGACGGTCCCGCTCTGGAGGAGTCCACAGGCTAATTAGAAAGACAACATGCAAATTACTATGTACAACATATGCATACATACATATATATGTATACACATACATACATACACATATACAGATAGGTAGGTAGATAGATAGATAGATAGAGGTAGGTAGATAGATAAATAGATAGAGGTAGATAGATAGATAGATAGATGGATAGATAAATAGACGGACAGATAGATAGATAGATAGATAGATAGATAGATAGATAGATAGATAGATAGGTAGATAGATAGATAGAGTTAGGTAGGTAGATAGATAGAGGTAGATAGATAGATAGATAGATAAATAGACAGACAGATAGATAGATACATAGAGGTAGGTAGGTAGATAGATAAATAGATAGAGGTAGATAGATAGATAGATAGATGGATAGATAAATAGACAGACAGACAGATAGATAGATAGATAGATAGATAGATAGATAGATGTAGGTAGGTAGACAGATAGAGGTAGATAGATGGATAGATAAATAGACAGACAGATAGATGGATAGATAGATAGATAGAGGTAGATAGATGGATAGATAAATAGACAGACAGATAGATGGATAGATAGATAGATAGAGGTAGATAGATAGATAGATGGATGGATAGATAAATAGATAGATGGATAGATACATAGATAGATAGATAGATAGATAGATAGATAGATAGATGGATAGATAAATAGACAGACAGGTAGATAGATAGATAGATAGATAGATAGATAGATAGATAGATAGACAGATAGAGGTAGGTAGGTAGGTAGATAGATAGATAGATAGATAGATATTATAATTGGAGATATCCAATAGAAAGAAGGCGCTAGCATTAAGAGGGGTTTGGAAAAGGCTTCTTGCAGAATATGAGAATTTAGCTGGGACATGAAGGGAGCCAGGAGATAGAGATGAGGAGAGATAGCATTTCAGGCATGGGGGTACAGCCAGTGAAAATGACTGGTGAGAACTGTGCTAAGAACAATAGAGGCCTGTATCATTGGATTACTGAACATTGCTTCTCAAAATGATTTTCACATCTAGGATGGGGTTGGGGTGGATTTGTTGGGAGGGATGACGCATCTCAACAAAATTGCCTCCTCCATTCTGCCCCCTTTCTGCTCCCCCCAAGTCCATTCTATTTTCTCTTGCGTTTAACTACTGCAGACATGGTAATTGGTCTATTTGAGCAGTGGCAAAGAGACATCTTGTGGTACATGTTGGGAACAGCAATTCGCTGTTTCTTAAGAAAGGAACCCTATATATACAACACTCCACTCCTGGGGCATTTGGAAGCTTTTCTCGTAGTGTGTGTCTTTTTAAAGGAGATCTGAAGAATATTTGTACTGGAAAAGACCTTAGATATTTTCTAATCTGATTGCTCCATTTTTTAAAAATAAGGACACAAAGACCCAGAGTGTCTAGCTGCCCAAACAAGATCAAGAAACCTTTATTATCATTTATGAAGGGCCAACTATGTGTAGATATTGTTCTGGGAGCAGAAGGGAGAGCAATGTTTAGATAAGACACAGTTCCTACTCTTGTGGAGCTTACAGTCTAGTTAGTGGCAGAGCCTGGATTTAAATCCAGTTCTAAGTCTAGTATTCTTTGTGCCATATGATATGATTCCTTTCCTGGAAGAGCAATGCCTATTATTTTTAAATAAAGATGCATAATACGTGTTTGTGACAATGTAAAAATGTGGGTAAATCTTACGTACATGCACACATATGAGTACTTATATTGAGAGGCAGAAAGGAAGAGTGGTGGCCTTGGTATGTATCAGGAAGACTGGATCCAAGTCTCATCTCCAGCACATACTGACTATATGATCCTAGGCAAGTTTTTCAACTTCTTATTGACTCCCAGAAACTGTCTAACACCCTAGGTAACAGAGCAGTCTAGAATTGTATTGGCAGAGGGAAGTGTCCATGAGGTATTTCCTACACCAAAGAAATTACAAGTCTATTAAAAAAATCCAAGACAAAAATGTGTTAGGTGTTCATGATTGTCTTGTGCTTATTTTTAATATATACCTCTGTGTGTGTGTGTGTGTGTGTGTGTGTGTGTGTGTGTGTGTGTGTGTGTATACTCTCCCCTGGCTAGACTAAGCCCTTAAGAACAGGGACAATTTTCAATTTTGTGTCCCCAGAACCTCATACATCACCTAGCATATAGTAGGTATTTAAAGTCTTGCTGATTGATTGGTTGAGATCTTCAGTACCTTCAGTACCAGGAAGGCTTGGCACATAGTGGGCACTTAACAAATGCTTGCTGATTATTTATGTTGTATGTATGCAAATGTGTACATTTGTGAGGATGTAATGTGAATGTTTGTATATGTTAGTGAATGTGTGTGTTACAAGGCTCAGGTCTGTTCTCATTAGCATGGGCCAGGTGCCCAGCTCTGGTTCTCTGGGTTTCTGTTTCCCATGCCACATTGATAATACATATCCGTTCTATGGATTTTCATTCATTAATTCAACAAACATGAATGAGGGCCTACTCTTTGTAAGAAACTATGGAAAATTTCTAACTTCTTGAAGTTTACCATCTAGAAGAGTGATAAGAAATGCATTTACAAACAATAAGATAGAACATGAGGTGTCCAATAGAGGTATGAATAAGGTGCTATGAAGAATCACTGGAGGATGAGAAGGCTTCTGGATAGTTAGGGTGTACATTTGAATAGAACCTTACATCATCAGTAACACCATACATTAATGATGAATGGATTTTTCATGCATGAGTTGAAGGTAAAACACAGGATCATAGATTACAGTCAACTTCTGCATTTTACAGGTGAAGAAACTAAGGCCCAGAGGGGATAAGTGACTTAGCCAGGGTTGTACAAGCAGTGGCAGAGGCAAGATTCTTCTAACTCAGGTCCCCTGACTCCAAAGCCAGTGCCCTTTCCAATGTACCACTCTGCACACAGCCTGATATGGTGGCTAAAAGGTATTTACCCTCACAGCAATCTGCCTTGTCAGGGGAAAGAGAAGGAAAAATTATTTAGGACCAAGTGTTAGGCCTGGGAGCATGGAGTGCTTATATACTTATCTCCCCCCCGGAGGAGATTTTAGATATCATTGGTAGCATGGTGAAAAGAGGATTAGAACCAGGACTCAAGAACCCTGAGTTCTGGTCCTGGTCCTGTCACAGTTACAGGTTACTCTAGGTAAGCCATAGATTCCTAGAATCTCAAAATCTGAAGGGACCTCAGAGGTCAGTCATGTGGCCCAGCCCCTACCTAAAGGCATGAATCATCTTTACAACATTCCTGGTAAGTGGTCATTCAGCCTCTCCTTGAAGACCTCCAAAAACTGGATCTCGCTAATTTCTGAGGAAGCTCATAGCTCCTTCCACTGGTGGGCCACTCTGATGGTTATATTTACATAAAATTGGTCTCCTTGTACACTCCATCTATTGCCCCAAGGGTCTTAAATTATCTGGGCCTCTTTCCCCTCCCTTCCTCCCTCCCTCCGTGTCTCTCTCTCTCTCTCTCTCTCTCTCTCTCTCTCTCTCTCCCTCTCTCCCTCCCTCTCCCTCCCTCTCCGTCTTTCTCTCTATCTTGTCCTCTCTTCTGCCATCTCCAGCCCTCCTCTCTCTCTCCCCCTCATCTCCTCTCTCCCCTTCTCCTCTCCCTCTCTCTCCTCTCGCTCTTCTCTTCCCTCTCATCCCTCTCCTCCATCTCTCTCTCTCTCTCTCTCTCTCCCCCCTCTCTCCCTCGCTCTCTCTCTCCTCTCTCTCTCTCTCTCTCCCCCCCTCCTCCCTCCTCCTCTCTCTCCCTCCCCCCTCCCTCTCTCTCTCGCTCTCTCTCCTCATCCCTTTCCATCCCACCTCCCTCTCTCTCTCCCTCTCCCTTCTTCTCGCTCTCTCTCTCATCTCCTCTCTCTCTCTCCTCTCTCTCTCGCTCCCCCTCTCTCCTCCCTCCCTCTCTCTCGCTCTCCAACCTTGTGTCCTCTCTCTCTCTTCCATATCTCTTTCTCTCCCTCTCCCCTCCACTCTCCCTCCCTCTCTTCTCTCTCTCCTCTCTCCCCTCTCCCTCCCATCTCCTCCCCAATCTCCTCTCTCTCCCGCTCCCTCTCTCCCCTCCCTTCTCCCTCTCTCTCCCTCTCTTTTGTGTCTCTCTCTCTCTCTCTTTCTCTCTCATCTCCCCTCTCCCTCCCTCCTCGCTCCCTCAGCGCTCCTCGCTCTCTCTCTCACTCTCTCTCCTCTCTCTTCCTCTCCCCTCCCGTCCCGCCCTCCCTCTCTCTCCTCTCCCTCGTCCTCCTCTCCTCTCTCTCTCGCCTCTCCTCCATCTCTCTCTCCCCTTTCCCACCCCCTCTCTCTCTCTGCCTCCCTCCTCTCCCTCTCTCCCTACTCTTCCCTCCCTCTCCCTCCCTCCTCCCTCTCTTTGTCTATCTCCCTCTCGCTCACTCGCTCTCTCCCCCTCTCATCCGCTCCTCCTCTCTCGTCCTCTCTCTCTCTCCTCCTTATTCTCTCCCATTCCCTCGTCTTCTCCTCTCCCGCATCCCTCCCTTACAATCCCTCCCCTCCCCTCTCTCTCTCTTCTCTCTCTTCTCTTCTCCATCTCCTTTTTTTCCCCCACCCCTTTCCTTCCGCCTCCTGTTCCTCTCTCCCTTCCTTTCTTGTTCTTTTCCCCCTGTCTTTCCTTCTACTGCTCTCCATGGTGGATAGAAAGCCAACCTGAAAGTCAAGACTACCACTACTAGCTAACATTTATATAACACTGTGCTAAAAGTTTACAGTCATTATTTTATCTGATGCTCATCACAGCCCTAGGAGGTAGATGCTGTTATTATTGCCATTTTACAGATGAGGAAACTGAGGCACACAGAAGCTATGTGACTTGCCCAGAGTCAAACGGCTAGGAAGTGTCCGAGGTCACATTTGAACTGGTGCCTTCTCTACTCCAGGCCTGACGCTCCATCCGCTGAGCCGCCTCGCGTCCCCAGGAAAGCCCAGGTTCAAGTCCTGTGTGTATGTATACTGTTTATGTGAACCCAGGCAATTTGCTTAACCTTTCAGTGCCCCAGATAATTCTCTGAGTCTCAGAGGTGCTGACCTGCGTTGGTAGGGAGAATTACCCCATGCAGGAATTCACTACACTAATGAAATCACAGGCCCACTCCCTGCCCCTAACTCAGGTTTCTTGTATGAGACGGCGCAGTGCAGTGGCTGGAGTCAGGAAGACCTGAGTTCCAATCTGCCCTCAGACACCTAACAGCTGTGTTACCCTAGGCAAACCACTCTGTTTGCCTCAGTTTCCCCATCTGTAAAATGAGCACCTGCCTTCCAGGGATCAAATGAGATAACATTTGTAAAGTGCTTAGCAGAGGGTCTGGCACATGGCAGGAGCTATAGAAATGTGAACCAGTCTTCTTATTAATTTGTAAACTGAGGCCACCGTCTTGTCCTTCTTCTCTTCCAAATCAGCTGAGAAACTAAATGTGAAGAGAGTATAAAACACGAATCATGTTATAACTAAGACGGTAAAGCTGGTGTTCATGAATTAACACTCTGTGTTTTAATTCAATTGTGCTGTGATTATCCCAGGAAGGCGTTTGGCTGGGTGCAGAGGAGTGGGAGGGGAGGATGCAAAGAGAGACAGGAACCAGTCCCTTCCCTCGAGGAGCTTCCTGTCTCTCCACGTCCATCTCTGCCTCTGTCCTTGTCTCTCTCCTTTCCCCCCTCCCTTCAAGAGCTATGCTCATGCCGTAGAGATAGATTCAATCAGTCATCAGTCAATAAGCAAACATTTATTAAACCCTTTTGAGGTGCCAGGTGCTGGGTCTATGAAGATGGACACGAAATGGTTCTGAGGTCAGATTCTCTGCTGCCCGCCTCAGCCCGAACCAGAAGAGGACACACGTGATTGATCCCCGAAGTGCTGTCCAGCGGACAAGATGGCTGGGGATAAAACCTCCCCCCACTCCTCCTCCCTCTGAAAAACATAGCTTCTTTCATAAACCCTTTGTTACTTGCTCCACTGTCTCCTGGGGGAGATGGGTCCTAGCTTGTATGTGTGTGTGTAGACGCCATGACTCTAGGACACACTGACCGTAATCTCAGCTGGATAGGCTGACGGTGTATATTCTCAGTTGAGTCATTCGAGCTTCTGGGCATCCATCCATTCTTCTTTCTGGTCCCTGACAGTGGCTTATTCTTGAGCCATCCTGACCTCATTTTACTTACTTCACCCTTCAACTGTCACCTCAACAGAAATAACTCCCAAATCCCCATATCCAGCCCTGACGTGTCTCTGAAGCTCTAGACTCAATCTCCTATTTCCTGGTGGGCATCTGACTGGGCATGTACCAATGGGTAAGTTTAAAACTAAATCATCATCATCCTACCAAATCAACTCTTTCTCGACTTCTCTATTTCTGTTTATGGCTATATCCTCCCAATCAGCCAGGATCAAAAACTCACTGTCATCTTTGGGTCCTCCTTCTCTCTCAGCCCCCACATCCCATCACTTATCACATTCTGTCATTTCTACTGCAAGCCATCTATTGCATCATTCCACCCCAACTCATGTTCTCATCACCTCTCACCCAGACTATTGCAGTACCTGAACTGTAACAATAATATTAACTTGGCCCCCTGCCTTCAGTCTTTAAAAAAAAAAAGGAAAGAAGTTTTAGTGATGAACCTTTGTTCACTGCTGTTCCTTATCTGCCCCCTATTCTAGCCCCCCCATCCTTCATTATAACAAGGAAGTGTCATTAACCACACAAATGAAAACTACAGCTATGTCAGACAAGCTATGCCCCAACACGAACTGCTGGTCTACCTTCTGTCCCCAGTGAAGAGGGAAGCATTTCTCAGCATCAGACCTCTGAAGTCACCACTAGTGGCTTCACTGATAAGAATTCTGAAGTCTTTCACTGTTCTCTGGCCCCTACATTTACATTATTGTGGCCGCTGTGTAAATGGTTCTTTTATTTCTACTTATTTTATTCTACACCAATTCATCTAATCTCCCAAATTTTTCTGAATTTTTAATATTTATTTTTTCTTAATGTATAATTGTGCAACTAGGTGGTACAATGGATAGAGTGCTGGTCCTGCAATCAGGAAGACTCATTTTCCTGAGTTCAAATCTGGTCTCAGACAGTAGCTGTGTGGTCCTGGGTAAGTCACTTAGCCCTGCTTGCCTCAGTTTCCTCATCTGTCAAATGAACTGGAGAAGGAAATGGCAAACCACTTCAGTATCTTTGCCAAGAAAACCTCAAATGGGGTCATGAAGAGTCGGAGATGACTGAAAACGACTCAACAACAACAAAACTGTATAATTATATTCTATCACATTTACATACTGTAATTTGCCATACCCCAACTTATAAGCATCTCCTTTGTTTCCAGTTCTTTGCTCTCGCTAAGTGCTGTCTCCAGCCTTTCCTCCCTCTTATTCACTCTGCACATTTCTACCTGAGTTATCTTCCTAACATACATGTCTGCTCTTATCACTTCCCTGTTCATAAACCTTCTGTGGTTCCCTATTGACATCAAATAAAGTCCAGATTCCTTAGCTCATCATCAATGACCTCCATAATTTGGTACTAGCCTATTTCTCCAGACTTATCCCCCACTATTTCCCTTTATATGGTCTACACTCTAGTCAAACTAGAATACTATGTCACATGTAGGCCACCTTTGAGTTTTGACTCATGGAGTTCCTGACACCTCAAATTCCCTCTCTTCCCTTCTCTATGCTCAATCTACCTTCACCTGATAAAAAATGTGTCCTTTCTTCCCCAGAGACTCGGATGGTATGGGGGGTGGATTATGCCCCTAATTTTTGAAGGGGATGTTTTTGTGTTTGATCTTGCTATAACTTTGAAGTAAACATTCCTTTGTAAAAGCTAATCAAAGTGTTCAAATGTAGCTGGGGTACACAGAACCCATAAAATTGGGAAAACATTATTGGTGGGGACTGGAGCCATTCTTTTCAAGGCTTAGCTCACATCCTTTCTCTTCGATGGCTGCCGGCTTTTCCTGATTCCTTCAAGGAGATGGAGTTGCTCCCTCTTCTGAACCCTGTAGAGCACTTTCTTTGTACCTGTAATGTAATGACACTTTGCTTTGCTCATTTCCAGATTACCTAAAATGGAGGCACCTACGTAGGAGACACCAGAGACCTGCTTTTGAGAGAAGACATCCTGCATTCCCCTAACGCATGGGTGAGTAATAAACCCTTTTCTATTGGCCATGGAGCTGGAACTGGCTGTGTCTTTGAAATTAGCACACTAGAACAGTCTCTTTTTCCCTTCCTTGTGCTCCCTCTTCTCCTTCCCTTCCTTCTTTCCTTTCCCCCTTAAACACCTCCCCCCCTTCTCTTGGCATGCAAGGGGATCAAAGTCCTGTTTGCCCACAGCACAGGCTCCATGCAGTGGGGGTGAGGGAAAGGCTACCTTCTCTGTCCCCTACTTGGACTCTGTGGCCCCAAGAAGTGGACTTCAGGTTGGATCTGTTTGCTTTGCCCTTTCAGGTTTAGCCGTAGGCAGTGGAACCCTTAGCCCCGGGAGCTAGATCTATGGCCAACTGAGAGGCAGGTTTCCAGTGTGGATGTTGCAACCAGCTCAGCATAGAAGCCCTGGGAGGCCAGGGTATCCTGGTCTTGAGCTCAAGGAGAGCTTTGAACAGAACTTGGTAGGACAAAGCTGTGTAGGAACTGAATTCAGCTGTGAACCTAATCTCTTTCCTCCCTAGAAATTGAGATGGTATGACGGGGAGATTATGTGTTTGGGGCGCGATATTTGTATGTTTCTTCTTGCTATAATTTTTGAAGTAAATATTTCTTTGTGAAAGTGTATCTTTTAAATGATTAAATGGAATGGGGGTGACTCTTAAAACTGGTAAAACACAATCTGTGGGGGCTGGAGCCAATGGCAGAGAAACTAGAGAACCCACTCCCCCAAATCCCCATTAAGGGTACCAGAGAACCTTGGGGTAGGGATGAAATGTAACATACATGACCTTTTGGCATCGTGGGCCAAAATAATTATATATCCCCATATAGACACATTGTATTCTACCTTATATTGTAGCTACTTGCTTACATATCTCCAGCTCCTGCCACTCCTCCCACTAGAGGTAAGCCCCTGGAAAGCAGGACCTGGGTCTGTTGTTAATAGTTAATAGCCAATAAGCATTTATTAAGTGCCTTCTATGTGCCAGGCACTGTGCTAAACACAAAGGATACAAATACAACAAAGAAATACAATCTCTGTCCCCAAGGAGCTTACAATGGAGGAAGATATAAAACAGGAATCTGAAAAGGGAGGATGTAAGACTATGAGAGTGGGAAGTGAAGGTCAGGTGTGAGGAGATGGCTTTTGTTGTTGTTGTGTCCTTTAGTCATGCCTGACTCTCCATGACCCCATTTGGGGTTTTCTTGGCAAAGATCCTGGAGTGGTTTGCCATTTCCTTTTCCTGATCATTTTATATATGAGAAACTGGGGCAAACAGTCAAGTGACTTGCCCAGGGTTACACAGCTAAGTGTCTGAGGGCAAATTTGAACTCAAGTCTTCCTGACTCCAGGGCTGGCACTCTTATCTACTCTATTTAGCTTCCTGTGGGTATGGTAGAGAAGTTAAAGAAGTCCAAAAAGAGTACAGCCAGGTGGGAAATGAGATGTCTGCCCTGTCCCCTCCCCTTAAATGGAAGAGTTTACAGTTCCACCCTCAAATCAAAGGGCCAGAAGGTACTGATGAGGCGTGAGGAACAAGGTGAATTGGATCTTACAAAAGGAGATTTCTCAATGATGAGTTTACTGGGGGAATGATGGAGAAACCAAAGAGTAAAACGACTATAGTGTGTGGGAAATAAGGAGATGTCTAATTTTCATATCATTGTGGCCCTCATTCCAGTACTTGCCATAAGGCCTTGTACGTAGTAGGCATTCAATAAATACTTATGGGATTGAATTGAATTTATCTAGGTTCTGATGTACTTCTTAGGAGACACCCACCCCTGAATTTATAAGTCTTCACCTTATTAAACATAAGGAGGAGGGAGATCACAGCTATTGTACTGAGAACAGAGCTGATATGTGAGAGGGAATAGAATACCAGGAGGCAAAGGAGCAGCAGAGCCAATATAAAGTCCCAATGAGAGAAGCTGGGACTCTGTATCCCTGAGGAGGATGAGAGACACGATCAGGGAAGAGAAAGAATTATATTTTATTGGAAAGAGCTCTAAACTAGGAAGATGTGGGTGCCACTTAATCCCATATTGGGATATCTCTGCACTTTTCTGAGGTTTAGTTCCTCATCTGTAAAATGAGGGAGTTGGACTGGATCGTATGATATAGACTAGAAGAAACCATAAAGACTATTTAGTCCAATTCTTTATAGTAACATACAGCAATAACATCTTGTGATTCTGAGAAAGGGCCTAGAGTCTCCTATTCCTCTTAATAGGCTATAAAGAAATGACTTACAATAGATATGTACTGGGCGTGTATTTCTATTACTCCTGGTGGTCTGGATGTTAGCCACAGCCTTTAAACTGCAAAGTGACCTTTAAAAATAGTGCTTGGGACTCTTAGTTCTCACCCCATTATCTCCAGTGATAGATAGGAATAAATTTAACTCTATGTCCTTCTTCCCTGAGAAAGGAGAAGAGGTTATCAGTTCCCCTTCCATTTAGAAAAATAGAATCCTAGAAGCCCCTAGTTGGGAGGTGTCTTAGAGGTCATCTAGTCCAACCCTTATCCGAGGCATGGGCTTTGGGTATTTCTAAAGTAGAGGTTCTTAACTTCAAACACAAAGCTTAAAAAAATTTCTAATTATATTTCTATATAATTGATTTCCTTTATAATCCTATGCATTTTATTTATGGATTTAAAAACATTATTCTGAGAAGGGACCCATAGGCTTCACCAGACCAAGACAGAGTTAACCATGACAATAAAAAAGGTCAAAAACCCCTGTTCTACAGTATTCCCTTTTTTTAATTTTTTAAAAAAAAATTTTTGGAAGGGAGAAAGCAGGGTAATTAGGGTTAAGTGACTTGCCCAAGGTCACACAGCTAGTAAGTATCTGAGGCTGGATTTGAACTCAGGCCCTTCTGACTCCAGGGCTGTTGCTCTATTCACTGCACCACTTAGCTGCCCCTATTCTATAGCATTCTTGATAAGTGGTCATGTTGCCTCTGACCAAACCATTGCAATGACATGGAGTTTATTGTCTCATAAGGAAGCCTGATCCATTGCTGGATGGAATCATAGAATCTCAAAGTAGGAAAGGACTGTGGTGACCATCTAGAATCTAAATGGCTATAGTTATTAACCCAGTGTGTTGAGCCCTGTTCTGACGACTGTTGAGGCATCTACAGAAGAATATCTTCTGGCCTTGAGGCTTTCTGTTGAAGTCGATACTGTTTTCAAAACTTTCTAGGGGGAGCCCCTTTAGCTGGGCAGCTTCCCTCAGGGGCCTGACCGGACTTCATGAAGCGACTGTGGAACCATTTGGTTTTCTGGAAAATTCTTCCTAGGGCTTACCTGAGACAGCTGAGGGATTATGGACTCGGGGGAAGAGGTCTAGCACAAGAGAAGAGTCTATCTTTGCCCAGGGTTGGAATGTCTCTCCCCAGAAAAGATTAAGCCCATCCTGATGGTGTCAGGGAGACTACCTGGCAGAGTATGGAAGGACTCTACTACTGCTATTATTCACTCCTTGAGAAGTTCATAAAATGTTGGCTTTCCACCTGACCCCTCAGGCCTCAGGACACATGCCTATGACATTTTGGCATAGTCATACAGGAGGGGTAGAAGCTGAGGGAGCTTCACACACCTTCCTCTGCTGACACAAAGTCCACTGCTCACTCAGGGGGATGAAATAGAACTTTGTGATGGGGTGGAGATCAGCCATCAAAGGCTAACAAGCTGGGGCAAGCCCTGGGAGTGATGAGAGCAAGGGAGCTGCTTTCTTCTCACAGGTCAGCCTCCCTCCCCGCTCCCTCATTCTCCCATCATGCCTGCTTCTGCCTTCCCTCCCTCCCTCTTTCTTTTCCTAGCTTCTCTTCCTTGTCCTTTTTCCTCCACACTGGGGTGCTCTTTCTTAGGTTGGTTTCCCATCTTCATACTATCTCCCCTTCTCTCCCCAGTGCCCAGTACCCAGTACAGTGCCTGGCACTTAGTAGTCACTTTAGAAATATTTATTGATAGATTGTTTCTCTCCTTTTCCCTTTTTTCCTTTCTCCAGACCTCCACTTTATTCCTTTCTCATCCCTACTGGAATCCTTACTACAACTTTTACCAATTTACATTTCCATGGTGCTTTAAGGCAGAATCATTCCCATTTTGCTGATAGTGAAACTGAAGCCTAGAGAGATTAAGTGACTCGCCTATGATAAGACACCCGGCAAGTGTCTGAGCCATGATTTGAATTCCGATTTCCTGACTCTGTAGTTCTCTATTCCTTTCACCCTATTGCCATCACCACCATCACTGTTACTACCACGACCACCTTCATCACTACCACTACCATCACCATCAGACCTATTCTTGGATAAGGGTGCTTGGCCAGAGCAAACCACATTATGACTGATGTAAAGAAATGACCATAGGCAGGAATGAATCAATCAATGAGCATTTATTAAGCTCTTGCTATATGCCAGACACTGTGCTAAATTCTGGGGGTACAAAAAAGAGGCAAAAGAGAGTCCTTGCTCTCAGCGAGATTAGTCTTATGGGAGAGACAACAGGATATAGACAAAGGAAGCTGTATACAAGATAAATAGGAAATAATTAGCAAAGGGAAGGCACTAGAGTTGGGAGGGGTTGGGAAAGGCTTCCAGTAAAAGATGGGAAAGAAGAAAAGAAGCTAGAACTGTGTTTGTTTCCTCATGGCATGTCCAAGGAAGTGCTTAAGGAAAGCTCTTAGATGATGATGGGGAACTCTGAGGCATCTTTTGCTGAGGGGATTGGGGGTACACCAGGCTTATGCGACGACAGGCTGGAGAAGCAGCAACTAAGGAAAGCAACTGATTATCAATAATCAATAAACATTTATTACATGCCTACTATGTGCTAGGCACTGTGCTAGGCAGTTTTCACAAATATTATCTCATTTGATCCTCATAACAACCATGGGAAGTAGGTGTTATTATTACCTTCACTTTACAAATGAGGAAACTGAGGCAGATGGAAATTAAGGTGACTTTCCCAGGGTCACATGGCTAGTAAGTGCCTGAGGCTGGATTTGATCTTGGGTCTTCCTGACTCCAGGCCAAATGCTCTATCTGCTGCTTCACCTAGCTGCCCAGGTAGGCTAGGAGCCAGCACTTGCGAAGCGTACCCCAGACTCAGTGATATAATTTCTTTGCACTTTCTTCTAGGTCCCACTCCTGTTAGTCATATCTAGGTGAAACTGAAAGACAGTGAATATCAGGGACAGCCCTGAAGGACAAAGTAAACCATATCTGGAAAATAGATGGCTTGGGGAGGCCATGGGGCAGGAGTTCTGTCGGGTCTTGGTGATTTGGGGTGGTGGTGGTGGATGGAGACTGACTATATGTATATGAGCTCTAGAACCTACTTAAAAAATACTAGTTGACAGCTCTACCTCCTGTTACCTTCCCACCTTGTATCCCCAGTGCTTAGCAACATAGTGGGCCTTTTATAAATGTTTATTGACTAACTTCTTTTCTATCGGTTGCCACCCTGAGTCACTGTTTATCTAGCCTATAGCTACAGGAGCCTGATGCACCTCTAATCCCCCAAGCAAAGGACTGCTCAGACCAATGTTCCCATTGCCGTCATTATCCATGAACTGTCCTTATACACTTTCCTGGACATGCCAAGAAGAAACATAACCAAGGTAGGAAGGAAACTGTTCTCTCTGGTGGACCTGGGCCTAAGCCTGGGTCTCTTCCTGCCTTAACTGATCCTCATTCACTTGCACCACAAAGCTTTTGGGGGATGGCCTCTTTCCTAAGTCTCTAACAGAGCCAGTAGACTACTTAGTTTCCAGGAGACCAAAAAACCCCAGAATTCTCCTAACTTAACAATTTTGTTTCCCTGCAATGTCAGAGGGATGGAGGTTGGGTTTTTCAAAAGGACATTATTAGCCACTAAGAGAAAGAAAGTACAAATTAAGCAATCCTACAGAGCATGGTAATCTTATCATAAAATATCTGTTATCTAGCTATAGAGGCTGTCACAACTTCCTGAGCGAACTAGGCCAACCCCCCATCTAACTCTTTTCCAATCCTAGCCTGCTATCTGGTCAGCCACCATGCTGCCTGGGAGGAAAGACCCTGTATGTGCTCTCCCTGGCTTTCACTCACTCTAGTTTTGCCTTCCTCAAAGCTGGCTTCCCTTTCTGGTCTCTCCCTCTGTTTTCAAGGTCAGCATCCAACTTGTCAATTCTAATTAAAAAATAATTGCTTTGCACATGGCATAATAGTTGGTACTATGCATATCGAACTGCATATGTATGACATCTGTCCTCTGGGAGCTTACAGTCTTAGACATAGAGGTAAGAATGTGCGGACAGTATACTAGAAATGTGAAATCCGCATAGACAAGGAAAGAGATTGTTAATCTACCAATCAACCAGAACCTACTTACAATGTGCCAGGTGCTCTGTTGGAAACTGGGGATACAAATGCAAAAGCCTGACAGTCCATGCCCTCAAGGAGCTTACATCAGCATTTGTGAATTTGTGGGGGTCACCAGTGTCTATGGTTGAGTTATTCTGACTTTGAAGGTGATGGAAGAAAAACACATGTCCTATTTTCCTTGTCCTTCCTTTGAAGCAAAGGAGAAGTGAGAAAGCAGATGATTAGGCAGGGATGTGAGTGGACCCCCTCCCCCCCAAAATAAATAAAGATACTTTTCTATCATGGGTTTTCCCAGTTATCTGATAGTGACTTAGAAGTTGCAGGACAAATAGTAATTATAATTAGCATTTATATAAATCTTGGAGGTTTAGCATGTTTTACCCAATTTTATCCTCATAACAACCCTGGGAGGTGGGCGTTACTATGATCCCCATTTTACAGACAAGGACACAGAAGTGGGCAGAGGTTTGCTGATTTGCAAGGCTCACATGGCCAGTAAGTGTCTGACGTAGAATTGGAAGTCAAGTCTTCCGGATTCCAGGCCCAGCCCTCTGTCTGCTCAGTCACCCAGCTGCCTGAGTAGCTTAAGCCAGAGTACCCAGGCAAGCCCATCCCAAATTGGTATTTTGATGCAGAAAATGCCATCAACTTTTAAGAGTGACCCAGATACTATGCTTGGATATTCAGTCTCAGAGAGGATCATGGGCCAAGTTAAGCCCAGGGGACTACAGCTAGACTAAATGAGAAGATCTGACACCACCCAGACTGCATAGTTTTATTACATACTCACTTATAATGAACTGCTCCTGGTATATTAGTGTTGAAGTTATACATCATATATTCTTTTTCCCTTGCAAATAAATGCTAGAAAATGCTCTCTTGTGGTCAGGAGTTGTGTAGCTACAGGGGAAAGAGAATGATAGAGGCAGATAGTGGAAATGAGCACCAGAATACAGCCGCAGCAGTGGTGGGGGTGGGTGGGTAAGTGCAGCCAGCCTCTGAATTCAGGGAACCAAACCAATATTCAGTGCCCAGGAAGGCACAATACTCTCCCATGGGGTGTGGGGTTTAATGATCTTGGAAGATTAGAATGGAGTGAAAGCTCTAAATCCTTAGACAAAAGTCCTGGAGAATCAGCTCTAACTGAGAAGGCCTCTTAGCTAAACTTTGTATATCCCCCAGCATAACGTTCTGCACACAGTAGGTACTTAATAAAAATTTTCTGAAATGAAATAAAATGGATTAATGAGGCCTAAGGTTCAGGCTTTGTTAAAGAGGGCACTAGGGGAAGGAGGCAAGGGAGTTCATATGTGTGTGTGTGTGTGTGTGTGTGTGTGTGTAACGTGGGAGAGAAAAACTGTGCTAGTTTCAAACAAACCATAAAAAGAGATGTAAAAGCTATCATCTCCCTCTGTGATTAAATCTTTCTAACACTCTGCCTCTGGGCCTGGGTTTAGGTTAGCACCTCATATCATCATTAACTTGGGCAAATCATTTGGCCCCATTGGCCCTGAGCTTCCTCCTCTGTCAGATGAGGGTGTTGGACTAAATGACCTCTGAAGTCTTGCTCTGGTTTAAATCTTTGATCCTATAATTCTTTCCTCTAACTCCCGGAGTTTCCATTTCATCCCCCCCTTCACATTTTTCCATTCTTTCATCTCTCCGCCATCTTTTACTCCCATTTCTTTCTCCCTCTCTATTACCTCTTTTTTTTTTCATTGCTTTTTTTTGGGCTTTGTCCTGACTCTCCTTTGTCCTGATTCCTTAGTGTTTCTCATGGCTCTCCCCTGTTGCCTTAATATCTGGTTCAGGGAGTTGGGAGGAAGGCTTCACTTTAGTCTGGGTGCTGCTTTCTAGATGGCAGATTTGATAGGTTATCTTTGTCTAGGCTTATTTGTCTCTGGCTTCCCTAAAGGGGCCAAGGAGAATTAGTGACCACCTCTCAGTCCAGAACCAGGGTTGGGGCCTGGTACTCCTCCCTTAGATCCCCTCCCACCCTTTTACTTCATGGCCCCACTTGGCCTTCAACCCTGGTCACTTTAGCTCCGGTTACTCCCCCATCTCCTAAACAGACTCACTTCTCCCTCTCATTTTTGACAAAGCACATAATGGGTACCTGGATCTGCCCTGGGTGAAGTAGAGAGATGAACACCGTTCTCCCTACTCATGTCCTGTTCTTGCTGGGCATTCATATAGGTGTGTGTCAGGGGGCAGTGGGTCAGAGGTCATCATGGAAGGAATAGCCCAAGATTAGGCACAATTCATCCTCCAGAGGCTAGTGCAGGCACTAATTTTGTTCCTAGTCTTCAGGATTTGCAGGTTCCTGAGAGATTCACAGTCCAGGGTCAGGGATTAGACTTAGTTTTTCCTGCCAATGATAGGGTGTCACTGACTGCCTGCATCATTCGGAGCTCTAGAGGAGGGTGCTGGCATCAGCTTCTTGCCAAAGAGGCAGCTCCCTGCCAGCTGCTGGGCACAGCACAAGCCTCAGGCAGCCAGTGAGCTCAGCTGTCAGGAAGGGCCGTGCGGTATAAAACAAGGGGAGCCTAAATGTCCCTCCCACACTGTTCATCTGCCATTCTTTCCTGCTCTCTCCCTGTTCTCCCTCCACCCTGTTCCCTTGCTTCCCTTCTCCCCACCTTGGCTTCTTTCCCTGGTGCCTAAGGGTGGGGGACCAGGCAGATGACTAAACCAGAGGTTGTCCCCCCTCACTCCCTACCACATGAGTCACTCCTGGTGTCACTTGTCTCCTACCTGCTGTCATTCCCCAACAGTTTTACCTTTCAAAGAATTGCATCTGGTCTGAGCTAGGTAAGCAGAAGTCGATGAATAGGCATGGAAGGTAGATATAGGAATGGGACCAGAATGGGGGAAAGAGAGAGGGTGAGGGGCTCTTCTTAGAGTCAGATGGGGGGAGGGCTAAACAGAAGAGTCTGAGCTTTCTCTGTACCCTCATTGCCTTTCACCTTCCTTTTCAAGGCCTGTATAGGTCCCACAATGTTTGGGGTTGGGGCTGGCATGAAGAATGGGATAGGGTGTGGTTATATGTTCTTTCTGAAACACATTTCCCAGTCAGTGAGTCTAGACCAATATCCCAGACATGGAAAGAATTTTAGAGACATCTTGTAGATGGCCAGGAGGGTCTGAGATCAGTCCCTCAACTGTTGTGTGAAAGGAAAAAGAATCGATATTTGTTGGCCTCCGCCTCACCATTCCAGATGATTGGCTCCCACCATCTGCCCTGAGGAACATGCCTGCTAATTCCCTCACTCAGGATAAGATAGAGGGTGCCCAGGGAAGATCCTCTGCCCCCAGGGCAGCAGGATATCTAACTGTTCAAGGATCTGTGGAGAGGCCTGTCCTGTGTGCTTTACTCTGGGCTGGATAGAGCAGTAATGACTCACTAAAAACTAACCAGTGGCCCAACTTACCCACCTTATGCTGGGGTCACCTCCTCTTCATTGATCCCCACATGGAGCCTAGCCCATAGCCTCTTTGGAACAGTGTACGAGGGTGCCTTGTTACCCCCAAGTCTAATTCCTACTAATTCACAGACCCTCTAGTTGTGATGTATAATCTAGTTTTTCAGAGATTAGAAATTAGACCTAATTGTTTTCTTAGCCCCTAGGGCAGGCCTGCTTCTCTGCCCTTACCTGTTCTGTCTGTTTTTGTCTTCTAAATCACAAATGTCAGCTTTCCTCTTGTGCCCCACCCTAGGGAGACCTGTTTCCAGAATATGAAAGGGGTGTTAGTCCATCCCATGGTCTCAAGCCAAAATATGTACCCAAGTCCCTTCAGAGAAGATGTCTCAAAACCCTCTTGGGAGCCAGTTCTCATTTGTCCTTTGTTAAGACATATATCTAGCTGTCTAGCCCAAATCCCTTCAGCTGTGATTCTAGGCCATCTTCTCTTCCTTGTTCTTGGCCTAGCTACATGATAGGGGTGGGAAACCTGTGGCCTTAAGGCCACATGTGGCCCTCTAGGTCCTCAAGTGTGGCCCTTTGACTGAATCCAAACTTCACAGAACAAATCCCCTTAATAAAAAAAAAATTGTTTTGTAAAACTTGGACTTAGTCAAAAGGCCACACCCAAGGACCTAGAAGACCACATGTGGCCTCCAGGCCATAGGTTCCCCACCCCTGGAAGGTGCAATGCATTCTTTGGAGTTTAAAAGACTTTCTTCCAAATCCTGCCTCTTATATGTAGTGATTTGCTACTGAGGGCAAGTCCTTCAGTGCCTTCAAAGACTGGATCTTACAGAGGAGTTGCTTTTCTGTATTGTTGGAAGAGGGAGTTTCTGTGGGGCCATTTCCAGTCATCCTGATGAATATCTGGTCACTGGATCCAGATGGCTCTGGAGGAGAAAGTGAGGCTGGCGACTTTGCACAGCCCTGCCTCACTTAAATCCAATTCACGTATGTGTCATGGCATTACCTCCCTGATGTCATGGCCCTCTTTGAGAACAAAGGACAAACAACAAAAGGGAGTTTCTACTCAGAGAATTCCCTACCACCACCCCCTCATGCTTCCCCCCCCCCCCCGAAAAAAGAAAGATGGAAAATAGCAGGCTAGCACTCTCCTTTTAATCAGCTGCCCTACTCCAGAAGGCTTTAATGAACTCAATCCTTCTCCAGGCTAAAGAATCCCAGCACTCTAATGCTTTCTTCACATCCACTATTCTCCAAGCCTTTAGTTATTTTCATTTGCCTTTCCTTGTATCTTAGACGCATAACTCTGGAATAGGGAATCTTAATCTGGGGTCCACAAACCCAGATTTCAGGGAGTCTATAAACTTGGATGGGGAAAATATGCATCTTTATTTCAAGACAATTAATTTCCTTTGTAAACTTGTGTGCTTTATTTCCTGCATTTAAAAGCATAATTATGAAAAGGGCTTCACAGGCTTCAACAGATTGCAGAAAAGGTTCATGATATATTAAAAAACAAAAAAAGGGGATTATTTTTCTGGTCAAAGAACCTTTGACCAGAATCACAGGAAGAGAAGAGCTGGAAGGCATATTCCAAGTCATACCATCCAAGCCCTCTCATTTTGCATGAGCAAACCAAGGGCCTCCCAAAATGAAATGACTTAATTAAGGTCACTGGGTGAGTTAGTAGCAGAGTCCTGTTCAGGAGAAGTTCCACTAGCTCACACTGCCTTTTTGCAATCTTTCCTTGAGCAGAGGGCACAGGGGTCTTTGCTCATTTGCCTGAATTTTCACCCTTCACTTGAATGTGTCCTGTAACCATTTAGCCTTACTCCCTATTTTTTCCATCTGCTTCCACTAAGATCTCAAATAACTGTGTGCTAAAATCATTTGAGTCTTAGTGAGGCCAAGGAAGCTTCACTTTGTTTCTTTCATCTTCCCTGTTTTTCTGGCTCCCACCAGCCCCTCCTTCCTGTAGTAAGTCCCAGGAATTTCCCCTGATCTCTGGGGCAGCAAGCAAGGAGACTAGATCTGAGTTAAGTATGTGCTTCTCCTAGACCTAGACCTTCCAAGGGAGTTAGAGGGCATAGGAGTTTCCAACTCCATCTGGCTGAATGGTGATTGCTAGGAGGGTCATCCTTAGGGTTCCCCTGAAAAATGTTAGTTTATCTAGTGTGCCCTTCTCCTTTGACTTAGCTTTGGGAAGGCAGGGGAAAATTAACCTTGGTCAACTCATCTTCCCTCTGAAGACATGGAACTCCTTTTCCATAACAGGCCAGGCATGAAACTATTGGGTAGAATCCTCAATGGCTAATGAAATGACTGAACTTTGCCCGCCTCCTCTCCTTCCCACCCCAAATTATGTCCAAAATATATGTTGTCTCTCTTTCCCAGGCCTTATTTTATATCCTTGTTGCCCTTAGAAAAGGAAGGTAGTATTTTTAAAACGCCTATTATATGCCAAGTGCTAGGCTCAGTGTTTTACAAACATTGTCCTTATAACCCTGTTGTGAGAGAGGTGCCACTATTATCCTCATTTTACAGATGGGGAAACTAAGGCAGACAGAGGTTAAATGACTTGTCATATAGCTAGTAAGTTTCTGAGGCTGGGTTTGATTCCAGACCCAGTGTCTGATTCCCCTGTACCACGTAGCTTTCTTCTAGTACCAGCAGACAGATCTCATCAGGTTTCAGTTTAAGTCTATCCTTTTTTCTGAAATCAAACAGACATGCTGGAGTGAGGAGAGTCCCACAGGATCATAGAATGTCAGAATTGAAAGAGACCTTAAAAATCATCTTTATTTAATTGATTTTATGGATAAGGAAAAATGATTAAGAAGAGCAATGACTTCCATAAAGTCTTGGAGTGAAAACAAGATGATGGTAGAAATTGGAAGGGATTCCAGAAGTTCATATGACGTATCTTCCTACCTCTATACAAAACCATCTCAGTTAGATGGGAGTCAATCCTCAGTTTTAAAGCTTTCTCCAGAAAGAAATAGATAAGCAATCCTTCTCCTTCATTTGAGATCCTATGTGGATCCCTCATCATGTCTCAGAGGTGACTCTGGATCATGGAAGGCTATACCACTGGGTGACAAGCACTGGTAGGCCTACCAGGTTAGAAAGGTTATATGTATGGGTCAAGGCACAAATGTGAAGATTTGAGAATTAAACTAATTGAGTTCAAAGAGGCTCAATACCAGAGAGTTGACTACTAGGTGATGTTTTCTTTTTTAGCCACAACAACTCCTGAAGACCATTTGTTTAAGAGTTGAGATCGGTATCAATGGACAGATGAAATCACACATTTTTTGAAATGTAGATGCAATGTTTCCTTTAGTAGCATGATTCAGTGACACATGACCAATAAAATTATTCTTAGTGTCTAATATAAACTCCTCCTCCCTGCCCCCCACCAAAAGCCCCTGATCTCTCTCCTAGTCAAGTTGGCCTCCTAGCTGTTCTCAGTATCTTTCTGTCTTTGTGTACCATTGGTCTCTGGTGTCTGGAACTCACTTATGCATCACTTTACTTTGCAGCATCCCTAGCTTCCTTCAGATGAAAGCTTCCCTCCTTTCTTCTTTTCATTTTAACACATTTCTTCATGCATTTTATTATTTCATGAGTGGCTGGAGGAGACATCAAGGTAGGAACATCCCTGAGCTCTAGTCAGTGGGTGGCTACAATAGCTCCACCCCATTGAATCAGGGGAAGCTTCTAGTAGGAAATGGGCTTTGTGGTATACTTTGTGAAAGAGACTGAGGAGGATTCATAGAAGAGACAGAGGGTAGCTCTTATAAGGAGCTGCTCAGGTGCCATCTCTTACAACCTTTCCTAATTCCCTCAGTTATTCAGTTATCCTCTCTCTCTCTCTCTCTCTCTCTCTCTCCCTCTCCTCTCTTCTCCTCTCCCTCCTCCTCCTTCTCTCCTCTTCCTTCCTCCTCCTCCTCCTCCTCCTCCTCCTCCTCCTCTTCTTCTTCTCTTCTTCTTCTTCTTCTTCTCTCTTCTTCTCTTCTTCTTCTTCGTCTTCTTCTCTTCCCTCCTCCCCTCCCTCCCCCTTCCCTCCCCTCCCCTTCCTCCCCTCCCTCCCCTCCCTCCCTCCTCTCCTCTCCTCTCCTCTCCTCTCCTCTCCTCTCCTCTCCTCTCCTCTCCTCCTCTCCTCTCCTCTCTTCTCTTCCCTCCTTCCCTTCTCTTTCTCTTCTCTTCTCTTCCTTCCTTCTCTTCTCTTCTCTCTCTCTCTTCTCTTCTCTTTCTCTTCCTCTTCTCTTCTCTTCTCTTCTCTTCTCTTCTCTTCTCTTCTCTTCTCTTCTCTTCTCTTCTCTTCTCTTCTCTTCTCCCTGTCTCTTCTCTTCCCCCCTCCCCTTCTCACCCCTCTTTCCCATTTCTTGAAATTCCATAATAACTTACTTGTGTATAGGCTATATCTCCTAGTGCAGTGTAAGCCCCTTGAGGGCAACACAAGTTTCATTTTTCTTTGTATACCTTCCATTCCAAGTACTTGGTACAATCCTTTGAATATCATAGGCAATTAATGTGTTGAACTGAGAGGTTCTTTTTTTCCTGCCTTTTTTTAAACACAGTACCAGATTCGAATACAGGTCTGGTGGATTTCAAACCTATTTAAGCAAAGGTTCCATCCTCTCTTATTCTGTTTTCAGTGACTTATAAGAGAACAGACATTTACCATCATCTCTTTAATGTCTTTATTTTTTTAATTATAAAAGATTTAGGTTAGGCTTAAGGAAGAACTTTCTGATAGTAATGGCTACCAAACACTGAGATGTAGGATAGTGGGAGGTTGTGGATTTTTTTCTGTAGGTCTCTAAATATGGGAATGACCTCCATCTGTTGGGGAAGGGTTAGTACGCAGTCTTGCTTAAAGAGGCAGAGGATAGATTTGTTGGCTTCTCCCTTCCAGAGTCAGGGTCTGATGAAGAGTCTCTTCATTTTAACACATCTCTTCATGCATTTTATTATTTTATGAGTGGCCAGAGGACACATCAAGGTGGGAGCATCCCCAAGCACTAGTCAGTGGGTGGCTACAATGGCTCCACCCCACTGAATCAGAAGAAGCTTCCTGCAGGTGATGGGGCTTTGTGGTATACTTTGTGAAAGAGACCAAGGAGGTTCCATAGAAGGGATAGAAGACAGCTCTTGTAAGGAGCTGCTGAGGGAAAAGTGGGTGGAGAGAAGATCTTAGGGGGCTGGGCAACTCGTGTGAGATCAACACTGAATGAAAAGCTTGTATACACTGTGCCCTGCCACAGTCACAGTCATACTTACTCATTTTCCCTGGAAGGTAGCAAGAGATGTGTTGAAAGTTGGCAGCCAGTCTCATTTCTCCATATGCAGTAGGAAGGAGGATATAAGCTTTGTTTCAAGTTTCATAGATTTAGAGATGGAAGGAACCTCAGAGAACCTCTAGTCCAGAGGTGGGGAACCTGTGGCCTTTGAAAGGTCCTCAAGTACGGCCTTCTGAAAGCAACCAAGTTTTATAGAACAAATCCTTTTATTATGGGGATTTGTTCTGTGAAGTTTGGATTTAATCAAAAGGCCACATTTGAGGACCTAGAGGGTCACATGTGGCCATGAGGCTTTAAGTTTCCCACCACTGCTGTAGTCTAATACCACACCCCTCCACTTCTTTTAAAACTTGAACAAACCAAAGTTCAGTTTCCCACTTTGGTTAAAGGATTTGTCTAAGGACATAGTAATTATCAGAGGTAGGATGTGAACCCAGGTGCTCTGATTCCAAAGATGTGACATTCAAGTGACATTCAAAGAATAATTTTCTTGACCATGAGGGAGGTTATGGTGTTCCTTTCTTTGAGGAATGTTAGGAGTGGAGGAGATTCCCTTTTGTGAAGAACTTTGGGTTCATTCTATGTCAGGATTCCTTGAAGGAGCTGGGGTTGTTTAGCTAGGAAAAGAAAAGCCTTGGGGGGAGATGTGATAGTTGTTTTCAAATATTCAAAAGGCTGTCTTGTGGAAAGGATACTAGAATTATTCTTCTTGGTCCAAGGGGGCAAAACTGAGAGCAATGGATAGAAGTGACAAAGACTTAAATTTAGATTTGATGTAAGAAGCTTCTGACAATCAGAGCTGTCTAAAAGAAGGTGGACTCCCTGGGGAGATGATGGATTCACACTCATTGGAGGTGTTCAAGCAAAAGCTAGATGACCCCTTGTTGGGCAGGTTGCGTGAGGCATTGTTTCTTAGGCATGGGTTGGGTTTAATGGCCTCTGGGGTCCCTTCCCAGTCTGAGATTCTGTAATTCTGTTAAAAAGCACTCATACTGTAAATAAGATAATAGGTATAGACCCAAAGGGAATCGTAGAGGCCATTTAGTCAAAGCTATCATTTTATAGACAAACGGGAAGGGAGAGAAGCGAACAAATACTAAGTACCTACCTTGTGTGGATACTATGCTAAGTGCTTTCCAAATATTATTTCATTTGATCCTTACAAGCAACCTTGGGAGGTAGATGGTATTAATAACCTCATTTTAAAGTTGAGAAAACTGAGGCAGACAGAAGTTAGGTGATGTGCCTAGTCACACAGCTTGTCAGTGTCTGAGCCCAGATTTCAACTCAGGTCTTTCTGACTCTAGGCCCAGTACTCTATACATATTGACACCTAGATGCCTCTAGGCAAGAAGAATTGAGGCACAGAGAAATTAAGTTTCTTATCGAAAGGTAACCCAGGACATAGGAGGCAGAACTGGGATTGGAGCCCAGGTTGGTTGATTGTAGATTTACAAGTCTTTCTACTGCACTTGTCTTGCTGCTTCTCAGAGGCATAGGCTAGGAGACCTCTTAAAGACTCTCCTACCCATCTAAAAAGCAGGCCCGGTGATGCTAGACAGCTCTAAGTCATACTCCCCCTGCACAGATGCCTTTCAGCGACAGGATACGGAGGTCATCCCTGCCTCCATATGGGGCAGGAATGAATCAGATGGACACCAAAACAAATGTCAGGGCTTGGCTAAGGGGGTTTTGAAGGACTTTAGCCTGAGAACTGTCTTCCTATTGAATGCCTTCTCCCTCCTCCCCCTTCCTCTCCTTCTCTACCCTAGATTTTAGCACACAAAAAGTTACAATCCTCCATTTCTGGCAGATGTGAATAGACTTGTGTGAGTCATGTGGAGGTGGGTGGATGGAGGGGAAGGTGGAGACCTCAGTGCTTCTGGCAGATAATTCCTGGGATATTTGGGAGCCCCTAGGGAGCCTATCCCTACCTTGGCACTTCATCTCAACAACAATCAGGAGTGAAGAAATGAGGCCCAGTATAGAAGGGGGAAAAATCCATCAATTGATTTAATTTAGCTTAACAAACATTAATTAAATACCTACTAAGATCATAAGATTTAGAGTTGGAAGAAACCCTGGAGATCACTTAATCCATAGGGTTTTAACCTATCATCCTTGAACTTGTTTCTTTTTAAAAAGTATATATTTTAATAAATCTTTCAATATAATTTATTTCCTTTGTGGTTGGATAGATTTTATGTTACGCATTTAATAACACAATCCTGAGAAGGGCTCCATAGGCTTCCTTAGACTGGCTGCCAAAAGTGTCCATGACACATAAAGTCCAACCTCAAAAACTGAGGTCCAGAACTGTCATTTATATAGCAGTTTAAGGTTAGCAAAATCGTGAATACATTATCTCATTTATCCCCACAATTTCTCTGTGAGGTAGGCACAACAGATGTTATTATCCCTACTTTACAGATGAAAAGACAGCAAGACTCAGAGATGTTAAGTGACTCATCTATGGTCACACAGTTGCTGATCTGAATCCAGGTCTTCCTTACTGTAGAGCCCTGGACACTGAACCATATAGCCTCTCCATTGTACATTGTGCTAGGCTCTGAGAAGATAACAAAGAGGTAGGCCTAAGGCACTGTCCTTGGGTCTGAGGAGCCTACCGTGGATTTGAGGGGATAGGATATATAAATGCAAGAAAACATAACTAGCAGTTGTTGCTGGTCAGTCATTTTAGTTATGACTCTTCATGACCCCATTTGGGATTTTCTTGGCAAAGATACTAGAACGCTTTGCCATTCCTTCTCCAGCTCATTTTCCAGATGGGGAACTGAGGCAAACAGGGTTAAGTGACTTGCCCAGGGTCACACAGATAGCAGTACCAGGTATTAATGTGCTAGTTGCTCAATAAGAGATACAGACCACAAGGGACAGGGGAGCTGGGAAGTGGGGGATCTGCTGTGGTTTGGTGTGGATAGCAAAGGCTTTACCAGAGGAACAAGAATCAAGAGACATGGGATCTAGTCCTAGGTCTGCCACTAGCTAGCTAGCTGTTTGATTTGTGGTCAGGTCACTTAGCCTTGTTATGTTTCAGTTGAGGAGTCTGTTACCTCCCTAGCTGAGAGGGGTAGGACATAAAGTATTCTAAAAACTTGTGTCCCTCTCTGCTGGAGGTTGTGCTCAGAGGCCTCTCCAGCTGTGAGAACGGTAGAACAGGCCTAGACTCCACTGATCCCTGTCTTGTCCAGTGGAGCTGGACCCTCAGTGGAGATGAGACTACAGAAAGAGATGATTCCTAGGCCAAATCCAGGTCTCCCTGATCTGTAGCTGGAATTCATCCTCCCCTTTTGCAGAAATTCTCCTTTTAAGACTTTGGGCTCCTTCCATTGTACTCTTTGGAGTCCTGTGAGCTTACTGTTCCCACTTGCCCTGCTTCCTCCCTCCTTCTCTCTTTGAGACAAAGGATTAGGTATTTAGCTCAGGGACCCAAGACCAGAACCAACACAGAACCTGGTGAATACAATGGGAATGGGAACATCCCCTCTTACAAGCATGCAACCCCTCACCTGCCCACCTCAGGGAGAGGGAAAGCCTTGTATCCAGGTCATTGGTTTGCAAAGACTGCAGAAGCTGGAGGCCTCCCAGAGTTTACTAGATGGCATGCCCCAGCAAGAACAGAGGAGATTGAGAAAAGTATGTCTGCTGTGGGAGGGCTGTGTATTTTTCTCTAAGTCTGTTTTATCCCCTCCCTCCCACCCCACCCTCAGGGGCTTTTGTTTAGGTGATAGTCATACTCAAATAACTGCTTCCACCTCCTTCAGGGAACTATACAGCCACGTGGAGGGGAGACTTTAATCTGAGAAACAGAGGCAGTGGGGGCCAGAGCCAGGAGTCCAGACCTGTGGGGCTTGCTCTTGGTCCCTACTCCTTGGTTTGGGAGTTTCTTTTTTTTTTTTTAATTTATTTATTTTTACTTTACAACATTCAGTTCCACAAGCTTTTGAGCTCCAAATTTTTCCCCCTCCCTCTCCTCCCTCCTCTCCCCACCAAGATGGCATGCGTTCTGATATAGGCTCTACATATACATTCACATTAAACATATTTTCACATTAGTCATGTTGCAAAGAATTATAACCAATGGAATGAACCATGAGAAAGAAGAAACAAAACAAAAAAGAGAGAGCAAATAGTTTGCTTCAATCTGCATTCAGACTGTACTTCTTTCTCTGGATGTGGATGGCTTTTTCCATCATGAGTCTTTTGGAGCTGTCTTAGAACCTTGCACTGCTAAGAAGAGCCAAGTCTATCCAAGTTAGTCATCGAACAATGTGGCTGTAGCTGTGTACAGTGGTCTCCTGGTTCTGCTCCTGGGTGTTTCTTAGGCAATGTCTTAAGTAACTTTCTCCATCTTTGGGGTGCCAGCTGGAGTGAGTTGAATTTGTATAGAAACATCCGTTGTAAGTATGTGATACTAGCTGTGTGACCTTGGGCAAGTCAATTAATCTCTCTGGATTTTGGTTTCCTTATTTGCAATATGGGGGTGTTAATAGCAGCACCGCTTCCCGTACTAGATTGTTGTGAGGAAACCTGGAGACTCTGGGAGTTTTATTACATGGGTCTTTTTGGGCCTACTGAAGCAGCATAGGGCAGTACGCAGGTGGAGTGAGGAAGACATGGGTTCAAATCTTGCCTTTGACCCTTAATTGTGTCATGCTAGACAAATCACTTTACTTCCGAATCTCCATTTCCTTGTCTGTAAAATGAGAGAGTTAGGCTAAGTGGTCTCTAAGTCTCTTTCGTAGCTCTAAATCTATTGATGTAACCTGTGATTTGAGGGGCTGTTGGACCAGAATGTCAATGCTCCCTTGGTCTTCTCCTCACAGTCCAAAGGCCCAAATCCAAAAGAAAACCACGAATGCTCCTTCATGTGAGAGGCCAGCCCACTGTCTGAGGGTGGGGGATCTTCCTCAGAAGCCCGGGCCTACAAATTACAAGGCTACTTGGCTTTTGTGACCCAATTAATGCCCCCTTGCTCTGTGGGCCATTCTGGGAGCCGCACCCACCTTTTTAGGTCAGAAAATTTTCTTTTCAGATGAGAAACAGGTTCGTTTGATGGAAGTAGCTCAACTGGTTATTGAGTTATGGAAAATTATTAAACTGGAAAAAATATTTCTTCTTTTCATAAACCAGGTTAGGTCTGAATGTTCAGGGCGTGGCCCTTGCCATGTAATTAGGCACTCAGCTGGCATTGCTGACTTGTCTGCTCCTCCCTCCTATCAGGTCTGCTCCTGTTGCTGAGGCTGTGGCTGCCCCTCCTCCCTCCTGGCCCCTGCAGGTGTGTCTCCAGGTTCCCTGGCTTCATTCTCCACTCCTTACCCAGACTTGGGACTGATCAGTCACCCTGTCCCAGATCTCCAGTTGGTCCCACTGACAGTGACAGAGAATGGAAGCCTCAGAAGGCACAAGAAGCAACGGGGCCAGCCCCGAGGCCAGGGATGCCCGAAGCCCCCTAAGCACCAATGGCAATGTGGAGAATGGCGGTAAGGTCGAAGCCAAGGATACCAAGGCTACCAATGGGCATGTCGGGGAAGGTGCTGAGAACAAAAACCCAGGGAGTCCCCTGAAACATGGGGAGGGAAGGAGCACCTTGTTTTCTGGTAATGACTGGAGGAAACCGATCATCCAGTTTGTTGAGTCTGTAGATGACAAGAGTTCCAACTACTTTAGCATCGACTCTGTGGACAAGAGGTCCCCTTATGCTGGCCTCCAGTTGGGGGGCTCAAAGAAGCCACCCGTAACCTTTGCAGAAAAGGGGGAGCTGCGTAAGTCCATTTTCTCTGAGTCCAGGAAGCCTGTGGTGTCCATCATGGAGCCTGGGGAGGGGAGAAGGAACAGTTACCCCCGTGGGGGAGACTCAGGCATCCTCCTTCGGCCCAAGTCCAGTTCAGAGGAGATCCTGTGCGACTCCTGCATAGGCAACAAGCAGAAGGCTGTCAAGTCTTGCCTGGTATGTCAGGCCTCCTTCTGTGAACTGCATCTCAAGCCCCACCTGGAGGGAGCCGCTTTCCGAGACCATCAGCTGCTGGACCCCATCAGAGACTTTGAGGCCCGGAAGTGCCCCCTGCATGGAAAGACCATGGAGCTCTTCTGTCAGACAGACCAGACCTGCATCTGCTATCTCTGCATGTTCCAGGAGCATAAGAATCATAGCACGGTGACTGTGGAGGAGGCCAAAGCAGAGAAGGAGGTAACCAATCACTACCCTTCTCCCCACCAACCCTCACCTGTGCTTTCTGTCCTTTCCATTCCCCTTTAAGACCCCTGGGGGAGTGGGGCAGTCCCTTTTCCCAGGCTAGACCTTTCCTCCCCTGGCTTGTGTGGCATAGCGGAGTTGGCTAGTCACAGCCCGCTGGAATGTCTTTCTCCCCACCACAAGCTTGGGCACCAGAAATAGTGAATTCTTTGTTCCCAAAGATCTCAAAGAGTCAAGGAGAGGAGGAGAGGATCATTTTTTAGGTGGACACAACAGGTAAGGTGCTTGGCCAAGGTTGTGAAGAAAATCTACATTAGAAAGGAGAATGGGACTGCCAGTCTCCATGCTAGGACTTTTCTTTTCTTTTTTTTTTTTTTTTTGGCCTCAGGGTGGGGGTGGGGTAAGGAGAGGGAGAGTAGGAGGGAGGAGAAGGGTGGAGGAGAATGGAAAAATTCTTGGATTTGGAGTCAGATGACCCAAGTTCTAATCCCAGCTCTTCCACTTACTATCTGTAGTCTTAAGAAAATGATTTCACTTTTCTGTAGGGACCTCAGTTTTCCCTTCTCTAGAAGGATGAAATTGGACTACCTGAGGGACCTTTAAGGTCCCTTCTAGCTCTAAATCAGGTGGTCCTATTCTTTTTGGCTCTTAATTAGAAGGATGAGGTTGGACCACATAATCTTTAAGGTCCCTTCTAGCTCTAAATCAGGTGGTCCTATTCTTTCTGTCTCTAATCTTAAGGCAAATAGACCTCCTGGGAAGGGTGATACTAGATGGCAACAGGTGGTGGGTTTTTTGTTAGTTTGTTTGCAGGCTGGGGCCCTTTCTGTGGAATCTAAGGTCTCTCCAGTTAGCAGAGGGACTCCTTGTCTTAAAAATTCCCCAAGGATCTTATTTATCCCTGCATATGACTCTCAATGATGTATGTTGGTGAGAAGCCTGGGAATCAGCTTCACTTGAAGGCCTCCCCTGCCATTACCCATTAAAGTTCAGGGACACCTCCATTTCTCTTGTCTCTCCCTACCATGGAATGGACAGAGGAATAGGATCATTAACTCCCAGGAACAAAGAGTTAGAGCTGGAAGGGTCCTTTGACAACATCTGGTCCCAAACCCCTCATTTTGCAGATAAAGAAACTAAGGACCTTGATGGAGGTCACATAGGTAGGTATTGAGTGGCAGAGCAGGATTTGAAGCCAAGCCCTCTGTTTCCAAATCCAGCACACTGCCTCTTAATAATAACACCTTATAATTGTGTAACACTTCCCAAGTTTACAAGGACTTTCACAAACGCGGTCTCGTTTGATCCTCTCAACAACGCTGATAGTTAGCTATGGCAGGTATGATTATCCTCATTTTATAGATGAAGAAAATGAAGCAGAGAGAGGATAGTTAAATGAGTCGCCCATGGTCAGACAGTTAGCAGAGCATGATGGACCTGAGACTTAGACTGAGGTTGTGTGACTCCGAGGCTAGGGCTCTGGTCAATGGACCACTTTTGGATACAAACTTTTTCTGTTCCACCTTTGAAGGAGGGGGAGCATCTCCAAACCCATGACCCCTTTCTGTATTCTGAATCCTTCTATCCCTGCAATTTTGTGTTACAGAATTTAGAGCCGGAAGAGGCATTAGAGATCACCCGGTCAGCCTCTATCATTTCACAGATGAGGAAATGAGGCCCAGAGAGGGGAATGGCTTACTCAACATTATAAAGATCTTGTTAGAGTAGAGATAGGAATCCAGGTCCTCTGCCTCCAGATCCAGTGGTCGCAGCCACACGGCAGCACGATCCACTCCAAGGCCATCTCAAACTGCCTTTGACAAAGCTCAAGAGGCCTCTGAAAAAACTCCTGGCCACATTTTAAAGGTCTCTCCCTTTGGTCCTGGCCCTGGACCCAGACTGTAGTACCTGCCTTGGCTCAGTATCTTACTGTAATGCACAACAGCTCAGATAACCCTGCAGGAGACCCAGAATTGCTGTAATCCCCATGTACATACACTGCTTTGTTCTGGTGCATAAACAATAATAATAATAATAATAATCATGTAGTGTTTTAAATTTGCAAGGCGTTTTATATATACAATCTCATTTGATTCTCACAATAAGCCTTTGAGGTAAGTACTATTATTATACATATGGGGAAACTGAGTCTGAGAGAAGTTAAGTGACTTACCCAGCATCATACAGCTAGTAAATATTCTGAGGCAGGGCTCCAAATCTATCTACTGGACCCAACCAGCTAGATTTCAGAGTGTTACTAGATCATAGAGATTTAGACCTGGGAAGGACCTTAGAAATAATTTAATTTATTATTAAATTAATTAATGGTGTAATATTTCATGATATTAATAATCAATAATAATTAATTTAAATAATTTAATAAAATTAACCTCCTTCTCCCTACCCGTTTCTCTAAGAGAGGCAGTAATGGGATAGGTATCCAACAAAGCCATTTCTTGAACTTGGTCACTGTCATTGATACGACCCCGGACTATGGGCATTATGGCAAGATCTAGAGGGAACAGGACATGTCCTGAGAAGTTTCTCAGCTAATGAAGAAGTCAGGGCAGACTCATGAGATAAATCACCCAAGATCAGGAAAACCTAAAGTATCCTCAAGCCAGGATGTTAGTTAGTGGCATGTATAGAGCCTAGCCTACCCGTGCTAAGGACATGCCGGAAGGGAGGGAGTAAGTAGAACTGCTTGGGGCTAGGATGTGAAGGTCTCTCAGAGGAAAAAGTTCTAGGCCTCATGTTGAACACCCCAAGTCCCTCCTCCTGGCAGAAGAGTATAGGATCCTTGGGTCCTTCTGACTGACTCTTTAAATGACCTCTAATGTCCTTGTTAGCTCTAAGATTTTCAGATACTTGTGATTTTGTGACACATTTGGAAACAGAGTTAGTATATATAGTGCGTGCTCTCACTGGAACGAGCTTAAATTGTGGGCAGCACAGTCACAAATCCAGAAAAAAAAATCCCTACTTCATGGTTAGTTACCAAACCCCCAGCTGGTCTCCACCAGTTAGAGGTTGCCTCCATTTGTGTTCTTCAGCTTTCTGCCCTTCCCCCCCAAGCCTGTACAACTTGGAACCACCCGGGGTTGTTAACATTTATAAGGCTGTCACAGAATCTCTGAGTTGGAAAAAATCTCAGAGGCCTTCTTGTCCAACCTGTACCTGGAAAGAAATCCCCTCAACAATATCCCTGAGAAGGAGATGTCCAGTCTCTGCCTAAAGACCTCCTATTATTTCCAAGCATTTATTAAGTACCTACTATGTGTCAAGTGCTTTACAAACATCTCATTTGATCTTCACAACAACTCTGTGAGGTAGGTGCCATTATTATCCCCATTTTACAGATGAAGAAACTGAGGCAGATAGCAGTTAAGTGACTTGCCCAAGGTCACACAGCTAGTAAGTGTCTGAGACCAGATTTGATTTGTCTTCTTGATGACAGACCCAGTGCTCTCTCCACTGCATAGTGGAAGTGGATTGTGGGACACAAATTAACCAACAGGTACTTATTAAGTCCCTCTCTGCCTAGAATAGAGCTTAAGGACACGTATCTGCCATAAAGCCACCTCCTGGGTGTCACTTCAATAGACTCCCATTAAAGGCCATCCACCTTCATTTCGTAAAGAATCTTAGAGCCAGAAGAGGCAAGTTCTGTAAACTTTAAGTCCAACCTTCTTTATTTAATGCATGAAAAATCCCAGAGAGGTGAATGACTCATCTGAGGTCGGTGACCACAAGGGATAGAGTTTCCAGTGGGTCTAGAATCCTGGTCTCCTGGCTCTGCTGGCACCTCTGTTGGTGCACCACCTATGGATACCAAGCTGGGCACTATGGAGGCCACACAAAATGATACAAGACATGGTCCCTTGCCTTTGGTGTACCTATAGTCTAGTGAGGACAGCACACACTTTCCTGCATATGTGTGTGTGTGTGTGTGTGTGTGTGTGTGTGTGTGCCTGCGCAGATGTCATCCTAAAGAACACATCCCCAACCAAAACCAGGCAGCTCTGAATGAATATAGTATGCCCTGAGCAGATGCTTATGGAAGAGATTGGATTCATGGAGCGACAGAGAAAAGACTTGGTGCTGTGGAAAGATTGCTCAGCATGAAATGTGAAAACCTGGTTTGAGGTCCTGCTCTGTCATTTACTAGCTGTGGGACTTTGTATAAGTCGTTAACTTTAGGGGCAGCATGGCATAGTGGACAGAGTGATGGTGTTGAAGTCTGGAAGGCCTAGGTTTGAATCCTTCATCAGCTAATTATTACTGTATGACCTTGGGCAAGTCATTTAACCAAACTCTGTGCTTCCTTTTTCTCAACTGTCAATTGAGGAAGTTGGTCCTTCTAGCTCTAAATCTACTATCTTATGGTGCTATGGCTTCCTCTGAGCCTCAGTTTCTTTAGCTGTAAAATTTAGTTCAATCTAAAAGATGTTTATTAAGGACCTATTAAATGCAAGGTACTCCACTGGGTGTTAGTGATACAAAGACAAGACATGATTCAGACACTGAAGTTTCTTGCTTACCTTCTTCTTGGTGACTAGAGGGGGTAGGACGCATACCTTGTTAAGTATAATACAAAATAGGGAATGAGGGGGCAAATGAAAGAGTAGCCAAAGAGCTTCAGGAATACCTGAGGAGGGGGAGAATCAAAACTAGTGGCTGGGTCGGGAGAGTATTCATTGAGGGCTTCCCATTGAAGGTGACATAGGACCCTCTGTCTGAAAAGAGGACAAGGATTCTGAGTGGCAGAGGTATGAAGTGTGAAGGGAATACATTCCAGGCATTGGGCAAATGCTCAAAGGCTGGAGATGGAACACTGACTTCAGGGGACAGTAGATTGAGGAAAGAAGCTTGTGATGAAATAGGTCTGGAAAGGGAGGTTGGTATCTAGTTGTAGCAGGCCTTAAAGGCCAGACTGAGGAGTTGGTATTTTTATCCCAGAAGAAATAGGGAGCCATGGAAGGTTTGGGATGATACAAGTACTTCTATCTCCTATCTCTTAGGGTAGCTGTGAAGAAAGCCTGTTCTGAAACACTACATAAATGTAAGTGCTCTCATGACCACCATTTTCATGAGAGATAAGCCCTCTCTAGCTTTCTCAAATGCCTACAGGGATTATTTTCTATGGTGATAGCAAAGCAAGGAACCAAAGAAATGGGATAGTTCCAAGGGCAGAGAAAGCTTTTCTGTGCCCAACTCTCTCCCTGGTGCTTCGCATTCTTCCCATTGTAGTCATTCTCTTGGCTTAAGGCATTGTCTTCAGAAATGCACATTAATTATCTGGGAGGGACATCTTTTTTGTCATCATAGGATTTAGAGCTGGAAGGATTTAAATGATCTAAGTCATCATTTTACAGACGAGGACACTGAGACCCAAAGACAAGTTAAGTGATGTGTCCAAGATCATTAATAGTTAGGAAGTAGTGAGAATAATTAGGAAGCAGAATCAGGATTTGAATCTGGGTCCTCTGACTACAATGTTCTCTCCACTGTGCTACCCTCGGTCTATTATCACCCTCACGTGGATTAATTTTTTCACATTAGCCCTTTCACAGAACAGGGCACTGAGGGAATGGGACACAGGACTGGTAAGTCTGAACAGGGGCCTTGGTGTCTGTAGGTATGATGCTGATGATGGCAGCTTTGATCAGGCAGTGGTGGGACCCTGGGCAAGGAGCTCATGTTGTAGGATGAGAGCTGGGCTCCTAGGGGCTGGAGTGGAGGAGGACATTCAAAAAGGGGTGTGGGGCATGACAGTAACCTCATAATTCTGCCTAGGGCCAGCCAGCCCTGCTGGAATGTCAGGGGTGGTAGACGTTGAGAAAACAGTTTGTGGGTGGAGGAAAGAAAGCAAAGGAGAAGGCCTGCCCTCCTCTTGGTTCTTCTGTGGACCCAAACATCAACCTCTGCACATGGGTCTTTGTTTGGGACCATGGTCCAAAACTGGTTCAGCAGGCCTGTTAGCAAAGGGCACAGATGAGGTAACCACAGAACCATCTCAACTGTGTAAGTCTGTAAATGAGGCCAGGGCTCTCCCTGGGCTCCGGGTGAATGAATGTCTTAAGGACTGAGCCAGGAATGTTTGGGGAGAGGTTACTTGGTAGGGACAAACACGTTAATTAGCCTGCTGGAGAATAGTAAAGGGTTAGATGTTAACAAGTCTACCCAGTAGAATCATAGAATCTCAGAATTGGAAGGAGCCTCTCAGGCCATATTTGATCAAGAATCCTGCCTACAATCTAGCGAACAACTGGTCATCCAGTCTTTGTTTGAAACCTTCTAGTGAGTGGGAACTTAATAGCTCTGAAAGTCACCCATCTCAACTCTGGACAGCTATAATCGTTAGCAAGTTTTTCCTTTATGGAGGCAAAATTTGACTCTTAGAAATTTCTTCCAACTGCTCCTGCTTCTGACCCTTGGGGCTCTTCCATATCATAGCCTCTCAAAAACTGGAAGGTGGCCATCAACTCCCTTCTTTCCTATGCCCTCCAAGTCCTCTCTCTCCTGAAGACCAAACATCAACACTTCCTTTGAATGACCCTTGTAAAGTATGGCCTTTACTCCTCTTACCATAACAATTACCCTTCTCTGAATACACTCAAGCTTCTCAATGTCTGTCCCAAAAGGTGGTACTCAGAACTGGATGCAATACCCCAGGTATTGTCCTACCAGGACAGAGTACAGTGGGACCATCCATCACTGTAGTTTCAACATCATGCCTCTCAATGCATCTTAGGATAGTGTTAGCTTTTTTGGCTTCTAGGTCACACTATTGATTTACTGTGACCTTGAGAATCACCAAAGCAAAGTCTCCTTGGAACAGAAGAGGCCTCTGAGGCTACATGGCCCAACCTTCTACATTTGAGTGCTTGCCAGGCCAGAGGGTAGGAGAAGAATCTACTTTTTCTGTTCACTCTATGAGGCAGCTCTACAGTGGTGGCACAGGAAGACTTAAAAGACTCACTAGCTGTGTGACCTTGGGCATGTCATTTTATCTCTCTCAGCCTCAGTTTCTTTAATGGTAAGATAGGGCTAATAACAGAACCTACCTCACAGGGTAGTTGTAGGTCAAATAAGACAGTATATATAAGACACTTTGCCAACCTTGAAGCCCTATATGACTGCTAGCTATTATTATGATCCCAAAGGTCATATAGGTCTTAGGATCATTGCATTTAAGGGGAAAGGGAATAAGCATTTTTTGCATATTTTAAAAAATTAATTAATTAACTAATTAATTTTTAGTTTGCAACATTCAGTTCCACAAGCTATTGAGTTCCAAATTTTCTCCCCTTCCCTTCCCTCCCCCTTCCCCAAGACAGTGCACAATCTTATATAAGCTCTACATACACATTCACATTAAACATATTTTCACATTAGTCATGTTGCAAAGAAGAATTATAACCAATGGAATGAACCACGAGAAAGAAGAAACAAAACAAAACCAAAAAGAGAAAGATTGAATAGTATGCTTCGATCTGCATTCAGACTCTGTAATTCTTTCTCTGGCTGTGGACAGTATTTTCTATCATGAGCTCTTTGAAGTTGTCTTAGATCCTTGCATTGCTGAGAAGAGCCAAGTCTATCAAAGTTAGTTGTCACACAACGTTGCTGTTACTGTGTACAATGCTCTCTTGGTTCTGCTCACTTCACTCAGCATCAGTTCATGTAAGTCTTTTCAGGTTTTTCTGAAGTCTGCTTGCTCATTATTTCTCATAGCACAATAGTATTCTATTACATTCATGTACCACAATTCAATGAATAAGCACTTATTAAATGCTTACTATATACTAGGCACTGTGCTAAACACTTTACAAATATCATTTCATTTGATCCTCACAACCACCCTCTAAGGTAGGTGCTGTTATCATCTTCATTTTACAGTTGAGGAAACTGAGGCAAACAGTGGTTAAGTGACTTGCCCAGGGTCATGCAGCTAATAAGTTTCTGAGATAGGATTTGAACTTAGATCTTTCTGACTCCAGGCTCAGAGGTCTATCCACTGCAGCACCTAGCCCACTTCTAGAACTAGATTTAGAACTAGAATGGACCTTAGAAGTCATCCCATTAACCTCTCCATTTTACAGATGAGGAAACTGAGGCCCAGAGAAGTGATTTGCCCAAGATAGTAAGTAGCAGAACCAAGATTCGAATTCAAGTGTTCTTTGCACTATACTATGTTGTATTGTCTAGCCTGTATCCTTATTGTGGAAGCCCACCAGCACAACAGCCCTCAGAATTTAAAAGCAAGTTCAGGGCATCTTCCCAGGGCAGACCGACTATCTATTTTGCATCCCATCCTGCTTGGCACAACGAAGCAGGCAGCTCAGCGCTGACCCAAGCCTTTGTCACCGAACGCAAAGTCAGAGTTGAACCAGCTGGGGCTGTGTCTGTTGCCAAAGACGTGTGGTGTGTCTTGGCTATCCTCTCTGGAGAATGGACTCTCCTGGCTCACACAAAACTTCTCCGGTCAGTTTGCCAGGACCCCCTGGGGCCAAATGAGCTCCTTGTCTGCCCTCTTGGTCTCAATCGTTCCACTTAATTTATCTCCCTTGTGCTTTGTTGGACTTCTTGGCATCCCATTTCTCAATTCTTCTGCCAAACTCTCTGGCCTCCCAGCTTTGCAGCCAATGTCAATGCTCTATGAGAGTTCTTTTATCCTTTGAAGCAGTGGTGCTGAAAAAGTCACTGCTCTGACCCAGCTCTTAATGGACCAATGGCATTGACAGGTATTTTGGGAGGCAGCTCCAACATAAAGGGATCCCCCCCCTTCCCCCTGGGAAGAAGGACTTGGAAAGAAGGTAAAAACCTCTTTCCCTTAAAGTTTTAATAGATTTATAAAATATTAAAGCTGGGAGAGACCTTAAAGGCCATCTTCTAACCCATTATTCTTGAAGAATAGGAAAGAAATACAACTCTGGGATTGGTTAGTTTTAAGTGTTATGAAGAGGGGCAGCTAGGTGGTGCAGTGGATAGAGTGCTGGGCCCAGATTCAGGAGGACTTGAGTTCAAATGTGGCCTCAGGCAATCACTAGCTGTGTGATCTTGGGCAAGTCACTTAACCCTGTTTGCCTCAGTTTTCTCATCTGTAAAATGAGTTGGAGAAGGAAATGGCAAAGTACTCCAGTATCTTTGCCAAGAAGGGAGTCTGGGCTTGGAATCAAGAAGACTCATCTTCATGAGTTCCAATCCAGCCTCAGACACTTACTAGCTGTGTGATCATGGGCAAGTCACTTAACGCTCCTTGCCTCAGTTTCCTCATCTGTAAAATGGGCCGGAAAAGGAAATGGCAAACCACTCTAGTATCTTAGCAAATGGGGTCTTGAAGAGTTGGATGTGATTTGAAATGACTCAACACTATGAAGGAACTCAACTTATTTTTATTAAAAGTATTTATTATATGTATTATTATTTATTATTAATTTAAAATAATTATTTATTACTTACTAACCATCTGCTATATGCAAGGCACTGTGCTAGGCATTAGGGATAGGAAAACAAAAAAAAAATTATGTGGTTCCTGTTCTCAAGGACAGGCTATAGAAGAACATTCTATACCTTTACAAGTAAGTAAATAAAGTAATACAAAGTCATTTCAAGAGAAGACAGTCATAACAGCTGGATGGTGGGGGGAGAAATCAGGAGGGCTTCATTCAGTCTTCGTGGCCCCCGAGCTATGCTTCAAAGGAAGCTAGAGATTCTGCAAGGAGGAGTTGAGGATGGAGGGCATTCCAGGCATGGGGGAATCGATTGTTCTAGGATGTACAGGTGAGAGAAGGAATGGTGTGTATACTATAGGAAGTAGCGAGCAGAGATGACATGAGATGACTTCCATGGGCCTCCTCAAACTCAAGGATTGGAAAGGTATGAAAAGAGCTGTGGATTGGGATTCTTCAGGGGACTGGATTCTGGTCCCAACTCTTCTGCCAACTGGCTGTGTGACCTTTGGTCCATAACATCATCTCTCTGGTGCTTATTTTCTTCAGCTGTATAATGAAGGGAGAGGCCTGGCTGACTGTGAGGATCCCTTCCCACTCACATTCAGTGACTTTCAACATCTACAGAGCACAATGAGGGGCTGCAAGGCTTCAGAGTGGGTGACCTAGTATCATTGCCGGATTAGAATCCTGCAGTGGAAGGGGCTTTAATCAGTCAATAAGCATTCGTTAAGCACCTACTATGTGCCAGGCCCTGTGCTAAGTGCCGGAAATAGAAAGAAAGGCAAAAGACAGTCCCTGCCCTTGAGCTCACAGTCTAATGGAAGAAGACAACATAGAAGCAGAAGCTGATGTGGGAGGGGGTGGTACCCAGATCAAGGGCATGATGAAGTCTTGCAGTCCATTGGGAAATGATGGAGCTGGCTGAGGCCCAACGTGATTTACCTGAAGTTACACACTTAGTTTGTGTTAGGGCCAGGATTGGAACTTGGTCTCCAGACTCCCAGTCCAGGGAGCTTTCTACTATACCATAGCTGACTTTCCTGGTAGTAGGATGCCAAGAAGAAAAAAAGGACAGGGAGATCCCGGGGGAACAGATTAGTATTTAATCTTTGTTGTAGTTCAGTCATGTCAATCATGGCAGACTCTTCATGACTCCATTTGGGATTTTCTCTGCAAAGATACTGGAGTAGTTTGCCATTTCCTTCTCCAGATCATTTGACAGATGAACAACAGGTTTAAGTGACTTGCCCAAGGTCACACAGCTAGTAAGTGTGTGAAGCCAGATTTGAACTTCACGGTCCAACACTTCACCAACACTTCACCACCTAGCTGCCCCTTAATCTACTCAATCTACTTTAATCTAGAGGACACCAAACATCCATATGAAATTGAAAACTGTATTCAATGTGTTGGATGCTTATCTGGATAACTACCAATTACCTAGAAGTGGCGGCTTTAATTATCTAGTTCATTTGATTACAGTCGACAGCCTCTAAGATCTCTTCCAGATCTAAAATTTAATGAGTCTGTGTGGGTAATTTGGGCCTGGAGGAAGACATATAAGTACCTAATCACAACTTCCTTTTGGGCAGCATTGGCTCTTCTGGAGTCACTCTGCCTCTGGCTGGACCCTATAGTTGGTCTTTCTGTGTATTCAGGTCTGTCTTCAATGGGAGAACTCCCATCCCTGATCCAAGGTTCCAGGCAGGTTTGGGCTAACCCAATGGAGAAGTCTGGTTACAGAAGTATAGGAAGGGTTCTGAGCTCCCAGGTCCCTTATCTCCAACGGAGGGCTACTAATTCATTCATATCTGGCTGCAAAAGCCAGCTTTTCAAGGGGAAGAGGGTGTTGAGGAGGTTCTTAAAGGAGAATTGAGGTGAGATAGGCCCATTTAGAGTCTATCTCAAGCAGTGGAGAGGCCAGAGGCAGCCAGTCAAGTGTGGGAGAGAAAACAAAGAAGGCATTTAGTGGCAGGCCTGGGCAGGGAGAAGGGAATTGAACAGGGAGTAGGAGGAAATCAGCAGGGAGGTGTAGGTAGGGGTGGAGCCCGGGGAGCAGGTGAGGTTCAGAGGCCCCAGTCTGACATGAGGAGTATCCAGCCTAGCATCCAAGAAAAAGGGGAGAGAGAAAGATGGAAGGGGACAGAGAAACAAGAATCATTGGGTGGGGCGGGGTGGGGCAGGCAGAATCTTAGAATCATAGTCTCTCAGAATTTCAAGAGGCCCCGGGGAGTTGGGCAGAATTTAGTTTCAGGAATTGAGAGAAGGAAATATGTTTTAGGAGCAACAGAAATGGGGTCCTGAAGGGAAGTGTCAAGGTTAGAAAGGGTAAAATTCATTTAAGCCAGACTCTTTACTTCTCTGGAGACTAAGTAAAATGAGAGGGCTGGAGTAGATTGGTTCTAACTTCTCTTACAGATCTAAAGTCCAACAGCCTCAAGATAATAAAGGGAGGCAGAGACAATAAGGAGCCAAAGATTAGAAGACAGTGGGAAAAACAGAGAGCAGAGTATGATCAATTCCTAGAGGGTCTGAAGAGTTTGTGCATCTCAAGGAGGCAACAGGTTGGAGACTGAATATAGCGTCTTCTAGGACAGGAGGGTGGAGGTCCTGGGAATGAGAGATGTCTCATGTGAAGTGGAAATGCAAAGGTCAGCAGCCTAAATCAGAGCAAGAGCCTGGGTCAGCAGAGGAGAAAGGGTCCTACAGGACTCGGAGAAGGCTGGAGTCTAAGGGGGAGAAAGCTGAAAACTGAGGGACATGATGAAAAGACCCTATACAATGTTATAGGGAAAGGGGAGAGGGGTGGGAGTAGGAGAGGCAGGAAGAGTGGGAGAAGAAGACTCTTGCTAGGGTGAAGGCTGAGAGAACTGAAGTTCATTTTGGGGAGACAAGAGGACATGAGAAGTGGGGTGAAAGGGAGCTTTCAGCTCACCTTTCCTCAGAGAAGGGATGTTAGTCTGGGCCTCTGGAGGAGGAGGAAGAGGAGAAGGAAAGAGGAGGAGGAAGAGAAAGAAGAGAAGATGAGTGAGAATTTGTAAATGTGGGAGGGCAGTGTTCAGAAGTGGAGGCAAGCTGTCTGCTGCTCTAGCAGAGGAATCAATCAGGGAGGAGAGGAGGAGCTGTCAGAAGAGGAGAAAGGAGGCCTCCTGGTTCCCCCAGGGCACTGGATGAGTCAGTGAGGGGGACTTTTTCTTCCAAAGATGGTCATTCAAGATTAGAACAGGGTGGGAGGGACACAGAGGGTCTTGGACTAAGAACACACAGACAACAGTGGTTTCAGACTGTTTAATGGGGAGCAGCCTTCCGAGGGAATGTCTTCCTATAATACATCACCTCCCTACCATGTCTCTCTTGGCATAAGGAAATGATACAGGGGAAAGTGGGGTTTGGGTTTGGATGCGGACAAGGGAGGGAAGTAGCTCCTATAAGCCACTGTCAATCCTTGTGCTGACTCGATTGGGGCCAGAGAAAGCTGGGTTGAAGTTATAAAACATGGTGAAGTCTCAGGGAGGTTGTATTTCCTTAATAAGTGGTGAATTATACCCATCTATCCCCCTCTTGGGGGGGGGTTCTCCATTTCCAGAGAGAAGTGACTAGTTGTCTCTCCAAAAAGGAGTGTGGGATTTTCCTTGGCATTGAGAGTAAAAGGGGTAGACAGGATGTGTTGGAGTGAAATGTTTATTTCTTCAGAAGCATCATGGTGTAATAGGTAAGGTACAAGACTCGGAACCAGGAAGACCTGGATTCAAGTCCCACCACATAGTATCTGTGTGACCCTGGACAGGTCGTTTAACCTCTCTATGCCTCAGTTTCCTTATCTGTAAAATGAGGGGTTTGGCCTCTAAGGTCTCTTCCAGCTCCAAAGAGGATCTCTCTTCAGGACAATGGAAAGGGCACTGGAGTTGGAGTCCTGCCTGGCTTTGATGTTCACAAACCTTGTGACCATGGGCAAGTCACTGCAGTTGTCTGAGTCTCAGTTCCCTCACCTATTAAACGAGAATAATTATATTCATATTAGCTACCTCATGAAGCTGTTGCCATTGTTGTGCAGATAGGAGCGATCCCTGCTGCCCCTATTTTGGGTGGGGTCCCTATTATGGTGCTTGTTATTTCACCCTCCGTGACTTCACAGGGAAAACAAACCCCACTGCCTTTAGGTTGGCCTGGGAATTCTCAGCTTGAGTGGGAAGGCCTCCAGCTCCACCCTGAAGCTCATGCTTAGCTCAGGGGTTCCCTGATAACAGGACAATCACGAAGGATGTATATGCCCATCCTTCTTCCACACTGGCATGGTAGTGAAAAGGGGTGTTTCTCTCACTTTATAAGATTAACTCAGGGTTAGAATCTGCTTGGGTCTCCCGGCTCCCTAATAGCACTACCCAGGCTGTATATAAGGTATTGGAGTTGGAAAGAACCTTAGAAGTAATTTGGTCTAACTACTCCCTCCCACCTCCCCCTCACTTTAGAGATGAAAAAAGAGGCCCAGAGAGGTTGTGACTTGCCTAGGGTCACACAGCTGGTTAGTTACAGAGCTAGGACTCTAATCCAGGTCTCTTGACTCCTAGTCCAGAACTGTTTCTAATGTCTCCCAGCCTCGAACCACCATCTCTACCTGCCCAGTGGGTACCTTTTCTTACTTTCATGACCAGAGGGGTGGGCCCATTTCTGGGTCAGGAGAGACACCCAAAGGACTACTTTGGCCTCTTGGTCTTTACGGGAGGTCCTAGGACCTCTCTGTCTAATCAAAAAGAATGACAATCTCCATTACTTTCTCTACTTTCCTGCCATGTTGCTTCTTTCCCGGGGGGTGGGGGTGGGGGGAAGTGGAGTTAGGCTAGATTCCTTTCTTGTCTTTCCCTTGTACTGATGTAACTCTGTTTTAGCCAAATGGGCCTTCTTCCTGTTCCCTGTATGTACTGTTCCTCCACCTTTGCTCAAACTGCCTCCATATTTAGGGTGCTCCCTTCCTTACCTCTGCTTCTCCAAATCCCAGTGGCCTTCGACTATCAGCTCAAATGCCACTCTCAACAAATAGACCTTGCTTGATTTCCCTAGTACTTAGCACTCCCTTCTGCGCCCTTCCCAACTAATTTGTATTTATTTTGTATATATTTTAATCTGTAGAATACTGTAAACTCCTTGAGGGCAGAGACCATTTCCTGCCAATATTTGTGCCCCTTAGCATGGTGCCTGGTACATTGAAAGGGTTTACTAAGAGCTTGTTAAAACCTCTGCTCTTACCTTGTGAGGTTGCCCAGGTTTTCCTTCCTCCTTCTCTCAGTTTCTCTCTCCTACGTGCCAAGGTCCCTAGGAACAACTTGGTGGGGGCTATGAGCTAGCCTTGGCTAGAGAGCCCAGGCAATCATTCACATTTCCACAGTGCACTGAGATTTACAAAGCCCTTTCCTCACCACAACACTGAGAGTTAGGTATTGTAAGTATTTTTATGACCATTTTATAACTGGAAACTGAGGCTCAATGAGGTCTAGGACAAAGCTAGTAACTTCTGAACCCATGCCTCAAATTTCTAAGTTCAACAGGCTTCCCACAACAGAAGCTGGGGAAAGGCTAGAGATAAGATAATCTTCGAAGGGATCTATAGCTTCCTGATTGGATAACTGCTTTCCTCTTCCCCACTCGTTTTCCCAGCCCGCTGGGCTCCTTCTTGCCTGAGAAAGCCCAAGGGAGCTTCAGCCACAGTCAAGTCTCTTCTCTCTGATCTCTATCCATAATTGGCCTGTTGGCTTCGGTTCCTGTCATTTGTGGGTAGGAGTCCCGCTCCCAGGCTCAGTCTCTAATGGCTCTGTGCTGGCCAAAGGCCAACTAACATTCCTAGTGGTTTTTGGCTTCCTTGACTATCTGGTTCTATGGACACTCTGGTAAAGAACACGGGGCGGGGATAGGGAAGGAGCCCCTAGATACCCAGGTTCAAATTTCATCTATACCTTTGGAGACCTCGAGTGAGTCAGGCTCCTCTCTTATTTTACTAAACGGGGACATTCACATTCATTCCCCACCTTCTTTGGGGGTCAACACAATGATAAGTGCTTTGAGATTCCCAAGAAAGAGTCCCCATTAGAACAAGAGGCTTTGCTACCGATTGTGGTTAACTGGGCTGCTCCCCCCGAAGTATGGCTGATGCCTAAGGGGTGAGCTAATGGAACACACATATCTTCTGTCCCAGAAGGACACGTGAACACAGGCACACCCAGGTGCATCCTTTGACTCTAGAGGAGTCAATATCTCGGGAATAGAGGGGAGATCTCCTTCCACCTTAACCTCAGGCTCTAGTGGCCCACCCCTGCTCCCTTAGCCAGGGCACTAATGAATTCCTCTCCTGTTCTCCCATCAGCCTTTTCCCCTCCTGGCTCCACCAGTCCCCTTCTTCCTTCCCAGGCTGATGGAAAAAAAAAAAGTGCCAATCCTATCAAAACTGAGATTCTGCTTGTTCAGGCAGAGTCCCTCATCTGCAGCAGCCGTCTCAGCGCCTGCTTACAACACTTACCTAACACCATTCCACAATTACATATGAGACTGTTATTGCTGCTGGGACACTCCCTGGGCTGGGCTAGACTGGGCTGGGCCCTCCACCTCATAAGCCCATCCTGACCTGACAAGGCAGGTGCTTTCCTCCTGGAAAATGGCCCAGGTCCTTTTAAAGGGGCAGAAACAGCTTATTCAGAAATTTGGAGGGAGGGGGGACAGGGGAAGATTGGGTGAAAGTAAAGGGGCAGGGAGGAGGGGAGGGCTGAGCCCATACCACTTACTTTCTGCAAGGTTTTCTTGTTCTTCTAATAAACAAATCTGTCTCAGACCTGAAGAAGTAGCTGGCTCTTTATAGAGGTTGCCTCCTGCTCTCCCCGGTGGGAACAACCTTCTATTGTTCTTTAAATGGCTGAGATGCTGATAAGGCTAAAGGAAAGAAGTTTTCTACTACTCAGTCAATTAGCATTTATTAATCACAAGTTCTAGGCACTGTGCTAATCCCTGAAGATACAAGAAAGGCACGTCCAAAAAAAAAAATCGGTTCCTGCTTTCAAGAGTCTGTCTCATGGTCTAATAGGGGAGACAAGATGGTACAGAAAAGTATGTTCAAACAAGATCCATACCAAATCAATTGGGAGTGGTCTCCCAGGGAGGGCACTAAGATTAAGGAGGACTGGGAAAGGCTTTTACCGAAGGTAGGGCTTTAGCAGAGACCAAAATAACTGAAAGCCTACATTTACATAACACTTTACAGGCTGAGTTAAGCACTGTGCTTAATGTTTAGGGAGTGCAAGAATGGGCATCCTATTTTTCAGATGAAACAGGTTCAGACCGATGAAGAGACTTAGCCACGATTTATAGGATTACAGAATTTAGAGCAGGGAGGGACCTGGGAGATTCATCTGGCCCAACTCTCTTTATTTGACAAATGAGCAAACAGAGTTTTCCATAGTATCATAGAAATAGAGGTGGAAGGATAGGAGAATTCCTGCAAAATATAACCATAGGATCATGGACCTGAAGGAGCCAGTCTTAGAGTGCAGGGAATCATAAGACTTGTACAATATAACCATAGGATCGTGGACCTGAAGGAGCCAGTCTTAGAGTGTAGGGAATCACAAGATTTGTACAATATAACCATAGGATCGTGGACCTGAAGGAGCCAGTCTTAGAGTGTAGGGAATCACAAGATTTGTACAATATAACCATAGGATCGTGGACCTGAAGGAGCCAGTCTTAGAGTGTAGGGAATCATAAGATCATGAATTCAGAGCTGGAAGGGACCTTGGTAACTAGCCTAACCTTTACCTTTCCCCCCTCCCCCCACTTTATAGAGGAAGAACTGAAGCCATTTAAGTTTGCACCAGTATTAAGTAGCAGAGCGAGGATTTGAACCCATGTCTTCAAACTCTCATCCAGCACTCTTTCCCCTGTACTGCGCTGTGTGGTTCATTATCCAATGCTGCAGACTCTTCTGTACCCTCTCTCTGCTGGTACCTCTAGAGTTCACTCCCTCTTCTCTTACAACATCCAAGCTAGAAGTGGATTTACAAAAATGTTTACCAGAAATTAAAGGAAAGGGAAAAATAGAAAAATAGCAATGTATAGAGAAGTACAGACCCCAAGGATTTTTCCCAGGATGTCCTAGTCTGGGACACTTTAATGAATCAATTTAATGTTAATCAGCTTGACTCATTCCATTTCCATCCTGGGCACCTCTGGTTAGGGAGCAAGGTATAGTGGGAGCAGCTAGGTGGTGCAGTGGATAGAGCGCCAGGCCTGAAGTCAGCAAGACTCATCTTCCTGAACTCAAATCTGACATCAGACACTGACTAGCTGTGTGATCCTGGGCAAGTCATTTAACCCTGTTTGCCTCAGTTTCCTCATCTGTCAAACGAGCTGGAGAAAGAGATGGCAAACCACTCCAGTATCTTTGCCAAGAAAACCCCAAATGGGGCCATGAAGAATTGGACACAATTGAACAACAACATAATGGAAAGAACATTGGTTTTGGAGTCAGAGGACCAGGGTTCAAATCCTGTCTCCAATAAGACCTTTATGACTTTGGTCAAGTCACTTAACTTTCTGGCCTCGGTTTCATCAGATGTAGCATGAAAGGGCTGCACTAAGTAGTCTTTGAGGTCCCCTTCCAGATGTAGACCTACACCCATGTAGATTGGCCATTGTGGATTTGAAACTGTAGGAAAGCTATAGGCATACATGCCTTCCCTTTTCCATATCTCATAGGATGCCACTGGACTCTCTGTTGTTTTCCCAGCGATCCTCCTTTGCTCCTGTCTCCTCTTTATTTCCAGGTGTAGAAGTCTGTAGGAGTCTGCCACATTACCATATCTCCACCCACTTCTTCTGAGTGACGGCTGATCACAGGTGCCCTCCCTAGCACTGGGTAACAGTGTCTCTATAGATACCATATGTACACAAAACATCAATACTTCCACTAACCCCTCCCTGTCTTAGTAGCCAATTTCATGAGTTTTTAATATGCCTAAATGATCTGTGACTTCCTCAATAAAGGGAATCCCTTCTGTGGGAACTCCCTCCACCAACCAGTTCATGGCTGAGTTCATAAGGACTAGGACACTGCCAGAGGCACATAGAGGTTAAGTGACTTGCTCAGGGTCACATAGCTGGTTAGTGTCAGAGCCAGGATTTGAGACCAGGTCTTCCTGCTGCCAAACCTGACACTCTTCCTCTTCGTGAGTTACTTCATGAGACTGAAACACCTATCAGCATTATAGTGCAGTGGAAAGAGTGCTGATTTTGGTGGCAGATGATCTGGGTTCAAATCTTGGCTCTATTACCTTTTTGATCTTACATGAGACTCTGAGACTCAGTTTCCCTACCAGGAAAATGAAGCCTAGATCAGTAGTGTCAAACTCAACTAGAAACAGGGCCATTAATAGATCCCTACTGACTGCATATTGACTTAGAAAACCATGTATTAACATTATCTAGGTTCTGTTGTATTTTTATTCATTTTGTTAAATATTCCCCAATTACATTTTAATCTGGTTCAGCTGTACTGTGGAGTGTAGAAGCCAGCCAGTTTGATACTTTTGGCTTAAATGGCCTCCAAAGTCCCATATATCTCTACATCCATGATCCTGTGATCTGATGGCCAGTCTTTCTTTAGCTGACAAGATCTCCAAACCTGACCAGGTTGGCTCCAGTCCACCAGCACCATTAGAAGCCCTTTTGGATGACTAGGACTTGGTGGACCTTGTGTTTCATTGACATAGCCAACAGGCGCCAGGATCCCATCTCTGCCATGTGATAATGAAGTATCCAAAAGAAAACTCCAGTGGAGGACATGACAGTAAATTGCATGATAAAAAGGAGGGTTATTTCCTCTAAACTACACAAATAAGCTTCCCTTCTCCTCTGAGCTTAAGTGGAGAAGATGGAGGTCTGCTCTTTTATGCACCTAGGCCTGAGACTCGGACTACCTGCCTCCTTTCTTGCACCTTCAATCCAAATGTAACATACTTTCAGAGGGCAAATTCATTCCTCAAATAATCAGAAGTGTTACTAATTTCACTTTTGCTCTTTTTTTTCCTCTCCCTTCCCTTTTTCCTACTCTACAGACAGAGCTGTCTTTGCAAAAGGAGCAATTGCAACTGAAGATCATTGAGATTGAAGATGAAGCTGAGAAGTGGCAGAAAGAGCGAGACCGAATTAAGGTGATGAGGCTTCCCAGTGTCTTCCCTCTTACATTCCTTTACTTCACCCCGAGTCTGGGATTTCCTTAGGCTCCCTTTGGGGCAGGGAGAGGAAGGAACACTTGAGCTGGTTGCTCCACTCACAAATATCAGTTCTTCTTGGTTTTCTTGTCTAGTTCTTCCTCAGTGCTTACCAGGTCCCTCGCCCCGTGTATTCTTTCAGGGTGCTCCATCTATGGTTATTTCTAGTGTAGAGGTGGGTTCTTGGCTGCCAACCCGAACCTTGACTAAGCCGTATAAGCAAGGTTCCACATCCGATCAGTCCATGAATATGATGGACCAGCTAGTCTTCCCCAATGGATTCTGCCCAGCTACCAAAAACCTGTTGCTCTAGTTACCAGGCCATTGTGTATGTGCACATTGCGGGTGGGGAAGGAAAAGAGAATAGACTGGTATTATAAGGAGCCTCCTTTCCTTGAGCTAACACAGACTAATGAAAGAGCTCTGAAAGGATATTGGTGAACCAGCCTAAGGTGTTGGACAAGAACAATCTATAAAATAGGATGATCTGCCTGTGGACAAATAAAAATGACTGCAAATGAGACTGGCAGTCTGCCCATCATGTGAGTCTGGGTAAGATCAGTCACACCACTTGGGGGCAATGAAAACGCCCTGGTCCCAATTTCTGGGGACTTAGTGATGGGGTGCCCTGGTGATTTGTTTTAACTGAAGCCTTCTTTTTTCTTGTTCTCTCCCTATTCCCCTGCTCCAGAGCTTTACCACCAATGAAAAAGCCATCCTGGAGCAGAACTTCCGCGATCTAGTTCGGGACCTTGAAAAACAGAGGGATGAAGTTAGGACAGCGTTGGAGCAGCGGGAGCAAGATGCCGTGGACCAGGTGAAGGTGATCGTGGATGCATTAGATGAGAGGGCCAAAGTCCTACAAGAGGATAAGCAGACCAGAGAGCAGCTGCACAGTATCAGTGACTCGGTGCTGTTTCTTCAGGTAATCCATCCATCTGTCCATCCATCCCTCTCTCCATCTATACATAGTTGTTGGCTCCTCCTATGTGTTTTGCATTGAGCTGTGCACTGTTGGGGATACAGAAGATGTTGGAGGGAGTTTATAATCTGTTTAAGGAGATAAGCCTTACACATGGGAATTAATTAGAGAGCAATATAAGAAACTATATAATTAAATTATAAACTAGGTGTTTTAGAAAAATAGGTATCCTAAGGGTTTAGAGAGGGGAAAGTGACCCCAAATGACTAGAGGCTGAGAAGACAGGGTGATGCTTCCCATTTTATAAATGGGAAAACTATGAACAGAAGTTCACTGACTTTTCATGGTCAACCAGCTCGTCAGTGGCAGAACAAGACCTAAAGCCTGGATTCTGGGGCAGGACTCCTAGCCCTGCAGTTCTTTTCATTAGGCCAGGAGGAGTAGTGGTGTAGTGGAAAGAGGGATGGATTTGGAGTCAGGGTGCCTGGTGTGACCCCCAGTTCTAGATCTTAATCCTTAGGGCAAGTCATTTAACTTCACTGGGCAGCTAAATGGCACAAGTTATAGTTGTTGTTCAGTTGTGTCTGACTCTTCATGACACCATTTGGGGTTTTCTTGGCAGAAGATACTGGAGCAGTTTGCCATTTGCCTTTTAATGTCTCAGCTCTAGGTCTTTGATCCTATAGCCTTTGTCTCTTTGGGTAAGTCTCTTTACCTCTCTGGGCCTCACTTCCCTCATCTGTGAAGTGGTGGTGTTTGGCTCACTGATCTCTAAGAGTTCTTCTAGCCCTGATTCTATTATCTTATCTTTTGAGATGATGTAAAGATCAAAGCATCTCTGACCTCCAAGGGCACAGACAACTTATTGGCTTCTGTTCCTTCTTACTGACAGGAATTCGGGGCACTTATGAGCAATTACTCCCTTCCCCCACCTCTGCCTACATACCACGTCTTGCTGGAAGGAGAAGGCCTGGGTCAGTCACTGGGTAACTTCAAGGATGATCTACTCAATGTATGCATGAGACACGTGGAGAAGATGTGCAAAGCAGATCTGAGTCGAAACTTCATCGAGAGAAATCATATGGAGAATGGTAGGTTGCATGCTGGTAAGATGGCTCCAAGATCCCTTTCTTCTCCAACAGAGACTGGTCCTCCTCTCTGATTCAGAAATAAAGAGATAGAAAGCCAGATAGACTCCTCCTTCTACATTCACGGCTGTATCACCCCATTCTCTGGCTGATTTAGACTTCAGCTAGATTGGTTCGTGTATAGAATAGAATAGAAAGGAATGGAATGGAATGCTATGTACATTCAATGGATAGACGCATATAGACAGACAGACAGACTGATAGATATCAGGCAGAGTTAGAAATATAAAGACAGATTGATCGATAGGTGATATATAGATAGAGGGACAGATAGAGGGATAGATATATAGACAGGTAGAAAGATAGAGTGATAGATGAAAAAATAAATGGATAGATGGATAGACAGATATTAGGTAGAGTTAGAAATATAAAGACAGATTGATCAATAGATGATATATAGATAGAGAGACAGATAGAGGGATAGATATATAGACAGGTAGAAAGATAGAGTGATAGATGAATAAATAAATGGATAGATGGATAGATAGATATTAGGTAGAGTTAGAAAGATAAAGATAGATATAGATAGATCGATAGATCAATAGTAGATTTATAGACATATATAAAGAGAGACAGCTATGGTGCAGTAGTTAAAGAGCTGGCCTTGGAGCTAGGACAACCTGGGTTCAGGTACTAACTCTGCCATATACTGGCTGTGTGACCTGGGTGAGACATTTATTATTTCAGTGCTCTAGGCAGCTCTTGAAGTCTGTAAGGTGCAAAGATGCTGCCTACCTGAATTAGTAGAAAGAGTTTTCTCACCTGGGTAGCATCCTATACTAATGAAATCATAAGTTCATATCCATAGCTTAAAACTGCAAGACCTAAGCCTTTTGAAACACATACTCACACATATATGAACATGTACATCTACATATTGATATGTGTATATGTATTTTAACTTTAAAAAGATAAAGATACCATAAGAGACTATATACCTCAATAGAGAGAAGTATCTAGGCCACAGTGGATAGATAGTATCATGGAAACAACGAACATGAACTTGGGCAGGTTTTGAGAGATAGTGCAGGGTAGAAGGGCCCGGCGTGCTATGGTCCATGGGGTCACGAACAGTGTGATGTGACTGAACGATTGGACAACAAACTCTAGGTCGATAACATCAGGGTTAGTGAATATGATCACTGAGCATAGTTTTCTGCCGGGTCATCCAGACAGCACAAAGTTAAGCCAAGGGAATGTAGATGGAAGATTTCAGATCCTTCCTATCTGTTTATCAGGTAGTATCCAGTGGCCACAGGGTTGCTGCCACTCCCATAGAGCCAGTCATGTTGCTTTTGGTGATCTGTGTGGATGCAACCTTGTTAGCCATAATAATACACGATCTTATTTGGTCCTCACACCCCTGTTAAGAAGATATCATTGTCTTCAATTAGCAGATGAAGAAAATGAGGCCTAGAGAAGTTAAGTAACTTGCTTGTGGTCACACAGTGGTAAAGATCAGAGGTGGGATTCAGATCTGGGTCTCTCCTGGATCCGTGTGTAATGCTCATCCGAATACGCTGTGCTGCCCCAGGATGATGACTTATTGGACGATACAAGTTGAAATGAGTTTTGCACAGCTGCTGTCCTTGGCCATAGAGAGAGAGCTGAGGAGGGCAGGCTAAGCCTATCTTAACAACACAAAAGTTTCTTTAGAATTGGATCTGAGTCATTCTCATCCCCAGATGAGGTCACCTGGACTATGTCTCAGCAAGCCCTGGTCCCATAACTTGAAAAATGGCTCCAATAGAGGAACTGTATTTTTTTTTCAATCTGTATTAATCTAGTCTCCTCAGGCTCGAAGCCTTTGTGCTTTCCTCTGGTCTTCATGCCCAACTTCTCTACTCTAAACCCTGATGTCAAGCTTCTGACAGGGGTTTAATTTGATGGATGCCCTTGACAGAGCCATAAGTAGGAATTTTGGTACCTGAGACAAAGGCAGGCAGGCAAAATGGATCATCACTGATCTCAGATGTCCCCCATGAAAAGCATAGCATAGATCTCCAAAAATGAGGGCAGTGCAATGCAGACCTGCTTGGACACAATGTTGCTGGAAAAGTGGTCCTTCCCCCTTTCCCCTACTATGTTTGTAGTTAGTGACATCCAGTTGTTGGCCCTCCCAGCCGTCAGGAAGAGGTGGGAGCTGGGGAGGTGATATTGTGGGAAGTCAGCCTCATGGCAAAAGATATGTGTCATCAACAAGGCCCCTGGACAGGCAGTGTGAGGTATGGCCAGTATAGGATCATAGTGGGCAAGGACATTGGATGTACAGGACTTATATATTCTCTCATATCACTGCTCTGTGGCAAAGGCCCAAGCTCTCCATCCTAGTTATGGTTCTGGTCGTTGAGTTGAGCCTAGTCTTTTTTTTCCTCTGGTTGTGCATGTCCAGGAAGGAAATGGTTGACCTCTGTTGTCTGCCAACAAGGTGGAGGACCTGATTTCTGTGTGGGGAGGGTATGAGGGTAAGATAAGGTGAGGGGGTAGTGATATGTAGAAGGTTCAGGGTTGAGAACTGAGATAACTTGTCAGTGAAAGAATTACCATGAGAAAAAGATGAGGAACCCATTAATGTGTGACTTATTTCTCAGGCACAGATCATGGAGGTGGCAACGGGGCACTATGTTCCCATCACTGGTTTGCAAACGTCAGCTTAGATCTGGGTTTGCCCTGTGAGATCTGGGTCTGGCCTGTTTCCTTGGTGGAGGCAGGTGGGGCCTGGAGAACTCAAGTGAAAAGCCAGGGACCCAATCCCACGCTGGCCCATTTTGTAGGTCAAGGTTGATGACTCTACCTAGAACAGGTGTGGCTCCTTCAAGCTTTCCAAAGGCAGGAAGCCTAGTGGGAGAAGGGGAATACTGCTGATGTCAGTGCCTCAGCCTCAGGCTGGGGAGGATCCCTTATTGGGGTTTATTCCTTCTCATCTGTAGTTCTCTGTCCAGATATAAATTGGGGAGTTTATAGGATCATAGACTTAGACCAGGTGTGGTGGGAGGCCTTTGCTAGGAGGCTCTGAGTAAGTTAGGTATAGGAAGTCTCCATCTCTCTTCTGATTGCCAAGAGTTTTTGCTACTCTATGGGAGGAAGAAGGGGGATTAGAGAACTGGGACTCACTGGCAACTCCCTAGCTAACATAGGATAACACTGAGTCACAGTCTCCCCATGGCCTGGTGCAGGGGTCAAGGGGGGATCTGGAACAGGTTTCCCCTGAGAGATGGTATCAGGGATGAATGAAATGGACAAAATCCCAGACTGGGGCACTTTTATCTAAACTTTTTCTTTTTTCATTCTTACTATTTTATTTTCCCCTAATAACATGTAAAAACAATTTTAACATTCTTTTTTTTAAAGTTTTGAGTTCCAAATTCTATCCCTTGCTCCTTTCCCTTCCCCCTCCCTGAGATGGTAAGCAATTTGATATAGCTTATAAACGTGCAATCATATAAAACCTTTCCATATTAGTCATTTTGTGGAAGAAAATTTGAACAAAACTAAAAAAAGAAAGAAAGAGAGGAAAAATAGTATGCTTCGGTCTGTATTTAGATGCCATCAGTTCTTTCTCTGGAGGGCAGATAACATTTTTCATATGAGTCCTATGGGATTGTGGTGGATTGTTGTATTGCTGAGCATAGCTAAGTCATTCACAGGTGATTATTGTACAATATTGCTGTTACTGTGTATTATGTCATCCTGGTTCTGCTCTCTTCACTCTGCATCAGTTCATGGAAGTCTTTCCAGGTTTTTCTGAAGTCTGCCTGCTCATCATTTTATAGCATAGGAGTATTCCCTCACGGTCATATGCCACACCTTGTTCAGCCATTCCCCAAGTCATGAGCATCCCCTCAATTTGCAGTTCTTAGCCTCTACAAAAAGAGCTGCTGTAAATATTTTTGTACAAATATGACCTAAGCTTTCTCGGTAATTCTATTTGAGAACAGTTCCTTACACCTAGCTTGGCCCGTGAGTCTCTCTTGGTGGTCCTAAATGACCCCTAGCCTCCAAGAGGAAAAGGAAAGGAAGGAGGAGACATTTAAGATGAAGGAAAAGGCAGAATAAAGGAATGGGGTGGAGAAGTGAATGAGAAGCCAGGTGCCCAGCAGTGTAATTGGCATGGATTAGGAGACCTGTTGGTGTTGCTTGTTTCTCTTCCAGTTCCTAGGACACCTGATGGCAGTCTCAATCTTTAAGATCAAAGCCAGGATTTTTTCACCTTTTGGAATATGTCATGTACTCCTCTGGCCATCTGAAGGAGCCATTCTCAGAATACTGTTGTTAAATGCGTGGAATAAAATACATTGGAGTACAAAAGAAACCAATTAGATTGAAATAAAGATGCACTTTATTCCTATCTAAGTTCATGGACATCTTTAAATCTATCCATAGACCCTTTGGGGGGTGTCTCAGCACCCTAGATTAAGAACCTCTATTGTAGGGTAAGCCATTAAGTTGTTCAGTCATTTTTCAGTCATGTCCAACTCTTTTGTTACCCTATTTTTGGAGATTTCTTGGCAAAGAAACTGAAGTATTCTGCCATTTCCTCCTCCAGCTCATTTTACAGATGAGGAAACTGAGGCAAACAGGGTTATGTGATTTGCTCAGGTTCACACAGCTGGTAAGCGACTGAGGCCAGATTTGAACTCACAAAGATGAGTTTTGCTGACTCGAGGCCCAGCGCTCTAAGGGTAAGACTTGGGGAGTTAGTTTTTAGGACCCTGAATCATAACAATAGCTCACATTTACAAGAGAGATAACTAAGTGGTGTAATAGATAGAGTCATTAGACTTGGAGTCAGGAAGATTGGAGTACAAATCCTCCTTCAGTCCATATTAGTTGTATGACCCTGGGCAAGTCACTTGATCTTAGCCTTGATTTCCTCATCTGTAAAATGGAGATGATAATAGTACTCACCTCATAGAGTAATGCAAATCAAATGAAATAATATTTTTAGAGAGCTTCGTATGATGTATGATATAAATGGTAATAATAGGGCAGTTAGGTGGCACAGTGGATAGACTGCTGGGCCTGGAGTCAGCAAGACTCATCTTTGGGAGTTCAAATCTGGCCTTAGACACTTACCGGCCAAGTCACCTGTTTGCCTCACTTTTCTCATCTATAAAATGAGCTGGAGAAGGAAAATGGCGGACCACTCTGGTGTCTTAGCTGAGACCCCCCGTCGAAAATGACTAAAGAACAAGTTTTATTCATGGAAGAAGGGGGCAATGTGACATAAGAAGGAAGGAAGGAAGGAAGGGAGAGAGGGGGGGAGAGAGAGAGGAGGAAGAAAGAAAGGAAACAAGCATTTATTAGGCTCCTCCTATTTGCCAGGCATTGTACTTTACACATACTTCGTTTAGTCCTCACAATACCCCTCAGAGGCAGGTGTTATTATTAACGTCTCTGTAAAATCTCTCTGTAAAATGAAGAGGTCAGGCAAGATGGCTTCTAAGCTCCTTTCCAGCTCTGAAACTGTAATCCTAAGAACGAACCAGTCAATTCTGTTCCAAGGAATCCACGGAACATTTGTAAGGCCTTGATCCCTATGAGATGAGCCAAGAAAGCACGATGGAGAAGGGGGAAGGCTGAATGCAGAACTAGAAGGCCCCAATTCACGTTCTAGTTCCAACACCAACTAGCCATAGGACCGTGGGCAGGCTACTTCTCTGGGTCTCAGATAGTAACGATAGGACTCGCACTGTCTGTCTCCTAGGATTGTTATAAGGAAAGTGCTCTGTTATGTGAGCGTACTCTAGAGATGCGAGCAGTTATTTTTTCCATGGGAACCCGCTCGAACTCCTGGAGACGCAGCCCGAGGTGCCCATGTTATCACTGGGTGATGAGGTTGTGATGTCTGTACTTCAAGGAGCTAGGAATTCATTGCATGGGCCCTCCACTAACACAAATTGTGCCCTTTCTGGGCCTTCAGTTATGCCGTGGCCAAAAAATAGTACTGGTCCTGGTGATGATGCTTTCCGAGCTTAGCCAGGCCCATTCTTTGGCATCAGGCATCAGCACCTTTCCAGTTGGATAGGACCTACTAAAGTTTGGGCCCTGATAGCTGAGCCTAATGTTACCTCCAGACCGCAGGAGGAAAATATTAGTGCTATTTATGTGAAATTTCCTGAGACAGGGATCTTGGCTTTCTGAGACTAATCCATCCCAACACTAGAGCCCTCCTCCATCCCACTCAGTGACCCTGCCTCAGCCTTCTACTGATCCAGTCCTGTCTTTTTCCCCAGGGGACCATCGCTATATGAACAACTATGCATCTGACTGGGGCCAGTCAGATACCATGAAGAGATATTCCATGTACCTCACACCCAAGGGTAAGCAACAGCTGCATTCATTTACTCCGTGGGACTGTGAACCCACCGTGGCAAATTCATGCCTCCTGGCCTTGGCCTTCAAGGCTCTTCCTCTCTCCAGATGTTCCCCTTAGATCTCTTATGCCACCAGTCTCCATTCCTAGGATGGCTTCACATGAGCTCTAGTGCTCCAAACAGGTTTCCAGACTGAAAGGACCTGGGCCTGAGTCGAGCCTGGGCCTGGGCTTGGGCCTTGGTGAAATAGGCTAACTTCCAACTGATCCTAGGTCTTCCTTGGAATCAGTTCCCAGGACCTTGCCTTTAGTTCCAGGGCTCTCCTTTCACTGTGTTCTAAACTCTCCTGACCATTTATTTTGAAATTAGGCCCTTGACCTTGGTAACTGAGCCCATTTGGTTCCCTGAGTTCTGTTGGCCAGGTTATCCTTAATTAACTTTCCCTCTTGTTCTGTCCTTGGCCACCATAACTGGCCACACAGTTCTGGCATCTGTTTCCTCTTTAGCTCTATATCACCACATTCCAGGTCATTGTAACGTGTTTCACAGGGATTTTTTCACAAGGGAAAAGAAAACATAAAACCCCAGAAAGGTAAGGTAATTAGTAGTGTGAATTTAAGAAAGCAACCAAGTCCCAGGCTAGGCTGGTACTTAAACTTTCTAAGGCTATTTATCTGATGCCCAGTTCTTCCTAGCTCCTTGCCCCATGACTCTCTCCAAGCCTCTAACCTAATGCCAGTTTCCATACCCTACTGGCCAAAAAAGAGACCAGGTCTTTCCTCATCAGAATACTTTTAGTGAGGATTCTTTGTCTTGGACTGTCTGGGTCAAGCGGATTTGTCCATTCTAAAATGCCATGATTATACTTCGAGCCCAATTGAAGAGCTTCCTGTTTCTGTGTCCTACCCACACTGCTGCCCTATTGCTGGCTTCTCAACCTTTCCTTCTTCCCAACCACAGGAAAGTGTGCAAATAAACACAGACCTTGTTCTCCATCACTTTGAAAATCAGAATAAAAATCCACAAAAGACACTCCCCAAACCTTTCTGTACTCTCATCGAATTTGCTTTTGTCAAGTCATTCCCTCTCTTGGCTAGGAAAACCTTCCTCCTCTTTCTGTAATAATTGTTGTTGTTGTGGTTCAGCTGTGTTCGACCGTTTGTGACCCTGCTTGGGGTTTTCTTGGCAGAGATACTGGAATGGTTTGCCATTTCCTTCTTCAGCTCATTTTACAGATAAGGCAACCGAGGCAAACAGGGTTAAATGGCTTGTTTAGGGTCACACAGCTAGAAGTGTCTGAGGGCGGATTTGAAGTCTTCCTGACTCCAGGCCTGGCAGTCTATCCACTGCACCATCTAGCTGTCCTTCTTCGATGGTCTATGGTGCCAAATCAACAGATCTGAGTGCTGGAAAAGCACCTTGAAGGCTATTCAGTTCAAATCCCCCCATTTTATGGATGAGGAAACTGGACCTAGAGAGATGATATAACCGATACAAGGGCACACAGCAACTAAAGCCTAAGTCAGCTGACATCAGGTCTGAAAAGAGTGCTGTGCTCAGAGATAGGACACCTGGATTTGAGTCCTGGTTCTGCCCCTCACTTCCTGTGTGGCCTCTGGGCCTCAGCTACCTCATCTGTAGCATGAATGTATTGGACATGATCCTTTCTCTTCCATCATTCCTTCCTCCCTTGGAAGACAGGAGCCAAATTTTCCTCTTTCTCTATATTCCCTCAACTTTAAAACCCAGCATGGGACACAGGGCTGACTCCAGGTGGATTCTCCTTCCCTTTCACCCATCCTCCACATTACCCTAGTCGATGGGAGTTTCCCTGGCTCAGGAGATCAATTCTCTTCTGCTTGTGTTCCTACCTCCCCACAGCTGGCCCATCACCCATAGCCCTGTGCTATTCTCCCTTAAGCCCCAAATGTCCCATCATGCCACTGAAGGGACACTGCCCTCCTTCACACAGAGAATGCATGGGAGGGAGCTAAGATCCACACATAAAAGAGAAGCCTGGTGAATGGCTATTTTCCTATTTGATGCCCACGGACATTTGGATCCAGCTTCCCCTCCTATAGTGGGGGCGCTGCTCAGCTTGAAAAACAGCATCTGGGCTGCGTGAGGACTGTCTGGGGGTGGCAGCAGTGAGGGACAGGGCCTCACCTTCACATTCCTATTGTGTGCCAAGCCTGACCTCACCTCCCGGGAGATGGTTGAGCTCGCTTGCTGTTCCCTGCCAGGGGAGGAGATGACATATAGTAACCTGACCCATGCCTCTACATGCTGTCTTCCTGGCATTTGGGTGTCCTGCCTGGATGGACCTGTTCTGGCCTCCACCAGTCTTTTCCTAGCCAGTTCTTCCAGGACTCATCACTGGGTCCTCTGACACTGGAGCCTGTGGGCTTTCCAACTCTGCTGGAAGTGGTGGTTTCTGGTTGTGTCATCTCCGGTGTTTTCCCTAGCCTGGGAAGGGGAGAAACTATGAGAAGGTATTGTGTTATAGCGGGGAATGTGCGAGGCTTAGGTGACACAGGAACACAGACACCACAGGACTCAGAAACAGAAGGATCTTAGTCTTCATTTTACAAATGGTGAAACTGAGACCCAGAGGAGGGAACTGACTTACCCACAGTTGCCCACATTGTTGGGATTTGAACTCTGGTCCTTAGCAAATTCAATGTTCTTTCTGTTATACTGCTGTTTCTACTGCTAATAAGCAAGAGAGTTAATCTTTCTAGGCTGGTTTCCTCATTTGTAAACTGAGGGGGACAGATGAGGTGAAATCTAAGGCCCTTCCTAATTCTACTTTACAGCCCTGTGACCCATTGGCCATTCACTCTGAGAGGAATGACCTTCGGGGCATCTTAAAGAAGTCCCACAGGCAGTTTGCTTGGCTAGAGCAATGATTTCTCATTGGTAAGCAACCAGAAATGAGGGACACAGAGATATAAGAGAGATGAATAGGGACTTGGAGTCAGGAAGGTCTGAGTTCAAATCTAGCCCCAGACACTTAGTAGCTGTGTGACCCTAGGCAAGTCACTTAACCTCAGCTTGCCTCAGTTTCCTCATCTGCAGAATAGGGATAATAATGGCACTTACCTGCCAGGGTTGTTGCAAGGGTCAAATGAGATAATGTTTGTAAAGTGCTTGGCACAGTGCCTGGCACGTAGCAGGCACTATTATTATTATTATAGTTCAATATGGTTATGAAGTTCAAATCCTCCCTCCCTCCCTTACTTGCTGGTAAGGCCAGGCAAGTCATTTCACCTTTCTCAGCCTCAGTTTTCTCATCTATAAAATTGGTGTAGTAACAGCATCTACTTCATAGGGCTCGTGTGAGAATTGAATGAGATAAAATCTTTAGAGTGCTTTGAACACCTTAAAGTGGCATATACATGTTAGCCCTTCTTACTATGTGCCACATATAATAAGTATTTTTGATGTATACAGAATTTCATTGTCACTGTTTTTGGTGGGGGTGGGGGAAGATACCAAGTTTTCTTATATGACCATTATTCTCATGGGAAGCTGTTCTAGATACAAAGCAAGATGGATCCATCCCTTTAGCCTCTGGCGGTTCACAGGGGATCCTTATAGGACAGTCAGGGCTCAGGTATCCTCAATCTTGACCTTCCTGATGGACAGGGAACCTAATTCACAGAATCACAGAACCATCTGGTCCAACCCATACTTGAAAAGGGATCCCTTCTATGCCATCCCAGATAAACGGTTGGCCGGATTCTGCTAAGACCGCCATCAATGGGGAGCCTTCCTCCTCTGGAGGTAACCCACTTCACTGTGGGGTAGCTTCAGTAATTAGGAAGTTTGTCCTTATGGGCAATGGAAATCTGTCTCCCCAACACTGCCACTTGTCACTTCTAGCTCTGACCTCTAGGGTCAGATACTTGAATAGAGTTCAAGCCATGGTCCCTACCTCTCCCTCTGGTCTTGTCTTCTTCAGAGAACATCTCTCCATAAACCCAGTTCCTTCCTTGATCCCCCTATCACAGGATTTCTCTTCTCCTGCATGGTTTGCCTCCTCTGTGTCCCATTTCCAATACTTGGGACGAACTTTATAAAATAGGGTAGCCTTTTCTAGTTTCTCCTTTCTGTTCTCCATAGCACCTCCCCGTTCCTTCCTTCCTTCCCCACAGAGGCTGATACTATCCCATGTCCCACCAATAAAAGGCCTTCTCCTTAGAGAGCTTGGTGTTCACTCATAACCCTAAAGTGTGAGCTGGTCAAGCTTAAGCTAGCACTTCTACTAAAGGCATTTCCAGGCACACTGGAAAATCCCAAATAGTTTTAGGATTTTCTCCATTCTCTGTAGTTAAATTTCTAATAACAGCATTTTAGATACCACCACAGGGTATTGGAGAGGGTGTTTTTGGTCAGGGACCTCTGCTTCTCTTCCTCTTCAGATCATACACAAATATGTGCTCTTCGTCTCTCTCCTCAGCTGGGGCCAGGACATCCTATCAACCTTCTTCTCCAGGCCGCCTCACCAAAGAGATCAATCAGAAGAACTTTAACAATCTCTATGGAACCAAAGGTAAATGCCATCAGGACAGTTCACGAGCTGGAGCAGGAGGGAAAGCTAAAGCAGGAGAGGATGGCATTGGTAGGATGGAGGTGGGGGGGTCAGGGTGGAGAGGGAGACCTCCTATAGGAGAGTTTTCATTGTATGTGTGCGTGTGTGTCTGTGTGTGCAGGTGTATGTGTGTATGTGTGTGTGTGTCTGTGTCTCTGTGTGTATATGTGTATGTGTGTATGTGCATGTATGTGTCTGTGTCTGTGTGTGTGTATGTGTGTGTGTAGTGGAGCTGCAAGCAGATGGTGAAAGCCTGGAGAAAAGGCCACAAGTAGTCATTTATAGAGAAGGAGAGTCATGTGGCATTTGGGAAAGCCTGAGTCAAGGGTTCCTGAAATCCATCTGCTCTCCGTTCTCAGCTAGGATGGAATCAGTGGAGATGGGAGATGATCTGCCAACCAGAAGGCTTCATCTAATATTAATTCACATTTCTATAATGTTTTATGGTTTACAAAATGCTTTTCTCTCAAAAATCCTATGTTATAGGTAGAATCCCCATTTTATAGTTGGAGAAGCTGATGCTTTGAGAGGTTAAGACATTTGTCCATGAGCCAACACCTCGTGTCTTCTAACTCCAGGTCCTAGGGCATACAACTACTACACCCTGCCACATCTAGAATCAAGACCTTCCCGACATGAAGCATTACTATTTAGGTTGGGAAATATCAATCAGGAGGCTGAGAGGAACGTCTCAGCCACACTGGAACCTCCCAAGCACAACTCTTAGAACTAGAGGATCTGGCACTTGCCAGAATCCACTTACTTAGAATCCTGCCACTTACCCGCTGTATGGTCCTGGAAAAAACTGCTTACCCCGTAGCCCCTACCTCATAGGGGTGCTGTGAAAATACAACTCACAAGGCTCAAAGAAACCCTAGAAATGAGAATTATTACTTTAGGGCATCATCCTGCCCAAAGGCAGGGGCATGGCCCAGATGAATCCATAGCTCTAGGAATCTATAATTTTATGCCAGCTTGTCATGAGCTATTTCTTTGGTATAGAATGTCCTTAGAGGAAAAGACTTGAAGCATCAGGCCTGATCTGTGAACTTTCTGGCTCCGTATTCCCAAATAGAGCTCCTTTAATATGGGGGGCAAAAATGAATGGGTTCTACCAGTGAAAATATGGAAAAATGGAGACATGAGGAGGGGAGATGGGAGATTCCTTCTTGTTTAGGCTCAAGTACCAAGCCTCTCTAAGAGAAGGGTGGCAGAAATGGTGCTTGAGGCCCTGAAGGAAGCATGATGGAGTGAAAAGAACCCTAGTGTTGGAGTCAGAAAGTCTGGGTTCAAGTCTCAACTCTGCAACTTAGTACCTGTATGACCCTGAGTAAGCCACCTACACTCTTTGGGCTTCAGTTTCTTCAGCTACTGTAATATGAAGAGTTGGACTAGATAATCTTTATTGTCTGTTTAGGCTCTAACTCAATGACTCACTCCTAGTTGGAAATCCTTTGGCCTCTCTAGGTCTTGGCTCTAGGAGAAGATCTTCTTGTAATTACGAGAAGGCATTCTTGGTAGCAGGTTGTTATAGAGACCCCTCCTTATGTTTCTAGGAGGTTTTGTTTTAGAGAAAAAATGTTGAAAGTAATTTCTACTTTCTTAGAAATTGTTAGAAATTCTTAGAAATTCTACGTGCTTAGAAACCCAGCTATCTCTTCTCTGCAGGCAGAGAGCACATAAGCTGGGCAGGAGGCTGAGAGGAAGGTCTGAGCCATACTGGAACCTTCTTTGGCTGCAATAGAGGGAGAATGGAGTACTATCCCACTCATATGTCCTGTCAACTCTCCATTGTGCATGTTGTGGACTATCTGTGGCAAAATGTTGGTCCTTGATTGTTTGTCCCCCCAAGTCATCCAACCCACTCCACACTGCCTTGATCCTTCTGCCCAATCTGAATGTGTTCAGAGAATACAAATTCCTTTGACTATTAGACCAAACCAAAGACAATTAAGGAGGTAGCACAAATTGCCCCTCAAATTCACGGTCCTGCGACACATGGAAAGGGCCTTTGGATTATCTGATGTTTTGGGTCTGCTTATTTTTTCTACTTGCCTAGTATGGATAATTGAGAACGATCCTAATCTCTAAGGTTCTTTAACTCCAGCTATTCCAGGGACAAATCCGAATGGGGTGGCTACATTTCAATACTCCCTCTTCTTCCCTACCAGGTAACTACACTTCCAGAGTGTGGGAATATTCATCCTCCATTCAGAGCTCTGATGATTTGCCCGTTGTCCAAGGCAGCTCCTCTTTCTCCTTGAAAGGTATTGTTTCTCCCTCCTTCTGACCCCCTTCCCAGTGACCACCTCTCTTATTGGCCCTGTTCTTTCTAGCTATCTTCTCCTTTCAACAACTCCCCTATTGACCTCCGATAGGTCTTTTGTTTTCATCTGTTTTCCCCACTTTGGCTAATTTACTATTGTGCAGCATAAAAAGCCCTTGGACTCTGAATACCTGGGTTCTAGCCCTCACTCTGTCACTTCTGTGTGACTTTGGGACAATCTCTTGACCTCTCTTGGACCTCATTTGACTAATTTATAAAAACTAAAGGGTTGGATCATATGTTACAACATGGTGTAGTAGATATGGAGGCAGCCTTGAAGCCAGGAAGACATAGGTAAAGTCTCACCTCTGACATATATGGTTTGTGTGACCCTGGGCAAGTCATTCATCTTCAAAGTAGTCTAGGAAATTCTCTAAAACTTGAAGTTGAAGAGAAAATACTGACCTACATTGGTAGAAGGAATTTCCTCACCTGGAAATCCACAGGTCACATTCCTATCCTTATCCCTTGGATGTGACTTTATGACCCCCATTCTTTGACTCTTTGCCCTGCAAAGAAATCTAAATGTTTCTTCCTTCCTTCCTTCCTTCCTTCCTTCCTTCCTTCCTTCCTTCCTTCCTTCCTTTCTTTCTTTCTTTCTTTCTTTCTTTCTTTCTTTCTTTCTTTCTTTCTTTCTTTCTTTCTTCCTTTCTTCCTTTCTTCCTGTCCTTCTTTCCTTCTCTCTCTCTCTCTCTCTCTCTCTCTCTCTCCCCCTCCCTCCCCTCCTTCCCTCCTCCCTCCCCGACTTTGCCTCATTCCCTTAAACTTCCTAACAAGACATAAGGTATCTAGGACCCCTCCCCTTGAATGCTTTTCCAGTCAAACTCAGGGTCTATCATCACTCCCTAAACCCAAAGGGAGCAGAAGACTGCAGGAAGATGAGGAAGGAGGCTCACCTCCCAAGGTGTTGATGGTACTGCCTTAGTAGGTGCTGATGGAAGCAAACTTTCCTTTCACCTCCTCATCAACAGATGGTCTGGAAGGGAAATAATCCCCAGATGCGGCAGGGGGTAGGGGTTGGGAGACTATCAGAGTTAGTGCTTTGATACTAGATGCTCTAACCTGCACCTTGAGGTGGCTCCAGCATCTTGGGAATGGACTGGAGCTGGGCCTCTGGGCAGGACCTAAGGATCTAGCAGGGTATATGGGGGAGGAGTGGTCAGTTTTAAGGTCCCCTGGGAGTTCCAGTGGTCTTCAGACAAAATCTAGAGTCTGTCAACCATCACTAGAGATGCTGAATTATTTGTATGTCAGCACACAGACTATTGCATGGTCTATTGGAAAAAGACTGGATTTAGAGTTCGGAGATCAGGTTTTGATTCCTGGCTCTGCTCCTCACTGCTTGTGTTACTTAAGGCAATTTGGTTCACCTCTCTGGGCCTCAGTTTTGTTATCTGTAAGATGAGGAGGTAAGGCTAGATGGTCTCTAAAATTCCTTCCCATTCTAAATCCTATGATTCTCCACAGGCAGAGGAAATAGACCCTTTGTTTGTTGCTGTTTAGTTGATTAGTTGTGTTTGACTCTTTGCAACCCCTTTTGGAGTTTTCTTGGCAAAGATATTGTAGTGGTTTGTCATTTCTTTCTCCAGCTTATTTTACAGATAAGGAAACTGAGACAAACAGGGTAAAGTGACTTGTCCAGAGTCACACAGGTAGTTGGTGTCTGAGACCAGATTTGAATTCAGGTCCTCCTGACTCCAGGGCCAGCTGCACTGCAGATGAATCCTCACATGGGGTTAAGGATGGCCTTCCTACCTCTAAATATCTTTCCTTAGGCCCCTGGTACCCCATTGTGAGAATGTTCCTTTGGATTAAGGCATCTTCTCTGGACATTCCACATTGTTCATTCTTTCCTTGATTGAATAGTAAACCTAGCTCAGAGGGTAATTAATATCATACAGGTGCAAACCAATATCCTATGTTAAGTTTGAAGGAGAAGATCAGTATCAACGAGGGGAGTCATCCCCTACATGATAGAGGTTGGGATAGATAATTTTATCAGATGATCTATAAATAGACATGGGAAAGCTAAATTAAGTCGACGAACTAGTGAATGATGCATTGAGTTGTTCATATTCATTCATTCATTCAATTTTTCTTGAGTGCCTTTGCGGTGCCAGCAACTATGTGGGATGCTATGCAATTCAGGAGAACCTTGGAGCAGTGAATGCTACCTGGAGGTCAGGCCCGGGACGGGAAGTATAATAGCAGCTCTAAGGCACATAGTAGAGGTGGACAATGCTGAAAAAGAAAATATAGGGGAATCGCCAAAAACAAACTCTTTGTGTCCTCCCCTTTCCTCATGCACCCACACCTGTCTCAGTCTTCCTTAGGCCTGTTTAGGCTTAGAGAGATCAGACCTCTTCAAGATGCCCCTAACATTCAGGGTGCAAACAGGGGGTAGGCTGGCAGGCCTCAGAAGCAGGGAACTTCTGTTGTGAAGGAGGGGGCTCCAGGGAGAGGATAGAGACCTCTGTGGGAACACCCACACTGCACTTAATCCACTCAGCCTTTGGAGGCAGTGGAAAGACTCTTAAAGTGGAAATCAGAGAAGTTAGCTCAAAACCCAGCTCTGCTATCTAATACCCATGGGGTCTTGGACAAGCTAATCTGGGCCTCAGTTTCTTAATCTGTAAAATGGAGGAATTGGACTAGATGGTCTCTGAAGTCCCTTCCAGCTCTCAATCTGTGACCTTATGATACCTCCTGTTCATCTAGGCTTGTCCCCCACAAGCAGCACGTGGTTGCTAATGCCTCTCTCTCTCCCAGCAGGCAGTGGGAAAGTCCCCTATCAGTTCACCACTCTGGGACAGGCCTCAACAGAGTTTTCCAAACAGTTGGATGGTGGCCTGTTTAACACTGGTACCCAATCAATTTCCATTTTTTTCCCCTGCCCTTCTATTCCTGCCACCCTTTATTACCTCGTGGGGAAGATGGAGTTTCCAGCAGAGCTCTGCTTTCATTTCTGGGGCATCCTGACCCTCCCTCTCAGAAAAGTCCCCTGTCAGTGGTATGCATGGTCCTTCTCCCAAATCCCCAAGTTCAGACCTTCTCTCTGGGGCTCTGCTGGTTACACACCACCACCCACCCCCATGTAGCTATTATTTCAGCCTCTGAAAAGCAGCAAGACAGTCTCTTTTTCCCTCCTCCTCTCCTCCTCCCCACCCTCATTGGTAATTCTTTCTTTCTGGGAATGTAGGATACAGTTCCATCCTCTTAAATCTCCCATCTTGTAAGGCTTTCTTTCCCTGGGAGCAGGATGACACTTTGGTCCTCAACTCTCCATCTCCCTTTCTTCCCTCTCAGCCTATCACTGCCCCTGTGGAATGGCCAATGCAGCATCTTTCCTCCCTCCACCCCAGGGGGTTCTGATGAAGTCCTCAGGGACTAGGGCTATACATCAACATTTGGGGCTGGGAAAGAAACGTGGGCTGTCCCAGAGCAAGAGCTTTAGATGAGGTCTCAGGGCCTCCTGGGCCTAGCTGCTCCAGCTGTCAGCAGCCACCCTATTTATCTCTTTCTCTCCATGGTGTCTTGGTTACCACTGGCAATTTTAACAACCGTTGTTTCCCCTGGCATCGACAGCTGACCTGCGTGGTGCTACCCGAGGTGGGTGGCTGATGAAGTGTGTGCTTTTCATTTTTATAAGCTGGGTTTGAGCTCAGATGGGATAAGTGCTATGCAAATTGTTTGTGGGGGAGGAAGGAAGAAAAATCTGGGGAGACCTCATTTTTCTCATCTATAAACCCAAAGGGCTATGCTAGATGAACCTCAGATCTACATCCTACAGTCCTATGTGAGGTTGTCCTGTCAGTAATTCTCCATAGCCCAGTCCAGAAATTCCTGCCTCTTAATTAACCCCTCCTAGACCAAGCCCTGATGGTACTCATGTGTTCCGGGCATCAGGACCTCTAGGGCCTTGGGTTAGTTCTGTCATTGCTGGGCTGCTTGACCTATGGGCCTCAGCTCCTTTCTTTGTATAAAAGGAAGAATCAATGGTGCCCCAGGACTGTGGTAATGGGGATGGGGGTGAGCTTCTGGGAGAAGATGAGGTATTGCTGAAAAATATCAAGTGGTTTTGAACAGCCAGCCTCATTGGATGACGTTGAGGGGGCAAAGCCATACTCTTCATTCTTCTCTTCATCTTACTACACGTTTATAGGAAATCAAAAATAGATCATTTCAGTGCTTAAGGTTATGACAATTTCAGTGGGTCATTTTTGCCTGGGGTTAGGTCCTTTTCCTTTCCCTGGATGTCAGCCCATTCCTCAGAGGCCCCATTATAGCTTCATTGAGTCTTAATCATACAGTGGCATTATTCCAAATGAGGACATTACTACCTAGTCTGGGGACATTCTGCACCAAAACTCTGCTGGGTCCCTGGTCTTGTTCTTTTCTATCTCCCAATATGGCTTTCCTTGTTTTTATTTCTTGATATCTGTTTCTGTACTCTCTTCCTTGAGGGTATTTCCAATACCTGAACTCTGACTTATTCACTCTCTCATCAGAGGTGGTTGCACTTCGGTGATGGGCTAGACACAGCGCCTGGGTCTCCTTGAAGAAGGCAATTGGACTGCTACCTAGCCCTGGCTTGAAGGAGTAACCGGTCTTCTCCAGTTTAAACCATGTGTCTTCTCTCTTTCCTAGGTTACCCCTCCATCATCAGAAGTCAGAGTCCCAAAGCTCAGCCACAGACTTGGAAATCTGGCAAGCAGACCTTGCTGGTGAGTAGGAAGGCTGGGGGAAAAACAAGACCAGAGCAGGCCTGTCACTTTCCCAGGCAGGGAACGCCCCCTTTTCTTGGGGGTAGGAAGGAAGGGAGCAGCAGTCACCTGAGGTCACACAGCATAATGTAGTAGAGAGAAATCAATCAAGTAATGATTTAGTAATCATTAAGTGTTGGGTACTTTGATTCTGGAGGTACACACGCACACACACACACACACATGCACACACACATACACACACACACGCACACACACACAAAACAACCCCTACGCTCGAGGAGTTTATATTTTATTGGAGAGCCCTAGGAATCAGGATACAGGATACAGATTCTGTTCCTGGTTCTGTCACTAATGTTACCATGAACAAGTCTTTTTACTTGTCTGGGCCTCAGTGCTTGTCCTTAAAAGGAGAATTTTGGATTAGTTGATTCCTAAGGTTCCTTCCATTTTTCTGATCTATGAATTTCAATAAAGCATCTGGCAAAGTCTCCCATACTTGTAGACAAGATGGAGGGATGTAGGTCGGATGATGGTACAGCTGGTTGAATTTGGAATTTGTTGAATGACTGGACCCAAATCAGAGCCATTCCTGTTCAGTGCCAACCTGGAAGGAAATCTCTAGTGGAATGCCTTATTAATTTGTCCTTGGGCCTATGCTGAAAAACATCTTAATTGATGGCTTAGATGAAGGCATAGAAGGCACACTTATCAAATTGCCAATAACATGAAGCTGGGAGGGATATATAACAAATTGGTGGACAGAAAAGGCGAGAGTGATGGGCCAGATTGAATGCAATGAAATTTAATAAAGACAAATGTAAACTCCCACATTTGCATTAAAAAATCAGCTTCATACTTGCAGAAAAGAAAGATGGATGAGTAGACAACAGTTTGTATAAAGAAGTGTGGGGTTTTGGGTGGATTGTGAATTAAATAGAAACCAACAGTGCAAATGGCCCGGTTCCAATGGCCATATTTTAACAACATTGGCAGTCCAGAGATGATCAGTCAAAGGAACTTGGAATGTTTAGATTGGAGAAGAGAAGACTTAGGGGAAATCTGATAGCTGCCTTCAAATAATGTGAAGATGGATTTGACTTGTTTTGCTTGGATCTATAGAGAAGAAGTAGGAATGATGCATAGAAGTTGAAGAGAAGGGAATTTCAACTCGATACAAAGGGGAATAAAAATTAGAGCCATCCAAAAGTGAACTGGACTGACTCATGAGATACTGAATTCTTCATCTCTTAAGTCACTAAGACTTTTCAAGCACAGAGTGGACAGTCACTTGTTGAGAATGTTGTTAGAAGAGGTTTTACTTATCAAATTTGCTTTTGATGTTCCTGCCAATTCTGAGATTACATGGTAGTGGTCGGAGTTCTTCTTCCCCTCCCCTCCCCACTTCTCCCCTCCCCTCCCCTCCCCTCTCCTCTTTTCCTCCTCTCTCCCCTCTTCTTCTTCCCCCCTCCTCCTCCCCTCCCCTCCCCTCTTCTCCTCTCCCCTCCCCTCCCCTCTGCTTTCCTCTTCTCCTCTTCTCTCCCCTCTTCTCCTTACCACCCTCTTCTTCTCCCCTCCCCTCCCTTCTCCTTTCCTTTCCTCTCCTCTCCTCTCCTTTCCTCCCCTTGTCTCTCCTCTCCTCTCCTCCCCTTGTCTCTCCTCCCCTCTCCTCCCCTTTTCTCTCCTCCCCTCTCCTCTTCTCAGTATGCATAGAAGAGGTCACATTGATTTCCAGATTAAATGCAGGCTAAGAGTTGTGACACCTGATTCTTTTCTGTGCAGCTGGTAACCTACATATGTCCACACTGAGCACTGTGCTTCTTTCCCTACAGTCTGTGGGCCAGATCCTGTGGGGTAGGTTAGTCACTCCCTGTGAGGAGGGCTGGAAACCTCTATCTGGTTCTGCCTTTGGTTATAGAACTGGGCCTCTTACTCTTCTCTTCTGCCACGTACCCCTTTGGCAGTCTGATGAAGTTTGTGGGCCTCTTCTCAGAGTAATGTTTTTAAATGCATAAAATAAAACACATAGAATTACCGAGGAAACAAATCATCATGGTTATCAAAATATTAAAAATACCAAATTCATATACTCCCCCTGAAACCTTTCCTTAGACCCCAAGTTAAGAACCCCTGGTATAGACACTGATCTGTTGGAAAGTGAGTAGCTACCTCTGCCACATGTCTGCTGTCCTTAAATCAGAAAATTCTAGGATCTAGAACAGGAGTGGGGAACCTGGGGTCTCAAGGACACATTTGGCCCTCTAGGTCCTCAAGTGCAGCCCTCCAACTGAATCCAAACTTCACAGAATAAATCCCCTTAATAAAAGGATTTGTTTTGTAAAACTTGGACTCAGTCAAAAGGTCGGCACCCAAGGACCTAGAGGGCCAAATGTGTCCTCAAGGCTGCAGGTTCCCCACCCCTGAAGAAGGTAAAAGGCACCTTAGAAACTCTCTAGTCCAATACCTATCACAGCAGGGTTTCTCCCAAAAAGAGTGGTTGAAGCTGCTTAATGGGAGAAAGCCTTTAATTTATTGGCAAGGAGGGAACTAATTGAGTGTATTTGAAATTTGGAGCTGGGCCCAGAGGCTCTGTAGCAGCAGCACTACAAAAGCAAACAAGGGAAGGAAAAAATAAAGAATTGTTTCCCATCCCATGTACCCTTGTTCCCCAGAGGCTCATTTCCTGGAAGAGAGCACAGTCACACCCAAGTGGGGGTGGTGGACCCCTTGGTCAGAGGCTGTCAAGGCCTGACGCCCCACTAACACGTGAGCAAGAGCGCTCAGGCAGGAATCAGACCATCTCTCACACCCCTATCATTAGAGTTGTTTGTTTTTCGTTTTTTTTCTGCTTTACTGGATTTTTATTCCATACTACTTCTGGCTTCCCCAGTAGTATGTTCCTCTGCTGCAGCTACAGGGGTAGTGACCCTGTCTGTAGCTCCCTACTGCTGCCATAGTCTACAAATGGCCTTGGCATGGATGTCCCCTGTCTCTTCCCTCACTGTACCTGGGATAGAGGGTGAGGTTCTCAAAGTGACCTTAGTAGCTTTGGCAGAAAGGAAGATAAAGCTAACTCACAGAATAGAGAGCTTTTGAGTTTCAGGCCCCGGGAGTTTTATCCTATGATGTCTTTATCTAGCCACGGAGGCCAGCGATTTCCTTGTCCCATTCCCATCTGACTCGCTTCTAGGTCTGACCCAATTGCATGGCAAACTAGACTACTTCTGTCCTCTTTCTAGCCTCCCCTAAAGCCAACTCCCTTTTTTCTCCCCAATTGGTACCCTCCTATACCCTTCCTATTTTCCACTTGGGCTGTTGAAGACCTACATTCAAGACTTATTAAATTTGCAATGGACATGAAGCTGGGAGGGATAGCTGACATATTGAATAATAGGGTCACTGAATGACAAGCTAGAAAGACCGGCCAAATCAAATAATATGAAATTTAATAGGGGGTATATAAACACTCCTATACTTGGGTTCAAAAAAAATCAGCTATGCAAACCCAGGATAGGAGATGTATGGTTAGACAACAATTTGTGCGGAAAAGGTTTGGGGATTTTAGTGACCTGAAAACCGAATCACTCAATCAATGAATGAACCACCAGTTATTTGCCAGACCCTGCTAGGTGCTAAGGATATGAAGATAGAACAGAGACAGTGGCCTGTCTTTAGGGGCTTAAATTCAAAAGAAGGAGGCATCCTATACACATCTAAATACATACAAAATATATACAAGGTGATATTTGAAGGGAGGCAAAAACAAATGGGATGACCTGGGATGGCTTCATGTGGAAGATGTTACATGAGGCTAGCTTAACCAAAAATAAGGATTCTAAGAGTTAAAAGTGAGGAGGAAATAAATTCCAGTCATGGGGAGAGCTTGTGCAAAGAGGCAGAGACAAAAGATGGAATGCTGGGAATGAAGAACCACAAGTAGGCTAGCTTGGTTGGACTAAAGAGTGAAAGAAAGGGAGTAATATGTGAGAAGGCTGGAAAGATAGGTTGAGGCCAGATTGTGAAGAGCTTTAAGGGCACACAGAGGAGTCAATATTTGAATGAGTCAGTAGTATAACATGGCAACCTAATATGGATACCTCGCAATGTCATGCTTACAAATGTGTGAAGTAGCTCTTTTACCACAAAACCTAGTGTTGTGGGTACTGCGGGCATCATTAGTCCCACGTTACAGATGGGGAAACTCACTCTCTGAGAGTCTGTGTCTTGATAGAGGTCATACAGCTAGTCAGTCTCTGGGGCTTTGGCTCCAGATCTCCTGATGGTGAATCCAGCACTCTAGCCATTAGACTGCATCGCCTTGAGACAGCCACAAGTGGTCCTAAGTGGGATTAATAGAGGCCGTGTGTTCAGATCATAGGAGGTGATGGTCTCAAAGTGCTGATAAGAGCTAGCTTTTATATGTCATTTTGTTTACAAAGCTCTGTACATGTGCTAACTCATTCAATCCTCACAACAACCCTGGGAGGTAGGAGTTATTATCCTCATTTTATGGACATAATAGAATCATCATTATCAGCATCATAGTTGTATCTAGCGTTTAGAAATTGCCTACTATGTACCAGGCATTGATTCTCACAACAGCCCCAGGGAGGTAGTATAACAGCAAGCACCCTGGCACATCCAGGATGGCCTGCCAGCACAGGTCCTTTGATCTGATTTTGAAGGAAAGATAGCTTTTAAAGGAGTTAACAGTCTTACTTTAATTATGTTCCTTAGTTCAGGGGAAAAGTCAGCACCTTGAATGTGGAGAAAATACAAGCATAGAAATTAGCACAAAGATCAACAGACAGGGCTCCAATCTGTCTGAACAAAGTAATGCAACCACCTACGCACACCAGTGGATCTGGGGAGCATCAAAACATCTGAGTAGTCAGGGGGGCTCTCAAGAAACAACTACTCAGTCCTGTCTAAGGAATCGAAAGGTCCTGCTCATAAGCAAACCCCCAAAGCAAAACACCATCCTCAGAATGTATATACACTTTTCAGAGCCAGAAGGCATCACAACCTATGTGCTTCATTGCCCAATTATCAAAAGGTATGAAAGCCTTCCTGCAAGTAAGCCTCCCCATAAGCAAGCTTCCCCTTTAAGAAAGTACTCAGGATATGTCACAGCTGTGAGCTGGGGTTCAAAGCATCTGTGATGGAACACATATGGTCCCATAGGCCTTACTAACGGACGGGCAAGATCTTCCTAGTCCATTAACATTACAGATAGGTGCTATTATTATCCCTGTTTTGGAGATGAGGAAACTGAGTCAGGCAGAGGTTAAATGACTTACCCAGGGTCACACAGCTAGGGAGTGTGTCTGAGGCAGAATTAGAACTCAGGAATTCCTGATTCCATGTCCTGCGTTCTATCCACTGCACCACCCAGCTGTAATCTGCCCTGTTTAGACCACGTCTGGAGTACTGTATTTAATTCTCAGGGGCCAAAGTTTAGAAAGGACATTGATAAACTAGCACATTCAGGAGACTATTAGGATGACAAGAGGACTGAAAACCATTCCATAAGAAAATTACTTGAAAAAACTAGTAATTTAGACTAGACGAGAGAAGACATAGGGAAGGCAAGGGCGCCATGTGTCTCTTTAAATATATGAAGGGCAGTTAGGTGGAAACGAGACTAGATTTAGTCAGCTTGATGTTACAGGGCAGAATTATGAGCAATAGTGGATGTTGCAGAGAAATAGTATATAGTTAGTATATAACTGCAAATTATATACATGTAATATATATATATATATATATATATATAATCTGCAAATAGTATAAAGTTAGTATGTAAAATTGCTTGCCTTCTCAATGAAGGGGAAGAGGGAGCAAATTTGAAACTCCAAATTTAAAAAAAAAAGAAAGTTTAAAATTGTTTTTACATGTAATTGGGGAAAATAAAATATCAAATAAATACATTAAAAAAAAGAAATGGCTCTACATAAAAAATGTTACCCAGCGATTTAAGCCATCAACAAGTGAAACGGGCTGCCTTAGAAGGAGGTGGGTTTCAGGTCACTGAATGGTTGTCCCCTAGCAGAAGTTGGCCCATCAGCAGTTGAGGAGGTGGATGAAGGGATTCTTGGTCAGATATGGGTTACCTAGTATTAGGTGACCTCTCAGGTTGGTCTCTTCCAGCTTTGAGACTGTGGTTCCATAATAATCACAATAATAACCACTTAGATGCCGCCTCGAGGTTTGCAAATATCATCTCATTTGATTCTCACTAAAATCCTTCAAGGTAGGTGCTATTATCATCCCTATTTTCCCCTTGAGGAAACTGAGTTAAACAGTGGTTAGGTGACTTGTTCAGGGTCACACAGCTCATAAGTTTCTGAGGATGGATTTGAACTTAGGTCTTCCTGATTCCAGGCACAGCTCTCTATCCACTGTACCTCCTCCACCCCCCCGCCCCCCGCTGCCATGACTTCAGATGCCATCTTAGCTCACCCCTCTCATTTTACTGGTGAAGAAACTAAAGACCACCAAGGGAAAGTGACTTATCTAAGGTCATAGAGTCATACACTTAAAGTTGCAATGGACATCAGAGGTCACCTAGTTTAACTCCTTTGGTTTTTTTGGGGGGGGGCAGGGAGGAAGGAAGGCAGGGCAGTTGGGTTTAAGTGACTTGCCCAAGGTCACACAGCTAGTACATGTGTCAAGTGTCTGAGGCTGGATTTGAACTTAGGTCCTCCTGACTCTACTCACTATGCTACCTAGCTACCTCAACCCCCTTGTTTTACAGATGAGGAAAGGGAAGTCTGGGAAGGCTAAGCGACTTGTGACACCTGTGTAGTTATGTCCCTTTGTAATTCCTACCAGTGTCTCAGATGGGATGGGACTTGGGGGAGAGATCAGGAAATTAGAGAAAGGGTAGAAACAAAGAGGAAGGCTCTGAGCCCCAAAAGTCCATTCATTGTATCCAGGGGCAACTCCATAATGAACATACCAGAAAGAGGGCACCCTCTTTTCCTTATCTCAAGTCACTTTAGGCTATAAGAAAACAGCTTAGCCCTAGAACACATATGTGGAGCTGGCCTGTGATCTTTTCGATTGACCCGGCTCACCAGAAAGTCTCCTAGTTCATGCCGATTCTGCAAACTCGGGCCCTTTCATTTGCCTTGTTGAATTTTCCTGTTCTCCATACTAGACTGAAGGAAAACAGTTGGGCTGGTAAATACAATTTACGCACGGTGCCCATGAGCCTCAAGCTACGGATGTCCCATAGAAGAGCGTTCAGGGAGTATTGGCTAGCTGTCGGGAGGAGTGGGGGGAGGGAGCACCGCGGGGGGAGGGAGCACCGTGGGGGGAGGGAGCACCGTGGGGGGAGGGAGCACCGTGGGGGGAGGGAGCACCGCGGGGGGAGGGAGCACCGACTTTTAAGCCCAGCTGGGGAGCATGCTTATTGCCTGAGCCAACATGGGACAAATGATAATCTCCATAGGGAGGTGCCAACTGCAACTCATTCTCCTGCTCCTGCCTCAGGTGACTGTTTCCCTGAGGTGGGGATGGTGGGAAGCATTGATTTTGTGAAATTGCAGGCAGGAGTGAACAGAGAAGGGCCAGGAATTGTGTAGTCATTGGACTCTGAAGATGCTTAGAGAATGTCAATGAGACTGGGAAGATTAGAGAGAAGACAGGTAGGTTGGGATGGGAGTTTGGAAGACCTGGAGAGGCCTGAAGTTTCCACTAGACAGAACTAAAACTATGCTGCTGGCATGCTGTGTGACCCAGACTGAATCACTTTCTTTTTCTATGCAGGATTATCCCCTCTCTGGCCAATGGGGTTATTTAAGCCTGCGTAGCCTTCTCCAAAGAGACAAAACTAAGGGTCTGGATTGCCTTGAGAGCAAACATGGGACATACAGAGAAGGGATAAGTTGATGATGGGGTTTGGAGCTGATGATTGGGTCTTGAAAAAAGCAATTAAAACCCAATTTGTCAATTATTACCTAGGAATTAAGATAGTAAGTTAGTTAGGCAAAGCTTGGACAAATCAGCTGATTTGCTCTTAATGAGTTATAATTAGGATTTAAACTAGAGTTTCTAATTAGCTAGCCCTGAGGATTCTATCTGATATTGCCACAATTTAGAGACCTGGTGGCCAGGGTCAAGGTGGGGCAAGCTTTGCTCTACAGGTTGGGCACATTCCCAGGAGGCTAGGACAGAGACTCTCAGACTTTCCAGGGGCTCAGGCAGCTGTCACATCAGATGCCCTATACCCAATCCAGTGATTCTTCTTTCCTTTTTCCCCTCCTCACTCGCTTTCCCCTACCCAGAAAAGGGCAAAGACTTCATTGTACAAAAGGCCTACTTTCCTTTAGGAAATCCATTCCATAGAATCTCAGAATCGGAAGGGGCCTGTTTGGCATTTGAGGCCCGGTATGACCCGACTCCAATCTACTTTGCCGGGCTTATTATATACATTGCTCCCCTTCACATACTTCAGTCAAACTGATCTTGTGGACTGTTTCATGTATTATCACACCTCCCATCTTTATACTTTTGCATTGGCCATTTACCATGGCTGGAACATGCTCTCCCCCGTCTCTTAGAATTCTTCGTGTTCTTCAAAGCTCAATTAAAATATGTCCTTTCTCTACACAACCACAGAATTTAGAGTTAGAAGGCACCCTATTGACCTGCCTACTCCAGTTAACAAAATTTGTTAATTATTTGCTCTGTACCAGGTGTTGCAGCTAGGTAGCACAGTGCATAGAGTTCTGGGAATGAAGTCTTCCTGAATTCAAATCTGGCTTCAGACAGCTGTGTGACCCTGGGCAAGCCACTTAACTCTGTTTGCCTTAGTTTCCCCATCTGTAAAATGAGCTGGAGAAGGAAATGGCAAACCACTCCAATATCTTTGCCAAGAAAATCCCAAAAAGGAGTCACGAAGAGTCAGACATGACTGAAATGACTGAACACCACCACCACCAGGTGTTACACCAGGATTGGGGGATGCAGCCAGTCCTCACACTCAGGGATCTTACATTCTATTGGGAGTAGAACATGTATACATATAAGTATTTACAAAGTACATATTTTGTAATATAGTAGTAATAAAGAATAAAGACGATAATTTTGGGGGTGGGCACTAGCATCTATGGAGGTCAGAAAAGGTCTTATATAAATGGTGGTGCTAGAGCTGAGTTTTGAAAGAAACAGGGAGTTGGAAGAGACAGAGGTGAAGAGTTAGTGTGTTCTAGACATGGGGGACCACTTTGCAAAGCCAACACCTCCTAGTGGTAGGAGACAGAACAGCAAGCAGCCAGTGTGTCAGCGTGGCATTCACAAGAAGGCATATAATTTGTAGTAAGTTTGGAAAGTTAGGCTAGAACCAGATAGTAGAGGGTTTTAAAGGCCAAAACATGTATTTTAACCTAAGGCCATGGAGAGCTTTTTGAGGGGAGGAGTGATGTGATCCAGTGTGTGAATTTGGCATTTGTTTGGAGGATACATTGAACAGGGGAGGGACTGGATGCAAAAGGATCAATAAAGCTGTCCTAACGGCAGGCAAGAGGTAACAAGACTAGGGTGGTTGTGACACAACACATATCTGAAAGGAAGACCCATTATAACACTCTGGCATGTGGACCTCCAAATTTTGCTTGAACACCTTCAGTGGAAGCTACCAGCTCCTGAGGCTGACCTTCCTACTTTGGACACCTCTATTTGTTAGAAGGGCATCTAGGGGATGCAGTGGATACAGTGCCAGAGTCAGGAAAGTTCCTCTTCCTACGTTCAAATCTGGCCTCGGATACTTCTTAGCTGTCTGACCTTGGGCAAGTCACTTAATCCTATTTGTATCAGTTTCCTCATCTGTAAAATGAGCTGGAGAAGGAAGTCAAAACCACTGACAATACCTCTGCCAAAAAAACCCCAAAATGAGGTCATGGAGAGTCAGACATGACTGAAATGACCGAACAACAACAAATTTGTTAGGAAGATTTTCCTGACATCACACTTAAATTTGCTTCTTTGTAACTTCTGCTCAAAGAACCAGTCCAATCCCTCTTCCCCTTCAAAGATAGGCAGCCATCTTCTTCCTTGAGTCTTCTCCAGGCTAGACATTGCCAGTTCCTTCAGCACATTGTTGGTGACATTTTAGGACTTCACTGTTCTTCCTTGGGTTCTCTTTGGCTTGTCAATACCTTCCTTAGCCATGGCACTGAGAACACAGTGTTCCAGATGGGTCTGCCCAGGGCAGAGTACAGAGGGAATACCACCTCCCGTTCCTGGAGGCCATGCCTCACTCTGGGTGATCCAAGGTCACCCCAGCTCTTTTGGTTGCCACAACACACTGATAACTCACATTGAGTTGCAGTCCACTGAAACCCGCAGATTCTCTTCAGACAAGTATGTTTTGCATGTTTTACATGATGACCCTTCAAATTCCTTAGGACACCTTTCATGTCTTCTTTTTGGGGTCCCCTGGCTGCTGATGATCAAGAAAGGAAGGAAGCTTGAAAGCCTGGAGAAGGGAGGGGGAGGCTGATAGATGTAGGGTATCATGTTTAATTTGTAACCTTCACTTCTCTGTTCTCTCCCACAGTCGCACTACCGTCCTTTCTATGTCAACAAGGGCAATGGTGTGGGTTCCAATGAGGCCCCTTGAGCTTCCCGAACAGGAGTGAGACACCAAGAGACCACCTGACCCTTCCCCGGTTGTACCTGCTACTACTATCTACTCAGCTACTGCTTTGTCTCTAGGGGGTCTGGGCTGGTGGGGAACATGACCTTCCAAGGATTGTCCTCTCTCTCCCCTCCAGCTTTCCCGGTCCTCCAACCTCTCTGACAATCCTAGAGTATGTCAGCGACTCCCCCCTTAGCTATACTGTGCTTGGTCCCCTGTCTGCTCAGGCCCCTTTGTCCTCTGCTTTCCCTGAAGTCAGAGAGGACTCTGCTACCTGTCTCATTTTATGGGTCAAGATATGGTTCACAGAAGGAACTCTCCCTCCACCCTCCTCTCCACACCCCCCCCCCCCACCATAGTAAGTCCTTCTGCAGACCCTGGGATGGCAGCTCTGGAGGTAGGCACCTATTTGGCACCAGCCTGCCATTCCTGACTGACCTTTCCTCTGTCTCCTTAGCTCAGCCAATATCTTGGTTTTCCCCCCAGAACTGCCAATAGTCATCCTCATGGGTGACCTGAGAGGGCTGCATACCTAGCAGACAAAACTTTCTGTTCTTCCACAAATGTAGACACTGTCTCACTCTTGTCAGCTCATGTCCTTGACTGGGCAAGACTGACTTCCCTCAGACTCAAGCTGATTTTTCTTATGCCCAGGCCTACCCAGGATTTCTGATCTTGCCTGAAGAGGGCAAAGTTCCTCCTATCTGGCTAGAGGCTGGTTTCCTACACAGTCAGAGGAGTTTGACGCTTTTGTCATTGTGCCAAACAGGCCCAGGGTCCCTGAACAGGGATAAGAGATAAGTCACCCCCATTCAGGAAACCTCTGTCTCTCCAAGGGAGGCTGTGGCTCTTCAGCAATGACAGGCAGGTTGCTTGGCTCTTATGCCTCCCCAGTCCTTCTCTCTGTGGCCAGAATGGGTAATGCTCCTCACAGTGCCTTCCCCAGCCTTGCAAATAGCTGCTAGCCTGGTTGCCTTGGGGTTGAGTAATTCATTCTTTCGCATAATGCAGAATATAAAATGGGGTGGAGTGGGTAGGAAGGGGAAATACTGGTGGTGAATGAAAATGACTGGGCTGGTACTTAGTAAGCACTTAGGTAAAAATATGCTCCTACCCTCCCTCCCTATGCCCACCTTGGCCAGAGTCGCCATCCCTCTTTCCCTTTGACTGGTCTCACTGCTGGGAGCTGCGCAGCACCTCAGCTTTCCCCAGGCCTGGCGGAGAGAGGGTCTTGAGAAGAAAAAAAATCAACAACACACAAAACCAGGAAGAGTCTGAGTCTGCACACTTGACCCCCCCCTCCCCACTGGAGGGGCAGAGATGGAGCAGGATTGGGAGGTTGGTTGAGAAATACAGAACTGGCAAAGGGTGGAAGGAGCTCAGCCTTGGCTTCCCCTTCCTGAATAAATCATCTATCAACACTTTATTTGTTTTGAGGGAGGGGTTCCCTGAAGGTCATGGGGGGTGGGCACGGGATTGTGCTGATTATTCTGTACATATGTCCCCCCTTGATGAATGTGCTTTCATACTCCCCCCTCTGTCTTTAATACACTGCCCTTTCGAAGTCTTCCAGTCTGATAGTCTACTGCTGCCACCAGCCTCACTTAAAGGCTCATCTCATCTCAGCCTGAGCTTCAGGAGGGAGAGAGCAGGTCCCCCAGGGCTTGGGGCTGGTGCTTTGGCGCAAGGGCCAGGAGGCCATTCCTTGGGTCGAGTACCCTATCTGTCCTGACATGCTCCATCTGCGGAAACCTGGGGAAGAGGGCCTCAGGAGCTTGTAATCTAGAATGAGCTGCAAGGTACAAAGAAAATTACTGAAATGGAGGCTACAGAGGGTCAGCAGTTTCTGTTTTGTTTTTGTTGGTGGCTTAAGCCCATCAGTCAGGCTGAATGGAGAGTCTCCATCACAAGGAGGCCAGTCCTGGGCACTGGGGGGAGACAGAGTCTCTACCATCCTGAACTGGTGGTCTGATAAAAGGGACACACACACACACACACACACACACACACACACACAGCACAGACAGATATAAAACAGGCACCAGTGAATATAGCCAGAATGGAGCCATTATACTCAAATGTGGAGAACGCAACAGTGAACACAGTAACCAAAGCCAGGAGGCTCATTGCAGGAGACAGGTCTCGAATAGGGTTTGGAAGAAAAGGGGTGGTAAAAAGCAACCATAAGATATTAAAACTGAAAGGAGTTGTAGCTCATCCACATTCTTTAATTTAGAGGTAAGGAAATTGAGATTCAAAGGGAGGGTATGATCTGCCTAAGGTCACACAGCTAGTCAGTTGTAGAGCTGGGACCAATAACCCAGATCTCCCGACGTCTAGTTCAGGCCTGTTTCCCGACCAGTTTGAGCGTCTGTCTGTGGATGTTGGGTGCCTCCTGGAATCCTGTGTTCTGGGGCCCGAACAGTCTCTGAGCCAGCCCCAGGAGCTTTCATTGTCCCAGTTCTCCTTGAGCATTTTTGTGGCTCTTTCCTCCTTTGGCAGTAGGGGCTGTGAGGCTGGGTGTGTTAGGGAGAAATCCTCCCCCCAATACACACCGTTGTCCCAGGGGAGTCATGATCCTAGGCTTAGCTGGGCAGAATCTCTGGGAAATGGGGTCTTTTAGGGATTAGTGGTACTCCAAATGGCACTGGCACGGAGGGATGTAGGATCCAGGGCAGTCCTGGGGACTCTCCATCCAAGCCCCAATGGGTGGAGGAGTCAGGTAACGGCCAAGAGGAAATGGGCACAGCCAAAAAGAGAGGGGGGAACAATGAGGAGAAAAGCCTGGAACCAGCTGGGAAATTCCTCCCCCACCCCCACTGAGAAAGTGGAAATATTAGACATGTAAGGGATGTGGTTGGGAAATAATTATGACCCTCACTGGTGGGGGAGTGGTGAGGAGGGAGGGAGAGAGAAGGAGAGATGAGGAGCCAGAAATAGAGACAGATAAAGGAACAGCAGGAGACAAACAAAGAGTAGACGGATCAGGAGGGAGGGGGCACCCAGGAGGGACCAAATGGATCTGTGAATAGTTAACATTTCAGGGAGGCTTCAAGGTTTGAGAACGTTTGACATACATTAGCTCATTTGAACCTCACAACAATCCTGTGGCGAAAGTAATACACTTATTATTATCTCTGTTTCGCAGACCAGAAATTGAGACTCATAGGGGTTAAATCAATCGTCCACCTTCACAAATCAAAAAAGCACCAGAACATGGATTTGGACCCGGTTCTTTTCCAATTCCAGGCCCAGTCCACTTCCCAGGACACCAGGCTGTCCCACTGTGGACATCTTGAGGTCGTGTCAAAAGAGGGCGGGGAGGTGAGGTCACTGAGAGGCTAGGTGGTAGAGTAGAGACAGTATTGGACCAGGAATCAGGACCCTGCCCCAGGTACTTAGAGTATAATATATGTAATATTACACATAACATATAATGACAACAACAGTTATTATCCAAAATAGTGTGTTTCTGATTACCCCAGGGTTAGGGCAGATGTGGAGTTCTGGAGCTACGGATTACCACCTCCACCTTGGGAAACGCCATCTCAATCAATAAGTCAGTTGATTGACAAATGTATCTCATCAGGCCAACCAGGAAAAGTCTTCTAAGAGAGCCCCAGGCACAGTCCCTGCTTTACCCTCATTTCCCTAGTCCTTCATCCATCATCTTTCTGGCTTGGGAAATCATTCCTGGGAAGTGAGAGGAGCCACCCCCGCATGGGCATCCCCTGCAGTTTGCCTGGCTTATTGGGCCAAACACTGTATCTGAAAATAGATGGGCTCATTCCTAAAGGGGTGTGGCTTTTACCTGGGAAAATTTGCCGTGAGAATTGAGGGGCTGCAGGTAGAAGCACCTTGTTCTCCTGTTTCTAAGACAACAGACTCACCTGGGCTCAATTTCTTTTTCTAGCTAGCTCTGATGGAAAGGCGAGGGGACCCCTACTTTTCTACTTGTAACCTGGGGGCAGGCCTAGCTGACTCAAGAAGGCAAAAAGCAGATAAATCCTAGGGACTTGGCAACCTTCTGGAATCAATCTATCACTCAACAATTAAGCACTAATTAACATTTTGTTGTAAGCTCTAGGGGCTGGCATACAAAGACTCAAGTGAAAGTCTGCCTTTGAGGGGCTTACAGTCTGGGGGCTGGGAGAGAATGCATGTACAGCACATATAGTTACATACAAAATATGTAGAAAATAGACACAAGATTATTGGTGGTCTGAGAAGAAACTAGCTACTGGGAGGATCAGGAAAGGCTGAATGTAGAAAGTGACTCTGGCCCTTTGCTAGACACTGGGCACAGGGCTTACCTCCCAAGAGCATGGAGGAGACATCCTCTGTCTGCAGCTCCCTCTAAGAGGGTCACACTAGGCTCCTGGGGAAAGATAACAGCACTTAAGGGTGGAGCCAATAAATCCTCTTCTGGGGCCCACGTGGGATTTATCCCTGAATATCTTTCTTTTCCTGCATCAATCCCCCTGCCGCTCCATTACCATTATTACTGTGATTATAAAGCAATCAGGGGGAAATCTTTTCTTTCCAGTTCTGGAAAATGTCTCCCTCCCTCAAATAAGAGGATGAGAGTGAAGGGCCATCAGCAGCACTCAGATGGCTCAGTTATGGTGCCTGGGAGGGGGAGGACTCTCTGCAGTCTGAGAGAAGGTAGAAAATGAGACGCCATTTCTCCTTCCCAGACGCTATTAGGCCTGGATTTCAGACTGCTCTGTGGTCCCCACCTTGTGATCTCCAACTAGTTTTGGTTTGGGGGTGTCCTGGTTATGGTGTGGGTCTCCCTAAGGCAGCCCATGCTTTGGAGAGAGGAATGGAGGACATGGAGATAAGAATCTGTGTTAAACAGCTTGGAACAGGAGGCGTATTGAATTGACAATCCTGAAACCAGAATTCTGCTCCTGCTCCCACCAAGAACTTGCTGGATGACTTTGGCCAAGTCTTTTTGCTGCCTCAAACCTCAGTTTCCTCATTTGCAAAATGAGGGAGCACATGGCCTCTGAGTTCCCTTTCATCACTAGCTAACATTTTATAACTTGAGAGAGATTTGATTTCTAGGGGAGACAAGCTGCCCCAGGTTCCAGATCAAGTACCACTTCTACATGAAGCCTTTCTTCCCATCAGCTGGTGCTTTCTCCTCTTCCTCTGCCCTCAATTATCTTGTATCTATTTTTGAGAAAGAGTGGGGCTTTAGGATAATGGGAAAATAAAGATTGGGATATGAGGCGGGCAAGGGATAGGGACTCCACCTGTGAATTTGTTGATATAGGGAACTACCAGGTAAGGAACCTCTCTTCGCTAATGCCAGTTCCTATCCTCTCTGTGTTGCATGGAGAGGTTAAGTCCAGGGCTATGGAGTCAGGATGGAGAGGCCAGAGGCAATATTTGACCTCGGGTCTCCCTGGCTTTGTGGCCAGCTCTCCAGACACTATACCACATTTCTTGTCATAATAAGGTGGGGAAGAGAGAAATTTAGAGACAAAGGGAAAATCTAGGTCATTTTGTTACCTGTTGTGAGGCAAGAATTGTGTAAAACTTAAATCATGATTTAAATGTGAGCTATTATTATCATTATGGAAGAACTCTGCCAAAGTGGAGGCCCCCAACCTGAGGCTAGATGACCCTGGTCAGGGATGTTAGGAGGCAGATCTGTACTTTGGGTCAGAGGCTGGATGACACAGCCTTTTGATTCTTTAGTTTCGGAGTTTTGGGAGGCGTCCCAGTCCTTCCCTCCCTCCTGGGCTGGACTCCTTTCCTCACAAAGAACCAGAATTCTGACATTTTAGGATCTTAAAAAATGAGGGCTGGCTGGGAAAACTTGAGAATTCAAGGAGGCAAATCCACCCAGTTATGAATCCCAATCCCAGTCAGAGAAGATGGCTGTAGGGGGGCCAGAGGATGGAGCTAGGGGCTCCAGGAACATTTTGTGATTGGGAAGCAGCCAAACTCTTTTCTGCTGCACCAGGAAGCAACCGGCTGCAGATCTAACCAGTGCCCAGCAGGGGTCAGTGTTTCACTGTGTGCCAATGGCCATGTCTCTGTAGCTCCCCCAACCTTTCTGCCCCTACCCAGTTCCATTTCGATGAATTCCCTCGTTGGCTTTACCACCGGCTCAGAAGAACTGTCCCTTTGCCTCCTCAAATCAGCACAAGCGGCTCAGAATACGTCAAACCAGGGAACAAAGACCAAACAAGAAATGGCGATAATGGTGATAGCTCATGTCTGCCAAGCTCTTTGAGCTTTCCTCGGAAAGTCTCTGTGAGGCTGGGAGTACGGGTATAGTTGTTCCCATTGTGTAGAAGGTAAAAACGAGGCTTTTGAGGGGGGAAGCCACTTGGCCATGAGTATATGGATAATACATTGCAGACCCAACACTTAAACCCATGTCTTTTGAATCCCAGGCCAGTATTTTTTCATTAAGCTGCAGCAAAAAGGAGACTTTATTTTTTTTAGTCGGGAAATCAACGGATTACAGAACTTCAGACCTGTAAGGAATGTCAGAGTGTTCAAGTCCAATCCCAGTCAAAGCATGAATCGCCTCTATACCATCCTTGAAAAGTAAGACCGTAGATTTTGAATAAGAAGTAATCAGAAGCCATTTAATCTGAATTCTTCCCCACCCCCAACATGCGTCCCCACCTCATTTTAGAGTCTCAGAGATACTGAGTGCCTGGCCTAAGATCACCCAGGTTGTAGGGAGTAAGGATTCAAATCCAGGCCTTTTTGACTCTCCCATCATACTACAATGCCAGTGATTGTTGTCTTGCAATGAAGACCTCTAGTGAAGGAATAGCTACTACCCCCCCCCCCCCACACACATGTAGACAGCCAGTTCCACTGCTTTCATTGCTCGGCAGCTTCTCCTTACATCTGAGGGGAAATCTACCTTGTTCATCTTCCGTACGTTGATCTGCTTTTTTCCTCTACAGCCAAGGAGACTATATCTAGCCTCTTGCATGTTGGTTAGATGGTAAGAACTTCCTGATTATCTGGGGGCATTAAACACAGAGATGGGTGGGGTGGAAAGAGATTAGGGTGTTTTCTTCCATGGACACCTCTACACTTATGAGACAGTCTCAGCTGGCTGGGGAGAGGCTGAGTCCTTTGTAGTGATAAAAGGGCTGGAAGGCGTCTTAAGTATTGCCAGGGTACCTGATTCTTGGGTGCCACAAAAACTTCTGATTCAAACCCTGCTCAGATCCCAGGTAGATAGATTTGAGTTCCTGCCCACTTACCCTAAACCCAGTCCAGTGTGGCAATGGAGGGGTCCTGAAAACAGGGAGCACAGCATGGTGAGGGGGTGAGGGTGGATACAAACTCATAGACTATTATAGTAAGGGATTTGGGAGATTATCTGGTCTAACGCTCTTGTAGATGAAGAAAATCAATACCTACAGAGGCAGAGTGATATGTTCAGGGTAAAGAAGAATCAGGAATTTAATCCTGGCTATTTAATGGTGCTGCTGGGGGGCTCTCCCCAAGCTGTGTGCCTTTTAACAAGTTTTGATTTTTCATCTACATGATGCCCCACCTCCAACACACATTGTACGTGTGACCCTGGACAAGTCACTTACCTTCTTAGTGTTTTTTCAGCTTAGAGTCTCAGAGATAGTACCAACATGCATTGATGGAGGGAGTTTTCTCATCCTGGAGTTCCCTGGATCAATGAAATCAGTCTTCATCCCTTCTTCCTGTGATGAGAAGAACGACTGCTTCCCCTCCTTTCCTATCTGGGATTTCAAGAAGTCAAAGGTTTATATCCTGCCTCTCCCCACTAGCCCCACATTGCCCCTGCCCAAGGCAGCCAATGGGAGGCTTGGGATAGAGGTGGGAGAAAAAAACGTCACCTCTGGCCTTCTGTGGAATCCTGGTCATTGTTACCAAAGTCTCTCCTCCTTCTGCAGGAGTAAACCAGTCTCCAGTTTGATCTTCCAGGGGCATTGACTATTAAGGTAGAAAATGGACAATTCTTCAGCCACATAAACAAGGAAGATTTTGCTTATGAATTGCTTATGAATGAGGCCTTTCCTAGTTTGCTTGACACATCACCTCCCTAAGATAGAGAGAGACAAAGGGGTAGAGAAAAGCATCCAGGATGGGGTCTTTGGAATCAATTAGCTTCAGCTGGCAGGAGGGGAGTGAACCTGGGGCCTCAGGGAGGGCTGGTGTGAACCTTCCATAAAATAATAAGAACTTTTATTTCTTTAATGTGCTTTTTAAGACATGTACCAAGGTCTGTGCTAGTAAATGTTTAAGAACTAGCTCTCTGAAAAAAAAAAACCCAAAGCCTTCTGTGACGCACTTTTAAATTTAATCTGCATTTTAAACATTTTCCATCATGTTATTTAAGTCTAGAGACAATCAACAAAGCATTACATTATACCTTGACTTATAGCCTTTGCAGATTTCCAAGGTGTAAATCTCACACTGAAAATTTCCAGCATACTCCTACATACCATCTGATCTCTAGAGTGACCCTGTGAGGTAAGCTGTGCAGGTTATAGGTCAAGAGCTGGAAGGGACCTCAGAGGCCATCTAGGTCAACTCCATCATTTTACAGATGAGGAAACTCAGACCCAATAAGCTGAAGTAATTTGTCCAGAGTCCTACAGCTACAAAGTGGTACAGCTAGCAACGAAATTTAGAATTTCTGACTCTACATCTAGTGTTTTTTTTAATTTAAACCCCAGTGCTTCTGCTAAGATGAGAATAATGGAATGCAAATGGAATATGATTCTTCAGAGAATCATATACTGTCAAAAGTTGACGGGACCTCAGAGATCATCTTGTCCCTCATTTTCCGAATGTATCCAGTGGTATGGGGAGGAGGGATAAGGCCCAAGGTGCTTGATTCTTTCTCTAATGTTATTTTCATTGTACCGTAAGCTTCCTTGTACCTGAGGATCTCTAAGCGCAAAACTCACACTCAAGGAGTGGACCCCCAGATGGGAGAGGTGTTCTCTTATCTGTGTTTGTACCTCTCACCAAGTGGATCCTACATGAATCAATTACTTTTTTCCATCTCTCTTAATGGTTAATCACTAAGTAATGGCCTAGATTGATGAATGCTTGAGCATTTGTGAACCAGTCTATTCATTGGCTACTGACTTGAAAATGTTTCATCTTGTCAAGGGGGAAGGCACATCTATTAAGATGCTATCATTAACTAACCTATACCCCTGTCTCTTGAAAAGGGATTGTTATTTGTCTGTGGGGGCTTCTGAATGACTTGTCTAGAAGCTCAGGTTTGAACCAGAAGACCTCTGGCTTGAGGACTTTATGATTCTATGATTGAAGTTTTGGGGGGCAGAATTATTTCGGAAGTGGTCAAAGGAGCATCCCGAAAGTAGTGGTTGGATGTCAGCTTGGAAAGAAGGCTCTAGTATACTGCCCCAGGGGATCTAGATCTAACATTTTTGTCAGTGATACAGATTATGGCAACATACTTATCAAATTTGTAGGTGATATAAAGCTAGGAGGGACAGCTAAAATGTTGGAGGAGAGTCAGAAGGCAAAAAAAAGATAACAACAAGTTAGATAAAATGTTGAATCAAATCTAGCATGATAAAATTGAAAGAGATAAAATACAAAGACTTATGCTTGGGTTTAAAAAAAGTCTCCTTCCTAAGTACAATATGGGGGTGGTTAGGACAGAAATCAGTTCATCTGAGTCACATCTTGGCCTTTTGGGAGACTGCAAACTCAGTAGGAATTCCCAGTGCAACGTAGCAGCCAAGAAAGCATGTGTAATGTTAGGTTCTGTTAAGAGAAGTCCAGGACTAGAAAGAGGGTATGTAGTCTGCTCTGGTCAATCCACATCTGGAAAATTATGTTCAGTTCCGTATATTACAACTTAGGAAGGATATTGTACCTTACTACTGTCCCTACTCTCCCCCTTACCTATTTCAGCTTCCTTTTGGGTATTATCCTCCCCTATTAAAACTGTAAATTCTTTCAGGGAAAGTTTTGTCTTTTTCTTTTTTCTTTTCTTTATTTGTAGCATAGTGCCCGGCACATAGTAGGTGCTTAATAAGTGTTTATTAATTTGACTTGACTTAAGTTGGAAAACATCCCAAGGAAGAAAACCAGTGTGGTAAAGGGTTCAAGATTATGCCATATAAGCCTCTCTGAGTTTTGGTTTCCTCATCTATAAAATGCAGACAATAGTGGTACCTATGTAGCCTTTCAGGGTTGCTGTGGAGATTAAATGAGATAATGTACGCAAAGCACTTTATAATCCTTAAGATACTACATAAAAGCCAGCTGTCTTTGTTATAGAAAACACTGTATGAATGTATTATTTTTTTTCTGTGCCCTTCATTGGTGGTTATTGCTACCGATTTCAAACTGGCCCAACCCAAAGAAAACCCCACCTTTGGTTTCCGGGAGGCCTTGAGTGGTAACTCTCAGGCCATGGGGAATGGTAAATACTGCCAAGGTTCTTGCTCCATCCTTGGCTCAGGGGATACAGTCACTAAGCAGCTATTGCAGTCTTTGGAAAGAAAACTGAAAGCAGAGAAGGGATTGAAGCCTAATACTTTTCACCTGAATGTGAGGCCAGCTCCTACATGCACTGGTAGCCGAGGTAATTAATTTACATGTTTCATCCTATTTAAACTAATAATCTCACATATTCTTCTTTTCTACTGAGACTGATCTTGTGCTCCAGGCCTGCCAGACACATCCTCCCCAAGGGGGAGACAGGATGTCGATCCTTTCCACCTCCTGCCATACCTAGCCAGAAGAAAGATCTCAAAGCACTTTGTCCAAAGAACTGATGCCATGCATTTTGCCTTGTTATTCTGAAGTGGGAAAAACTAGTTACAGGATAATCTAAGTGCTTTGAAGACGCTAGGTGGACCAGCCCTGGGCTGGACTCAGGAAGACCTGAGTTCAAATCCAGCCTCAGACATTTGTTTGCTGTGTAACCCTGGGCAAGTCACTTAACCTCAGTATGCCTCAATTTCCTCAACTGTAAAATAGAGACAATGATAGTACCCACCTCTCAGTGTTGCTGTGAGAATAAAGTGAATTACAAGTTTGTGAAATGCTCCACAAACCTTAAAAGGCTGTGTGAATGCTAGCTGTTTATTATTGTTTATTATTATTATCTTGAGAGTCACTTCAAAAAGGACCCTGGATGGAAAAGAGGAAGATGTGGCTTCTTGCCCTGATTTTTCACAGATTTTCACGATATTCTGTGATCCAAAGAATGTTGCTGTGACCAGAATGTCCTTTGTTTTCTTTGGGTGGCTCAGTTTATCTCATTGGGTGCTGGGCCTGGTACTCCTCTTCCAGGGCAGGAAGCCCAGAGACTATGCCTGGGAACAGAGAACTTCCTGTGTGATGAATCATGGGGCTGGCTGAGGGGAGGTGTCGACTCCAGAGCCACGCCCTATTGGGTGTTAACCTAGGGGAAGGGGCCAACACAAGAACCAATCGGCCCTGGTCATTCAGGCGGCACTTGATGATGTCAAAAACTCTATAAGAGGGGAGAAGATGGCTTGAAGATTTCTCTTTCCTTTTCCGGTTGGTGTGGGAGCAGCGGCGAGGGTGACTGTGGGCCAGCCCTTGCTCTCGGGCTGAGCCCAGATTTTGGTAACTATGAATTGTATTGGGTCTGTCTGTTGATATTTGTAATTTGTTTGTATTTTGTTCTGAAGTTCGGAGTACTAGTTTTGTTTTTCCCCCCGAACTAAATGAATGTTCTGAACTTCGGGGTGCTGACTTTTTCCCCTGAAGTAAGTGAATGAATCTGTATTGGGTCTGTCTGTTGATATTTGTAATTTGTTTGTATTTAGTTCTGAAGTTCGGGATGCTGGCTTTTTCTCCCGAACTAAATGAATGTTGCCTGTATGCTCCCCTGAACTAACTGAATGCTGGATTAAAGTAAGCTGGTCAACCCCTTCACCTTCACCTTGCTTTCCTTGTTTAAGCAGATGAAAAGAACCTGTGCTTTCCCGGCATGTCAGCAGCCTCCTGAGTTCATCTTATGCCCCCACAGAAGCTGCTAGCTGGATTGTTAAAACAGTTGCGTAACCTCTCTGGGCCTGTTTCTCTCTCACTAACAGGGAAGGCTTTGCCCATGAAGTCTGCATCAGCAAATAAGGTCTTTTTAAAAAAATAAGTAGTTTAACCTCTTAGAATTTCAAGGTTGCATTATCAGTGATAAATCTTTGCCCACATCATTGACTTCCTACTTACTTATAAGGAATGACTTGAGGAGGAGGAGAGGGCTCTTTAAGCACCAAGGGCCATGACTGCTTCTCCTCCTAGAGAAGAATCTCTGTTCCCTCTAAGAAGGACTGAGCCAAGCCCTCCCCACCCACCTACTTATGGATTCCATGTGTATGCTTGGATTCCAAATCCTGCAGGATTTAATATCCATTCTGTAATCTACTGGCACCAACAGGCATTATCTAACTGAACCTTAAATTGAAAATGCTAGGTTTCCATCTTCCCTTGGCCGTCAGGAGATGTCGGGGACTCTCTTCGCCCAATGTAATTTACTCTTTTGCTAATTAAAACACATTGCTCTGCAGTCCTTGGAGAGAGAGGCCCAGAGGCAGCTAATGGTATGGGTGGAGGAGGCAATCTGGGGGCTGGAAGGTTTTCCTTATAGATAAACCAAGTCCCACCTACTTGAAAGCCTATCTTTGTCCCAAATAGAAACCATTCACCCAGAACCTTAGGCTTGGTAGAGACCTTAGAGATCATTTAGGGACAACAGGTACAGCACTCCAGAGTGGCACCCCTGACCAGATTCAAATGTAATTGGGAAATATTTAACAAAACAGATACAAATGCAATAGGACATAGATAATGTTTGTAGATGGTTTCCTACATCAATAAGCAGTACAAAGTATGACTCCCATTTCTATTTGAGTTTGACACTGCTTATGCAGTCCTGCCCCTGCCACTTTCTAAATGAGATTGAAGCCTAGAAGTGATCCAACAAAGGACATGCGCACACACAGAGAAAGTCAGTAGCAGAGTTTGAGGTTAAGGACTTCCAAGTTAAAGTCCAGTGTTCTTCCCACCTGGTCATTACTCATGGTGTCATAGATCCATTCAGAATTTGTTGATGGATTTATTGTGTAGGCCTCCCTATCTAGCCTAGGCTGGAAGTAAGTTGGATCCTGATACATTCAATGGGTATGGACATTCTAACCTCCTTCCTTTTTCAGACACGCGCTGGTTTGGCCCCTTCTTGGGAGGCCTAGTAGCCCTCCTCTTCCAGGGCTCATCGTGTTGTTGTTTGTTCAGTTATTTCACTTGTGTCTGACTCTTTGTTACCCTGCTCGGGGTTGTCTTGACAAAGATACTAGAGTGGTTCGCCATTTCCTTCTCCAGCTCATTTTACAGATGAGGAACTGAGGCAAACAGGGTTAAGTGACTTAACCAAGGTCACCCAGCTTGTAAATGTCTGAGGCTGGATTTGAACTCAGGTCTTCCTGACTACAGGGCCAGCCCTCTATCCACTGTGCCACCTAGCTGCCACAGGGCTCACCATGTTGGTGCAGATACCCAACTGGCTTGAGCCCTACTACAATTCAGAACTCCCAAATTCAAGTGATTCACCATTCTCAACCTCCTCTAGTAGCAGGGATTAAAGCTGTGGGCCACTATACCTGGGATCAGCAAGCATTTATTAAGAATTGACTGTTCTCAATGGTACTACAATGCTCTAGTCCAGGGGTGGGGAACCTGAAGCCTTGAGGCCACATGTGGCCCTCTAGGTCCTCAAGTGTGGCCCTTTGACTGAATCCAAACTTCACAGAACAAATCCCTTTAATAAAAGGATTTGTTCTATTAAACTTGGACTCAGTCAAAAGGCAACCCTAGATCTAGAGGGCCACATGCAGGTTCCCCACCCATGCTCTAGCCTCTGAAAGCCATTAGATTTCTAAAGGGTTCTCTCTCTGCTAATGTATTGGGGTATAAATGCCTGGCAGACAGATTTAAGATCTCTGAGTACTCCCTGTCTATTTTCTCTTTTATCTCTTGGGACATAGATGGCTTTTGGGGGTTTCTTTTGGGATAGGAGAAAAGCACATCAGAATGTTCATGGTTGGTAATAGGCCTCAGGGGTTCCTAGGCCTGTTCCTACCTGAGTCTTCAGATTCCCCCTCTAGGAGTGCTGCTTACTGCCCCACCCCATCCCAGGAAAAAGGTGGGGTCTTCTCAGGGCATTCTCTTCTGCAGGGGCCCCCTTGCCTCCAACCACCAATGTGGCCCTTGTTGCCCAGGCAAGCCGTGGTGTCACTCACCAGGTTAACAGAGTGTGGGATTGCTGGAGGTTGAGGAAACAAGTATTCATCCTGCCAACGGCTTCCTCCGTTCTTTCCACCTTGATCCTGGCTTCCAGCGATAAAGAGACAGTGAGTGACAGGCATGTCGGGGAAATGGCAGTGAGGGGGATGGTGCTGACTCCTTCCCTTCAAGCCCAGCACCCTTCTTCTGGCTGGAGATCTTTATTACCTGGCTCCATCCCAAGAAGGGAAGCCCGGGGCCTGGCTGCAGGCTCCTGGGGATCTCTTGTTTTTGATGTGAGGAAGGACTCCATATTTCGTGATTTCTCAATACTGGGAAGCATGGAGAAAGGCAGTCTTGTAGGTGCTGGGTGGTCCTGGGTCAAGGGGTTTTATCCTTTTCACATGGTCAGGGAGGAACAAGGACCAATTCTCCTGGACTATCCCTTCCCTGGGGGCCCTGAATTAAACTCATCTCCTAAGAGAGCTTTGGACTAGGGAAGAGACAGAGGCCGATTAATCAAACTCTCTCATTTTACAGGTGAGGAAACTGAGGCCCACAGAGGCTAAGTGACTTGCTCAAGGCCAAACAGGTAGTAAATAACAGAGTCAGAATTTGAATTCAGACCCCTGCCACCATGTAGGGCACGGAGACTGAATTTGATTGAATTTGCCATCACTAAACTATACGACCTTGAAAAAGTCAACTCAACTCTGATGAGTTTCCTCACCTGCAAAATGAGTATAATACACATATAATGACATATATGTATATATGTATAATACACATAATAAAAAAATACACATGTACATGTGCATTTCCCATTTCCAAAGATCTTTTTGGAGAAAGTGTATTGTAAACCACCTAAAGCCTTCTGTGCATGTTAGAGATTATCATTGGGAGATGAGGGAGGGATGCTCTGAGAAGAACTGGCTCTAATCCCAGTGATCCAGGCTGCTCTTGGGTCTATAAAAGCTCCCATTGCTCTGGGTTAAATCACACTTTCCTCCCTGTGTGTCCTTAGGCGAGTCATTTCTCTGGTCTTTTTTTCCTCTTGTCTGTACAATGACTAGATGAGCTCTAAGGCCTAATGGCTCTTAGTTCTAAGACAATATCGATTATCCCATGATTTCATTCAGTCTTTACCACAAGTCTCGGTATAGTAGAAAGGGCATCTGTTCTGGAATCGAAGAATCTCAGATCAGCTCCTAGCTCTAGGACTTACTACTTGTGTGACCCTGGGATCATCTTTACTTTTCTAAGCCTGAGTTTTTCCTCCTGTGCAAAAGGAGGGAGGCTAGACAGCCTCTAAGGGCCCTTCCAGATCTAGGCCTCTGAACCTATGATGTTCTTTAAAATGAAAAAAAAAATCAATTAAAAAAGCCTATTTCTCACCTCCTAATGTCCTCCCCCATTAAAAAAAGAAAAACATGCCATAAATATGCATATTCCAGAAGACAAATTTGAGCATTGGCCACGTCCAAAAATATGTGTCTGAATCTGCACACCAAGTTCATCATCGCTCTGTCAAGGAGGTGGGTAACAGACTCATCACTGATGATTCCCTTTGGTTAGGTATTATTGGTCTTCTTTACAAAACAAGGACACTGAGTCTCAGGAGACTGTTGTTCAAAGTTATATAGTTAGTTGCTGACAGGACCAGGACTAGAGCTCAGACGTATTCTTTCCCACAAGTATCCTCAGTCACACAAAAACACACCAGCATATAAGCATATGCCCATATATGAGGATGCATCCATAAGCTATAAGGTACAGACTAGATCAAATGGAGGCCATATCAATTATCACAGGTTCTTCTAGAATCTCAGGACCCCAGATTTGGAAAGGACCCTAAAGGCCAACTAGTCCAACCTCTATGACCCAACAAAAACAAACTGTATCAAAGAGAGATTAGGCTGTAGTCAGGGAAGTCCAGTAATGAGAAGGCACCAACATCAGTCCTTGGCACGAGCCTCTGTATGTGACTATTGTTCCCACCAGCAGATGCCTGGCCCCAGGGTCACTAGAATCTAGTATGATGAGGCCTGGGGAAAGAGTCACAGGCCAGGGAACAGGTTTTCAGGCTGGTAAAGCCTTCATCATACTTGGAAGAGTGAATCTGGGCAACCCAGAATGCCTCCCTGGTGTTCATGTTTGCCTGTCCTGACTCTCGCCTACTGAAGGTGGACCAGCCTCCTCCAAGGGGCTGCATATTGAATGGAAATCATAGAAGAACTCTTGATAAACAGCAGGCAGCCCTGCTCCCACCAGCTAACAGGATTAATCTAAATGCACACAGACGCAGCTGGGCAAAATCAAAACACAGAGCCCAGACTAAATTACAGCACTTAACGGCAAAGAGACTTGGGGGCTCAGAGCTTGTCGCCTGACTCTCCCTCTCCCTCTCTCTCTCTCTCTCTTTGCAGTGGCAGCAAAGGGAAGAGAAGGCAGCTTGAAAGCAGGCACCAATTTCCAAGGAGTATGTGATGCCAATGAATGGGAACCAGCAGTCAGTGGGACCATTACTTAACCAGCATGGTGAGATGGCCTAGGAGGTAAGGGGGACTTTGACATCAGGGCTCATGGTGCTGCTGATGCTGTGAAGTGGGCATCATGAGCACACTGCTGCCACAAAAGAATGATGTCTTGGATGGAGACAAACCATCATCTTCACCAATGCTTACTGCTTGCTTGTAGTGTCTTATCCTGACCTACTCTCTCTTCCCTTCCCTGACTTTGGATTTGTGTCACTACAAACATGGTCTAACTCTTGTCTAGCTCTTGGTTTTGGTTACCCAGAAAACCCGGCCTTGATATTCATTGGTTTCCAAGACCATGCCTTGGAATTATCTTTTTTTCCCAGCAAGTTCCCTTTTTGGGGGCTATGTTTATTTCCCAAAATCACCAACATAAGTTCCAACTCCTTAGAGGGTTCAGGATCTGACACAGGCTGCTGCTGGCTGACAATTCCAGGGTTTGCTGGTATTCAGACAGTCACCAAAGGAGTTCATCATGATGTTGGAGAACAACAGGGGTGGGGAACTTGCAGTCTTGAGGACATGTGTGGCCTTCTAGGTCCTTGGGTGTGCCTTTTTGACTGAGTTCAAGTTTTACAGAACAAATCCTTATATTAAAGGGGCTTGTTCTGTGAAGTTTGGATTCAGTCAAAAGGCTGCACTAGAGGGCCACACGTGGCCTCAAGACCACAGGTTCTCCACCCTTGAAAACCCAAAAGGACCCATTGCTACAGATGGGATGGGACTGTTGAAGGCATCTATAGTTTTTTGAAGATGAAAGGAGGAGCAAATGAACTCTGCCTCTGCCTCATCCTTAGCCCTATCTATTAATCACAGCCAATGAGATGTCCTGGGTTTTAAAAAAAATTATCCCTTAGCAGCTCCATGCAGTGGCCTAGAATTCTAGGATTTTGCCTGTACTTCTGCAATGAAATTGTTTAACCTTGGCTAGGGTAAGATGCAGACCTTATGTTCATGGTCCTGTCTTGAACTCAATGTTACACTGAACTCAGCATCCTACCTTGTTATCACAGGTATCTACTAACTATGGGCTCTTTCTTGCCTTGTATTTCTGAATAAAACTAATCTATCATCATATTAATATGCTCAGTAAATAGAAGTATGATATAGTAGATAGTGTGTCACCTCTGATCCTTAGTACCCATGTGACCACGGGCAAGTCACTTAATCTCTAAGCCTTAGTCTCCTCTTCTGTACGTTAATAACACATTAGTATTGGATTGGATAGCCTCCAAGGTCCCTTTTTGCTCAGAATGTATGAACCTACTTTTTAATTGATTGATTGTTTGAGGCCAGCTCTACCTAGTACAGAGGGGTGGGCAGTGGGAGACACATGGAGAAGGACATAAAAATCATCTCATAGGATCCTCAGACTGGAAGGGGATCAGTAACCAAAGCCATCTCTGTGTTTCTGGGTGGGCATATGGGCCATCATCCTTCTCTTAGTAAAAAGGATAATCATCTGCTTTTCTCTTAAAAAGGAAGTGCTCACCACAGAGAGACAACATGACTTCATCAAGAAAAGATTGTGTCATATTAACTTCATTTTCTATTTTGCTATCAGAAAAGCTCTGGTCTGGCAGGTCAAGGGAATATAGTAGATAAAGTTTACCTAAATTTTGGCAAAGCATTAGACAATCTCTCGTGCTATTTTAATGGGCAAAATTAATGGTATATGGGCTAGATGAGAATAGAGTTAGATGGGTTCAGAACTGGATGAATGGACAGACCTATGATTAGTCATGAATGGTTTTGTGTTGACTTGGAAGGAAGTCAGTAGTATAGTACTCAAGGATCTGTGCTTGGTTCTATGACAATTAACATTTTTTATCAACGACTTGGAGAAAAGCATATATTGGCATGTTTATTGAGTTTGCAGAAGATGCCAAGTTAGGAAGGATAGGTAACTTTGAATGAGAGAGTGAGGATCTAAAAAGACTTTGGATTGGTTGACATACTAAGCAGATCTAATTAGATGGAATCTATAAGTAAAGACTTAAAGGGTTCAAAAAATGGACTCCCAAGAACAAGATGGAAGGAGGTGTGGCTAAATAGTAATTAATCTAAAAAATGTGTATTTTATTGAAATCCGAGATAAATGTTGAGTCAACAATTTGTATAGCACCAACGCGGGAAATCCTGACACAAAAAACCTAACACAATCTTGGGCTGCACAAGGAGAGATTGGGGGTTCAGGGCTTGGATGTGATAGTCTTGCTGTTCCAGGCCCTGATCAGATCCCATCTAGAGTGCCGCATTCAGTTCTGGGTGCTACATCTTAGAAAGGTCATTGCTAACCCTGAAATACGGCCAGAGAAAGGCAAGCAGAATGGTAATGGAATTCAAGATCGTGCTGTATGAGGATCAATTGGAAGAATTGGGGAGGATGTCTAGCCTGGAGAAAAGAAGACTAAAGTGGACATAATCGCTGTCTTTAAGTATTTGAAGGCCTGTCTTGTGGAAGAGGGATTAGACAGAGTTGCTAAGCTTGGCCCCAGAGGCCAAAACAAGGCGCTATGGATGGGAGTTGCATAGAAGCAGTTAGAACTGATGCTTATGGAAAAAATTCTTAACAATTAGGTCCTTGGAAAGTAGTGAGTTCCACCTCATTAAAGGTCTTCAAGGGAGGCTGATTGACCTGGAGATGCTTATTTATGCATGGACTGCACCCCATGGCCTCCCAAGTCCCTTGCAATGCTGAGATTCTCTCATTCTGTAATTTTAATAAAGGCTCACACTTATATAGTATTTGAATGATTATAAAGTGCTTTCCTCACAGTAGCTGCATGAGGTAGATAAAGCAAATATCATCCCCATCTCATGAATGGAGAACGTGGAATTGGAGGGGGGAAGTGATTGCTCATGGTCATATAATTAATAAATATATACATTAGTAAATATACAAATTAATAAATGATATGTTGGGATTGGAGCCTTTGGGCTCATCTCTCTCTTCACTATATCGTATAAAACACATTGTTTCCAATAGCAGCTGTGGACAGGAGGAACTGTCTACACTCGCTGGGATGCTGTGCTAGGTAAACTCCCTGGCTTTTTAAAGGAGGACATGAGGGACCGACTCTCCTAGCGCCAGGAGAGATGCAGCCCTTTCAGCGGTGGGGCACAGCAGAGCTTTTACAATCAGAGCTATGGTATTCAATCACCTTGTGACCAACAACAACAACAAAATTCTTCCGCTTGTCTAACCTACAGAAATAATATCATCAGGTTTCCAGCGTGAATCTTTTCATGTTGTTGTTGCGTTGTTTCAGTAATGTCTGACTCTTCGTGGCTCTATTTGGGGTTTCCTTGGCAAAGATACTTGAGTGATTTCCTTTTCCGGCTCATTTACAGATGTGGAAACTGAGGCAAACAGGGTTAAGTGACTTGCCCAGGGTCACACAGAGGCCAGATTTGAACTCATGTCTTCTTAACTCCAGCCCAGGCACTCTATTCACTGTGCCACCTACCTGCTCATTCTTTTCACAGGAGCCCAGAATTAATACCAGAAGAGATCATAGTGTTGAGTTGGTCCAACTCCCTCAACTTATGAGAAAATGAGGCCATGAGGTTAAGTGACTAGCTCAATGTCACACAGGTAGTAAGTGGCAAAGTCTGGATTTGAATCCAGACCCTTTAACTCTAAATCCTGAGCTCTTTCTATTATAACATTCTTCTGTCTGGCTAGTGAAGATCCATTTCAGAAAGATTGCTTCCTCTCATGGCTCCTCCACCTTCTAAAGGTTGAGTTCCATTCCCATACCAGGGAGCTGGGAGATTTTTGAGTCCCATGCTATATTTTAATTAATGCTCTTGCTAATGATAATTACTAATGATGATACCTGATGTTTACGTAAAGTGCTTATGCACAGAGAGTTCAAAACCCTTTGTAGACATGATCTCATAAGTTCCCCAAACTGATCTATTTTTTTTTTAGTCAGGAGAAACTAAGGCACCCAACAATTCAGGGGGCTGATTCAAGGTCACAGACCATTGCAGGAACTGGGTAGAGAAGGGATCCCAGGAGTCTGGCTTTCTTTCCCTCTCTTCCATCAGCCTCGCGGGAGCTGGGTGCCGACAGGAATGATTTATGGCAGAAAACAGCAGAGTTAAAGTGAGCTGCTGTGTCAGCAGCAGCTCCTTCCTATGGCTCCCACCAGCCCTCTCCCAGCTCTCCTCGCTGCCTGGCTTTCTCTGCTCCTATCTCTCCTCTTCTGCCACTCAATTCCCACCAGCTCTCATCCCCTCCTGGGACCGCTGCCACCTGATGAGATGAAGATGACCAGATTCTCAGCTCCCTCTCTGCCCCAGGAACCCCCTTGTACCATTTGAGGGAGGAGGTGATTTTGTTTCCAATAGTAGCTGTGGAGAGGAGGAATGGTCTACATCTGCTGGGATGCTGTGCTAGGTGAACTCCCTGGCTTTTTAAAGGAGGTCATGAGGGACCGACTCTCCTGGGGCCAGGAGAGATGCCCCTTCAGAGGTGGGGCACAGCAGAGCTTTTACAATCAGACTATGAAGCAGCCTGATAGCAAGACACAGGCAGAGAAGGACAACCTAATTTCTAAGTGATGTCGGGAAGGACAATTTAGGGTAACAGAGCTGCTGGTTAGAGGAGCTGATAGACTGGAAGAGGGAAGCAAGTATATTGAATTGTCCCTTCCCCAACAATCTTGGGAGTGAGACAAGGAGGAGAGAAGAAGCTTTTAGGAGCAGTAGGGGCCATGATGCCTTTTCCCAAAACGTGCACCAACTCCTCGTTCCTTAGCATGCCCCACTCTAACTTACTGAGCTCATAGGGCTCGTCAAGGTGTAATGGGAAGAGCACTGGCTTTGAAGTCAGAAGATCATGGTTTGAATCCTGTCTTTGCTGCTTAGCTGTGTGGCACTTTGCAAATCACCTTGCCCCTCTGGGCTTCAGGCTCCACATATGTGAAACAAGGAGTCTGGTTCCTCCCATCACTAAAATCCTGGGATCGTAAACCAGAAGGCATTTGAAGGGATGAATTGCCTTATTTTACTGCTACGGAAGCTGGAGCCCAAAGGCATTACGACACACAGCCAGCAAGTATCAGCACCAGGATTTGGACGTGGCCTCTCAGACTGCCAATCTAGCTCTTGGTTTCACTACACCATAGCTGCCTTTCCATGTATACACTTTGTTTCTTCAAAGGAAAAGCACTTTACCCTAAGCCTCATACCTCTAAGAGGGAAGAACATAAGAAATGGAAGTGATTTGTTCAAGGCCACCCAGCAAGTAGAACTAGGAGGAAGGTCCAACTCTTTTAGCTCTGAGCCCAGGGTTCTACGCTAATTACTTGTTCTTTTCATTTGGAAAATTACCCAGGGGCTCAAAGTCCACAGATCATAGCTTGGGGCAAAGAAGAAGAAACCTTCTTGCAATCTTCTCCTTTTTTGGTGCCCTTCGTCCCTACTGGCATCCAGAGCCAAGGGAAGCCTGAGATTTGCCTGAGATCATGTCAGGCAGCTGCTATGGACAGGTCTACTTCACTGATGCTTGAGTGAGTCATGGCAGCTGGGTCATCACCAGTACTCTGGACCTCTGTCTTTGCCTCTGGACTCTGATGACTCTGGAGGAGAGAGGGAGGCTGAGGACTTTGCACAGCTCTGCCTCCCTTAAATCCAATTCACTTGCAAGTCAAGACATCACCCTCCTGATGTCACTGATACTCTTTGAGAACAAAGGATGAATGACAACAACAAGTAATCGTAGCAAAAAAGAATCATGGATTTAGAGCTTTTTACAGTTGGTAAAGTATTATCTTTACAGATGAGGAAACTGAGGCTCCAAGAGGTTTAAAAAAAAGGTCACAGCAATGAAATGTGGACATTTAGATCCAAACTCAAGTCTTCTGTGTCAATGGCTTTCCATTCATTGCACTAGCTACCTTGCTGCATACCCAGTCTCTCTTTTTCCATCCCTAGGGCCATTTTCCTGATTGTAAAAGGCTTCAAAGATCTAGAACCTGAAGGGATATCAGTAGTTTCCTACTCCAGCTCCCTCATTTAAAGATGAGAAAACCCATGTCATGGAGGGTAAGTGACCCAGTATCATATAGATACTTATGTATCTGAGACAAGATTTGAATTCAGGTCCTCTGACTCTGTTATACTCACTTCCATTTAGATAGCATAATGGTTAGAGCACTAGGTCTGGAAGACTTTAGTTCAAATCTAGCTTCAGGCATTTACTGTGTGACCCTGGGCAAATCACTTAACCTCCATTTGCCTCAGTTTCCTTAACTATAAAATAAAGATAATAATAGCACCTACCTCCTAGGGTTGTCATGAGGATCACATGAGATGATATTTGTAAAGCTCTTAGCATGGTACCTAGCACGTAGTAGGCACCATATCGATGCTTGCTCCTTTCCCTTCCCCAGCTTCTTGTCTTGTGCACTATCCTGGGCCTTTCTCTTTTGCTCAATTCTGGACCCCAGGCTGTGCCCAGATTTATTTCAATCAATCAACAAGCTTTTATTATACTTCAACTGTAAGCCGATGCTGGTCCAGGTGCTAATTTCATTGCTATTGTGTCAGAAACTTATAGGATAAATTAGATTGGGACAATGGGGAATGTTGTGAGTAGACTGTGTCCTCTAGATGCAAGTGGCAAAGAGGGGCTGCAGCTTGGGTTCATTGGTGAGAAGTGGGAGGGGGACTTGAGGTATAAGATTTAGAGCCAAAAGGGACTAAGGATCACCTAGTGCATCCCCTTCATTTTACAAATGAGTCAACAAGTACAGTGGCCTCTATTACATTACTTGCCTGAGATCACACAGATATTAAGTAGTAGAACTGGGATTCGAATGGAGATCCTTTGGTGGCTATGTGGCACAGTGTGTAGAGTGCTTGTTCTGGAGTCAGGAAGACTCCTATTGGTGAGTTCAAATCTGGCCTCTGTGTGACCCTGAGCAAGTCATTTAATCCTCTTTGCCTCAGTTTCCTCATCTGTCAAATGAGCTGGAAAAGGCAAACCACTCTAGTGTCTCTGCCAAGGAAACCCCAAATGAGTCATGAACAGTCAGACACAACTAAACAACAACCTTCAAATTCAGGACTCATTCCCCTCTAATTGTACAGCTTTCCATAAATTTATTCCAATGCCCTTTCCCTATATACTCCTAGGAAAACAGAATGGTAGACCAATGGAGCACAGGGAAAGAATCTGAGGGAAGGAAAGGAATTTACCAGGGAGCTGGCCAGGTCATGGGAGTCTCTCTTAGGGACTACTCTGTAACTGAGGGACTGGAAAAAGGAGAGAGGAAGAGTGAAGGGGGTGTGGCTGGGGATGCTGCTTGGCCATATTCGTTGATTGTTAGAGCTGAAAAGGTCCTTAGCTGTCATTTAATCTAATCCTTTCATTCTGCTATCTGATGACACTAACCTCCTTGCTCTTCCTCCTGCTGGACACTCCATCTCCCAGCTCCATGAATTTTATTGGCTGTCCCCCATGCTTAGAATGTCTTAGATGCTTACTAGCTGTGTGATCCTGGGTAAGTCACTTAACCCTATTTGCCTTAGTTTCCTCATCTGTAAAAAGAGCTGGAGAAGGAAGTGGCAAACCACTCCAGTACCTCCACCAAGAAAATCCCAAATGGGGTCGTAGAGAGTCGGACACAACTGAAAATGATTGAACAACAAAATGCCAGGCAAAAAGCTTGACCCTGGCTTCCATCAAGTCCCGGATAAAATTCTACCTTCTGAAAGAACCCTTTTCTCATCCCCTTAATTCTAGTGTCCTCTCTCTGAGACTACCCTGGTTTATCTTATAAAGATCTTGTTTTTACATTGTGGTTTACATGTTTTCTCCCCCTTCAGACTTTGAGCTCCTTGAGAACAGAGACTACTTTGTGCCCTTTCTTTGTATCCCCAGTCTTTAGTATAGTTCTTGGCACATAGTAGGTGCTTAATCAAATGCTAGCTGAGTAAGTAAACTAAGGTTAAGAGGGCCAGTCATTTGCCCAAGGTAACATAGGAAGTAGGTGGAGAATCTGGGATTAGAACCATTATCTTCTGACTCCAAATTCAATACTCTTTCTCCTGTCTCCCCTTATCTCCCCTTCCCCTTAAAATGATTGGGGAAGGCTCAAAGGGAAAACAGGGCTTCCTGGAGACCCCGGCCTATTCCCCAAGCCATCATTAATTCTTCATCCATTCTATCTAATGCGCATTCTTCAGTGTGGTCTCCCTGGCTTCCCTAAACTTCCTCAGACTCATCTCATACAAAGAATTAGACAATCCCCACCCTTAATGAGCTTGCATTAGTAGATAGCCAAACTGGGACTTAATCCCATGATATGTTACTTCCCAACCAGTGTTTGCTCACAGTGTCACGTTGAGGGGTGACTTTTTTTCCCAGGGTCTTTACGCATTAAGTTGGCGGCAAAGCCGAGACTAGAACCCATGTTACCTGATGCCCAAATCTGTTGTTCTTTCAACTAGACCATACTGTGTTTGCCCTGATTGCTTGTTCCATGAGAAAGAGGGCAGTTTCGGAGGGAAGAGGAGCGTAAATTGAATGAGAAAAGAATACTCTGACGTAGAAGCTTTGGCCCTGGGCCTGCTTCAGCTTAGCCACAACCCATTCCCTCCCTCCCCTGGCTGTCTTTCTCACTCTGGCTTAACCTAACATGGCCCTCACTTAGCAAGGGAGGATGAGGGACACGTGTCCTTTAAGCAACATTGGGAAATACTGCTTATGATCCAAGGTGGGGGTGAAAATGGAAAAATGACATCATTTCTCACCCTCATCTATTTGAAGGGGGCCCGTTCCTTGAGGGGAATAGGTGGAACAGGACCACCTTACAAGCAGCCCCTCCTACCTGTCACCTGTGACTTGTGCCAGAAGGATGCCGATTTTATTTCTTCAATTCCCCGTATATCTGATGTGAGGGAGTGTTGAGCAAAACATAAGTGTGGGCCAGGATTCATGTTTTTTCAGTTGTTTGAAAGGCAAGGTTAAGGTTGTCTCATCTCCAGAGGGAGGGAAAAGATTAGTTACATCACCAAGCCCTGGAGCAAGCTGGGAGAACATCAGACTGCTTGGTTTCCAAGTCTTTGCTACACCTGTGGTACATCCCATTGGAGACAGAGATCAGATAGCTGCATGAAGCAGGAAAGAAAGGGGTTAGGTATCAGGAGGAACTTCCTGATTGTATTACACTGGACTTGGGGTGATTTTTTCTAAAAACAGAATGATCCCCAGTCTATCCTATTTGGATTAGGGGTAATCCTTTTCTGGAGGCTATGCAAAGGAATCTATCTATATGATCAAAAGTATCTTCTATCCTCACCTTTTGGTGGGGTGGGGAAGGTCTTCTGTGGAGTTGGGCCCCCAGGGGATGGGAAGTCACAGACCCTGCATCTTCATAGTTTCAGCCTCTCATTCAATGTCTTCTAATCATCAGCAGAACCGAAGTTCAGGCAGAAACTTGTCCAACTGGAATGCCAAGCACACCAAGGTTATCTGTCACCCCTCTTGACAGATGCTCAGCAAGACCGTAAGTGGATGCCAACACTGTTAGGCTGGGTGTTGAGTGGGAAGCAGGGTGTTCACTGCCTATCAGGGCAACATATGGCTGATGAGAAACCCTGTACCTAGGAAGGGTGGAGAAGAACAAACGGAGAAGATGAGAGGGCAGATAGAGCCTTCTCTATGTTGTATATACCATGCTAACAGTGCAGAACATGGGCATGACCTGTGCCTGGGCCTTAGGTCTCTGTGATGCTGCACCCAGCTCCCCCTAGACCAGTCTTAGGGCCTGAGGCTCCAGGACCAAGCGATACCATCTGAGGCCTGCTTGAGTTCTTAGCTCCTGGTTCCTGACATAGCCATAGTGTGACCATGCAGGGGCACAAATGGTGTGTCTGAATCAGAAGACATTAAAGGAAACCTTCCTGTGTGGAATAAGAGTAAAACACCAAGATGCGTGAGGCTTCAGGCTATGTCTGTATAGCTCCTCAAAAACTAGATGAAAAATAGCCAATTCTGTCAACTGGTTGGTAGAGCTGCGTTAGACCTAACTGGTTATTCTTATTTTTTTAATTAAATGGATGAGTTGGTTTCTTGGCTATTTTGACCATATCAACCAATTGTTTGGAAGTTACATTATCATTGTCTGGGTGTTCAGCCTTTTATCCAAGATATTCAATGAAAGTAGAGCCTTCACGATATATGGTCCGATCAGGCAAACAGATATCTGATGGGAAACTACCAAGGAAGAACAAATACGATGAAGACTAGAGGACAGATAGCCCTGACCTTCCTGCTCTTAGTGTTCTGCTGGCCAACCTTGAGAACTTTCTCCTTCACAATCAACCCTACGACCTTTTCATAGCTTTCTTATTTAAGAAAGAAGGTAGGGGGGCAGCTAGGTGGCACAAGTGAGTAGAGCACCGGCCCTGGAGTCAGGAGGACCTGAGTTCAAATGTGGCCCCAGACACTGGACACACCTACTAGCTGTGTGACCTTGGGCAAGTCACTTAACCCCAATTGCCTTGCCTTCCCCCCTCCAAAAAAAAAGAAGGGGAAGAGAAAGGAAGAAGCCTTTGTTAAGTGCCTGTTATGTGTTAGACACTGTGTTAAGGGTTTTACAGATATTAAGGAGAAAAAGAGAGAAAAAAGAAACCAACTTTAATTATTCAGTCTAGTAATGTGACCAAGAGATGATGGACAAGAAAACCCATAGATGATCAAAAACCTCGTTTTAACCAATAGCTTCAACCTTCCTCCCCTCTACTCTCTCATGTTAGACCAGTGCTAAGGTGCCAAATCTTATGGTTTGAGTTTCCTCATACTCCTGCCAGTTTGCAGGGCATTTGGAGAGACATTGGCATAGTCTCTGCCACCCATTGTGAGATGGCATCATCTCCTACTGGCATTATTGAAAGAGAATTGGCACTGACCAGCCTGAGTGTGCAGAGGGTGGGGACAGTAGAGGAGTGGGTGGAGATTTCTCCTTGGCTCCTCAAACCTGTTGCCACAAAACTTGGCATATTTGGATGGCTTCTGAAGCCCAGATGGAGAATTAGCAGGGAAACAGAATTCCTGCGCCAGTGCCAAGTTGGTTACTTGGTTCTGCCCACAGAAAGAAATTGCCTCCTTGGCAGAGAGTTAGGGTCAGCTCAAAGGATGAATCATCACCCATGGCATCATAGAGTTGGAGCTAGAAAGGACATCAGAGCTCATCAGGTTCACTGTCCTCTTTTTATAAACAAAGCAACGAAGGCCAAGGATAGGACACTTCCTCCACCCTTCTCCCCCTCTGTAGTTCAGCTTTTGCTGGAGTGTCTGCGGGGGTCAATACATTTGTACTTTTAAGGGGGAGGATTCAGCTGGGAGTGAAGCTTAATCTTCTGGATTAAATCTTTGGAGATTCATCCCAGAAGTCTGCCATTATGAGACTTCTTTTTTTCCCAGACTTGCTTTGTTGAGGTCCCTGGCTGTCCTCATCCTTATTTCATAGACTCCCAGAGCTGGATTTCATAGAATCTTAGGGATCATCTAATTCACACTGCAGCCTCCCCTCTCCATTTTAGAGAGAGGGAAGCTGATGCCTAGAGAGATCCTGGTTATAAAGCTAGAACCCAGACTAGAGCCCATGCCTCTTGCTTCCTAGACACATACTCTTTTCATTGGGCCACACTATCGGTATCCTATTCCCATGTCTTTTTTTATTCCAAGGCTCATAGGAAAGAACAGAGTCCAAGATTTTACAGAGAAGTTATTTACTTAGGGGAGAGAAGACCTTTTGTTGGGATTTAGACTTTCTTCCCTTCCACACCTCTCTCAACCTACTACCTACCACCTTCTTCTCATCCACTTGCATTTCTACCAGACTAGCAGGATTGGTTGGAATTGGCCAGTTTTGAGATGACATTGCTTCTTCCTAGCCTGTCTCCACTGCCTAAACAGAAACCTTGTTCTGGTACAAAGAAAAGAACTCTCACTGGCTTCAAAAACAAAGGCTTTGGGTTTCCATTCTGGTTCTTCTATTTATAACCTCTGTGACCTTGGACCAGTTCCTTCCCATCTCTAAACATCAGTTTCATCATTAGTAAATAAGGGGGCATAGTACCTGGCATATAGTTGGTGCTTAATAAGCGTTTGTTGACTGATTGATTGACTAAAACCTCCATTTAAGATGGACATCCTATGATAGTGAATGCATTTTGTTATGGTGGCCAAGGGGTTAAACTGGTTGCTGTTGTTCCTCCTTAGTTCTCAAAGAGGACCAATGACATCAAGAGGGTGATGTCTTGACTTGCAAGTGAATTGGATTTGAGTGAGGCAGGGCTGTGCACAGTCATCAGCCTCACTCTCTCTCCCCTCCAAAGTCATTGGAGTCCAGTGGTAAGACACAGGTCAGGAAGACTGGCGATGGTCCCGGATGCAGTGGCAGACCTTGGCCTTTTTAAGCTAAGGTCCTTCCTGAGTGAAACTGACCAGTGAGGCTAGGATGGGAGGGAGGCCTAGGCAAGCAGCAGCTTGTATCCAAGGATATAAGATCTGTTAATTTATCTAGTGGCTTAAGAGAAGGTCTGAGGACTGCTCTCTCATTCTCTCTGAAACCCTAGTAGGGAATATGTGAATAATCGGGGAAGGACTGGCCACACAAAAGAAACGGAAGAAGCAATAGAAAAGCAAGGAGCATTAGGAAAGATAACATTACAGCTGCTGCTGAGAGATGAAGAGAAGTTGGACTCCAGAGAAAGGAGGGGGCTAGGGTGCTCTCTCATCCTGAACATGGTCTGCCCCAGAGGGATGGATTGATCATGGCTATATCCAAAAATGGGGCATGCTAATGTACTGTTCAGTCCTCCTAGATCTGGGGGAGGAAAGAAGTGGAGTTAATTAGAGAATGAGCCTGGAAGGGGCCATGGAATGCTTTGCCTTAAGTAGAATCATAGAAATGGAAAGAGACCTCCAAGATGATCTGTCCCTGGGATCAGGAGAATTAGACATTGAAAGGGACCTTAGAAGACATCTGGTCATAGGATCATAGCATCATTAGATGGAGCTGGAGGAGACCTTCAAAATCATTTAGTCCAACCCTCTCAATTTACAGATAAGAAAACCAAGGCTGAAAGAATCTAGTTGGCAAGCCTGCATGTAACAAGTAGCACAGCTCTGATATGCCAGGTTCTCTGACTTTAAATCAAATATTCTTTCAAATATGCTTTTTTGCCCATGAGGGAATGGCTACATGTGAATAAGAAAGTTTTAGAATTGCACCTTCCTAACATATTTCCACAAATTAAAGCCTCCAGTATTCGTGTACTAACTCCAAAGATAGTCCCCAGGAAATCATGCATCTATCTGGGCAAAGGGGAAAGAGACCACCCAAGCACAAGATAAAAGATGAAAGATTCTGTTTCTTTTCCTTACTCTGCTCCCAGTTCTGAGACAGACCAGCCAGTGCGATTTATTTTTGACAAACCTATCTGCATTATAAATTATATTGGGGATGGAATTGTAACATTAAATCAAAGTTAATTTTCGGCTGCTGTTTGGGTGCCATAAATAATCAACTCCAGGGCAAGGTTATGGACTGAAGTCTCCCAAATTATGCTAATGAGCATGATTAAACTTTTGAATTGTAAGTTTCCACAAGAATAACAGAGTAAGAATTTCCATCCCCCTCCCCCACCCTGCCTTAGTCTTTGCCGCTTTGTATCAAATATAAATAACAATATCACTTTTAAAAAGGCAAGTTAAACCCTTTGGGGCATATTCTATTCTCTTTCCTGGTGCTCAGCTCCTGCTGCTATTGGGGAAGGCTTAGACAGCGTGTCTCAGGCAACAAGAGATTGATGGGAGATTGGTACGTGAAACCAGGCTAGGATGGGAGATACACAAATGCACTTCCTCAAAAATAGGGAGGGGATTTTCGAGTTCTAACAGAGTCATTAATTAAATTCTGCCTTGGTCTGCTTGGTGATGGACACCAGAAACCCTGATGGGCTTTTGAAGGGGAGTCCCCTCCCCATTACAGGCAGAGATTTGCCTGAGGGTACTGAGGTATCTCTTCTTGGTCCTGCCAACTCCAGTGTCTTTGCGTTTGTTCCTTTGCCTTCCTAGGCTTTGATTTATTATTTCAGAATCAGTTGAGCCCTTAGAGAAGGTAGGATTTAGGGCTGGAAGGGACCCTAGAGATCCTTTAGTTCAATCTCTACAGATGAGGGAGCAATCCAGAGAGGCGCTTGGAGCTTGCCCAAGTTCACACAGATAGGAAGAAGCAGAGCCGATTGTTGAACCCAGGACCTCTGACTCCAAATCTTATGCTCTTTCTGCTATGTCACGCTCCCATTGACAGCTGAGGAAATGAGGGACAGAGAAGGTCGGTGGCAGCTAGGCAGTACAGTGGACAGAGAGCTAAATTCAGAGTCAGGGAGACCTGAGTTCAAATATTGCCTTAAACATTCATTAGAGGTGTGACTCATTAGAGGTCACTTAAATGTCTCTGTTTCTTCCTCTGTAAACTGAGGGGGCTGGGCTTGGTGGCCTTTAAGATCCAACTTTAAGTCCATAATGCTATGTTGTGACTCTTCCAAGGTCACACAACTAACTAGTGACAAGAAGACCCCTGATCTTCTGACTGGTTCAATATTTTTTACACTTCACCACCCCTCCACCTTATCCTATAGTATCCTATAATAAGGTGCTTCCAACTCTTTCTGTCTGGAAAGAAGGGGCCAAGAAGCAGTCATTTTTCAACCTTTCTAGCAGCGTGGTTTGGACACCTTTTATCATTGCCTGCTCCTGAGAGAGGATCATCTCGGGATGACTTCCTCAGGCTGGAGCCAGTACCATAGAGATAGCAGGTCAGTCCTGAGGTTAGGATGCGGTTGGAGTGGTCATTGTTTATCAGGGTTTCAATTTCATTGCCATGACAACCCACACAAGTCATTGTCTAAGCCTATGCCTTTGTGCGGAGGTATCTAAGAAACACTTTCCTGCCCTGGGTCCCCTCTTCTCTCTCAGCCTGATGGGGTGAGAGCAGATCATTCGCCAATTTCAGCTGTTCCTTTCTTTTCTGTTAGTGTTGAGGGTGTCCTTATTTTCTCCACCACTTACCTAGAAATTGTTTTTGAAAAGTGTCTCATTTTCACTGAATATGGTCCAGGATGATAGGAAACACTACTCTGTCTGAATTTGTTCATTTGTCCCGGCTCCACTGCTGAGGAAGCCTCCTTCTTACTGTGACCATTGATTTTTGGGAACCATCCTGGAGGTTAGGAGGCAGGCAACCTGGAAAATGGGATGGAGGGGAAAGGGCACGGAGTTTGGGGGTAGAGCACCTGGGTTAAAGTCTTGCCTCTACTACTTGCTACGTGTCCTCAGACAGGCCACTTCCTTTCATGTGTCTCAGTTTTCTTGTTCGTAAAAGCAAAGGGTTCGAGCTTTTTTTTTTTTTAAGGGTTTGATCTTGAAGGAAAAGGTATCAGAGATCTTTTTTACTGCCAAACACTGACTCTGTCACTAATTCACTGGGTGACCATGAAGCATCCTGGTAGAAGGAAAAGAGCGCAGAGCTGAGAGTTGTGAGACTCGCCAATCTTGCTTAGCCACTTAAAACCTGTCTGAGGTTAGGTAAGTCACTTAGCCTGTCTGGGCCTCAGTTTCCTTATCCAAAAAATGGTGGTGTTGTGGTAGACTAGAACTAGATGACATTGGAGGTTCCTTCCGGCTCTAGATCTGATATCGTGATACCACTTGGCCTTCCAGTTTCATTGTCTGTAAAATTGGTATCAAAACACTTTAACTACTTACCTCACAAAGTTGTAAGGAAAGCACTTTGCAAATTCTAAAGCATTTTATAAATCTGTAATCATTATTATAGTTTATGCTGATGGTTAACCTTCCCATGTAAATATAGATTACACCTGAGAAAATTTTCCATTCCAACACAATTTATTAAGCACAGCACCATGCCAAGACTGGTCCTGCCCTGAGGATGATGTCCGATCACTAATGCCATCCTAGTTTGATTTGTTTCGGAGGCTAGTAGTCCAGCCTCCTCTTCCCCACTAGGAGAGGGGAGGTGATTTTCCATGGCTTCACAGTAGCTGAGAAAGGATTGGAACCCAGGTCCTTTGCCTTCAACTCCAGGGTGTACAAGCAGTTGGGAGCTTCCGTTTTGCTCTGTTGCCCTGTGAAAGAAGGCCTCACACTTAATTGGGGCTGGTCAGACATTGGCTCTGCATCTTGTCTCTTTGGAGCCTTCAGAGAGCTACCTCGGAAGAAGGCGCAGGTGCCTGTTGAATTTCCCTTTCAGGCCTTTGGGCACATTATGATTCTGGCCATTTGTTTTCTTTTGATTCAGGTAATATGCTGGAAAACTAACTTGTCTTCCATTTGATACAGTGATTAGGCAATGGGTCAATGCAGGATTGCTTTCCTGCGAGCCGCTAGTAAGAGTTCTACTTTGTACCCAGGGCCACTAGGGAAGGAACTTAAGTCCAATCTCCCTCCTTGGGCTGTCTACAAGCAGGGTTATTGGTTCAGGCATTTTGACTGAGATGACCAGTGGAATCTGACAACGAATGGAACTGATTATGATAAAGACAAAGTTGGACTAGAAAATGTAACAACTCTAAAAATTCAAGTTATTTCAAGAAGAAAAGAGAAGACTGAGAGGTGATTGGAACCTTAGCCTCCTGGCTTAGCAAGGCTGGGATAGTTAGTCACTATCTTCACCTAAGGACCATATGAGAGGAAATGGGTGGGCACTAAAGCAGAAGGTGCTGAAGTGAGACCCCCCAAAAAAATTCCATTTAGGGTTTTTATATATTAATTTAGATGATTGATGAAAATTATAAAGTTATAGAATTACTATCTAGAATATTCAGACATAATACACACATACATATAGATAGATAGATACAGAGAGAGATGGATAGAAAGAAAGAAAGAAGGAAAGAAAGAAAAGAAAGAAAAGAAAGGAAGGAAGGAAGGAAGGAAGAAAGGAAGAAAGAAAGAAAAGAAGGAAGGAAGGAAGGAAGAAAGAAAGGAAGGAAGGAAGGAAGAAAGAAAGAGAAAGAAAGAAAGGAAGGAAGGAAGGAAGGAAAGAAGGAAGGAAGGAAGGAAGGAAGAAAGAAAGAAAGAAAGAAAGAAAGAAAGAAAGGAAGAAGGAAGGAAGGAAGGAAGGAAGGAAGGAAGGAAGGAAGAAAGAAAGAAAGAAAGAAAGAAGAAAGAAAGAAAGAAAGGAAGGAAGGAAGGAAAGAAGGAAGGAAGGAAGAATTCTGGGGCAGCTGACTGATGCTCAAATTTGTTTCCTTGGATATGCATATTTATTGTTCCCTCATTTTACAAAAGAGAAGCTATGTGGCACAGCAGATAGAGTGTTGGGCCTAGAGTCAGGAAGATTCATCTCCCTGAGTTCAAATACAGCCTCAGACACTTACCAGCTGTGTGACCCTGCACAAGTCACTTAACCCTGTTTGCCTCAGTTTCCTCATCTGTAAAATGAGTTGTAGAAGAAAATGGCAAACTACTTCAATATCTTTGCCAAAAAACCCCAAATGGGGTCACAAAGGGGTGGACACAACTGAAAACCAGTGCACAACAGCAACATATATAATTCTATATCTCAATATATAATATCCTATATCCATCTCTATCTCATCATCTTTATTTCTTTCTTGTTCTTTGTATGCTAAAATGCTGGTCTCCAACACTATCTTTATCTCTATCACTGTCTATCTCTGTCTGTATGAACACTACAGAGAGACTCTTGAGTTTTTGGGGCTCTTTAGTAACATCTCCATTAACTACCACTACCACCACCATCATCAAATTAATATGAAACCTTCCCTAGTATCCCTAGGCTGAAAGTGATCTTCCCCTTTTTTGGATTTTTATAACACTTTGTCTGCTCTTCTCATATTAAGCCTTTAATTATACTTATTTGTACATATCTCTTCCTCTTGTTAGATCATAAGCTCCTTGAAAACAATGACTACCTCTCCTGTGCCTCACACAGAACCTTGAGCATGTCTTGCCACGCTCAAAGAATTCATCAGCTATCTGCCAGCCTATTGGAGATGAAACTCTCCATATTTGGTACTGATACTGGGACCAAGTCTTTGGACTGGTAGGACCTGTGAGAGCTCACTCTGTCAGTATAACCATCAAAAACCCAAGGTCAACTCCATACTGTGATAGAGATAAGACTTTGAAGAGCTGACCTTGAATAGAGTAAGCATTTAACAACTGTTTGTTTAATTTAATTAAACATTAATTGTGCTGTGAGTACTTGGTTAAAGAGGAACTAAGTGGGGCATTGGACAAACTACAGCATTTCTATAAAATCTGTGTTAAATTGGTCATTTTATCTGCACTTTGAGGGTGTTACAATACTATGCACCCCAGTAGGGGAACATTTATTTCTGCCTCCTTTGGAATGAATTAGGGGTGCATCTATACAACCATGAGGACTGTGTATCTTCCTCCCCAAGGATAAGGGCCTGTGAATTACACTGTGGAGAGAGCTGAGCTGTTGGTATGAAAGGCAGGAAGCCGATTTAGGAAAAGATCTAAATTACGTTGAAAAAGATTCTCCCTGCTGCTCTGAACAGTCAAATACCCCCAGTTTGATGGAATAGTCTTGTTATTAAAAATGCATTTTTAAAAATGAAATCGAAAGCAAATCCCTTCAAATAAGATTTCAGCCTTGTCTTAAATCCTGGGGTTTATTTGGAAGTTTCATCTTCTAAAGGCTCTTCACAGAGATGTTCTGAAAAGACCTCAACTCATAATTTACTGGGCCACGGCTATGATGACATGACAGGCTGGAAAGGCAAGTAGAGGTGTGTTATCCTAGAACTTGAACCTCTCTTGTCCTTCCAAGTGTAATGCTCTTCCTACTACAGTGTGATGATAGAATATTCCATAACTCCTGTGTTTCTGTGGTTTCTTTTTTCATGGCTGCTCAGATAAAAATGATATTTTTCTGCCATTTTCTTCCTTATCTGAAGGGACTCATCTCTCTGTGGATTGAACCACAAGCCCTTGAGGCCAGTAATTCTTTCTTGTTTCTCTCATTTCTAGCTGTGGATTAGCATCAAGTAATAATAACCATCATTTCAGGTTTATAAGGACCTTTCTTCACAACCTCTATTAGGAGGTAGGTATTCCCATTTCATAGATAAGGAAACTGAGATGTTAAATTAGTTCCCCTTGGTTACACAGCTAGCAGGTGTATCCTAGCTAGCTGGAATTCAAATGTAAGTCTATCCTGACTCCAACTTTTATGTGCTTTCCCTTACAACATGCTGCTTCTCCTATAACATCCCTGATACCTGTCTCTCCTTCTCTTCTACCCAATTACCTCCCTCCTCTCGTAGCACCTTTTTCTTTTTTTAAGTTTCCTTTTTTAAAAATTTATGGAATAAAACAAACATTTCCATACCATAGTACTCTAAAAAAGATGATTGCACATGAAACCACAAATCCCCTATGTACAACTTGCTATTCCTTTTAAATTCACAACAAAGTTGTCATGTAAATTTCCTTTCCCCCCCTTTTCCCCTCCCCCAGCCTCCCCCACCCCAGAGATGGCTGCCATTAGTCACAAATAGGTATATATATGTAAAATTATTCTATAATACTTCTATTTATCAATTCTTTCTCTGAATGCAGAGAGCATCTTTTTTCATATGTCCTTTATAGTTAATTTGAGTGGTTATTTATTTTTCTTTTTTAAAAATTTTTTAAAAATGTACATATTTTGTTAGGAAATTAGTCACCAACAAGCATGAACATTTTAGCATACAAAGAAGAACAAGGACATTGTTCAAACATATTCAGTTTTAACACGGTAGTAACAATATCGCCTTGTTTGTGGGTGTCCCCTCCTCTGAACTTCTTTGTTTATTTCGTGTATTTTTTGTTTTATTTATTTTCTTTTTTCCTTTTCCTTTTGACATTTCTAGCACCAACTATTAATTCCTCCAGCCTCCCTCCCCCAGAAGTCCTCCCTTGTAGGCATAGACAAGCAAAACAATTTACCGCCTTGGTCATGTCTGCTAATGTGTATCTCACTTTGTAACTCTAGTCCATCATCTCTTCCAAGAAGTTCCCCATCATTCTTCTGCATCAAGACTCTCTTTCTCCAAAAATCTTTCCCAATTAAAGAAGGAGCCTTTAAAACACCTCTTTATCTCCCACAGAATTAGGACCTTTCCTCAATCCTTTCTCCTTAATGGAAGGGTAAGAGATGAGGGAAGGAGAGGAATGGAAAAGAAAAATACCACCAACATTTACTTCACTTGGTACAGCACTAGGAGCCTTCCTGTGCTAATGTTCAGTGAAACTTTCCTTGGCTCATGCCTTTGAAACTAAAATAAAATGGGGTTAAGGCAAATAAGGGGAGGGTCATTGCACACAGCAGGTAACAAATTTATGAAACTTATTACCTCAGGAGGTGGTACTGGCAGCAAACATAAGTGGATTCCAAGAGGGTTAGACCAATTGGGGAATGACAGAGCTGTACGTGGTTACACAGACAATGGGAGAGTAACTTAACCTTTAAGGTGATGTCACGACCAACAACTACAGCTTCCTGCAGGATGATCCCTAGGGCTTCTGCTAGCAATAAGATATGTGACTGGCTAGACTGTGGCCTAACCCACGGTTCCTATGTACTCTTTGTCACCTTAGCACAAGAATACACAGAAACACAAACTTTTCTTCTACCCATATATCTGATAAGCATTTTTCCCATGCTTCTCTAATTTGTTTATTATGTGATGGTTTTTGGTTGGGTCTTGTATCCATTTGGAGCTTTTCTTGGTATGGACTGAGGTCTAAATCTAATTTCTTCCATACTGCTGTCCAATTTTTCCAATAGTTTTGGTCAAGGAGTAATTAAAATTAAAAGTTTTTCCACAAACAGATCCAATGAAATTAAGATTTAAAAGGGAAACAATTAACTGGGGAAAATACCTTGGTAGCAAGTGTCTCCAATAATGGTCACACCTGTGATATATACAGAACTGATTCAAATTTGTAAGAATAAGAGCCATTCCCTAACCGATAAATGGTCTAAAGATATGATTAAGCAGTTTTCAATGGAAGAAACCCATATTAAAAATGCTCCAGGGAGCAGAGCCAAGATGGCCACGTGAAAACAGGGTCTTACTGGAGCTCTCTCGCAAGTTCTGTCAGATACCACTAAAAAAAGTGAATCTCAGCAGATTCGAGAGAGTTAGAAGCCACTAGTAGACTAAGTAGGGCAAATTTCCAAGCCAGGAGAGTCTGCAAGGTCAACAGGACAGATCTGTAGGCTGGGAGAGTACCTGGCTTGTGGAGTTGCATCAGATCACACCAAAGTGGAACCAGCTGTGGAAACCAGCCAAACATCCAGGCTGGGAGGAAGCTGGGTGCCCGAAACCAGCGGAGATCCCCAGGCCTCCCAACACAGGGCACAGTCTGTTGAAGTGATGGTAGGCAGCAGCCCAGGGCCTGTGGCTGTGAGACATCTACTCCTGAGGCTTGCAGCCCAAAGGTTTGAAACTTGCCTTCTTGAACTTCCAGGAGACACAATGGCCAGGTAAACAGCTCTCATCCTTCCCCCACTCCCTGACCCAGAGAATACCTTGGGAAAAACCCTGGAATAGAGGAGCCAGAAGTGGGGCTTTGGTAGCCAAACAGTGGGAATTCCTGAGTCCCAGAAGGGTGGAGCCAGTGAGGGTCAACACCAGGAATCCAGATGTGCCTTTGCACAGCCAGGGGAAGTGGCAGACACCAACAGAGACAACAGCTGAGATCACCTGTGCTGGAGAGCAGCCCCAGGGGAAGAGGAGACTTCCAGCAGTCAGAGGAACCCCTCCCTGACACCTCAGGAAACTGAAGGCCACAACACATAAAGCCAGTAACCAGGCTCATAATTCCCAGAACAAGAAACCTGGGACAGTGCTCCCTGAGCCCCAAAAGCAGAAATCCATTGTAAAGCCAAGAAAAAGCTAACCAACATGAAGAAGAACACAAAAAAACTGAGGACCATTGATTCTTTCTATGGAGACAGAGAAGATCAAAATACCAATTCAGAAGAGGACAGCATTGTCATTATACCAACATCTGATATCTCAAAACGGAATGTGAACTGGTGTCAGGCCCAAAAAGCATTCCTGGAAAAGCTAAAGGAGGATTTTAAAAACCAAATTAAGAAAAAATGAAAAAAAAAACACTGATAAAATCAAATCTTTAAAAAATAAGATTGGCAAAATGGCTAAGGAGATTCAGAATCTAGATAGAGAAAATGACACCCTGAGAGATAAAATCAACCAATTGGAAAAGGAGACTCAAAAGCAAAATGAAGACAGCATTTCATTAAAAATTAGAATTGAGCAAGTGGAAGCTAATGACACTATGAGGCATCAGGAAGTAGTCAAACAAAATATAAAGAATGAAAAAAATAGAAGAAAACATGAAATATCTGATTGGGAAAAAACAACTGACCTGGAAAATAGATCCAGAAGAGACAATTTAAGAATTATTGGTCTACCAGAAAGCCACAATGAAAAAAAGAGCCTGGACAGAATCTTCCAAGAAATTATCAAAGTTAACTGCCCAAAGATCCTAGAACCAGAGGGGAAATGGTCATTGAAAGAATCCACCAATCACCCCATGAAAGAGATTCCAAATTGAAAACTCTAAGAAATATTATAGCCAAATTTCAGTTTTGTCAAGTCAAGGAGAAAATACTGCAAGCAACCAAAAAGAAACAATTCAAATATTGTGGAACTACAGTCAGGATCACACAGGATCTTTCAGATTGTACATTAAATGACAGGAGAAATTGGAATATGATATTCCAAAGGGCAAAGGAGCTGGGACTACAACCAAGGATCAACTATCCAGCAAAATTGAGCATAATTTTTCAGACAAGGAGATGGACATTCAATGAAATAAGGGAGTTCCAGACCTTCCTGATGAAAAGACCAGAACTCAATGGAAAATTTGATCTCCAAATAAAACCTCAAGAGAGACATAAAAAGGTAAATGGGGGAAACCCCCCCCCAACAAACCTTATTAACCAATATGGGCAAATTGTTTACATCCTTTTATAGGATTATATTGTTTTATATATGTTTGACATATATATGTCAATCTTGAGAATAGTACAGTTATGACAATTGAAAGGGATACACATAGAATGTGGGTGTCAGTATAAAATAACTGATATAATGATAAAAACATAATTAAGAGATGGGAGAAAAGGTAAGGAGGTAGTAGAAAAGGGTAAATTACATCACATGAAGAGGCACAAAAACATATTATAGTAGAGGGAAAGAATGGAGGGAGAGGAATAGTATATGAGATTTATTCTCATTGGATTTGGTTCAAGAAGAGAATAACATACTCTGATAAGTATAGAAATCAAACTTGTCCTATAGGCAGTAGGAGGGGAAAAGGGAAAGGAAAGGGGGGGTGGTCAGAAAGGAGGGAAGAAGTAGCAAGGAGAAAAGGGTAAGATAAGGGAGGGAAATCAAGAGGGAGGATAAATTGAAGAAGGCAGTAGTCAAAAGCAAAAATCTTTTGAGGAGTGTAAGGGAGGAGGGAGAAATAAAAGCATAAAAAGGGGGAGGGAAACAGGATGGAGAAAAAGACACAGCTTGTAATCATAACTGTGAATGTGAATGGGATGAACTCTCCCATAAGGCAGAGGTGGACAGCAGAATGGATTAAAAGCCATAATCCTACAATATGTTGTTTACAAGAAACACATTTGAAACAGGGGGATACACACAGCGTAAAGGTAAAAGGCTGGAGTAGAATATATTGTGCTTCAGCTAAAGTTAAAAAAAAGCAGGAGTAATCTTAGACAAAGCAAAAGCTAGTTAAAAGAGATAAGGAAGGACACTATATCCTGCTAAGAGGCACCATAGACAATGAAGCAATATCATTATTTAACATATATGCACCAAGTAGTATAGCATGTAAATTCTTAGAGGAGAAGTTAAGGGAGTTACAGGAAGAAATAGACAGCAAAACCATACTAGTGGGGGACCTCAGCCTTCCCCTCTCTGAACTTGATAAATCTAACCTCAAAATAAACAAGAAAGAATTTAAAGAGGTGAATAGAATTGTAGAGAAGGCATAACAGACCTCTGGAGAAAACTGAATGGAGATAAAAAGGAATATATTTTTTTTTCTTAGCCATACATGGCACATACTCAAAAATTGACCATGTAGTAGGGCATAAAAACCTCACAATCCAGTGCAGAAAGGCAGAAATAGTCAATGCATCCTTCTCAGATCATGATGCAATAAAAATTATTTGTAATAAAGGGCCATGGAAAGATAAACTAAAAATTAATTGGAAACTAAGTAATCTAATCCTAAAGAATGAGGGGGCCAAAGAAAAAATCATAGAAACAACTAATAACTTCATTCAAGAGAATGACAATAATGAGACAACATACCAAAACTTGTGGGGTGCAGCAGAAGCAGTTCTTAGGGGAAGTTTTATATCTCTAAATGCTTACATGAATAAAATAGATAAAAAAGGAGATCAATGAAATGGGCATGCAACTGAAAAAGCTAGAAAAAAAAACAAATTGAAAATCTCCAATTAGATACCAAATTAGAAATACTGAAAATCAAAAGAGAGACTAATAAAATTGAAATCAAGAAAACTATTGAACTAATAAATAAAACTAAGATCTGGTTTTATGAAAAAAACCAATAAAATTAATAAACTCTTGGTCAATTTGATTAAAAAAAAAAAGAAAACCAAATTACCAGTATCAAAAATGAAAAGGGTGAATTCACCTCCAATGAAGAGGAAATTAAAATAATAATTAGGAATTATTTTGCCCAACTGTATGCCCATAAATTTGATAACCTTAGGGAAATGGATGAATATTTACAAAAACACAAATTGCCCAGGTTAGCAGAAGAGGAAATAAATTACCTAAATAACCCCATCTCAGAAAAAGAAAAATTGAGCAAGCCATCAATGAACTCCCTAGGAAAATATCTCCAGTGACAGGTGGTTGTACATGTGAATTCTATCAAACATTTAAAGAACAATTAATTCACATATTTTACAGACTATTTGGGAAAATAGGCAAAGAAGGAGTCCTGCCAAATTCTTTTTATGACACAAATGTGGTACTAATACCTAAACCAGGAAAGACTCAAAACAGAGAAAGAAAATTATAGACCAATTTCCCTAATGAATATTGATGCAAAAATTTTAAATAAAATATTAGCAAAAAGATGGCAGCAACTTATCAGGAGAATAATACACTATGACCAGGTAGGATTTATTCCAGGAATTCAATGCTGGTTCACTATTAAGTAAACTATCAGCATAATTGATAATATCAATAACAAAACTAGCAGAAACCATATGATTATGTCAGTGGATGCAGAAAAAGTTTTTGACAAAATACAACACCCATTCCTATTAAAACACTAGAAAGCATAGGAATAAATGGAGTCTTCCTTAAAATTATAAATAGCATCTACCTAAAACCATCAGCAAGCATTATATGTAATGGGGTTAAGCTAGATGCATTCCCAATAAGATCTGGGGTGAAACAAGGATGTCCATTATCACCCCTATTATGTAACTTGGTACTAGAAATGTTAGCTTTAGCATTAAGAGAAGAAAAAGAAATTGAAGGAATTAGAATAGGCAAAGAAGAAACTAAATTATCACTTTTTGCAAATGATGTGATGATTTACTTAGAGAATCCTAGAGATTCAAGTAAAAAACTACCTGAAATAATAAACAACTTTGCAAAGTTTCAGGATATAAAATAAACCCACATAAATCCTCAGCATTCCTATATTTTACTAACAAAGCCCGACAGCAAGAGATAAGAAGAGAAATTCCATTTAAAGTTACTGTAGACACTATAAAATATTTGGGAGTCTACCTGCCAAGACAAACCCAACACAATTACAAAACACTTCTCACACAAATAAAGTTAGATCTAAATAAATGGAATAACATTACTTGCTCATGGTTAGGCTGAGCTAATATAATAAAAATGACAATTTTACCTAAATTAATTTACTTATTTAGTGCTATATCAATTGAACTGCCAAAAAATTATTTTACAGAGCTGGATAACATAATAACAAAATTTATCTGGAAGAACAAAAAGTCCAGAATATCAAGGGAATCAATGAAAAGAAATACTAGGGAAGGGGGCCTAGCCATACCAGATATCAAACTGTAATATAAAGCAGCAGTCATCAAAACTACCTGCCACTGGCTAAGAAACAGAGTGGTAGATCAGTGAAACAGGTTAGGTACACAAGATGCAAAAGTCAATGACTATAGCAATAAATGATAAACCCGAAGAATCCATCTTCTGGGCTAAGAATTCTCCATTCCACAAAAACTGCTGGGAAAATTGGAAAATGGTATGGCAGAAACTGGAAATAGACCAATATCTTATACCATATACCAAAATAAAGTCAAAATGGGTTCATGACTTAGGAATAAAGGCTGATACTATAAACAATTTGGGAGAGCATGGAATAGTTTACCTATCAGATCTATGGGAAAGGGAAGAATTCGTGACCCAACAAGAGATAGAGAGCATTACAAAATGCAAAATGGATAATTTTGATTATGTTAAATTGAAATATTTTTGTATAAACAAAGCCAATGCAACAAAGATTAGGAAGGAAGCAGAAAATTGGGAGAAAATCTTTACAACAAATGTCTCTGATAAAGGCCTCCTATCTAAAATATACACAGAGCTGAGCCAAATTTATAGGAATAAAAGCCATTCCCCAATTGAGAAATGGTCAAAGGATATGAACAGGCAGTTTTCAGAGGAAGAAATTAAAGACATCTATATGCCTATGAAAAAATGCTCTAAATCACTATTGATTAGAGAAATGCAAATCAAAACAACTCTTAGGTACCACATCTCTCCTGTCAGATTGGCTAACATGACAAAACAGGAAAATGATAAACGCTGGAGAGGATGTGGGAAAATTGGAACATTAATATATTGTTGGTGGAGTTGTGAACAGATCCAGCCATTTTGGAGAGCAATTTGGAACTATGCCCAAAAGGCTATAAAAATGTGCATACCCTTTGACCCAGCAATACCACTCCTAGGGCTATATCCCAAAGAGATCACACAAGTGGGAAAGGGACTTGTATGCACAAAAATATTTATAGCAGCTCTTTTTGTGGTAGCAAAGAATTGGAAATCAAGGGGCTGCCCATCAATTGGGAAATGGCTGAACAAGTTGTGGTATATGAATGTAATGGAATACTATTATGCTATAAGAAATGAGGAAGATACGGACTTTATAATAACCTGGAAAGACGTATATGATATGATGCTGAGTGAGAGGAGCAGAACCAGGAAAACATTGTACACAACCAGACATATTGATTCTGTAATGACTGACTTTGATAGACTTGGCTCTCCTCAGCAACACAAGGCTCAAAGACAGCTCCAAAGGACTCATGATGGAGAGATCTATCTACCTCCAGAGAAAGAACTGTGGAGTCTGAAAGCAGACTGAGGCAAACTATTTGCTCTCTTTTTTTTCTTCCTTTTTGGTTTTGTTTCTTCTCTCTCATGATTCATTCCATTGGTCATAATTCTTTGCAAATTGACTATTGTGTAAATAAGTTTAATAGGGAGGTTTATGTAGAATCTATATTGGCCTTCATGCCATTTTGGGGAGGAGGGGAGGGGGGAGGGAAGGGAAGAAAATTTGAAACTCAAGAACATGTAGAACTAAGTGCTGTAAACTAAAAGTAAAAAATCTAATTAAAAACAAACAAACAAATATTGCTCCAACTCACTACTCACTAGAGAAATTCAAATTAAAGCAATTCTGAAATTCCCCCTCACACCCATCAGATGAGCAAATATGACAAAAAAAAGAAAGAAAATGAGAAGTGTTGGAAGAACTGTGGGAAACCAAGTACATTGATGCCCTGTTGGTGAACCTGCAAATGGATATAATCATTTTGGAAAACAATTTGGAATAATCCACAAAAAAGTTACTAAACAGGATGTGCCCTTTGACCTAGATATCCCATTGCTAGGCCTATACCAAAAAGTGATCAAAGAAACAGGAAAAGGTCTTATATGTGCAAACATATTTATAGCAACTATTTTTGTGGTAACAAAGAACTGGAAAGTAAAGGGTTGCCCTCAGTTTAGGAAAGAATGGATAAATTTTTGTATACAAATGTGATGAAATACTATGATGCTATAAGAAATGAAAAAAATAGATCATTTCAAAGAGACATGCAAAGAATTATATGAACTGAGTCAGAGATTAGTGATGAAATAAGCAGAACCCAAAGGGGAGCAATTTATGTTATGATATCAATATTATAAAAAATAAACACTTTTGAGTACTTTTCCAAATTGGTAAAGAAAGAAATGAACATAAACATGAGAACAATTTACATAGTAACAGCAACACCATAAAGAAAAACTACTTTGAAAGCTGTAAGAACTATAATCGATTAAATGACCATCAATGATTGCAAAGGACCAATAACAAAACGTACTTTCTTCCTCCTGTCCAAGAGGTGATAGATTTTGGGTGCAAAATGAGATATATATTTTTGATCACTGACAATGAGTGAATTTGTTTTGCTTGACTGTGCACACTGCTTATAAAGCACTTGTTTTTTCTTCCCTTATTCTTTTTTAATGGGGTAGGGAGTGAGAGGTAGAAAAATAGATTTCTGTTAATTAAAAAAAAAAGCTTTAAAATTTTAGCATCTTGGAGTTGGACCTGGTATTCTGGTCCAACCCCCTACCATTTCAGTAAACTCTTTTTATAGTGCAGCATTAGCAAGAAGCATTTAACTAGACAGTTTGCAAAGCACTTTACAAAATATTTTGTTGTTCCTTTGTCAATTAGTCATGTCTGACTCTTCATGACCCCATTTGAGGTTTTCTTGGCAAAGACACTGGAGTGGTTTGCCATTTCCTTCTCCAACTCATTTTATAGGTGAGGAAACTGAGGCAAACAGGGTTAAGTGACTTGCCCAGGGTCACATAGCTAGTAAGTAACTGAGGCTGGGTTTGAACTCAAGCCTTCCTGACTCCACAGCCTGCACTCTATCCACTGCCCCATACAAAATATTTGTTTTCTTCTCATAATGACCCTGGGAGGTAGGTTCTATTATCATCAACATTTTAAAGATGAGGAAACCAAGGCAGATAGAGGTTAAGTGACTTGCCCAGGGTCAAATAACAAGTGTCTGAGGCCAAATTTGAACTCAGGTCTTCCTTCCTTCAGGTCCAGCACTGTTAACTACTACATTACCTAGCTGTATCTAGCATCCAGCACAGGTGACCAATTTGTGCTGTAAATGTGATTTAGTAAAAGAGAACTGACTTTGGATTAAAGAGACAGGTTTGAATACTGTCCATGCTATCTGTGTGACTATGGGCAAATTATTTCACTCCTCTGAAACTTGGTTTCCTCATTTGTACCGTGGAGATAGCACTTACACTACCTGTCTTCACAGAGTCTTGAGAAAAGCATTTTGAAAACTTTAATCAGTGTTGAAATGAGAACTCTGGAGGTGGAGCCAAGATGGCAGCTGGAAAGCAGGGACTTGCTTAAGCTCTACCCCAAATCCTTCCAAACACCTGTAAAAATGGCTCTGAACAAATTCTGGAGCTGCAGAACCCACGAAATAGCAGAGGCAAGCAGGTCTCCAGCCCAGGATGGCCTGGATGGTCACTGGGATGGGTCTATTGCATGGTGCTGGAAGCAGAGCAGAGCCCAGTGTGGGCTGCACCAGTTCAGACCAGACTGGGAGTCCACTGGAGCAGGCCTTAGGGCCATGAATCATAGAGCTGTACCAGACTTCTCAACCCACAAACACTAAAGAACATGGAGCAGGTTAGTGGGTAAACTGCTAGATGGGGTTAGAGAGTGATCCAGCCACCAGTCCTGGGGGTGGTGGAGGTGGTGTGGCTGTGGAGCTCCAGTGTCCCTGGCTCACACAGTGGGAAGAATCAAGTGGCAGACCAGAGCGGGAGTGCAGGGCTTGCTTTGCCCTGCTTGGATCTGGGTCGAAATCCTGGTTGGTAGTTCTTGAGGGAGGAGGAGTGCTGCTGTGGCAGAGCTTGCAGTGACAGTAGAACTTTAAGTAGCTCTGAAAACAGCAGCACAGCCCTTAAAGCTTGGGACAAAGCACTCTCTACTCTACAAGGAGTCATACCCTGACAAAAAGCTCAAAGGTCAAGTAGTTGGCTGAAACACGAACAGCAAAAACGAACTCAGACTCAAATGCAGACTCAGACTCTAAAATCTTTATTTGGTGACAAAGAAGATCAAAACATACAGCCAGAAGAAGTCAACAAAGTCAAAGAGCCTACATCAAAAACCTCCAAGAAAAATGTGAATTGTTCTGAGGCCATGGAAGACCTCAAAAAGGATTTGAAAAAGCAAGTAAGAGAAGTAGAGGAAAAATTGGGAAGAGAAATAAGAGTGATGTAAGAAAACTATGAAAAACAAGTCAAAGACTTGCTAAAGGAAACCCCAAAAAATACCTTAAAACACCTTAAAAAATAGACTAACTCCAGTGCAAAAGAGCTCCAAACAGCCAATGAGGAGAAGAATGCCTTAAAAGGCAGAATTAGCCAAATGGAAAAGGAGGTCCAAAAGACCACTGAAGAAAATACCACCTTAAAAATTAGATTGGAACAAGTGGAAGCTAGTGACTTTAAGAGAAATCAAGATAATATAAAACAGAATCAAAGGGATGAAAAAATGGAAGACAATGTGAAATATCTCATTGGAAAAACCACTGACCTGGAGAATAGATCCAGGAGAGATAATTTAAAAATTATTGGACTACCTGAAAGCCATGATCAAAAAAAGAGCCTAGGCATCATCTTTCAAAAAATTATCAAGGAAAACTGCCCTCATATTCTAGAGCCAGAGGGTGAAATAGAAATTGGAAGAATCCACTGATCTCCTCTTGAAAAAGATCCCCAAAAGAAAACTCCTAGGAATATTGTCACCAAATTCCAAGTTCCCAGATCAAAGAGAAAATACTGCAAGCAGCCAGAAAGAAACAATTTGAGTATTGTGGAAACATAATCAGGATAAAACAAGATCTAGCAGCAAGATCCCTTACATTAAGGGATAGAAGGGCTTGGAATATGATATTCTGGAGGTCAATGGAGCTAGGATTAAAACCAAGAATCAGCTACCCAGCAAAACTGAGTATCATGCTCCAAGGCAAAATATGGATTTTCAATAAAATAGAGGACTCTCAAGCTTTCTCAGTGAAAAGACCAGAGATGAATAGAAAATTTGACTTTCAAACACAAGAATCAAGAGAAGCATGAAAAGGTAAACAAGAAAGAGAAATCATAAGGGACTTATTAAAGTTGAACTGTTTTGTTTACATTCCTACATGGAAAGATGATGTGTGTAATTCATGAGACCTTTCTCAGTACTAGGGTAGCTGAAGGGAATATACATACATACACACACACACACATATATATATATACACATATATACATACATACATGTATAGACAGAGGATGCAGGGTGAGTTGAATGTGAAGGGATGATATCTAAAAAAATAAAATCAAATTAAGGGTTGAGAGAGGAATATATTGAGAGAGGGAGAAAGGGAGAGATTGGTTGTTTATCAGGAGTGGGGCACATTGAAAAGAGCGATGGAAAGAGGAATGGATGATAGATTCAGAATTGGAAAGTAGCTTAGAGATCACCTAGTCTCCGTTTACGTGTGAGAAATGAAGTCCCAGAGAAGTGAGATGATTCAAAATGTACTCCCCATCCCACAGATAGTTAGGAGCCTCACTGAGATTTGAAACCAGGTCCAATACACTAAGCTACCTTTATTCCCTCTCTATGCCTGTGCTGTGCAACTTGAGGCATATTTCTTCACTTCTCAGGGTGTAGTTTCTCCCTATATATTTTTTCAAAGATGACAAGAATCCCAGCCTTTTCTATCACAGTAATGTAATGAAATACATAATCATTGTAAAGTGCCATTGAGATGAAAGGTGTGTGTATGGAAATTAGCAGGTTCTTTTACCTTCCCTAGGAAGTTGCTGGGATTTCCATGGCTCTACGTTGAAGAGTTGAGAGCTAAGAATTGAGGAGTTTTCTCCCTACTAGGAATAGCCTAAATTACAATCACCCAGTATAATTTTTAACCTGAACTTTTTTTAATTTTGATTATAGCTTATCAATACATTCCTTCCTTTCTGCAACCACAACTTTAGATCTCTACCATATGCAATGGAAAATTAGGTCTAGAATGAACTTTCTCTCTCTTTTAATGCTCCTCCCCATCTTGGTCTATGAGATCATAGATTTAGAGCTGAAATAGACCTAGGAGTTAATCTAGGGGTGGGGAACCTGCAGCCTCAAGGGCATGTGTGTACCTCTAGGTCCTCAAGTGCAGCCCTTTGACTAAATCCAAACTTCACAGAACAAATCCCCTTCATAAAATGATTTGTTCTGTAAAACCTGGACTCAATCAAAAGGGTGCACCCAAGGAAGAGCCACATGTGGCCTCAAGGCCACAGGTTCCCCCACCCTGAGTTAATCTATTCTACCCCTCATTTTATTTTTATTTTTAAAATAACTTTTGTTGATGCTCTTTTTAAGACTTACTGTCACTTTCCACTGACCCCACTCCCAGTAGAACCTTCTCTTGTTAGAAAGAAGTAAAATCAATAAAAATGAATCAACATATGGCCATCTCTGACAACATACGCCTCAATTTGTACTTATAGTCCACCACCTCTCTCTTCAGGGAGGAAGGAGACAGCTTTCTCTGCCAATACTTTGAAGTCACTTTTGGTCGCTGCATTAGAATTTTGATGTCAAACTTTCACTGCCAGGAATATACCCCAAGGACCTCAGAAACAAAGGTCTTATATACACTAAAACATTTAGGAAAATATTTTTTGTGGTACAAAGAACTTGAAACAAAATAAATACCCATTAATTGAAGAATGGTCAAACACATTTTGGTAAATGAATGGAATGGAATATCATTGTATCTTAAGAAATGATGAATATTGGGAATTTAGAGAAGCATGACAATATTTATTTGAAATGATTCAGAGTGAAATAAGTAGAACAAGAAAACAATAAATACAATGACACCAACAATGTAAATGGGAAGAACAAAAACCTGGAAACTAAACCGTACATAGTTATGACCAAGCTTGTTCTCAAAGAAGAGATGAAAAACTGTGTTCCTCTCTCTTCTTAGCAGGAGGGGTTATACAGAGGTAGCAGAGATAGGGGATTCTGAGTATGAAATATTACATATATTGACAGACTTCATTGATGGATTGGTTAGTTTTACCAAGCTTCTTTTTTTCTGGAGTCTTTTCTTTCCCTAACCCCACTAGATTAGGTAAGGTAGAAAGATATAGTCGCAAATCATCTTGTTATAAAAACAAAAGATATCAAAAACCAGTTCTGATGTCTTTTAAATGTTGTTTTTAATTTACATTACTATCATGATTCTTCTTTTTATTTATTTTTTGTTACAGTTTGAGCTCCAAGTTGTCTCTTCTATTTATTCTATTATTAATTATTGTCATTCTATTTCTCGTTACTTTGCTCTGTATCAATTCACAGAAGTCTTCCTACATTTCCCTAAATTCTTCATATTCATAGTTTCTTATGGCACAATATACTCAGAGGCTATAATTTGTTGTCATCCTTCAATGGATAGTCCATTTTACTATTTACTATCTTTGTATGTTTCTCTGTCTACCTCTCTATCTTTCTCTGTATCTCTGTGTCTGTCTGTCTGTATGTCTGTCTGTCTCTCTTCTCCCCTCCCTCTCACACAAAACCCTGGCGGTTGTCCACTATCAGCTCAGTTAAGAACCATTAGGAGAGAAAAATCAGGTTTTTATGGCTTTAGACAGAGTTGTTTGATTGAAAGAGGCTGCAAATCCCAGAGAGTGGCAGGATCTCTCTGTGTTTGCAAGTCCTTATTCTCAAAATACAGGATAAAAGGGGGACTACCGGGTAAATAAGGGAATGTTCCCATTTGTCCTGGATCTCTGGTACCCACGTTTACTCCTAAGTAGTAGGAAATGACACTAGAGATGCATGTGTGTTTAAGGCTGGCTGTCATAACAGAGGCTGATTAAAATGGAGACAGGAGGTGAGAAAGTCTCCTATCTGCAGGGACAAGTTGAGGTCAGCTAGAACAAATATCACATATAAAAATGACACATTTCATAACCCAAGGCTAGCTTAGAATTTCACACCCCTTGATTCAAGAAAAAAACAACATAGGTTCGTCTGTCTGATTTCCTCCTAACGAAGTTTTCCCATTCAGAGAGACCCCTCTCTTGGTGAGACTACTGGCTTGGGACTGAGCGGCACAAAAGCAACCAAATGTGTGGATGGCCAGAAGGGGGCTAGTTGAATTATGATAACTCTTATTTATATAGGGAATTTTAGCTTATAAAGCCAGTTCCTTAGAGTAACTTTGTGGAGTAGGCAGCACATTTGTTAATATGCCCATTTTATAGACGAAGAATCTGAAGGTCAGAGAAGTTGTGATTTGCCCAAGGTCATGGAACTGGTAAATCCTAAAACAGAAACTTGAATCCATTCCTTCCAACATCAAATTCTTTTTTCCTTTGCTGGGTGGTCTTTCACTATGATTGGTGGGACCCAGATTTTAGTAGAGAAGTTGTCTAGTACCTAGGCTGCCATTTACAGAATTTCTGTCAAAACGGACATATACATGTCCCCTGACTACAAGTACAATGGTAAGATCTGAGTTAGAATCCTAGATCTAGAATCCTAGATATTTACTACTTATATGACCTTGGGAAAAACCACTTAGCCTTAATCAATTTCCTCATCTGTATGTCATTGCACAGAGAGGCTTTGAGGTTTCCAGAGCACAGTACAAAAGCCAAAATTCACTGTGGTTGTTGCTGGCAGATATATATAATAATGATAAAGTCAGAAATGTAGACCAGAAGGGTAGAGGATCTTGCCCTCTTCATTTTATTCCTGCTCTTTTCCAACTTCATTTATTTGCCAATTAGAGTTGATCTTGGAAATAAGGTGAGATCCTGGCCTCCACATAGCTCTAATATGGTTTTTGGAGACAAGGTTTCCAGAATGGAATTTGGGGCAAGGGATTCCCAACAGGAATTAAGTAAGAGTTTCAGAGAATTTTCTAACTCTAAGTCAGATAGTTGTCTGAGACCAGGGATTTTTGATCAATACCAGACACAGATAGTCAAAAGAAAAGAAGTAATCTCAACCTAGGAGTACTCTCTAAGACTTTCGTTGCCTGACCTCAGCTAGGTGAGGTGGCTTATAACCAAAGACATAAACCAAAAGAGCAACTAGACTTTATAGCCATTTTAACTTGTAGATGGGAACTGAGAGGTCAGCAGCTGGCTCTGTAGAAATGAAATCAAGATGAGCAGAGCAGAGAAAAGCTCTTTGAATATGAGACAAGTGGAGATGCCCAGCAAAGACAATGCAACTCCCAGTAGAAGTACAGATCCCAGAATAGAAATGGAAAACCTAGCAAGGAGCAGTGGAAGGCATTAACACTGTCATGTTATCAGATGATATTTGGATCTCTTCAGTTTTGAAAGTTTGAGTTGTCATATCCATGTATATGCCCTGGTCATATGGTTTCTGACCCATATATGTTCTCTGGCCACCAATGTCCCCTACGTGTGTGCCTTCCATGTGTTTCCTGGTCATGCATATTCTTTGTATATCTTTCTTCTGTACCCTCATTTTATTTGCTCTGTTATTGGGTTAAAGGCCTTTTATTTTAAACCAGGCAGTCTTTTTGGCTGATTGGTAAAAGTAAAGAAGGGGCACGTGAACTATGTTTTAGAGCGAGTGAGTACTGATTCATGGAGTATTTCCAGTCTGGGGTAGTTTTTTTAGGGGACCATTATAAGGGGTAGTTGGACTCAGTAATTTCTATGATACCTTCCACCTCTAAATCCTATGATCTTATAAATACCTAATTCCAAAATACCTTTCAGGTCTAAATCCTATGATCTTATCTTGTGTTCTCCAGCAAAACTAGAAATCCAACTTAAACCTTAAAGATTGATTAAGAGCTCCCACCATTCTACTCAAGCTCTCTTTGGCCCTTGGCCCATCTTAGCAAAGGAGAAACACTGCAGAGCCTTCCAGAGAAGACATGAGTTATGCCTTCTTGACTTCATAGAATCACAGAATGTGAGAGCTAAAAGGGACATTAATGGTCATCTCATCTCATTCCTTGATTTTACAGATAGGAAAACTGACATCCAAAGGTAGAGAAGTGACTGGCTTAAGGTTACAGAGTGAGTTACTTGTAGATTCAGGCCTAGACCCTAGGTCTTTTAACCCCTTGTCTGATTCTCCTTCACAGTCCTAGTGCATTCTGCAGCTGTGACCTCTAATTCCTTATTTCATTTTTTCCCAGGCTAGCTGTTGAGGGGATTAGAGGGAAGCAATGTCCCTAGTCCATGAGATCAAGGGATATTTCAGCCAATGGTGTTTGCATGGTTCAGGGGGACGAGGAAGGTAGTCATATCAATGAGGCCTAGGAACCAGTGACTTTTGAATCCTAATGAAAAATAAAAGCATAAAAGGAGTTTGTAAAATCAGTTCAAAGTAGCCTCTGGGATCCCTACCTCTCTTATGCATGAAACCCTTTCTCAGAGTACAAATGAATCAGAAACACATGGATTCGATTGTGCTTCATCTCTGTGCTGGCCAGCCACTGAACTTGGAGAGGGACATCATTGGCAGCTATGTCTTCTACGTCAAACCCCGTAATGAACAGGCCCACTTTCTGCTGAGTAGGTGGGGGAGGGCTAAACAAAGCAGGGGATCTCACTCCAGTAATGATGCTATCAAGCCTAGGTGACCTGAGTGCTTGGGTAATTGGGACCAGATATCTCAGTCTTGAGGGGACAGTAAAGGGTCTTGTCCTACAAATTCACAGACTCAGTCTGGGAGAATGGAGCAGGAGGTAGAGGCCTGGTTCTCCCAAAAAGGGCTCAGCCAAGCAGGTGGTAAGAAATTTGTCTCCATTTTAGTCTCTCCAAGCCTTTCTCTCTGCAGAATCCTGCTTATTCACTAAAGCAATGAATGCACGGGGCAGGATGGGACCATCCCGGAGGACAAACATAAACTCAGAAGAATTCAGAGCTGGAATCCTTCTTGGATGTCACTTAGTTCAATTCTTTCATAACGCAGAGGAGGAATCAGAGATTTTCTTGGAGCATTCTTTTGTTCTTTCCTTTGCTCACATCATATTCTGCCACATAGTTTACTTACTTGTAGCTATGCTGGGTCATATTGTCCTACTCTCACCTCCATGAGATTGTAACTCTTTGAGGACAGGGATTGCGCCATTTTTCATTTTTGTATCCCAAGTCTCTGAGACTGAAGCAAAGGGAGAAAGAGAGCATTAGAAGTAAGTTTTAAAGTGTGGAGGGTGGGAGATGAGGGTGCTTATAAAAGATTACTTCAAACTTCTTAGTAAAGCCAACAGCGGGTCATACATTAAGAAAAAGAGTGGAGTTTGGTGGCTAGGAGAAGATTTGGAATAGCCATCATGGGAAGTGTTAGAGTAGCAATAAAAGTTTTGCTATTCAGCAGTGAAGGCATAATTCAGATCAGAGAACCATGAATTTGTAGTGGACTTAGCTCAGTCTCTTCCTGCAGCACTTGGAGGCTGGGAAGCAGAAGCACAGAAGGCAGCTGGTGGGGATGATGCAGTGTTGAGAATTAGCAGGGCACAGACAATGGAAGTTCAAGGGAGTAATGGGTGGGGGGTGGGGAACACTATGTCTCTGTGAACATATTAACAATAGGGTCAAGACTTCAGAAAGAGCAAAGTGGGGCCAGAGAATATGCTGGAATGAGAGAACTGGATGAAACGGGGGGGGGGGAGATGAGGAGGATGAGGAGCAGCTTCAGAAGTTACAAGGCAGTGAACAAGGTGGGGAGAGAGAGATGATAATGATGAGAAGGGGATTTCCAGAGTCAGGGCTCTTAGAGATGAAATGATTTCAAGATGAGGTATAAAGCGTGATTGCTCCTGTTGGTGTCATGTTGGAGATGAAGGTTATGTGTTCTAAGGAGTTTGATTAACCAGGAGGACAGGGTTTTAGAAACCCAACAATATAGATATTAAGGTCACCAAGAGGTCTGAGCAGAGAGAAAGATTTGAGCTTGGTGCTTAAGTCATTGAAAGAGGAATGTTAATCTGGAGGCCAATGTATGGAAAGTATATGAAGAGGGAGATAGAACTGGAGAGTGGTTGAACTTCAAAAGAGGAGAGGCTGCTAATAATGGCAGAGCAAGGGTGTGCTAGGGGCATCAAGGTGGTGCAGCAGATAGAGCACTGGACCTGGAGTTAGGAAGACCCATTTTCCTGAGTTCAAATCCAGCCTCAGACACTTACTAGCTGTGTGACCCTGGGCAAGTCACTTAACCCTGTTTGCCCCAGTTTCCTCATCTGTAAAATGAACTGGAGAAGGAAATGGCGAACCACTCCAATGTCTTTGCCAAGAAAATCCCAAGTAGGGTCATGAAGAGTTGGACACAAGTGAACAACAGCAAGGGTCTAAAATTGACAGCTGAGAACAAGGAATGTTCTGACTGCTCCTAGTCCTGTGTATCTGGGTCCATGAGAAAAAGAGTAGCCAATATGGTAAAAGATGAAAAAGGTTTTGGTTTCTACCAAAGAAAGCTTGCTTTTGCTTAGTGCCAGAAGGTGGAAGGAGCGCACCAGGCAAGGATCTATAATAAAGAGGAATTTGTTAATGATAGTGGATGAAATAGAAGGCATAGGACAAAGAAAGTCAGGGACTGGGAGGTGGGGAGGGTGGGTAAGGATGAGAGTAGGGGTGGAGGTAGTGGGGAAAGGGATTTTCACTTCTGCAGTTGGCAGTTCTGGATGACAGGGATTAGAGGCAGCTGGAGGTATGGATTTGCTAGCCACGGTACTGGGAGAATGTAAGCTGGCAGAAGCTTGTAGGATAAATTGTTTCCGAGATCTTTAATAGGAGTTTCCAGGAGACATTTCTGAACACAGTTTCTAAGAACAGGCACTGACTGGGGTCCCAACCTCTAGGATGTGATCTCATTTATGGTTTTTATGAATGGAGAGAGAGAAAAGGTATCACGATAGTTCTTAGCTGTCAGCATCCTTGCTCTTCCTAGGAGGGAGCAAACTAAATCCCAGAAAAATCAAGCAGTTTGCACAGGATCACTGTGGCTGTCGTTCAGTTGTTTTTCAGTCATGTCCAATTCTTTGTGACCCCATTGGGGGTTTTCTTGGCAAAGATACTCAAGTGGTTTGCCATTTCCTTCTCCAGCTCATTTTACAGATGAGGAAACTGAGGAAAACAGGGTTAAGTGACTTACCCAGGTTCACACAGCTAGTAAACATCTGAGGCCAGATTTGAACTCATGAAGATGAGTTGCCTTTCCCTTCTATCTGAAAACAGAGCAGCTTTGGATCATAATTTCCCTCTCTCCTCAGTTCCTCTGACCCAGCTGGCTAGAAGAAAGTTGGGAGCAAATGAGCACAAAGGACAAAGGCTTGGGAAATCATAAGAGAGGAACCACATAAAACTGGGACTTTGCCCTACTGGGAGAAAGAAGTGAAGGATGAGTCAGAAAAACCTTCATTCAAATCTTGGCTATATCACAATGGCCTGGGCTAGCTCACCGAGCCTCTCTGGGTCTCTCCATAAAATGAAGGGATTGGGTGAGATAGCCCAGCTCTGAATCTATGATTGTATGATCAATTCTGTCCTAGAAGCTCCTCAGGCAGAGGACATGGAATCCTGCTCAGAGGACAAATTCAATTCTTCTCTGACCTCTTCTCTTCTCTCTAAGCTCTTCATTTTTTTTTTTGGTAGTGGTGGGGAGTTGGGACGTGGGTAACTAAAGCAATTGATAAGCTTCAAAACATTTATTTGGAACTGCAGAATCACAGGACTAGAGCTGAAAACCAACAATCCTAGTCATAGAATCAGAGATTTAGAGCTGAAACATTAGAGTTACAGATGAGGAAAGGGGTTGTCTAAGGTCTCACTAATAGTAACAGAGTCAAGATTTGAATACAGGTCTGCTGATTCTCCTCCTCTTCTCTTCCCCAACCCCAACTGCAGAGTCAGAGGTGAAGTGTCCCATCTTTTGTTTCTTTCTTTGTCTCTCTGACTCTCCATCTCTCTGTTTTATTTCTCTTTACATGACTCAGTTTTGTGTTTTCCTCCTACTCCCCTTCTCTTTCTCCTTTCCTCCTCCTCTTCCTTCTTCCTTCCTCCTTCTTTCTCTCTCTCTCTCTCTCTCTCTCTCTCTCTCTCTCTCTCTCTCTCTCTCTCTTCATTTTCTCTCCACTCTCTTCCTCCACATCCTGCATTCTTGGGGATTCATCCTGACTGTTGGTGACCTAGGACAACTCATACTTCAAGTAATGATTCACAAAATGAAGAATAAAGAGCTGACTACCAATAGCTGAGGCTGCCTGGGAGATTTTTGCTATTGTTTAAAGACCCTACTCCCAGATTCTAGGACTCAGTTTCCTTCCAGACGTGTTCTAATTCCCTCCCACCCACACTGCTCTGGCCGAATGAGGGGAAGGAGGGGACCTGGGGTTCCCAGTTCCAGTCGATTGCGCTGCTCAGCATTCTGTCCTGCTAGTCCTCTGATGCTATCGGGAGTTAATTAGCTGTTTCTTTCGGCCAATTCATTATGTTCCCTTTGAACTAGCTGTCCCTTCCCCGTGTAATGCTGCCCTGGAATTTGTTTGAATGTCTGTCGCCGGCAGAATGTGCTCGTCTGCCAGATTGGGAGGAGAGCGAGCTCCGTGCTTTCCACACCCTCGGCTGCCACGTTTTCTGCTGCCTCTCCTCCGTCATCTCTTCTCCAGCGCGGGGATGGATCACCGCCTCCGCCCCTGTCTCGGTCCCCAGTGGCCCGGCGGTGCTGGGCCTCTTTTCCGAGGTGCTAAATCAGCCTGGTCCCGCCCCCAGTGGCGTGCGGCGGCCGCCTCATCCCTCTATCTCCCCCATCAGCGCCTCCCTCGTGTGCGTTCCATCAGCGTGCAGCCTCTGCAGCAAATCCTCCGTCTCCTGCTTGAATCCTTCCCGAGCCTCCATTCAATCATCCCTTCGGCTCTGCGGCTTAGCCCCGGTGCCTGCTTCTTCGGTTAGCTAGACCACCCCAGCCGCCCTGCCCTGACCCTGTCATCTGCTCCATCAATCCCTCCCGCATCCCAGGCACCCCGGACCAAAACCTCCCTGTTTTCCATCAGCCTTCTTGGTGTCCTTAATTAACCTGCTCCTAGCTCGCCTTTTTCCTTTCTTCCTGGGTACCGGCACTCCGATTGGATTTTCCCACCTGATGCATGCAAACCCAGACTATTGGGCTAGATTCCCCCAAGTTCCGTGCCCAGAGGGTGTGGAGTTGGGCGTGGGGTAAAGGACAGGAGTGCTCGTGAGTGTAGGGAGGCTATGTGGTGTGTTGGGTTCGAATTGCAGTGAAAGATGGGGGAGGCAGGCGGAGGAAGGCTTCTCTTCTCTCTCGGGGTCTTTTGATGAGACTCCTGCTCCTCACAAAACTACAGATTTAGAGCTGCCAGGGACTTTAAAGAACATGTAATTCATTGCCCTCATTAAGCAACAACAACGAGGAAACTGAGGCCCAGAGAGAAGCAGCCCCTCACCTAAGGCTACAGACGGTGGTCAGGAGCAGAGCTTGGGTTTGAACTCAGACTCTACCTCCAAAATCCATCTCTTTGTCTACTATCAGGTGAGAGCCTCTCCCCAAATGAGGCCTTTAAAAAACCCCACACTTGGAAGGCCCATTGAGGGGCTGACCTCTCAGGCCTTGGGTAAAGTGAAAGCATACCTGCTATACCATTTAAGAATATTCTCTACCAGCAGCTTCCACAAGATGGCTGCATCCTCTCCCCCTCACCCCTCCACCTCAGGGATTCCTGTTACCGTAGCAACACTGTGGCACCCACCTGAAGGTTGGAGGAAGCAGGATGGTGAGAAGCAGGAAGACAGGGCTGAGAGGAAAGCCCTGTCATTGTGACAGTCTCTATGTGTCTATGGTCTGGGGAGAGGAGTCAATGGCTCCCACAGGGCTAAAGATCTGGTGGAGGAAGGACACCCACAGAAAACTGTTTTAGGGCATTTCTCCTATTTGTCCCATGGCCTACAGGAAAACTGGATCTTTTTACACTTTCTGGGGACCAGGGAAAAGGACAGGAGCATCTCAGCCCTCGAATATTCTGCCTCTTGGCCTGTTACGAGGGGATTTGCCTGATCTGCTTGGTAGAGAGTGTCAGAACATATAAATTGGAGAATTACTCTCTGTGGTACAACTATTATCAGTGACATTCCACAATCATTTATTAAGTGCCAAACACCATGCTAGGAATTAAAACAAAAAGTCCCTGTTCTCAAGGAGTCTATATACTACCAGGAAGAACAACATCTACCAGGTTCAGGAATCTGTCCCTTACCTTTTTTAGGAGGGGAAAAGGCAATCTCCTTAGGCACATCACAATTTCCCTGGGCCTCAGTTTCCTTGTTGGTAAAAGGAAAAGATTGGATTAGAGGGGCTATGATTGCCACTGTGCTATCATGCTCAGAAGTCATCTTCCCACCATTGTTCTTTAAAGGACATTCTAATTTCTCTGATTCCCTTTCGAATATATATTTCTATTTTTTCTTCTACCACATCTTAGGGTAAAGAGGTTGACAGTCAGCTGTGAGTATCATTAAGGCAAGATTCACGACCTCGAAGATGAACATGCCTGTATAGTTCGGAATTACAAAGTATAAGAGATTCTCTAGGTAGAAGGCAGGGGAAGTATAACATTTATTTAGACACTAGAGGATCAAATCCCAGAACCAGTAATTCCAATTCAACATAGCAACAACTGTATTCCAAAACCAGTAAGTTCTCCTCAACATAACAACAAGGAAATTGTAACACAGTATTACAGTAGAGAATCAAGTCATCCTGTAACCTTCCCCTCTGCTGGGGCCTTCCCATAAACACTCACGAATCCCAACTGTCTGCTTGTCTGTGTTCTTTCCCCCCTCAGTTCTCTGGTCTCTGCAGCTCTCTCATCTCTCTGCATCTCTCTGAGTTCTATAGCTGATCTGCAGATTCTCAGCTCTGTCATCTTGGAGTTCTTACTTCTCCTTGGGCTGAATTCTGACCTTAATGGCTACCTTCTGTGTCTATACACTCTTCTTAGGGCCCCAAGGGCCTCACATCCAGTTAGCAAAAGGGTGTAGGCCTGAGGCTTAGCACTTAGTAAGTAAAGGGTGTAAGCCTGTCTCTAATCAAGCCTCCCTTAACTAGCCCCACCTGAGGCCTATTGAATGTACAGGAAAGATCTTTAATCACTTATTGGCATCACAAGGGTGTAGGCCTGCCTCTAATCAAGGCTCCTTTAACTAGCCCCACCTGAGGCCTATTGAAAGGGCAGGGAAAGACCTTTAATCACTGATTGGCATCACACCATCATGGTTCTTTAAAGGACATTCTAACTTCTCTGATTCCCCTTTGAATATATATTTCTATTTTTTTCTTCTACCACATCTTAGGGTAAAGAGGGTTGACAGTCAGCTGTGTGTAACAGGACTCTCCTATTTATCTCAAAAAGGCCCCATTTCAGCTTTCCCTGTTTTAATCCTTGTATTGTATGTGTCACCTTATCAATAGGCAGAGAGGAATATTATAGTGAGGTAGAGAATGGAAGAATGAAGATGGGAAACTGAGAGACCTGTTTGGGGAAATTGATTGGCTGGGGGAAATGAATAAATGAATGAATGAAAAGGCATTTATTAAACACTATGTGGCAGGTACAAATAGGAATACAAATACAGAAAAAGCAAAATAGTCCCTACCCCCAAGGAGCTTACATTCTAATAGACAGTGACAATACCTATAAGGGAATGGTTGCCAGGGAAGGGTTTGGTTAGGGAAGTCACAGGGAAGTCCAATGAGATTGTAGGGAAGAGCCTTTGTACAGAGGCAGTGAGAAATAAGGCTAGAAGTGTAGATTAGAGAATGATTGTAGAAGACCTTGAACATTAGGGTAAGGAGTCTGGACTTCGGGTGGGCAATGGGAAGCGTGCTAACCTCCTGGTCCCTCCTACTTACCTCTTTCTACCACCCCTCCCCTTTTACTACTATTACCACTTCCTGATTCCCTTTTATGGGACTAGGATCCATACTGTGATGCCTCACATGACTTCACACACCCTGGACAGCAAATCATATTTTCAACTTTTTTCTCATCACAAAGAGCTGGAGCTAAGGGTAGCCAAGGTATACTGGTGCCTAAGGTACAGCATGCTGGTGAACAATGAAGGAAGCATAAAAAAATTTAATCAATGCACATTTTTTTAATGCTTGCAATTTTCCTTCTACATAGCATGCAGGTATTTATTTGGGGATAAGTCAAGTTGTGTGCTTTAGTTACAGTGAAGGCTCAGACTCTCCTGGGATAGCAACACCAAAGGGAGCAGTTCCAAACCTTTCTGGGGGCTCATAAATGATCTGTCTGGTTTTGGACTCAAACCCTCCTCATCAGAATGTGTCTGACCTGTGCTCCATTCCCTCCCGAGCAAGAATGTGCTTTGCTTTCAAGGTGACAAAATCAGTCTTTACTTAGGTGTTAATGGATGCTAATATATTAATAATAAAAAAAAGTCTGGGCATCTCCTCCCTGTCCCTTCCCTCTCTCCCTCCTTTCTGGTTAACACTTTTACAGGGCTCATTGGGAGACAATAACCCAAAGGAGTTACTCTGTGATTTCAGGTGCCATGACAGGTCCCTAAGGAAATAATTTGGGGTAGGCTGGCACCTGTCATCACTTTGATCATGCTTCCTGACTCTTCCCTCTCCAATTCATCCTTCACACAGCTGCCTAAATAATTTTCCTAATTCACAGGTTTGACTGTTCAATAGGACTGCCATTTCCCTGGTCAAAAACCATCAGTGGCTCCCATTGTCTATAGAATTAAGATCCAGATTCCTTAATCTGGCATTCAAGGCCCCTTTAGAATCTTGCCCCCACCTGCCTCATTAGCCTTACATTCTTCTGCTTTTATTCCATATGCCTTCTGCTCCTGGCACACTGGGTTATTCACTGTCTTAGAACACAGTGGCTTTCCTTCACTGAGCCCCACAATATCCTTATCTTTAAATAAAGGAATTGAATTGGATGATCTCCAAGGTTCCTGCCAGTTCTAAATCATGGATCTATGACCCCATCACACCCTGTGCTGTCCTTCCTCAGGACATTTGTTCATGCTCTTGTCCTCAATGGGAATGTGGTCCCTTCCTCTCTTCCCCTATCCACCTCTTATCCATCCTTCAAATACCAATTCAAATCCTATCTCCTCTATGAAGCTTTCCTGAGCACCTCAGCCTACAGAGATGGCACCCTCCTCTGAACCTGGTTGACTGTCCTTTCCTTGATGAATTTGTCCCTTAACAGACACTGCCATGTCTCCATAGTTACCTTTTCAAGTGTTTAATAGGAAGAGTGTTGAATTTGAGATCAGAACATCTGAATTCAAATCTTAGATCTATCACTTACCACCTGTGTGACCTTGGACAAGTCATTTAACCTTGCTTGACCTCAACTGCCCTATCTGTAAATTGACCTCTAAGGTCCCTTCCACTTCTCAATATAGAACTCTAGATGACAAGTTCCCTGAGAGGAAGAATTTCACCATAAACTTTGTCTGTCCCACAGATTCACTCCACTCAGTGTTTAGTATGATGCTGTGCCCTAACAGAGGGATACTCAATGACTGACCACGTATACAGGAAGTCTGTTCCATCTAGAGGTTGACCTGAGGAGAAGGAGAAGTCTGATATCTTGTGGGACCAGGAGGGTTACTGAGTTTCTAGGTCAAAAGAAATCCCCACCTGTGCAGTAAAAAGTACTTCATGCCTCTGCTATCGCATCTATGAGAGAGGACACCTGCTTTTCTCACAATCAGCCAGGGGAGATGCTGGTTCCTAGATACAGCCACTGTCCAGACATGATCACCTAGCATCCAAGACCCACTTGCCCTGCCTCTCTCCCCAGAGTAATGAACAGAGTCATTACCTGATGCCTTTCCCAGCCTCCAGTGCTGGCAGGTTATTTATATGCAAATGTGCCTGTCTGAGGTAGCTGTGGCTCATAAACACGATAACGGAGACTTCTGTAGAGGCCTGAACGTGACCCAGGATGGGGAGAAGCCCTCCTGCTTTGGCTGGGAGAGCTAATATGGGATTAGCCACAACCAATTAGATGGTATCAGACCTAAAAGGATGCAGGGACTTACTGCTGGAGATGGTTAAAAGGGGATCAGGCTAAGGGAGAGGGAGGGGGTTTCAGAGGCATGGTACACCCAGAAAAGGTGCTGACTAGAATCAAGGACTCAGGCCACAGCTGCTGGAACCCTGAAAAGTTCACAAGCAGCTCCCTTTATTAGCCACTGGGCAGATGCCCTGTGGTCCCTTTGGAAGGATGGCTGGTGGTTGGGTGGCAGTGTTGGCAAACTGGGGCAGGGAGCCTGCAGAGCAGAATCCTCCAATCAGGGAAACAAAGAACTGTGTAGCTAGCTTTGGACAGAGACTGAGAAGGAAAGCTGAGATTTCAGTTGAGTGACCAGGGTGATTCAGTATTAAAGAAATGGGCCTAGAGTCAGAAGCTTTGGGTTTGAGTTTTGGTGATACTATTAACTACCCATGTGATCTGGGGCAAGTGTTTCTGGTCTCACTTCTCAGTTGCCCGTTGTCCAGTTGGATTACTTGTTTTTAAGCCTCTTTCCAGCCCTAAGTCTCTCTATCATCATGTGGCTTCCAGTAAAATATAACATCTGGGCCTTTTTCCCTTAGAGTTTCCCTGTTTTGCCTCCTGAAGTCATAATTTCTCTGGGCCTCACTTCCTCGAGTTTAGAGTAAGAGGGTTGGAATAGACGACCCCTAAGGCCCCTTCTAAGCATGAATTGATGACCCTATTCTCTTAATAGGGCGTCACTGGAAATCTTTGTCTTTCTTGGAGGCTCAGTTCAGCTCAGCTGCCTCCTCCTGCAGGAAGCCTTCCTAGTTCAACTTGGCTCAAAGGATTCTCTCTTTTCTCAGATTTTCCATAGAATGCTTTGCATCTCTCCTTTCACCTTTCAATATGCTCTATTTAGTATTCTCATTTGGGTAAGTACTGAATTCCTCCATTCAATTAATCAATGAGCAGGACCTAGGTGCCAGTTACTGTGCTATGTGTAGGAGATGTCAAGACAGAAAAGAAACAATCCCTGCCCTCAAGGGACTTGCATTCTATCTAGGAAGACAGCATGTAAACATCTAAGTGTGCATATGGGTGTATATGTATGTGTGTATCTAGGGAGATGAATATGTGTGTATATAAGTACATGTAGGTACATTGCAATAGGCAGCTAGGTGGCGCAGTTGATAGAGCACTGGGCCTGAAGTCAGGAAGACTCATATTCCTGAGTTCAAATCCGGACTCAGACACTAGCTTTACAACCCTGCACAAGTTACTTAATCTTTTCTACCTCAGTTTCCTTATCTGTAAAATGAGCTGGAGAAGGAAATGGCAAACCACTCCAGTATCTCTGCCAAGAAAACCCCAAATGGGGTCATGAAGAGTCAGATATGACTGAAATGACTAAACATCAACACCAACGGGCATACGTGCATATGTTCACCTATGTACATACATGCCTCTAATATGTGTATGTATATACAAAGTGTGTGTGTGTGTGTGTGTGTGTGTGTGTGTGTGTGTGTATCCTTCTTAAGGTCAGAGACTTGTTTTTTCAGCTTTGTATCTGTAGCGCCTAGAAAAATGCCTCGTACAGAGTAAGCCCTCGATGAACGTTTGTTAAACTGAATTAAATTAGCAGTGAACATATGAGATAGTTTAAAATAGGTAGGCAGAAGAAGACAAGGAATCAGAGATCTAAAGCCAAAGAAATTGGGGACCAGGGAGATTAAAGGACTTGTTCCAGGTCATGCAGATAATAAGTCAAAGGCGTTACTTGAAGGAAGATCTGATTCTAAAGTCAGCCATTTTCCACTGTTCAGGCTGCCAGTGAGTGATCTGCTATGAATTAATCAGCAAGAATTGACTAAGCACTTAGTAGGTGCTCAGCATGTGGCTGTACTTTTATTAGAGGTTCCTGCCTGCAAAGAACTAATCATGGAGTTGACCACTGGCTCCGATTAAAGAAGGCCTTTTCTGGGAAGCTTTTGATCTCTGGCTTTGATTATTCCATCACAGTTCTGTGTATCCTCACAGCTGTTGAACTAAAACAATTTGTTCCACTCATTTTGGCACTTAATTATACCCTGCCTCATTTCCTTAACCAATTAGTTCTCTTGGTCAGTCTTGTCTTCTTAGCTAGACTGGAAGATTCTGGAAGGCAGGGATTCTGACTTATGATGTATTGGTCCCAATGGAGCCTGCTTCTTCCCTCCCCCATTTTTGGTGACATTCATAAAGTTAAGTCTCTTTGAAAGGAAAAAAAAATCGTATTTAGGCATGCACTAAAAATAGCATTTGTTGTAGGTCACTCTCAAGATTTGGGGAAAAGAACAGTGAGTATTCAGACTAATCAGGTGCTTCTTTGAATTTTGCCAAGTACGCATTGGCCTCTTTGGATGCCCTGGACCCTGAGGGGAGCAGGCCCCCCTTTACTGACCAAGGCTGTATCCAGGAAAGTCAGCAGGGTATAATAGGAAAAGTCACAGACTTGGAGCCAGAGAAGCATCAGTTGAGAGCTGGATCTCTGAGATCCTCCACAGGGATTCTGAATCTTAGATCTTAGACACCCTGGGCAGTTAGGTGAAGCCTGTAAGGCCCTTCTCAGATGACCAGGAGCCAGCCAGTCCAACCTCCTGATTTTACAAATGAGAAAACTGAGTCTAGGGAAGTGACCTAATGACCCTCTTCATCATGGATGATCACTTCAGCTCTGGAGTTCACACCTCCAAAATACCCTCTGACCTTGTGACCCCTTCCTTTGATTTCATGGCCCCTTCCAGAACCCCCATTTAAGGAGGGCACCCAGGCCAGCCATCTCTTTACTTCTTCATCACGTCTCCCACTCCTTTTTTGCTCCTTGTTAATGTGTTGTTTTCCCCATTAGAATGGCAACTCCTTAAAGGAAGGATTGTTTCATTTTGATTGTTTTTGTATTCTCAGATCTTAACACCATGCTTGGCACATAGTAAGTAATGCTTATTAACTGGTTTTTGATTGACTGAATGACTTGTTCAAGGTTCCTGATTTGAACCTCAGTCTTCTGATTGAAAATCCTGTATTTTTCCCACTACCTTTAAAAGGTTTAGATCTGCATGAGTGATAGGAACACCCTCCTCAAGGATATCACCAATCATTGACGATGTTGAAGTAGTTTATTATTTGTGCCAAACACCTAGCATTACTTTAAGGGGATGAGCCTTGGAGCTTTCTACAGAGGAGATTTAGGAAGCTGTATGTCTAAGTGATACATACTTGCAGCTTGGTGGTGCAGTGGATAGAGTGCCAGGCCTGGAGTCAGGATGACTCACTTTCCTGAGCTCAAATCTGACCTCGAACACTTTCTAGCTATTGGACCCTGGGCAAGTCACTTAACCCTGTTTGTCTCAGTTACTCATCTATTAAATGAGCTGGAGAAGGAAAAGGCAAACCACTCTAGTATGTTTGCCAGGAAAACCATACATGAGGTCATGAAGAGTCAGACATGACCGAAAATGACTGAATAACAATAATTTGGCTATGGTAGCATAGGAGTATATAGTAGCATATTGAATGTAGGTCTAGGTTAAAACATGGCAACATATTATATAGGAAAAGAGTTTCCAATTTGGATGTCCCTGCCATCTTTGACAGAAAGTGCAGCAGCTGCCTCAATGATTGGATGGCGCTTTCCTATCTCTTGGACAAAAATTTATTAACTGTCTCCACAAGGAAGAATCTGTCCTAAGCGCTGTGGTGTACGCAGAGAACGAGAGTCGCTCCCCTCATGGAGTTGGCAATCTAGAAAGAGACGTATACTAGTGCACTTTTACTAGTTATAAGAGTTTTATTTTTCAATGAGGAAATGCTATTAATTCTAAAAAACAAAAGGAAAAAGTGGGAGGACCCTTCTCTGGGAGTTGTTCTCAACACCTGCTAGCAAGTTGGGTTCACCAGAGGAATGACTGTTATCTCAAGCTCAAGATCCTCTGTGGGTTCACACTTCTAAAACTGTAGCCACAAGCTCCCATCGATACATTTTCCTTTCCTAGTCAGCCAGTAGATACAATGATCTCAAAGCTAAGACATTTACTAATGTGTCAAATTAAGAGCAATAGTTCTCCATCCTCCCCCCACCCCAAACCTGAGACATAGTCTCCCAAAAGTACACAATGTCAGCGGGAAGACTGAGCATATACTTATGGTGGGGCACATATATAGGGAACACATGTAGCCAGAATAACTCATGTCTTTGGCGTTGTGGGGCACCAGAGTTCTTTCTCTTATCTGAGTGTCTTCATTGGAAGCAATGTTTCTGTTGGGCAGGTTGGCCAGGAGCTAGAGTCCCTGTGCCTGCTCTTGTCCACAGCTCTGCATACTGATTTCTATGGTTAATTCTCTCTTGAATTCCTAGTTGTCTCTCTTCTTTGCTGCCAGGGTTCACTCTCCTTAACTATCTCTTTGGCTCACTGGGCCTGTTCCATGCTGCATTTAGTGTGTCCTTCTAGACTAGTAGTTCTACTGAAAGACACCATGACCGATGAAGGGGAGAAAAATTCCCTGTCCCTCCCCTCCCCCCAGGAGATGATGAGCATTCCTTCCTGGGAACCAGGGTATCCCTCCATAACTGGCCCTCTTCTCTGCTGCTAGAGAGTACATCACGTCCCACGAAATTCTTAAGGCTTGACTCAGTTTTCTAAAAGTCCCCAGTAATGGCTATTAGAGACCTCCTTTAACTAGCCAAAGGCATTTGAGAACTGAAAACAATAGTGTCTGGGAGGCAGCGTGGTTCATTGGAAAGCTGGACTTGGAGTAAAAAAGAAGACGGTGCTTGAGCCTCAGCTCTGCCATACCAGTTTAGGAAAGTTGCTTAGCCTATCTGGGACTCAATTTCTTCATCTTTCAAACTCAATTCTACAAATATTTATTATGATTGTTATTGCTATATTTTGTTTTTACATCACCTTTATCTACCAACATATGCTTCCCCTCTTCTCACTCAAAGAGCCATGACTACAACAAAAAGAAAAGATTTTTAAAAAGGCAATTCAGCAAAACTAACCAACGTGTCAACCAAATCCACCGATGTATGTATTCCACACCCATAGTCAATTCTGCAAAGATGAAAAGGAGATGTACTTTCATACTTCTTTGGGGCCAAGCTCAACAAATACTGATCAGGCATCTAGTGTGTGTTGGGTACAGAGTAAATAGGGTGCTGGTCCTGTAGCCAGGAAGACCTGGGTTTAAATCCTCCTCTGATGCTTACCAGCTGTGTGATTATGGGCAAATCACCCAGGCTCTCTGAGCCTCAGGCTACTCTTTACAACTATAAATTATGGACAAGTTGGGATCAGAACTGGGGAGGGAGTTCCCACGCCCATGAAATCCCAGGTCCATGATGTATTGCTGTATGTGCTACAAGGCAGGAAGGAGGGGAAGTGGGATGGAGATAATAATACACTTCCTGCCTTGCCTGCCTGGTGGGGTGTTGGGAGGAGAGCCCATTGCAAACTATATAATGCACTGAAAGCTCTCCAACCAGATCAGCTTCTGAGGGTGAGAAGGAATCCATATTCAGTAAAACCTCCATGATGGTATTGTAGCACCTTAGAGCTCGAAGGGGCAGGTACGGGGCTCAGTGGATAGAGCACTAGGCCTAGAGTTAGGAAGATTCATCTTCTTGAGTTCAAATCTGGCCTCGGACAATTACTAGCTATGCGACCCTGGGGCAAGTCACTTAAGCCTATTGGCCTCAGTTTTCTCATCTGTAAATTGGGCTGGAGAAGGAAATTACAAACCACCCCAGTATCTCTGCCAAGAAAACCCCGAATAGGGCCACAAAGAGTTGGCCAGTACTGAACAACAACAAAAGAGGTGGAAAAGACCTCAGTCCAACCTTTTCATATTATAGATGTGGAAACTAAAACCTAGAGAGGTTAAATGGCTTGTTTAGGTAGTAAGTAGCAGAACCAGAATTAGAATCCAGATCCCAGCTCCTACTTAAATGGGTTCTCCACTGTCTCCTGTGTGATTTTGATTAAAAAATCAAGTGCCCTGGATTATTCTATGAGAACACTTGGTTTGAGGAGAAAGAAAACATCGTCACTTAGACCACTATGGGGTGTCCCAAACACAGAGGAATGTCTTCATTGTAGCATATTTGTTTTCTTTCAATGAACCACAAAATAAAAAAAATAATTATGGATTCCACATGCTTGTATTTTGTCACATTTCCCTATTAGGCAAAGCCATCTATAGAACATGGTAACATGGACAAATAGTGGTATCTCCTTCCCATTAAAAAAAAAAAAAGAAGACACTTGCTCAGTTTTGGGCGTGTGGGAAGAGTTGAATGAATACATGCATAACAACACATAACTGCTCTTAGATTCAGGGAAGCTCAGCCTCTCTCAGTAAGGGCTCCCCTTGGCTCCAGACTTATGACTACCCTGGGTTCGGACCTAGAAGATCGTGGACTCTGAAGGGGCCAGGTCCTCTTTCTTCTGGCTCTCTAATACCCGTATACCTGGAGCCCAGGGAGAATCACAGCTCAAGTGTAGGGTCTCCCCCAAAGAGGGGATGGGGTGGAAACAGAGTCAGTATAGATTGTACATCTGGTGGTTGTGGTTCAGTCCGTCTTCAGTTGTGTCTGACACTTTATGACCCCGTTTGGGGTTTTCTTGGCAAAGATACTGGAGTGGTTTGCCATTTCCTTCTCCAGCTTGTTTTACAGATGCAAACATGGTTAAGTGACTTGCTCAGGATCACTCAGCTAGGAAGTGTCTGAAGCCAGACTTGAAATCAAGCCTTGCTGACTTCAGGCCCAGCACTTTATCTGCTGTGCCACTTAGCAACCCCATAGATCTGGTAAAGGACAACTATTTATTTCTTCTACACAAAAGAAATGCTTAAAAACACAATAAGACTTCTAAGTGAACACTGACAAAAACTTAAACATCAAGCAGTGAATTATAACTACTATTATGCTCTTCCAGGAGGTTGACACTTAAAACGTCAAAACATGAGGCATTTTTCAGCCCTGCTGATTCAGCACCATACTTTCGACTCAGCTGTGTACTGTCTCCCTCAAAGTTTACGTCTTTTGACAAGCCAAATGTCCAGCTCAGGGGTTGAACTCTTCATCTTCTTGGTGGTAGCTGTAGTGGGTGCCTCCTGTGGTGCAGCTGGCACCCACTGGGGAGCCATGGAACTCCTGACCTCCTGAATTTGCAAGGTTGCTTCCAAGACTGAACGTGGCCATCTTAGGATCGCTATTTAGTCACTTATACTCAGGGGAAAAAACGCAAATCCAAGAGACATCCACAAGCTCAGGCACACTTAACTGACCTCCCTAATGCCACGTACAAGCTGCGGTCACTTTTTTCTATGCTACCTCTCTCCCACCCCTCACAACATATCTGGGAAAGTCAGATAGCGAGGATTAATTGACATATATGTTCTAGAGCAGTGGTGTCAAGCTCAAATAGAACCGGATCCCTACAGGTCCCATGCTGATTTAGAAAACCACAAACTAACATTATCTATGTAGTATATTTTTTTTATTTTACATTTTAATCTGGTTCAGGCCTAACTGGAGAATTTTGGGGCCCCTTGAAGCCTAGCAGGCAGTGAGTTTGATATCTCTTTTCTAGAGGGTTCAAGAAGAGAAAGGCCCGACCTTGGGCAAGTCACTTAACCCCAATTGCCCTGTCTTCTCCCCTCCAGAAAAAAATCTAAAAAAAGAAGAGAAAGGGCCAAAAAACAGAGCCACTCCTGAGTAGGCATCTATTTTCTCTCCTCTTTGGTAAACAGTTCTCTTTGTTGAATCCCTCCACATCCTCCCTTCCCCAGCCCTTCATCATGGAGGCCAAGAGAGTTTTATCATCTCAAAGTGCCAAGTACTTCAGCCCATGTGTCCCAGAAGTGGCCAAGGCCCAAGCTTATCCCCACTCATAGTCCCTGGGATGGCCACTGTTACAAATGAATGAATGAATGAATGAATGAGCTGGATTTGGTGGTACATACCCGTGATCCCTACTACTGGGGAATTTGAGGCTGGTGGATCGCTTGAGCTCAGGAGTTCTGGGCTGCAGTGGGCTAAGTCAAAGGGATGTCTGCATTAAATTTGGCACAATATGGTGAGTACCCAGGAGCTGGAATCACTAGGTTGCTCTAAGTAAGGTTGAACCAGCCTAGGTCAGGAACAGAGCAGGTCTAAGCTCTGATGCTCTATAGTAGGACTGGGTCCATGAGAGGCTGTTGTACTTCCAGCTTGGCTGAGAAGGGGAGAGCTAATCCAAAAAAATGTTTTTTTAGTTAATATGGGATATTTTTTCCATTTATGTTTTCTTGGCTCTTTGTGAACAGGTTTTGTTGTTGTTCAGTAGTTTCAGACTCTTCATGACTTCATTTGGGATTTTCTTGGGAAAGATACTAGAGCAGTTTGCCATTTCCTTCTCCAGTTCATTTTACAGATGAGGAAACTGAGGCAAACAGGGCTAAGTGACTTACCTAGGGTCACATAGCTACTAAGTGTCTGAGGCTAGATTTGAATTCAGGTCTTCCAGACTCTGGACCTGGCGCTCTATAAGCAGGCACTACAGTAATATCGAAAACAACTCAAATATCTATTGCATTTGAAGGTTTACAAAAGACTTTCCTTGTGAAGTAGACAGGGCAAATCATCTTATCCCCATTTTCCAAATGAGGAAACTGAGGCTCAGAGTGGAAATGGGACTTGCCACAGGCAGCAAGATGTCCAGCATGCTTTCTGTGTTTCATATAACCATCATAGCTCAGAATTGTTTAATGTGTTAAGATATATAAAGGTTGTGCTTTACAGAAAATGCCATTGTTTCCTCTCTTATTATTATTATTATTAATGTATGTGTTCTTTCTACCATCGTTAAATTTATTTATTTCTTATTATATTAATAGAAGAAAAAAATGAGAAACAGAGATGTTAACTGACTTGCCTTTCAACACACAGCCTGTGTTTTTCAGAGATGAGCCTTGAACTCAGGATCCTGACTCCAACATCAATATTCTTTCCTCCTTTGTAACTCTTTCTAGTACCTAGTATTGGATTCTATGCCTAGTAGGTGATATTGTAATCAGGCAGCTATGTAGCATGGTGGATAGAGCCCCGGGCCTTGAGTTAGGAATATTTGAGTTCATATCCAGCCTCAGACCCTCACTAGCTACAGAACCCTGGGCAAATCACTTAACTTTTGTTTGATTCAGTTTCTTCAACTGTAAAATGGGGATAATAACAGTACCTATCTCCAAGGGTCGTTTTGAGAATCAAATGAGATAATATTGGTAAAGCACTTAGCCAAGTGCCTGGCACATAGTAGGTGCTTAATAAATGCTCGTTCTCTTCCTTGCTGACTCACTCATGCCCCACTACTGAAGGCTTTGTGGTGCATCTGAAGTAGATAAATACTGGCTGCTGGAAAGTAGGGATTAAATGGAAAATATG